>NC_044002.1:2107500-2707500 GCF_902150065.1 Myripristis murdjan
AAGCCAATTGCACAAGTTAGCAAGTCCTCCCTGCTGCTCTGTGTAGGCCTAACCATGAGGAGGCCACAAGGAGGTCAGCCACAACCAAATACCTCCATAGAGTAAGGCAGTTCCTGAAGAGTCAGCTGAATGGACAGAACAAGATCTGAGCCATCAACACCTACGCTTTGATTGGATACCCCAGGGGTATAATATCCTGCCCAAAGGAGGAGTTATAGAGGAAACTGATATCAAGACAAGGAAGCTGTTCACAATGTATGGACGGTTTCACCCCAAGTCCAGCACCCTGAGGCTGTACACTAAGATGAAGGAGGGAGGCCGAAGACTGGTGAGTGTCAAAGCCACCATCCAGGATGAAACAACAAAGATCCAGGAATACATCAGGAAGATGGCCCCTAGTGATGACCCGCTAAGTGAATACCTCAGACAGCAGAAACCCAATGAGGAGGAGGAAGAAGAGGTGCTACCATGGACGAGCAAGTCCCTGCATGGCATGTACCACCAACAGATAGCAGAAGTGGCTGATATCAAGAAAACATAGCAGTGGCTGGAAAAGGCTGGAGTGAAAGATAGGACAGAGGCACTGATCATGGCAGCACAAGAACAGACCCTAAGCTCAAGATCCGTAGAAGCTCCGGTCTACCGTACCAGGCAGGACCCCAGGTGCAGGCTGTGCAAAGATGCCCCTGAGACAGTACATCACATCACAGCAGGGTCCAGGATACTGGCAGGTACAGCGTACATGGAGCGCCAGAACCAAGTGGCTGGGATAGTGTACAGGAACATCTGCACCAAATTGTCCTAGTCCTAGGGCCAAAATAGAAGACACCTCCAAAGATGGTTGAGAATGACAGAGCCAAGATCCTGTGGGACTTCGAGATCTTGACTGATAAGCTGTTGGTGGCTAATTAACCAGACATCATGGTAGTCGACAAACAGCAGAAGAAGGCAGTAGTGATAAATGTAGTGATCCCAAGCAACAGCAACATCAGGAAGAAGGAACAAGAGAAGCTTGAAAAATACCAAGGGCTGAGAGAGGAGCTAGAGAAGATGTGGGGAGTGAAGGCTACAGTGGTGCTGGTGGTAATCAGAGCCCTCTGGGAGAGTGACTCCAGCAGATTTCAGGAACAACATCTGAGATCTCAGTCTAGAAGAGTGCAGTCCTTGGAACAGCTAAGATACTGTGCAGAATCTTCAGGCTCCCAGGCCTCTGGTAGAGGACCCCAGCTTGACGGAGACACAAGATAGCCCTACAAAGTGTAATGTTATAAACAAATCCACTGTATGGTGGCCTAAAGTGGCTGAACTGATGAACCTGCTGAGCTGATGAATTAATGAATATACTCAAAGTATTTTTATGTTTGTTTTTAATAGTGGTAGACTTTTGCTTTTGAAAGAGTATTTGTTGATATTTCTGTCCCAAATCTCTAAAAAAAAAAAAAAAAAAAAGTTTCCACTCTGATGTGATGGGATACCCAGGGGAACATGGGGAGAACATGAAACCAGGAATCAAACCCATACATGTCAAGTTTTGAGGCCACAATTGTAAACAATGAGTCCCAGTGCTGCCGTGCCATGAGATGTTGGGCATTGTCAATATCATTTGTCTGACAGGGTTTTAAAAACACTGTTCACCTACACCTTAGGGCTACTGACCTTTTTCACAGCAGCCATTTTAACATGAAAAAGCAGGTAAACACAGGTGTTACTGATGACTTTAATTAAGGTTCCATTTACATGTAACGGAGCCATGCCAAAAAGTCAGCATGCACCCAGGCCTGAGCTCTGTTACACTGAAATGGAACTTAATATCATTAACAACTGTGTTTACTATTTCATATCAAAATGGCTGCTGTAAAAGGGGTCTGTCTATTGCCATTTAAGGAAAAATCCAAACTGAAAAACACTATTAAGTTGGAAAAAAGTAAAGTTATCAATACAAGCAGTCCAACTGGAACACATAAAGTAATTAATGCTTGGTCTAAGCACATTGACTATATTGTTAAGAAAATGAAGAGGTATAGATATCAGCAGGAGTTGCACCCCCTTTGTCTCACCATCAGACATGAAAATGGTCATAACATCACTGGTATTAAACGACCTTGAATACTGTTCTTTTATTTGGTCTGCAGCCAGGAAGGAAAACCCTGCTGGCTTCAAGTAAAGGCTAAGCTTTGCCTTGCCTTACTGCCTTTTCTGTGGAAAATCAATTCCTCGGGGAAACCAGAGTTCTTCTTCGCTCATCTTGAGTATACCCAACAGAAAAATAAATATCCAACCAGAGATGGCAAGGATTATTTTTCCCTTCCCCAAGCCTAACACAAATCATCTAAAGGAAAAAAGCATCTCTTGTGTGAAACTTATTACCAATGCAGCAACTATGAAGGCCCACAGATCTGAAACCTTCTTCTGTAACCCATCTCCACTGACTCCCCAGCTGATTACACTATGCAGAACCTCAAGGAACACTTTAATCATCTACACCCCCATCCTGCTTAGCTAAAAGCATTCCTTGGGGTCATAAAAGCAGTGCCATCAGCAGACTCTTCATTTGACTTAACACAAAAAACAAAAGACAGAAAAAACAGTAACACTGGGGATTGCATTATAACTAGTGCAGTACCTGTTAAAATGTGTGAAAATGTTAAGAGTACATGTGTTTTTGGGTGCAAAGGCTCACATGGAGATGTTCTAGCCTCAATGCGGCATTCCGTGTGTATGGGTCATCCATATTTGACATTGTGCAATAGTGCAACTTGAGGTGATGTTATTCCCACAGCAAGCTGGCACACTGCATCCAGAGTATAAGGGGATGGCAGATCTCCACATGCAATGCTGTTGCATCTCTTCAAGCAGCCACCACAAGATCGACTGGCCTGAGATTCAGTTCAGTGAGATTCATCTGCTGCAGAGATCCTGATAAGGACAAGCTGGTGTTGTTTCTTTTTCCTGATGATGTCCCTTTTCATGCTGAAATCCTTGTCCTGTTGCCTGGCAACCAGATAAACATCTCCATTGCAGAGTCAGCGTGAGCTAAGCTGGTTTCTACCAATCTATGTGGTGTGGATTTCTCAAAGACTACCATCCACATTCCTGCCACCTGCATCCCAGAGCAACAGAACATCCGGAAGTGAACCGAGCTGCCCAAGAGAGCTCCACAATGCCGAAGCTGCAGAGACAGAGCAGCCATCAGCCTGCACATCAGCTGACCATCAGAGGTATCTATGTGGTACTGTACAGTGGAGCATTCTTCAGTAGCCTAATAGTTGATCTGTAGGTCTATAAAAAGTAAGCAGTTGGTCGTACCTTTTTTTTTTTTTTTTTTTTTTTTTGCCCTCCCGTTTGATCACTTCCCTACTAACCACCTTGATTAGTTTATTTGATGATGTTGTGGGAGCACTTCCAAAAATCAATCAGTTGTTGCGTTAGCTGCTGTGGTGAAAAGTTAGTTAATACACAATAAACAATATGCTTTGCTAAATGTGCTGAATATAAGGTTTGCTGCTATTGCTGCATAGTACCTGGACTGCTAGGTGCACACACTGCACAACCAGAATGCCCAAAACAGTTCATACCTGTATTATAGCTTTTCTTCTGAGCTGTCTCAGCTAAGGGATGGCCACATGTACCTCTTTTTGACAAAAACAGTTCTGTTTCTTGAACTGGTTCCGTTTAGGATTCTTGGAACCAACATGCTAACTAGCCCGTGTTTGTGCAAGTGTGGAGTTGAATCATTGCAACAGAGGCATTGCTGGGTCGATGGTCACTGACTCCCGCTTTGCTGTGACTGAATTCAGTCTGCTGGTTTGTTGATCTATGACCTAGCAAGCTGTTGAAGAGTTCCTAACCCCGTCCAAAGCCACTTTTCTCTAAATCCTTTTTGGAGTCTCTGTCTTTCCTCATCTTTTTTAAATTTGTCAATAGTTTTGTCCTGGGTTCTAAGGAACCCTACCTTTGCCAGCTCTTCAGCAATTTCAAGGTACAATTTATTTTTTCTAGTACTCCCTTCCTCCTTTTCCTGAAACTTGGGAGATCAAAAGCAACAGTTTAGTTTCTTTGGCAGAGCACTGTGTACTCTTTGATTTCTCTGTTGATTGAACTTCTATTTGTCCCTGCCAGCTCTTAGATGTTCAACGTTCAACTCACCAATCAAACTCAAATATATTTTACACTGATACTCCATGTCTGTCCTCACAAGCTCTTTTTCTGAGTGTCCTGTTTCAGTCTTGTGTGCTGGGAACCACTCAAAGTCAATAAACAAGTGCTCTGGTTGCTGCAGTGTTGTATGAACTGACCCCATAACATGTTACCAAAGTATGAGCTTGCACCAGACTAAATTAGCCTGGTCCCTACATATCTACAGATCCTGGTGTGGATGTTTAGTCTATGAGCTGTTAGCCTGCTAATGACAGGGGACAGGACAAAGTCAGATACACTGAGTCACATAACATAAAAAACTGCTAGAGCAAATCTCACCTTGAGTGTGTGTGTGTGTGTGTGTGTGTGTGTGTGTGTGTTCTTCTTCTTTTTTTAATTGTTTTTCTTCTCTAAGAGTAACTAGGAGAATCAGAATAGCAAAAAGCATTCAAATAATATCCAATGTAGTTTTCCTAAACACACTTTTTATTCCAAAAATTCCAAAAAATTCCAGTTTTTATTCCAAAAATAGTGTCCTGGAAGAGCATGCTGGGCTCTATATTTGAATCAAGGTGCAGGTGGAGGCACTAGCTCACAGTGCAAGCTCACTTGGGTGTCATCAAGGGATCTTTGTGACCAAAGGTAAAGGCGCAGCAAAGGTGCAGTGGTGAAAGGGTTTGGATCAGGAAGAATACATTATCAATAGGAGTGTAGGGGCTGAAGTCACTCCTGACCAATTAAATCAGCTCTTTTCATTTGTTTAAAAGCATTTTATGATGACATTATTTGGGGAGGTGAAGTCAGACCAACTTCTACAAGGAACTAATGTTCTTGTCCAGGAAGTGCAGTAGGCGCAGAATGTATATAACCATGCAGCACCCCGAATATGTTGCCTAGAGCTTTTTATTATGAATTCATATTTCTGCTGAGAGCCCAGTCACTATGGTTCTTTGCATAATGATGCTGATGTGACATTTTGGAAAACAGTCACAATATAACACAATGTGCAGTCACGTTGTAGCTCAATAAAAATGTTTACAATAAGCTGTTGAGTAATTAAAAAAAAAAGTTCATATTTGGCAACACTTCAATGCATACAATTCCACATTTAATAATACTGTGGGTGAATAATATGGTTTGTTTATGCCATTCATATGATTGTCTATGCATTTTAGAGCTTATATAGTGGGTCAGAACTTTATTAGTCCTCATCCAAATCAGTGTCAAGCTGGTTGAAAAATCAAAAGACGTTAAAGATATTTTTGTCCCTGCATGCACCCACCACTCCATAATTTCAGGCAGGTCACTGAAATAGTTGTCCTGCAATTACAAATACATATCTTGAAAAATAATACCGTCTGAATAGAGCTTTAATGTCATATTTCCTTCAAGGTCCTCTATAGACTTTATTAGTTATGCCAAAGCACTGCTGCATGTTGGCCATCTGGACAGTCACTCATGTGCAAATAATGCAGTGACTCATTGCATATGGAGTCAGAGGAAAGAGAGGCAAATACACCAAATACACCTTTTCATATGTTCCTATGTGCATTTGCTTTGCAGCAGCTCCTGATAACATACTGTTTTACTGTCATACTGATTGTTATTGTATATTGTACATTTTTAAAACTGTAAATATTTGGTGTTTCAATAGTTTATTAAATTAGTGAGCATTAAAGAAGTTTATTCCAAACTGTCCAACATTCCCTGCATTTGTTCATTTGAGCTAAAGTAGCCCAAGATATTGTTTATGCAGCAACCTGCACACAAAGCTTTTGATTAGAAATTGTCTTTTATTTACTGTAAATTGTCTTTTATTTCCTGTTTAGTTTTCTGGTTAATGAACAGCCAGATATGGTTCACTGTCCATCAGCAGGCATGACATCAAACCCTGCCCTGTGTACGTGCAAGACTGAATTCAGGAGGTATCTGACTGTGGTTTTGTCTGTCTGCTCTGGAAAGTGGCTGTTGGATTTGTTTTCCCTCACTGCTTGTTTTAACTCTGGGGAAGTCATACACACACACACACACACACACACACACACACCATGCCAGCAGCCTCAGGTGTCTGAATCAGCTGTCGAGTTTTGCACTTTGCACCTTGTAACTCAAGTTTCTGCCACTACTTCTCTGTGTTGACTAGTGCGCCATATCATCCATCATTTAAAAGCCAGCTTTAGAGAGCTTTGTTTTGTATCAATGATTTAGACTGGCTGTCCGCATGCCAGCACCCGCTGACAGCCTAGAGAATGGATCCCTGCTGCTGTGTGCAACAAGACAAAAACAGCAAGGTGAGACGGTCTGTGGGACGCTTCTGGCTAAGACACTGAGACAAACAAAGAGCTCCTTTGTGCTGTCTGACATAAAAACAAATGACTGTAGGACTCATTTTTACCATTTCACTTCTTGCACATTTGCAATGATTAAAGCTGCATGGTTTCCTATTAATGTATTTAATTGCTTGGTTCATGTATAAATCATAAAATAGGTCAGTCAGTCTCTTGCATTGTGTTATGTTCTAGCAGAGAGCAATACCCTCTAAACTGTGAAAATGAAAGCGAGATTTAAAACATCCCAACATTCACATAGAGAGAGAGAGGTAAAATGGATGCAGGTCAAAGATTGGAAAATTTCCCTCACATGTAGGTTTCCTCTGAACACAGTGCTGCTGCTGCTGCTGCTGCTATGTAAGGATGTAAGGACGATTAAAACATAATGCCCCTACTGGAGCATGTGACCTGTGTGGTACACTATAGTGTGACTGGACTGCAATTGTATTGTAACTGTAACCCATTTACATCGGGCTGTTTCAAACAACTTGAGCATCTGGATTGTATCTGGATACGAATTATCCACATAAAATGCAGATTTAAGTGCATTACAAATACATCCATCTCTACTAGTCATATTAAACTCAAACACAGGACAAATAACATGGCTTTTACAATTTGAAAATTGTTTTAAATAACGTGCAGTATATGCGCAAAAGTCCAGTTTTATGTGCAGGTGATATGACAGTCCAAGGTGCAGTAACGTCATGTGGTATAAAGACCCAGAAAGTCCAATTTAGGCAGAAGTTTAGGTGGTGGATGGGTAAAACAAACAGACTTTCCCATGGGCGTCCCACGTTCGATTTCCCCTACAACCAAGACCAGTGTTCGTTTTTAATGTTAGCTTGCTAATGTTAGTTAGTTAGTTAGTTAGTTAGGTCATTTGCATCCACAACATATTGGCAAGATGTAGCTGTACTGTCTCTGAGGAGGTAGGACATGTATCATGGCCTGCACTAGTTGACCACTTTGATCCACCTCTAAAGCGATACCGCCTTATGAAGCATTGTATCTCTCCTCAACAGACCGGGATGCAAAGTGCTGCATGTAAAATCGAATGTGGTACAAAGCATCTGTCATGTCAAGAAAATTATGTTGAGCGTTGTTGTGTCTTGTCTCGTGACTTCCTGTTTTATTTTGAAATTTAACTCTTCTCTCGTTTCAGGTCACTTGCCCTTCCCCTCGTGTGTTTCCCCTGGTCTGATTGTCTGCCCCACCCTGATTTTTTCCACCTGTTTGCCATTACCTTGTGTGTGTATTTATAGACAAGTTTACGCGCCAAACCCCGGGGGGCGCCATTACCCTACAAAAATGCACTTCATTTCCGCCGGAAGTGGTTTGTGCAGCGTATGCCGGTGTAAACAAACTTCCATGCTAACGCAGCTTCGTCTGGACATGTAGCTCGCTGCTCGTGAGGTTTCAATTTTAATAATTATGTCCTTACAATGGGAACACGATTCAACCACCTTGACAGTTTGTGTGAAAATAAAAGTTTATGTAAATGTAAAAATGTAATTTCATTTCATTATTGCACTGAACTACGATCATGAATGCTAGGCCTTATGTTCCTTAGAGTGTAACAGTTTCTTTTAACACAGTTCATCATTCATAGTAAGCTCATGCTGTACATTAATAACACTGGATGAATGAATTGCTTTGAGGAAACTAAACAAATGGCTTCAACAAGAAAGAGAACGTGTTTAATCCTAACAGGTATTAAACCGTAAAATACAGAAGCCGCCCACATAATTACATCACTATAAAAATATTCATATATAATATTAATGCACACAGTATTTGTTGTGTTTATCTGTATTTAATGAACAACATGGCTGGGTGTTGACAGACAGGGACACAAGGCAAGATTCTAAACCTCACGAGGCTCTCTGATCAGTGGACTCTTGGATACGTCAGTGGATACCTTAACTAGGCCAGCACACTACCACACACGTCGTTCCCAAACCACTTTTTTTTTTTTTTTTTTTTTTTTTTTTTAAAGTATCCATCTTTAATTTCCTTTCGTCGGCAGGACAGAGCTAGCTAGCTAAAAACCTATGTATGTCTGTGGCTAAAAACAAACCAGCACGCCAAAACGGAAATGGATTGCATCGATGGGAGGAGTTTAGGATGTAGAGCGGAAACGGCTCATAAAATTGTCTATAGTCTGCCCCTGCGTTCCAAACCGCATACTTATACTTTTTACTTTTAGTATGTACTGCAGCTGCCCTTACGAAGTATGTAGTTTAGTATGAAATATGCATGCCTATGCATACTATTGGGACACACTACATACGTCCTCCCTGAGGTCCGAACCTCTCGCTCACTTCCGCCGCCGTCCGTAGCGGCAAATTTGAATGTTGTCAAAATGGCGGTGCTGTTTCATACTGCGCTGTCCTCTGTCATATTTCTGATCTTCTGTCTTCCTGTCACTTCTGCTGTCACTGAGCGAGTTTTGTGCGATATGTGTGTTTTGTTGTCGTCCGTATGTGGGCGTGGCTTGTACACGCAACTCAGTTAGTACGACGTAACGTCCGCTGTGCAAAGGATTGTGGGTCAGAATGGCCAGAGCAGCATGCTGACATCCATACTGCGAAATCTGACCGGATGTAGTAGAACATCCTGGTACTCTTGGCATACTGCATCTGACATACTATGTATTGGGACATACTAAATCTTTTTTTTCCCTACTAAATAGTATGATAGTATGAGTATTGGAACGCAGGGTGCGTTTCCCTTTGACCTGTGCCAGTTCGTCTTGTGTCGTCATACCAAGAGAATCACACCAAGTCTCGTCAGGTTGTTTCTTTGTTCCTTGTCTCGCCTTTTGCCTTTTGCCAAGTTTGTTTTCAGTTGTTACTTTGCCTTGCCTTACCCTTGATCCTTTGTAATTCCTCGTAAGAGTGATTTTTGTTTGTGAGCTTTTCCTCTGTATGAGTGATTTTTCAGTTGCTACTGCTAACTCACAATTTTTGACGTGGCTGCCATCCTCTCTGAGGGTAGAAAAACTCAGATTTCAATCCAGACAACCCGGAAACACTTCTGACCATGGAAGAATACTGTAAATGTAACGTGGCTAAATGTTAGATACAGTTACAATGAAAGACCTGGTGTAAATGGGGCTTTAATATCAGGTGTAAAGGGGGGTCTTAAAGAACTAATCCCATACTCGGAGCTGACGGTCAACATTTACATTTATTGTTTAGATAAGCAACATATGGTGTGTGTAGCCAAATAATGCCTTCGCCTTCTCCTTCAATCTCCTTTATTGCTGCTAATACCAGAGAATTAATTAGAATCAGAAACACTTTGTTGGTTGAAGGGAAACTGGGTAATGACATTATGATATATATTTGCCTTGTTTCCGGTGATTGCTGCTTAACCTGATACTTCTTGTTGCTGTCTTAAAAAATGTATGAATGTATGTGGTAACCTAACTTTTGCTGTGGTATAAAAATATTGGCTCTAACTATGCTATATAAAATACTATTTACTTTATAACTCCCAACCTCTAACTATAGCTTGCACCAGGCTATAGTTACATTAGGTATTGGTTTATCTCAGTTCTACTTTTTCTCCATAGAAACTGCTGATGGTAATTCTTCAGGTTTCACTGGTCTTAGGTCACTCCTGACCTATGATGCGCTCTAAAGGCTCAGTTATTCTCAGTGGTAAGTACAGATATGGATAGAACCTTCTGTCCACTCATTTTGTGTGAATTTCTGTATGTTTTCATGAAACTTGCAGATACGGACGAAACACAGCAGCACCATCGCAAACTGCAGGGGGCAGTGTAGCCAGTAGTTCAAGAGAGACTGATCTATGAACAAGACATTAAAAAGTCAAACTCTCTCACGAGTAAAATCAGAGAAAAAATGTTCCATCCTCCTCTCACAGACCATTGCCGTCGAAAATGCTGCCTCCGCTTTCGCCTCTTTGTAGCAGTTCCATTATTACGGCCTCCTCCACCGTCGCCATGTTTGTTGTCAGAAACTTTGGACTCGGAGGTGCTCTCTAGTTCATTTATTGCTTAGCGTCCATGCCAATGTAAAGGACGCATGGAATCAGGTGGGCAGAGACGTTTACAGCGTTTCAAACTGATGTATCAATTTTTGTACATAAAGGGAGTATAAATGAGCCATTGAGCCTTCTTCATGGACACTGTGTACATATCAGGTTTTATTAGCCCAGTTTGGATCTTGATATATTGAAACAGATGCCAAGCAGGACTGTTGGAATGAACAAAACGCCAGCAGCAATAATATTACATGATAACACATCTCAAGTTTCTTTTTTTAGTCATTTTCTGTGTTCTTTTCCCAGCCTCAGCCCACTAGCTTCAGGCTAGGGCATTGTTTAATCCGTGCCACTTCCTTGGTCTTGTCAGGTTTAAATTAGCATGCTGGTGACCTCAGCTGAAAGAAGTACAGTATACCATCACCCTTGTCAGTGTTAATCCACACGGGGGCTATAGCTCTGGAGTGAAACAAACAGGCCACAGGCTGCATGTTGATCAATGTGAGGCAGCGTGTACTAACAGAGCATGCCTGCAGGGCCTCGAACACAGTAACATGTATTAATTGTATAGGAAGCTGAGCCAAATGCCAAGTCTTATCCTATATAACCATTGTTTTCCAATCTAGCAGAAACTCCAGCTCTCTTTGGCCTTCACTGGTCAGTGCAGTGTATGTGGGAGTGAAATCATACATCTGTGGGGATCACTAATACAACAATACCAAAAACCATTATTTCAATCACAAATATCGGATTTTTCAATGTAATGAGTGTTATTTATGTTAACAAAATAAACAGGCTAAAAGAAATGTTTTTGCAAAACAACTAAACAGCCCATATTCTCTTGCTAGTGACAGACAGTGGCTGCACTTCACTACCAAGCCACCAGAGGGCACAGTAGAGGGCACAAGCTTATTTTGAAGAAGCCAATACTTGCATCAGCCAACATTATCTTTATAATATATTGAAGAGAAAGTTGTATAGACAAGCTACCATGCCGCTGAAAAAACAGCTGCTGGTCGGGCTACAAGACTTGCCAGCTGGGAACAAAAAACAGCTTTGGACAGTTGGGATTCACCTGCTAGCATGACAGTAAGCACGAGCTTTACTACAGACACTATGGACTCTTGTATGCACTATTCTAACAATGTGAGCACACAGTCTGCAGAGCATCGTGCAAGTGCGTTTAGGATGTGTCCAAGACCACTTTGCTGTTGCTATTGTAACAGTGGAAAAAAGGCGCCTGGTTGAAAAGAGTTGTACTGAGTCTCCTCATTAATCATGGCTGTGTTTTTGGTGGTAACATGCAGCAAACCAATCAGAGTGCCGTGTCCCATTCCCTTTTAAAGGCCAGGTGCACTCACACCTGGCTTCTGCTCATGCATGAAGTGAAAGTGCACCAGCAGATCATCTACAGCACAGGTGTCGAACTGGTGCCATGGAGGGCCAAGAGGCTGCAGGTTTTCATTCCAACCAACAACTCCACCAGGTGATTTCACTGATTAGTCCCGCCTCTCTGTTTGGAGGTTAGGGTGATCAGTGAAATCACCTGGTGGAGTTTTTGGTTGGAATGAAAACCTGCAGCCTCTTGGCCCTCCATGGCACCAGTTTGACACCCCTGATCTACAGCACCAACAGGACTCCATCAAAGCTCCCTGAGGTGAAGCAGGCGGCCCCGTGCGCAGAGCAAGGCATCCCTATGTGCGTAAAGGCATCCTTGTGTGTGGAACAAGCAGAGTTGCTACAAAGGCACATTGGCACCCACCTATGTAGACTCACTTTGTTGGTAATGACTTTAAAATAATAATGAAAACTGCCCTGCTGACCTCAGAGCTGCTTTTTGTTGGTCAGTCACTGTCAACTGCCTCAAGATAGCAATGCAGCAACAATGCGCCTGCAGGGCTCTCAAGTTTTGAACTGAGTTCAGAGTGAGATTTTGGCGGTGGCGGCAGCGGGGGTGAGGTTTGGGGTGGGGTTCTCTTCTGTAACTACTTCAGCGAGCGTCTGCATCAGTGTGTCAGTTGACATCTTCTGTTGCTACTTAAGCGAACGCGTGAATCAATGTATCATTGAAATATTCTTTTTATTTGATTGGGTGGCAGGGCCTTCTGAACTCTACCCGAAACTCACTTGATTCCTCTGACCTGTTCTACTGTTAGAAAAAAATAGCGGTGCAGCTCGGTGGGCGTTAGCTTGGTAATTTCTCTGTGTGAGAAATACAAGGTGTGGCGTGTGAGCGTGTGAACGGGTTGAAATGCGTGTGTCTCACGCCCAATGCATGAGACTTGAGAGCTTTGCGCCTGACCACATCTCAACACACTCATGGGTGCTCAGATGGACACAAGTGACTTTGCTATTTACACCATGTGGGGGCTGGACGGGAAAATGACAACTGAGCTGCTTGGAAACTAGCAGAGACACTTGCATCATGCTTGGCGCTGCTTTGGGCCAGTTTGAAAAGAGGATCCTATAGCGAGGTTCTTGGATAATGGATAGTCATTTCAGTACCATGAACAGAGCTGTTTGGTGGGAGTAGCCAGTCACTTCATCGTGGTGCCGGGCCTCGGCTGGAAACTCTGTTGTTGTAATATCACAGACATCTTGGGCAGCTTTGAGTTGGCGCAATTTACTTGATACAATTGTTGCAATCGGTGGGTTTCTGTGTGTTGTGTGTGAAAGTGTTGGACCATCTAACAAATGGTGAAGTCTCTCTCTCACAAACACACAGAGAAACAAAGAGAGTGCATCCTTTATACCATTATTTATTTATTTACCTTCACGCCTGATATTAGTCATTTTATTAGAGTGAATGTGGCCAGTGGCCGCTCCCAGTGGTGTAGTCTAGATTATTCTAGTGGGTATACGCGCGCATGTACATGCACGCACGCGCACACACGCACGTGCATGTGTACACGCGCACACACGCACACACACACACACACACACACACACACGCAAACACACACACACACACAGGCTCCCTTTCTGAAACGTTAACGTTAGCTCCAGCTGAAGTGTCCCCCGAAATATGGTCAAAAAGAGCCGCTTCATAACACAGAGAAGGCGACTTTATGAATGGGAAAGTGAACGTTATGTCAAAAAAACATACTGATACGTATCTTTGCGCATTTTTAAGTGGTTATACGGAAATGCGGGACCTTTTCTAGTGGGTATATGCAGTATACCTGCGTATCACGTAGACTACACCACTGGCCGCTCCAGCTTTCTGTCTTCAAAGTAGAGCTAGGTTGGTGCATTGAAGCAAAAAAGTTTTCAAAAAGTTCCAAACTGTGATTATTTGTTAGACCAAACCTTAAGCATTCTGGTGTAAAGAATTTGAAAGATAAAGACAGTTAGGTTTTCCCACACAATTGTTTTCCATATAAAAGAGTAAACATTTAATAGCTGACATTGCTGTAGAGCTCACTTGCTAAAAATTTACATTTTGGAGGCTTGTAGCCGTAGAACTGATATGAGAAAGTCCACAAAAAATGCACCATCGCTCGCTGAAGCTCCATATTCAGATGGCAACCTTTGCCATCTCTCACCTCTTCTTGCCTTCTGAATAATCCCCTGTGTGTCGTGCTAACAAGTCAGTCATGATAATACAAACATCTGAATGAAAAATTGTACGTTTTAGTTTACCATCCCTGTAAAATAACACGTGTCTGCAATATCTTACCCACCCATGCCTTTCCTCAGGCAATCAGCTAATTCTGTTTATGTCCACTAGTGATGTACTGACGTAATTGTCAAAGTGATAATTTGAACATTTATCCAAGCGAACATATTTATGGTTATTGCATATTGTTGAAATTCTCCCTAAAACACTGCTATGTTGTGCTTAATACTGCTTTTTCAAAATCTAGCATCCCCTTCATTTCATGGTATGCGTGCACTTATGTTTCTGTACTGCTTCTGGATAAATATTTGTCTGGTGTTGCCTTAAATAGCGATGCAAATGAAGCATTTTTACATTACCAGCGGCGATAAGCGTGATGGACTGTCAATGGGTCGCCTTAACGAAACTTAGCATGCCAAATCCCCACTCAGCTGCGCTAATCTAATGCCAGAGAGGGAGGGGGAGTGACAGACAGGCAAACTGATGCCATGCTGCTGACCCAGGAGCTCAGTGACTGAGGTTGCTGTACTTGTAGAACGTTTCACATAAGTGGGTGTCTTGGGGGACAGGGGCTCGAGCTTGGGATTGACTGATCTCGATTATTCAGGGTTGTTTCCAGTGGTGTAGTGGTATACACAGGTATAGGCTACAGAGTGTATACTATTGATTTCCTGGGAATTTATAGTATACCTAATGATCAGCCAAATAGCCACTGAAATTGAAAGGACAGTATACCCATGTTCATCCGTAGTAATGTACCCATCTACTTGATATTACACCCACCTCATTGACAATAAATGGTCAATACTAATATGAGTATTAGTAATCAAGGACACCAATAACCAGTATTTAGGGATGATATTTGTCTGCAGTAAATTTTCAAAATTGCACTGTAAAAAAATGACCTTCAAAAAAACAAAAAAGGGGGAATGAAAGGGAAATGAAAATTATATCCATATTATCAGAATTGTTGCCCTGCCCACTCACACCTTTCTCCATCTCCATCATTTTCTTTTCTTTTTTTTTTTTTCTAAACAGCTTCCCCCCACCTCCTCCTAAACAAGCACATGTCACCCAGGTCATGATACTCAAACAAAATTAGAAGATGCATTATAAGCAGCGGCAGTGATATAAAAGACACTTCTTGTCCCCTAAGTGGGTGCATTGGCTTTTTTTTTTTTTTTTTTTCAATTTCTCAGCATTGGCAGCAGTGGTGTAAAGTAATGAAGCAGAAATACTTTGTTATACTTTGTTACTGTACTTGATTACATTTTACCTGTGTAGTTATCTTTTTGTTTACTTCCATTTTTATTTTACTTCTAAGAATGCTTAATACTTCTTTGTTGGCGTCACCTCTGATTAAAATATAAGGAAACCAGAAAATATGGGGCCAGCTGATGGGTGTGATCTGCCGGCTGCATGCCGTCTGAGGCACCGCTCTCAGCAGCAGGAACCGTCCAGGGAAACCTGATCATTGGGGGGTTAATGTATACAGTGTTTTAGAGTAATCAGAGTAAGGTAACACATGTAAACATGCTACCTGATTTGCTGCCATGACCTTGTTACCTACAATAATCTGGTTCCTGTAAACGTAGTAAATGACCACTTATCACCAAAAATGGAGTCAAATATTACAAAAAATTGAAAACCCTAGTGCTAGATGAATAAATAAACAGAAGCAAAAACCATCAGAAAAAAGAAGGGACTCAAGGATCAGAGCTTTCACACCGCTCCAAACTATAAAGCACCATCAAGCCAATGGCACAGGAAATCAAGAGATGTGGAGACGAGCAGTGCATGTGAAGACACCTTCCTTCCTGCTTCCTTCCTGCCCCCTGTAAGTCAACAGGAGGGGATCTGGACAAGTTTAAGTCAGTGTTGGGCCACAGGGGAGGGAGGGGGGAGGAGCCTGTGGCCCGTCTGGTCCTCCCTACATGGCTGACAATGGACAGGTGCATGGAAAGAGAGCCTCATAAAAAGCAGGGCCATGGAAAATGTTAGCAGGGCATGCAGAGCAGACAGCTGGAGGATCACATGCTGTGGCAGGTGATGATAAGCTCCCCCTGGCCCTGTCTGCACAGCTACCTATTGACACCGAGAGGAGGAACTTGGTTTTGCCCCTACTTAAATTACAACCGTGCCGTGTTCCACCAGTGAGCTAAGGGGCAAACTCAACTCTGTAACTGTAATGGGTTTGATGCATAGCCAACTATTAAATTAGCTCATCAAGATTGATGTCATCATCATAAGAATGAAATCTAACATTAAGTTCTATCTTCTGACTTCTAAGAAAAAGAGTTTTAACATCACAATACAAGTGCTGATTTTCCAAGCCTTAAATGCACATACAAGAACTGAGTGCACATGGATCATAGGTTTGCTGAAACTTCTGTTTATAACTGTATTTTTTTCCTGTTATTAATGTGAAGAAGCATCTAGTAGAGACAGGGATGGATTGCTTGAGTTTATTATCATTTGTTTCTTCACAGAACACATGTACATATGTCGAATGACAAAAATAACAACTTTCTGCCATGTACTTAAAGATAGCTGCAAAATAAAATTGTTTGCATTAACATTAACGGTTGGCATTTGGAGCATCGCATCCAGCAGTCAGTGATGATGAGAGGAAGATAGCAGCACTACTGTCCTACGGCAGTTTACGATATAATCACGAAAATTCTACCTTTAGATTTGTGTCCTCTGATACAAATTGTCAGTCAGTGCAACCAAGCCTTAACCATTTTTAATTATTATTTTTAATGCCTAAACCTAGCCTTTCCCTAATCTTAAACAGGTGTTTTTTTATGTTTTGTTGGCTAAAGCTACTGGAATTTAGCCACTTCTGGCAAAGGAAGATTCATGTTCATAGATACAAATTATATGGCCACATATTACATTGTGCATGACAATCCCTGTCCATGGCCAAGAATCTGTAGATTCAATTTTATAACTATTGCACAAACTCTCACAAGAAACAAGGTTGGTCCAACATAACAGCTAGGGGGGAAGTGAAATAATAACAAAATTTCCTGCCAAAAAAAAAAAAAAAAAAAAAAAAGAGCTATACCTTCATGAATGTACTGCCAGCTTCTTCTGATGCTTGTGGTGGGAACATGTGGTTATGACACTGTAATCCAGTGCTAAAATGCAAGATAAACCAAAATCAGATCAGTGGTGTCAATTAGTTAAGTGTAAAAGTTGCCCATAATTAATAGCACCCGTTTCAGACCATGAGAGTATAATTTTTCAAGTGCAAGAATATAATTCCAGAGTGCTGATTCCATTCACAGCTTTATACATTTTCTAGATTAACAAGAGATCTATTGCTACATTTTTCAGATGTTGATCAGAGAAAATGATCAATATTCATACGCCATTGTGGCTTTTCATTGTCTTTTTTTTCACATTGGTCAGCTTTTTTATAAGTATCTCCAAAATCTATAGGGACCATTTTTAGAAGTCCAGGGGTCTTAGTGAGTCTTCATGGTCTTGGATATCTTGCTCTCCTCCTCCAGTGCCCATATAGTAAAGGCAGCAACCTTAAGAAAGTGGACATGAATATTTCACAGCCTAATATGATACAAGAGGAAATGGGACACCAGACTAACAGGAGATCCCTCCACCACGACTTCCACTCAGCTGAGATAGACTTCCAACCGTGTTTCCTTGCTGGGTGCCCTCCAGCACGTCCTCCTGTGCACTTAATTGTAAGATCGTTCAGTCTACCTTTCAGGACAGAACGGTTATTAAGTTTTTCATTATCTCAATTTCAGACCTTAAAATGTATTAAAATGTCTTACAAACAGTAATTAGAGGTCCTAATTATTTCACCATGAAGTTGTGGGCAATATGGACAAAATCGCATATTACAATATCTTTGATGGAATACCTTGATAGATAATTACATACAAAATTTTGGATAAACAATCATTGTTAATGTGGATATAAATGACCAAGCAGGTGGAAAAAACAAAAACAAAAACAGACATTTTCATCTCATGCAACTTTTATAACCAGTCAAATACAACACTTCTGCCACATCACAACATTACACCATCCAAAACCCCAGACAATACCGAGCCTCATATCAAACTGCTGATATAATATCGATATATTGCCCAGCCCTATGTGAAGGTTTGTTTTTAAAAAGTGGACTTTGATTCAAACTGTAACATAAATAGTGGTACTGCCAGATTCTTCAGCTGAGGCACAGTTTGAACGGAAGGCAAATTGCATAGTTTAATCAAAACATATGAAATACACTGTGCAAGAAGCACTTATTTGTTTTGCCAGTGCAAATATTGATAGGCAGTGGCCTGCACTATTGTGTTTGCCACTGACTGTTCAGTGGACTGTTACAGTAGGAGCTTATTGGACTGACACTCCATGCTGTTTTGAGGCAATGTCCCATGATGCCTAGCCATTGTTGTTTATATCAAGCCAACCCTTAACCATGACCTTTTCCTAATGGTAACCAAGTTGAGTGAAAAGCTGGAGGTCATGCAGGTGGATGCTCCTATGATCTCTTGGATTGAGGATTACCTGACGGGCAGACCGCAGACTGTGAGGTTACAGAACTGCATGTCTGACGGTCTGGTGTGTAACACCGGAGCTCCTCGGGGGACTGTGCTGCCCCCCTTTCTGTTCACCCTCTACACATCAGGCTTCAGCTACATCTCGGAGTCCTGTCATCTGCAGAAATTCTCAGATGACACTGTTGTGATGGGTTGTGTAGAGGGGGGCAGGAGGGCGAATACAAGGGCCTGGTGGACCATTTTGTAGACTGGTGTGAGAAAAACCACCTCCAGTTAAACGTGGCCAAGACAAAAGAAATGGTAGTAGACTTCCGGAAGAAAAGGAGCCCACCTGATCCAGTCTGCAGTTAATGTAAAAACAGATGGATTTCTGTCAAACAGGTTAACTTGTGGAATAGCTGTAACAAAGAATAAAAAATGTGTACACTTTGATTATTATTATTATTATTATTATTATTATTATTATTATTATTATATAATTAAATAGGTATTAAAGAGGGTGGGTATAATAAGCCATAAGGCTTCAATGTACAGATTTTCTGTCACTGATATATTGTTTATAGCTGGAACTGACTTGTGACTTATCATTTATTTACATGTACATTCATTTTGTAAAATGGAAAATAATGACCAAAATGAATTACTACTACTGCTATTACTACCATTTATTCAAATGAATAGCAGCCACCACAGTTAGCCATAGTTGGACATTAAACAAAGTGACAGAAGTAAAGAAATAATCAAGACAAAGAATTTAATAATTATACATTATCAGTGTATTTGAAAAGTTGATTATATTTCATATCAGTGTTATTGATGGCTTATTGATGGCTCAAACGCTGCCATATATGATAGCGTTTGAGCCATGCTGAAAAAAAAAAAATGCTCATATATAATTAGAAAGTCTTCTTGTTTTAATGTGATGCTTATCTCATCAAAACAATGTATTTTCACATTCATTATAATAACATGACACATTTCATTTGTGGTTATAATGTGACAAGCTGGTCGCAGTGCACTCATCATGAACTGGCGCGTGTCCTTCCAGAATGGACCGAGGCGTCATCATGGCCCAAAGTGGCTTGTGTGAAATGAGCCCCCCAACACTTTGTGTTCAGGAGAGGAGGTGAAGGTGGGATTAAGGATGAAGCCTCAAATGTTTTCTGACAGGACTGGCTTCACTCTGAAGCTGTGTTTGGCTGCCTCCGCCTTGTGACAGCTCTGGGGTGATGCTGTGCTGTATCGCTGCTGGGTTAGGGCGGGTGTCGGCAACCTGCGGCCTGCAGGGTAGCTCCCTGTAGCTCTGACAAGAAATAACAAGTAATAAATAACAGTTATTTTTATTTAAATTTTAAAAAAATTTATCTTGGAGTTTGAGGTGATACTATAACACTGAAATAAAGAAAATGTTTTAATGTTTCGTCAACAACAATATGCATCACATCCTGCAATTTCTATGACCCCCTGCCCTGCCCCCCGGTAAACTAACCATGGATAAATCCAAAAAATGAAACGTCTTGGAGGAAAACAGAGAGTTTAACTGTGCATGGATAGATTCATTTGCTTTCACTGCCAATGATGCTGGCTCACCTGTATGCTTCATATGTGGTGTCATAATTAAATACAAACTGGCCTGTTTTTAAGGATTACTCTTTGCAGCTGTATGTTTTATGTATTTCACCATGTATTTATTTCATTCATTTCCCAACAAATATGGGGAGAACTCAAATAGGCCTGCATAGTTGTTGTGTTTAATTAATTTCAAAATAGGCCTACACATGCCAGTGTATTTTTTTCTCCTCTTCATAAGAGTTTGGGGTGCAGCACGGTGGTGCAGTGGTTAGCACTGTCGCCACACAGCAAGAAGGTCCTGGGTGTGATTGCCTGCTGGTCAGCCAGGGTCCTTTCTGTGTGGAGTTTGCTTGCTCTCCCTGTGTCTGCGTGGGTTTCCACCAGGAGCTCCGGTTTCCTCCCACAGTCCAAAGACATGCAAGACAGGTGAACTGGAGATACTGAATTGCCCCGAGGTGTGAATGTGCTTGTTAGTCTGTCTGCCCTGTGATGGACTGGCGACCTGTCCAGGGAGCATCCAATGAGTGCTGGGAGAGGCTCCAGCACCCCCCGCAACCCTTTCAGAGAAGCAGTTTGGAAAATGAATGAATGAATGAATAAAAGTTTGGTGTTGTTATAACAAATAAAAATAAAATGTCAACAGTTTTCTCTATTGTAATTCTATAATTTTATAAATACAACAAATTATAGTTTTGCATATATAGTATAGTTCCAGGTGAATTTTATTTCATGGAAGATAGGGTAAAATGGCTCGTTTGATAGTTAAAGGTTGCTGACCTCTGGGTTAGGGGGTTCATAGAGACACCAGACTCTGCCCCCCCTTCCCCAACACTAATCTCCATCTCTCCGCCTCCCTCTCATTCCTTTATGCTTATGCAGTACACATATACAGTACATAGCCCTCCCATTACCATTCAACCTTTTACCCTTGTGCTGCATAATCAAAGCATCAGTCATACTCCTCACAGGCTGCAGTTCATATTATAACCCACAGCTGTCTTATCTAACCTCTGCAGCGGCTCTCCTCTGCTGTCATCTCATGGTCCACATTCGTCCTGAGTCATTACTGTCAGTCAGGGTCCAAACAGAGGTGAGCTTAAGAGCAAATCAATTTGATTTAACAAAATGAAAAGTGCAGTAATCCACAATCCTTTGATGCATTATTTTCCCAGTGTAAGCTAAATGAAATTCCCTTCATTTCTTTCAGACAGCAATATTTAAAAATGGCTGCTTTGCCCATGAGGATGTACTTTGTGTGTGTGTGTGTGTGTGTGTGCGTGCGTGCGTGCGTGCGTGCGTGCGTGTGTGTGTGTGTGTGTGTGTTTGTGTCGGAAACTAAAGAATCTCGTCTGAATAAGCCTACGCATTGAAACGATGTGTAAATTAATTAAAACTAATTAAATAGGTAAATAAAT
This sequence comes from Myripristis murdjan, assembly GCF_902150065.1. Classification (NCBI taxonomy): domain Eukaryota; kingdom Metazoa; phylum Chordata; class Actinopteri; order Holocentriformes; family Holocentridae; genus Myripristis; species Myripristis murdjan. The sequence goes on from NC_044002.1 coordinate 2,129,126, forward strand.
TATGTTTTTTTCAGTATTTATGAATTTTCAAACATTTAAATATTAAATATTTTTTTACAGTATTCTCATATATGTTTAAGCCTTACATTAATTCAGTGTTTCATTTGATATTTCATATTTTTGTATAGTTTTTAAATAATTGAGTTTCTTCCTTTTTACTTTTGTACAGTAAACAGGTAATTAAAATTTTGTTTGTTGATTTTGATGTTTTTTCAAACAGAAATATCTGTAGATGACTGGTAGTTCAAAATAATGCACATTTATTTATTCATTTATTTATTTCTATTTATTTATTTTATATATTTACATTGATTTATATAATTAAATAAATTAAATACCACTGCACTATAACATGTTCATGCTTTTTTTTTTTTTCCAGTCCCTGTACTTATATCTCACACTCTTCTGTACTGTTTGTATCTATCTTCACAAACAAACATACAACCAAACAATAAGATAATGATTGTTTTATTTTATGATAATGATATTTTCCCTCAGTATGGGTCAGTCTATATTCCTTGCTGTGAGCCCATATGGATGCTGGGCTTGGCACTGAGAGCTCTCTGTCAGGACCCAGACAGAGAGAGGAAGAGATGTAACCCAATGAGCCAACTGTTTGTTCTGGGCTCTATGGAGCCGTCTGGCATTTTGTGTAAAAGGAAGATGCACGCCCCCAGCTGAAGTCCTTTCTGCTTGAATAGATTGATGCAGGTTCAGGTAAGAGCTGGAACGCACCAGTGGAAAATGAAACTCGAGGAGACGGGGAGGCTATTAGGTGAGCCATGTCTGTGTGAGAGCTAGACTGAGCGTATGGGTGGATCTGAGTGGGTGTCTGCAGCCTGTGCCAAGCTGCGCGCCCACACTGCACAGCAGCAGCCTTGCCTTCCCAGGTCAGCCACTTTCTGTGCATCCAGCTGGATACCAGAGCACAGCTCTCACTCGCACTTGGAGCACCATGCAGGATTTACTGCAGCATGGTCAAAGTTTATTTTCATACTGCTCGTATTTTTCAGACTGTAGTCCACCTATGGAAAACAGAAAATAATTGGAAGCAGTGGAAATAATAGCGATAACCATCATCATCATAATTAAATAAACAACAACAATAACAACAGTAAGAAGAAGAAGAAGAAGAAGACATAAGAAGAAGAAATAAGAATAATGTAGCACTTTTTGCAATATTCTGCATATTTTCTGCACTATTCCAGTATATTTTGTATACTCTGAACTGTAATATTTGGCATTTTTTTCAGCATTTGTACTGTAATATTTTGCACACATTATTGCACATTTTATAGCATAAATAAACTATTCTATTCACTTCTGTATAGATGCTGCCTGCATCTACCTCTGCACATTGACAGTAAAGTTGAGTCTAATCTAATCTAGTAAAAAAAATTAAAAATATGTAATAATAATAATAATAATAATAATAATAATAATAATAATAAACACAGTTCAAGCTATTGGAAAAAAAAAAAAATCCACACCTTAAGTTTATAAGATATTTAAAAAATTAAATAATTATAATAAATAAATAAATACACAAAAATAAAAATAATTTATTTGAAATAATAATGAAAAATTGGTCAATGTATAGTCAGAAAGAAATTTGATTTGCATTTGACTGAGGAGGAAAAAAAAAACAGTGTTTTCTTTAAGATGTTTGCATAAGATCTAATTTTTAAATAATTTATTCTCTTTGACCTCCAGTCTTTGATTATAGCAACACAAGCATTGGTAGAAATACACTATTTTATTGCCTAAAAAAAGGTTGATTTCACTGTGATGACATACACTGCGAATATTCTGTCATCTTAAAAAGGCAGTCAAAAGTCATCTTTTATCTTTAATTATTATTAAATCTCTTTAACAGGGTCAAGTCAGGGTCAAGGCCACTTTCTGACATCCCTATCTTCAGATATTTTCTCCCCAGCACTAAAAACAATTTAACGGATTACACCCATGTAATCCCAGGCAGATGTGAATGTGAAATTTCTAGGCACTGATTAGTCAAAATCCTACACTTATGCATTTGCTGGATATGAAAGAGCCTGGAACAGGCCACTTGTAGATACATCTGCTGTTTATCTCTATTGATTCTTAAGATTTTTTTTTTTTTTTTTTTTTTTTTTTCTGAACACTTGGAAACACACCTTGTATTGATCTTGATCTGGTAGTGTTCTTAGCTTGGTGTGGAATCCCTTTAGAGCTCATTCTGAGCTCATTTTGATTTGAAAGAGCTGGCCTGGGACTGACTGAGCTGAGGTTGTTACTACAGCCTGGAGCGGTATCCACAGTTTGGGAATCCTTTCACAGGCCCTTTAAAGGCATTGTTCACCCATTTTGAAGACTGTGATGTTATTTCATTATTTCAGGTTTTAAAAATCTACGAAAATGCTACAGCAGCTGATTTCACTTTTTTAGAGGAGTAGTTCATCCATTTAAAAACAAAAAAGATATTATTTAACTCCACAAACCAACTGAATCCTGAGCCACTAGCCTTACACAGTTCCAAATATTCTAATTTCTTCAGAGTTAAAAAGTAAAAATGATCTTATTCTGGTTTTATCAATGGGTATCTTTCTATCACTGAAAAATGCATGCTGCAATTTGAATGACACATTCTCTTGCACCCGGACAGCAGACTTTCACTCTTGTAAATTTAACATTCAATATTAAAGCCAGTCACAAACAGGTGCAATAATTAAAATGCAGTCAGGTTATTTTCTATATACACACAGAAACAGTGTGTCAGTAAAAATTATCTGCAGGAACTAACTTCTGCTCTGCCCATAAGATTAAAATGTCAACATCAGACATCCAGTGGACAAGCATAAATGATAGTGTAACAAACCTGCATGATGTTTGAGTTCACTCTTACTGGATGTAGCCAACCTAAACAGAATGGGGAAGAAACTAGATGATGTTAAGGTGCAATATAAGTTTTGCTTTGACACAAGCAGTTTAATTACCACAAGATATGATGGCATGAAAGCTTAGGAGGTAGCCAACAGTTAGCACAGGGGCGATGGAGGCTTTTCAAAGTTTGGTTGAAAGTTATATGAAACGTGCAATAGTGGGGAGCAGAGGAGAACAAGAGACAAGCCACAAAATTAATTGCCAGCTATCTTTACTCTGGAGAAAGTTGCTATTTTTGTCCTCCAATATGCGCACATGTGTTCAGTGAAGAAAACTAACAATGAATCAACTCAAGAAATCTACTTCTGTCTCTTTGGTGGCTATTGCTCCTCTTTCCGAATGTTGATCTGTACAATAAATTATCATATTTTTTGAAATGGGTGACCTAGTCCTTTAAAAGTGGTCTAAACAGTCCTAGTGACTTAGGAAAGCTCTCAGGACAGCCCTGTGGAACGCTGAGGACCAAGGAACGGACAAAGACCTTAATGTGAGTGAGGGGATGTTGTGACCCACATGCTGGCATTCCCCTTAACTGTGGATGCTGTCACTGATGTATCACTGATGTCCTCATAGGATGATGCATGTTTTATGCGGATCTGGTCATTTTTTTACATCCTCATGGGGGCAGTTGAATAAGAGATTGTTGGTGATGTGAGCGTGTGTTCCATCAGCAGTCCTAACTGCAAGGAAGCTTGCTGTATCCATAAATGCGGCTCTGTTGCATCAAGGTGTGTCCAGGTGAAATTACTTGTGAAGCTATGAAAGAGCTATAACTGCATGATATAGCTGTGGGCTATAACTAACAGTGTGATTCCTATGCTGATAGGCAGTTTTAGACCCAAATTATACTATACCCAAATAATCCATCAGACCCAAATAATCACTGCCATTGCATTTTGCTCATTGCCAAATTTCTTAAAATAATGATTGCTCTCATTATAGCATTAGTGGCTTAATAGCATTGCTGCGTTTAATGGGAAATGTGAGTGCAGCTCCACTGAGATCTGCATCTACCACAAAAATCATCATTGATTTGATTTGATTTGATTTGCGCAAAAAAAAAAAAAAGATGTAAAGGGCAAAAGAAATAGATACACTCCTGATCAAAATCTTAAGACCAGTTGAGAAATTGCAAGAATTTACATTTTGCACTGTTGGATCTTAAGAAGGTTCTAAGTAGAGCTTCAAAATGCAAAAAGAAGAAACGGGAGTGAGACAAAAAAAATTTGAGTAAGCAATTTATTGCAAACAACCATTAAACTGAAATAGGCTGTTCATCAGCTGATCAAAAGTTTAAGACCACTGCATCTTACTCAATTTTTTATTTATTTATTTATTTTTTTTGTCTCACTCCCATTTCTTCTTTTTGCATTTTGAAGCTCTACTTAGAACCTTCTTAAGATCCAACATTGCAAAATGTAAATTCTTGCAATTTCTCAACTGGTCTTAACATTTTGATCAGGAGTGTAATGTGCATTATATGTGCATATACACTACTCACAAAAAGTTAGGGATATTTGGCTTTTGGGTGAAATTTATGGAAAATGTAAAAAGTTCACACTACAGTGATATTATATCATGAAAGTAGGGCATTTAAGTAGAAGCATACACTGGTGATTTCCTCATCTCAAACAATTTCTTGAAACAAAAGCCAACAACAGTGGTGGATATACCACAACAAAAAATGTCAGTGTCAATAACTTGTCATGTGCCCTTGAGCATCAATTACAGCTTGACAACGACGTCTCATGCTGTTCACAAGTCGACTTATTGTCTGCTGAGGCATGGCATCCCACTCTTCTTGAAGGGCGGCCCTCAGGACATTGAGGTTCTGGGGTACAGAGCTCCGAGCCTCTACACAGCGACTCAGCTGATCCCATAGGTTTTCTATGGGATTCAGATCTGAGAAAGTGCAGGCCACTCCATTTGAGGTACCCCAGTCTCCAGCAGCCGTTCCCTAATGATACGACCTCAATGAGCTGGAGCATCAAACACCTGATGTGAATTTTGCCGTTAAACTCCTTGTTAGAGAACAGCAACTTGTGCAAAAAGTACTGAAACATTGAACAGTTGGACATGTGCATTCAAAAGTTTACAGAAGGTCACATTGAGTTCACCTGTAAAGGTTAGAATGCATTTTAGGTTCATCCTGAAATTTCACCCGAAAGCCGAATATCCCTAACTTTTTGTGAGTAGTGTATGTAGGCCTATAATCTTTAGCACTTCATGAACTCCCTGTCACTCAGTTGTTAGGAGAGGATTTCTCCAGCCTCCTGCTGCTACAGTCATTTTCTGCTCAGCTAAAGAAAAACCTAAACCTCATAAAAGTTCTCCTTGCTCTTAACAGTTTTGCACCTCAAGAGAGATAAATGGCTCCAGGAATAGCTTTTATCCTTATCAGGACTTAATCTTATATTTAAGAACAAATTCAAATAGAACGGCATAGACGTCATAGACCTCACAGAATTTTCTTATAATCCCACCACTCTGACCAAGTGCTAGAGAGTGTGTGGTGCTGGAAAGCTTTGTGAATATGGCTCCTACTTATCAGTGATTAAGTCATCATCAATTTTTGTTAAGCAGAAAGTTGCCTTACAAATAGAGAACTAAGGCTTTTATGGGTCTGTGGGTTTATTTTAACCTCCCTGCCTTTAGAATAAAGATAAGATATTAGCATAAACAGGAACTGAGGCAACTAGAGGACAATTAGTGGAGTGATGGAACTTGGAGTCAACAAGATGCAGTTGATACAGCAGGTAACTCACTGGGGAGGAAGGTCCAGACGTTCTCCTGTCATCCTCACTAAAGCTGGAAAGAAGAGGGCCAGACAGGTTCATGGAATGAACATTAACCCTAAAATATGTATTGTGCACACTAACAGGCAGTGGACACGCCAGCCTCACTTGTTTGTCACATGAAAAGTTTAGCTAAAGATTATGTTCAGGCACGTATCAAAACAACTTCCTTAAAGTCAGGGTTAAGGGTTCGATCATGGTTGAATTGTCGATTTTATTCTTAGATTGAAATTCCTTATGCAGAGCTTTTCATCTCTCGCCTGACCAGATCATACATTTTTACTACCGCTACCCGCAGAGATGTACAGTGGTTAGGTTTTCACCCCATTCCATCCAATTGTCTGTTAGCAGGATATTTCCAAAAGTAAAAAACGGATTTGCCAATGCATTTGAGGAAGAACAGCTCACAAAATAACACTTTAACTTTTAACCAATTTCCCCTCGGGGATCAATAATGTGTTCCTAATTGTGATTCTGATATAAAAATAACACGGTACCTTTTTTTCCCCATGGAATTACAATTATTTGTGAAAGTACTATCTGGATCTTTCTTCCTGGCATAAAATTACCATGTGGAAGCTTCCTGCAGACACTGTGTGCTGGATCTACTATCCAATGCAAGTAGGAAATGACATGAAAAGAGTCGCCTTTCTCAACAAATGGGAACCAGGACTTGTTTTTTTTTTTTTTTTGGCATAATCTAATTTGTTTATGTTTGATTATGTTCTGACAGTGTTATTATGGGGGCCCACCCTGATGATTGAGTGGATATGTACCACGCATCAAGGCTTAATCCTTACCACAACCACTGTGGCTCTCTGCTGCATGTCATCCTCTCTCTCCCCTGCCTCTCCGCTCTCTACTGTCACTATCAAATAAAGCAGAAATGCCAAAAAACTGTTTGGCCGCACTGTGAAACTGAATAGAGAGATAGAAATGCAGTATTGTGGATAAGCTGTCCAAGCTAGCATGGAGCAACTAATGAGGATATTTCACCACCATGTGGACTCCTGCCTAGGAAACTATACACAGCTCTGCTAAAGATCAGTTTTGCTTTAACTTGATCAAATATTGTGACAGAAGAATAGGCAAACCCCATAATGGCCCAAGCACTGACATGGTCTTGCTCGAGAGCTCATTTCCAGTTCATATGCTGCAGATCCTACCAAATTTAGTACCATGGTAAATGGGTGGGCCAAATCACTATATGATGCAATGGCTAAATACTTATAAGTGGATAGAATTTTATTGGTATAGCTATAGCAAATCCTATTTCAGGTACTTTCATGAATTGTGTACATCTTCTGATCTGAAGTCGGTACTGGAGCATGGAGGAAATTATTAACTTTTAATGAAAATCTAACCTGTAGAACTGGCATGCCTTTAATAATGGTAATCTTTTCCGATTGTTATACCACTCATGACAGCACTATCCTGTCAAAGCGACGCCAGTCCTCTCCTCCACGCCACCAATGTCAAAACTCTCTGCTTGTAGTGCTGTCTGTGCAGCATGATATCTCTTCCCGCTGTCTTGTTCGCCCCTCATTTCATCTATCCCTGACACACTTCACTGGGAACTCTAGTGTTTGGCCTTGTGATTTTTTTTTTTTTTTTTTTTTTTTTTTTTTACAAGAATGATAATTTTCCCAAATATAGCCAGGAGAGCAGGAAAGAGGCATATTCACAAGGGCTTGGGTTTCACTGAGATCAGCTCGCTTGCAGATTTCCACTCCAACAATAGAGATGGAGGAGCTCTCAATAATTGAGCAGGCCTCGGCCCTGGAGCTCGCCACTCTGCTCCAGTGGACGTTACGTAACCAGCGTGGGCCTGCATGCCAGGGGGGAGGTGGGGGGGGCGAGGGGGGGGTTTCTCCATCCTGCAGCACATGGGTTAGCGGGTGGGGGTGTGTATGTGTGTGTTGGGGGGGGTATGTGTGGGAGGAATGGAGGGAGGAATTTAGAGAGGTATACAAAGATGGCTATTTTTTTTTCCTCTGGCAGGTCTTCTGCATCCTCGCATACATGATGAAATCTACAGAAACAATCTTTACTTGGATTTTTTTTTTTTTTTTTTTTTAAAGCGCACACATTTGTAACCATGGTAATAATTGTGTGTGTGTGTGTGTGTTTGTAGTTTCTGTCTATGTCATGCAGGTTGGGTTACAAATGGGCAGATTTTTTCCAGTTGGACACAGCCACCGCAGGGGCCTTGCGTACATGTGCTTGACAGCTCATGGATTAGCTGTACTTTTTATGCAACAGTGTTGTATGTACAGTAAACCACTGCCTCCGCTAACACGCCTCACAGTATGGTGACATATACAGAGCCCCGGAGAGGTCACGCTATTATTGTTTTAATTTTAATTTTACTTATTTATTTATTGTTTGTTTGTACAATACTAAATCAGGGATCCAAATTTTTGTGTACATGTTACCTCTTTTTTAAATTTTTTTAAATTTTTTTTTTTTTGGGCAATCTGACCTTTCAAACTCTTAGATTCATAAAATTGAGTGCCCATGTTTTGGTTAGATTGTACCATCTTCTACAGAGAATGTGCCTGATTTAATGCAGTGGTCCTCAAATGATTTATTTAAGGAATTGTGCAGGACTGATATTTTTTAAATTAACATGTGAAAAAAAAAAAAAAAAAAAATCACGTACCCCCTGCAGTACACCAACGTACCCCTAGGGATACAGATACCACCATTTGAGAACCACTGCTTTAATGGAAAAATGTACAGCAGCCATCTGTGTACTTCTGGATAAATGTAGTTTAAGCTGTATTTTGACACGAGACATATTGCAAGCTCATGTCTCTCATGGCATTATAGTGAGCAAGAGGATTATGAAGAGGATCCCAAGGGTGCAAGGACTTTTCCGGAATCAATACACTAATTTGAACGAAGTCACTGAATTCATTGTAAACCAACTGCAAGCCATGACTATAGATGAATGTGCACAGAGTTTTCAGGAGGGTGTCTGTATTATGAGATATCTTTCACTAAAATTCATATAAAATCAAATTATTATGAATTTTTGGACATGAGTTTTTGGATGTTGAAGCCTCTGGGGGTGCACATGACAAAGCCCCTAACCCTCGTTTTTGAGAGACTCTTGATTCTGAGTGTGGGTGAAACAGCAGTGAGGGATACTAGATGGAGAAGTGTCAGAGTGGGACGGCTGTTAGACTGCACCCCATTGAGGTCAAACTCAGCTTTCACTTCCTGTTGACATAATAAACTTCATTTTAAAGCTTTATCAAAACTGCCCCTACAACACAAACTAATCTGTCGCAATGACATGCACTGACAGCTCAACATGTTGTGATGTTAGAAGTGGTTTGATTTAATGTTGTAATACTGTTACTGTAATATATACAACTGTAAATATGTTTTGTTTTTATCAGTACTATCAAGGGACAGATGCTGGAAATACGCTTCGGCTACAAGCATCAATAACAATAATAATAACGACAACAATAATAATTATAATAATTATAATCATCATCATCATCATAATGTCCAACAACACAGACAATATTAAAACAAATAAAAAAGCACAGTGGTAATTCAGCATGTGGGTTTATATTACATATAAGACATAATAAGACAATAATAAGACAATAGAACATAACTCATCTGCCATCTCTGTTGATTGTTTGATTGGCTGCAGTGAATGATTGGATTCGCAGTGCCCTCTGGGTAAACGCTGGCTTTTGGCTCTGCACCTTATTCAGCTGTTCTGAGCAGCCAGTAGCCCTTTGCTTCATTTGGCCCCTCCCTTTGGCAGCCCTTGTCATGGCGGCGGTTCATGAGAACACAATCAAGGGTTAGTGCACAGGACAGAGTTTAGTCTCAGAGGTTTAGGGTGCAGTCTCTGGCATTCTGGGCACAAATTATGCAAAACCTGGGCAGAATTTCATCAACTTAGTATTTCCTGGGCAGGATTCAGTGAGCACAAAAAAATTCTGATGCTTGTCATAAAACATATGTTGCCCTGCCTCTGTATTATTTGTTATGGTCCAGAATACCCTGCAAGCATTTCACTGACAGTGACAGGCAGGAGGTGGCCAAATTTACACAGTAAACATTCATATTTCACGTTTGAACCTCTATCAGAAGGATATGATGCTGTCTCAGTTTTCATTTTGATGCGATATGGACATTTGTGCAGGCTGTTGTATCAGTGCCTATTCAACGTCTAAATGCTCACAGGGTAGGTCTATGGAGCCGTGCATGTCTCAGCCATCCCAATAACAATAATCCCAATAATGTTCTTCAGACTGATGCTGAGCTGCTCTCCTCTACCTTGCATTTTTGCATTTGGCTCAGTTAGGTTTCACACTGCTCCATCACTAGCCAGCCATGTCTAAAGAAAAGTCCCATGTGCTCATACATCTTCAAACTTTTTTCAGTGATTGTTTTTCAGCCAAGTACTCTCTCACCAGTGTCTCTCTCAACCCAGCTCCATCAGTGTCTGACACAACAACCTGATACTGACCATATTTTGTTGGTTCTGTTTTTGCTTCTTTTAACTAAAGAAAAGTCACATGTGCTCATACGAACCTCTTTTCTTTTTTTCAAAACAAATCTCAGTTAAAACAAATCTGATTTCACTGCCTGTAACTTTTGCTAAACACGATCTGCTGTACCTCTGCTGGTGTTCATACCAGTTAAAAAAAAAATACATGGAAAAAAACCCCTAAAAAATACATGAAAAAATAACTAAATATTAGCAACAGTCCAGACTGTTTTTTCCCTGAGGTCCATTTTGTTGGGCTTTTTAAGAATTAGCAAGTGCTGGAAATGAACACATTGAATAAAGCTTTGTGGGATCATTTTCTATAACTGGATTGCATTGTCAAACCACTAAGTCCAGCATTTTCAGGTGTGTTGACGTGGTTATTTGGTGCCATACAGGTTGGAATGGAATTTGTTCTCAGTTGGACAAACAAACTAAAAGAGTAAACACGGCAGAGGTCAAAAATCATGTTCCAAACAGCCTTGAACACAACAAAATGGGTGCACTGTCCCTTTAAAGGAGTAATCTACAACATTTTCTCATTAATGTGCCACAACAGCCACCAGTGCTACCACTTCACAAGCCATTTCATATACATAAATGTAACTTTTGCAAGTCTCTGTCACCAGCCAGCTCATGACAGCCTTGACAGCTGATGCTCTGGACACCTGACAGAGATATTATTTACTGTAATGGTTCGACTGGCAGAAACTGAAACCCCATGAGCAGGAACTCCAGGGAAAAAGACATCCCTGCACTGATCACTCTTTTTGATTGACTGGTGGTTTCTGGGAAGCGGGGTGTAAACGCCACATCAATACAGCACTTAGCACCAAAGATGGACACAGCAAAGCAAGTAAAGAGCAAGAATGACCTCGAGATCTTTGTTCATGTTATTTAATTTTAATTGCATTTTTTTTTTTTATTACAATAATTTTCCAATAATGTTTTTTGAATTCAGGTAAACTTGGGGGGAAAAAAAGTCAAACAAAATAGATAGATAGATAGATAGATAGATAGATAGATAGATAGATAGATATTCACAGGCATTTAAACACAATAGATTTGCCACTGATCTAGCACCACTGATCTGAAATCTAATTATATCATTTTGTATTTTCATTTTTTTCCCTAATTTTCAGTTTCAGTATTTTTTTGGGCTAATTTGCTAATAGCTTTTTCTTTTTCTTTTTCTTTTTTTTTTTTGAGAGAAATGAAGTGACTTTTCTCAGGCTTCAAAGGGTTATTCAGCTCCATTTCCCTGCACTGCACCTCCCATGCTGTACATTTTAGGTTCCTCTATCAACATCTTCCATCCTCTCTCTCTCTCTCTCTCTCTCTCTCTCTCTGTGCTCCATCTCTACAGCCATGTTTTTCTCTCCCTCTCTCCTCTTTCCTCAAATAGCGAGGCTACAGTATTTGGCTGTCTACGTCCTCCTTCCCTCCCCTGGTTCTTTCTATTTTTCTTTGTCTCTGCTGCTGCATTTTTCTCTGGATCTCCCTCTGTTCTGCTCCCTTCATCTTTCTCTCTCTCCACCCACACTAACCTAACATGCACTCTGCCCCAGGCTCTCTCTCTCTCTCTCTCTCTCTCTCTCTCTCTCCATATATACAGAAACAACTCTTCTCATCTTCAACACAAAGGCATCCACAGACACACACACATACACCAGCGTTTACTGTATGCCAGTGTTCTCTAGTGTCAGTATGATTCATGCAAAAATAACTTCATGTAAAAAGCAGTGTGGGAATCAGCCTCACAAAAATCATCAGTAAGCAGATCTTATAGAGCTAAGGAGCTGATGAGTGCATCCATAGAGATGAAACATGCCACACTCTGCTAACTCAAACAAACACTTGGGACACATAATGGCACATAACACTTCAGACAGGGATTATTAGTCACCTGATGTGGCTTCTGCTGTTGCTGCTGTTGTAGTTGTGGTGGTGAGTGAGTGTGTGTGTGTGTGTGTAGGGGGGATTAAGGAAGGCTGCTAATTGAGCATTGTCTCACAGCAGTCTGAGCCAGAGGCCGGCCAGAAACACGAGTGCTTGGATCAAGTCACAGCTCGGCCCCATCCTTCAGTGCCAAATCAGCACACTCTGCGTTAGTGGAGCTTTTCTAATGGCTGTTTTCTGAGACTGTATGTAGAAGTGAACATGTGCACTATGTGTTAAGGGCCTCAATCCTTGGATCTTTGGCTTACCAGCAATACAGTTCAGGTAATGATTCACTGACTGATTTGTATGCAATTTTTCTGTTTTGGACTGATTCAGTTCTATTTTGAGTTTGTAAACCACAGTTTGAATCATCTAGGACTTTAGATGATTATGATTATTAAAACTGTTACATACATAACAGCTAGGATCGGGAGTCAAACAACATCTTTTTTATCTAAATGAGAGAACTTTTAAGAACTTTTAAGAGCTATTGGGTGATGACATGCATGTAAGCATACATTACACTAACACCCATGGAAAGAAAACAAGTCTAAGAAAGTAGTCCCTGCTAGTTCTATACAGCAGCTTTTGTCTGTTGTCTTCTGTCTTATTTTTCTGTCTGGTCTTGAAAACTTCATCAATCTCCGATACAAAACTCCCGGTCCTGTCTGTTAAGCTTCAGAAGTGCTACATGTCCTCATTTACACCCTTTTTAGATAATGGCAGTGCGCTATCAATCAGTCTTGTTAAGTCTACTCTTAAAGGTACAGAGAGAATCTGCCCTCCGAACCGAGACCGGAAGTTTGTTCCACAAACGTGGAGGATGGAATTGGAAGGATCTGCCTCCCGTTTTAGTCTTAGAAATTTTGGGAACCACCAGTAAATCTGCATTTTGGGAGTGCAGTGCTCTGGCAGGATAATAAGGAACTATGAGCTCTTTCAGATAAGATGGTGCCTGCCCATTAAGAGCTTTGTAGGTGAGGAGAAGAGTTTTAAATTCTATTCTAGATTCTACAGGAAGCCAATGTAAAGAGGCCAATATTGGAGTAAAGTGATCTCTTCTCCTAGTTCTAGTCAGCACACGTGCAGCAGCGTTCTGGACCAGCTGGAGAGTCTTTAATGACTTGCTGGTACAACCTGATAATAAGGAGTTACAGTAGTCTAACCTAGAGGTAACAAAGGCGTGGATTAATTTTTCTGCATCACTCTGAGACAGGATATGCCAGACTTTTAAGATATTACGCAAGTGAAAAAAAGGCAGTTTTAGAGATCTGTTTAATATGGGAGTTAAAGGACAAATCATCATCAAAAATAACTCCGAGGTTCCTTACCGTGGAACTGAAGGCCAAAGTAATGCCGTCCAGAGTAGCTATATCATTAGAAACTGATTCCCTAGGGTATTTATTTTTTCTGAGTTTAAGAGTAGAAAATTTGTGGCCATCCAGGCCTTTAAATATCCTTAAGACAGGCGTGAAGTTTACTTAGCTGATGACATTCATTCGGATAAGTACAACTGACTATCGTCCGCATAACAGTTGAAATTTACGGAGTGTTTTCGGATAATATTACCTAAAGGAATATTATAGGAGATGAATAAAATAGGATCAAGCACAGAACCCTGTGGAACACCATATTTTACCTTTCCACATGAGGAGGATTCATTATTAACGTGAACAAACTGATGTCGATCTAATAAATAGGACTTAATGCAGTTCCTTTAATGCCAATTAATTGCTCTAATCTCTGTAATAGGATGTCATGGTCAATAGGATCAAAAGCTACACTAAGATCCAATAACACAAGTACAGAGAGAAATTCTATCACTTAACATAAGTGCAGAGGAGAAAGTTTACATTTACTCACATTACTGTAATTGAGTAGCATTTTTGTGTACTTGTACTTTTTGAGTATTTTTGAGTACTTAAAATCAGTAATTTTGCTTATACTACTTATAGAACCCAACACAATTTCGCAGAATGCCCCTTTAAAAGAATATGTTTTGATAAAGTAACTCAGTAACTTTTACTGAGTTCATTTTAAATGAGCTACTTTTCACTTTTACATAAATAGATTTTACAGCAGTATTTCTACTTCTACTTGAGTAAAATATCAGTAAAATATCAGCAAAGTAGCAGTACTTCTACTTGAGCAGCAATTTTTAATAGTCTTTCCACCACTGCCTAAGTGTTAATGCAAAGCCTAACATCACTCAGTATAGTCAAAATTAAGTATTTGCATGGAGCCTAAGGTCTGTTACATTGGCTGGTATATGTAAGGCACACATGACTCAAGGGTGGTGTTGCGTGCATGCTAGTGAAGCAAAATGTGCAGCTGAAAATTTGTAGTGAAACACAAACATGTTGGGTAGGGACACTAAATAAAAATTGGAAGTAAAGATTAACCAAGGAGATTAACCTTTTTCTCCTCCTTTTTTTGGGAGGGGGAGGGGGTGGGGCAGTGATGGAGCATCATCAGATTTACATCCCCCCGCTCCAGCATCAAATTGCCTTTGTTTCCCCCCCGTGGGAAAAATATGTATAGCCTCAGAATGAAGCTACCTAAGTAGTGTACTACGTAGTGTAGGCAAACATAGCTTTCATAGATCATCACTTGCATTTGTGTGTGCATGCCTTGCATAGACTGTGTTACAGGACTGCTATCTGCACCTCATGCTGAACTGGTAGCATGCAGCCCACTGCAGTACTGGATACGTTAACCACAGCAAATGGCCTGTCAGGGAAACATGGATGCAACATTTTAACTAATGTTCTGGTAATTTTAATATTCATCACCTTTTCCCCCATGTTTTTGAAAGAAATCAAGTGAATGTGCTCAGGTTTCCAAGGGTTAACACATTTCAGGTTTGGATGGCTCACCACGCAGGTTTGAAACCACACTGTGTACATGTGAGGCTGAAAAATGACCTTGAGTTTACTGTGAGGATTGTGAACAGAGACTTTAGGGTTGAGGTGACGACAAAGAGGATCCCACTTTTCCACTGTATTTTCAAAGTAGGAGGTTGGAATATCTGACTGTGACATTTCTGGAACACAGCGAGGGTAATCTTATGCAGCGAGGAGTGTGTGAGGACCACTTACTGGATGACTCTCCCTCTCTCTCTCTCCTCTCTGGTTTTACCATAGCCCAATTACAGAGGCTGGCCATCTGGCTACATGTGGACATATGCTGCTGGATGTGATTGACATGCAAGGGGAAAGGGTGTGTGATTCCCCTGCCCGTCTGGATAAATGAACCCAGGTCAGCCTCCGTTTTACCCACCTCTGGACAATTGCACATGCAGTGGAGTCTACAACAGCTCATCATCATTTGTCACGCTCATAGGTCTGCAATGGAATTGTAGACATATGGCATATGTGGTGGAATCTGCTCAAGCGAGGTATAGGAGGTTAGGGTTTGCATCCGCTGCTTTCTGTCTGTCTGTCTCTCTGCAGCAGGCAAACAGAGGATTAGAGAGCAGCCTGCCGCTGATCAAACTCGTATGTTTTTCCATGCTAGTGGGAGACGCACAGCTGAACTCTGCTGCCAGGCAGGGTGGCTTACTAACGCAGCACAACACTTTTTTGTTGGATATCCCTAATCGTGAACAGCAGAGGAATGGGCAGAGATGTTAAAGGGATAGTTCACCCATTTTGAAAAAAAAAAAAAGTTGTTACTTAATTTCTCCTGTAGATATTATGTATTATGGAACAGTGGCGGTGCGACTGGCTGGATGCTCCAAATGCCCCAGCTAACATTCTGAAAATAACCACCTTAATCCACTCAAAGGTTTAGCATGACTTTACAAGTGAACAGGACTCCCCGTGCACAGCCTGTATTTGCAGTCAAGTGCTGGTCGGTCACAGGAACCTCTCAGCGAAGACAAAAAATAACCACCAGCAAACAACACGTTTCGAGCACATGCAGGTCACATGACCAGCAATCACAGCTATCATTTTTTCCCCATGTACAACTCACTAAACAGGACGACCTCAATATATAGAAAGAGAGATGATCAATCCTACATCATGTAGAGTGACCCACCGAGCAAAAAGTGTCCAGAAAATGTTAAAAAGACGTCTTTTCTGTACCTCCAGAAGACGTCTTCAGAGGGGCCAGAATGAAAGTTTTTAATACGTCTTTTCTGTACATTGTTATGACGTCATCTCCGAACCTCCAGAACACGTCTTCAGATGGGCCAGAATGAAAGTTTTTAATATGTCTTTCCTGGACATTGTTACAACGTCATCTCTGAATCTTCAGAAGACGTAAAGTTTCTGAAAAAAATTTTTAAAATATGCTTGCCACCCTTGTGACCGCGAGGACACACGCTTACCTGCCAGCCTTATGCTGTTTGTAAGTTGTGTAGGGTTGTTGTCGTTGCTTGGGCGGGGAGTCAAACCCTGTCCTCCTGTGTGGCAGGCAGAGACACTAACCACTGTGCCATTGAGGCTTTTGTAGCTCAGATGAAAAATGAGGGTCTATAAATCACACAGCATGCACGAGAGAACAAGAGAACTATTTTTTCCTCAATGACAGTAAGTCCGAGCGGAAATAAAAGGTATCATGAGAAAGGTAAGGCTTTGGGCTTTCAAACTGTGTCAACATTATTTTCTAACTCCCAAAAATGTATGTGAAAAAGTGTGTGTTTCTCCTTCTCTCCCCAGCTTGTGGGTTCCAGATATAATGGGAGTGTATGGAGGAGAGAGCTGGCACTCCTGCCTCGTTAAATGTCACCGTTTAAGCTACTTTGCTTTTGTATTTACATTTTTCAAAGCAAAACTAGTTTTCCCACTATTTTACCCAAAATTTTTGCATGTGGAGTGAAAATAGTGGCCAGTGGAGCAATTTTAAGACAAGATTTTTAGGTGATTTTCCAGGGCTGCTCCACTCTAGCCATCAGGTGTCTCACTGTAGCTCACGCAATACACGGCCAAAGAATGACAGAGCTGTGAGGCTTTGAAAATGCATGGGTGTCGGCCAGATCCCCATTATTTTTCAATGAAGGTGAAAATCGCAATTTTAAACGTAAATTACGAAAAATTGCAATGTCGGATCAGTTTGAAAATCGTCACACCGCTTCTACTCGATAAGACGCACATTTCTTGTATTTGGTGCGTGGACGCAGGTCAAAAGTTCTGTTTCAACTAAATATGGATGTTTTATAGACGTTCATATCTCAACGTCTATCCTCGACTAGTTCTGGCTGTCTGTTAACATCCAGAATTGGGCCAGGCTGAACGACATCACTCATGTCATGTTTCAACTAAATATGGACGTCTTATTGACGTTCAGTTTATGTTCTGGATGGATTGACGTGATATCTACTTCTTTTGGATGTCCATGGACGTTGCTTGCTCAGTGGGGACAGTCGTGGGTTGAAATTAGTAAGTTGAAATTATGAGAGGAGGTGTAATTAGTGTATTATTAATCATGTTGTTTGTTGAAAAAATATAATATTGTCACCTTTGATAAATCTGTTGAAAATTGTGATGGTTGGTCATCTGTGGTTGGTGATCTATATGTTTTTATCGCACCTGTAATTTCTCAGTTTTGTTGAGTGAATCTAATAAAGTTGTTCATGGTTTGCTCCATCTTCATATTTTCATGTTACCAAGATCAGGAAAGATCCGGTAACTTCTGCACTTCCTGTATCACACCACACCAGAGGAGCAGCAGCCAGCACAGAGACACAAGTCGACTGTTTGAGTCTGGTACCATTTGTTTTCTTCACTGAGCACATTTATACATGTTGGAAGACAAAAACAACAACTTTGTCTGGAGTTCTAAAACACATCTCGCAAGTGATGCTGTGGCTACTTTCTTCTTTTCCTCCATTCCCATGAAACATGTTTCCTGTACGTTTCAGGCCCCTGACCAGCACAGAGAGCTGGCCCCACAAACGGTCAACAGTCACAGTGAATGTGAAAGCTTTCATGAGGTGGCTTCAGACTGAGTCACTGTTGTGTTATATTTATCAGCCATGGAGACGAACAAAACACATTATTTGTATGAAAATGATATGGATTCATTCTGTGTGGAGTTTGCATGTTCTCCCCATGACTGTGTGGGTTTCATGCCAATGTGTGTAATACCCCCGCTGGTCCACCAGAGGGAAGTGTGTCAGTGTCATAGGTGTTACAGTGACACACAGGAGCCGAAGCTGCCGCTGATTAGGTCAAGAAGAATTAGCTTGTTTGTTAATTGTTAGCACATTAGCTAGCCGTTGGCTCATATATTAGCTCATTAGCTAACTGTTAGCTCATTAGCTAGCCACTTGTTAGCTGAGTCAACATTAGCTTCTTAGCTTGAAAGTTAACATTAGCAAAACGACTCGGTTAAAATGCTCGGTTGAGGCTAAGCTTGTGGCTAGGCTAAGGTTATGGTTAAGGTTAATGAACCTCAGCTAATAACTTTAGCTAGCAAGCTAACGTTAGCAAGCATGTTGATAACAAACTGGTTCTGTTTGGACTTGGATTTGCTCACAGGGAAGTCGGTGTGTCGGTTTGACCCATTCCCCCCACCTGCCTTTTTATGTGAACTCTGTCGCTTCCTTGATACAACGTTATGTTACTGCTCCTTCCTCTAAATAGCCTATAGGTGCACTCTGTACACACTAGGATGGACCCCCTCCCCCTGCCCCCCCTTTGCGACTCTGACTCACACTAAGCAGGTATAGAGGATGGAAGGATTGATGAATGCGGCTATTTAAAGTTAATTTATAGTATGCGGTGGCTTGTCTTGTGGTTGCGTTGGTGGCGGTTGCTGCAGTGCTGGAGTGCAAGTGAATGTGTAGCTGTGTTGATGGAGCTGTTATGGATGCTGCTGCTAGTATTATTCTTAGCCAGTTAAGAATAGCCTCTCTGTGAGTCAGAATTTTCAGCACAGCCCACATAGCAATTTGGCAATTGCACACGAAGCGAGTATATGGTCTACTACATACAGAACAGCATGCATCCAAAAACAGTCCACACACACTCACCCACGCACATCCACACATGTGAACACCTGCCTCACAGATGGCCCTGGGGAAGGTGGAGGTGACACACACACACGCACACACGCGCACACACTCACTGAGACACGTGTGGACTCACATTAAGGTCACCAGTGCTGAACCAGGACTGTTGTGACTCACACTTGGCCCTGCATTGCGTCCTAAACTTCAAATGTTCTCTGTCTATGTATTATCTCTTTTCTTCCTCTTTCATCTCACCCCTTCCTCCATCTCCTCCACTCTCCTTTCACTTCCTTTCTCCCATCCATTTGTCTTTTCTCGCCTCCCTCCATTTTTTTTTCTACTCCTGTCAGTCACTGCCAGCAGCCCACACTCCCAGTCATCACGGCTTCTTACAGCCAAGCGTTTGATTAATCGACACCAGGCAGACAGATGGACAGCAGGAGTCACGGAGATCAATGAGACACGGATCAGAAGGCATGCAGTGTCTGAAAGGCTTTAAAGGAACATAGCAACCTTTTTTTTTTTTCTTTTTTTTTGGAGATCGTCCCATTGATCCATTTGCCTGTTAAAACATGAGCAAATTCACGTGATTTCAAAATTAATAAATCAATATATGAAGACAAAATTAGAAACATTTACATGATCATTTGACTTAGACTAATTAGTAAATGATAAAAGTAAATGTAAAAATAATTACCATGAAATCACTAAAAAATTTTAAAGAGAGAGAGAGAGAGAGAGAGAGAGAGAGAGAGAGAGAGAGAGAGAGAGAGAGAAATTACAGGAAAAAAATATCCCCTAAAATTAAAAATAAAATGAAATCAAGTGAATTTTTTCAATAAAACCCTTAGAAATAAAAGCCCACCCACAGGCTCCCAGCATTCAGAGGATTACGTGATGAGAGCATAAAAACCAAGCATAAAAAACAAAATCATCCATAAGTCCCCAGCAGATCATTGGTTCTAATGCTCTAACACATTACGTCAGCATTGACAGCGACAGGAGACAGACAGTAGCTATTATCCAAAGTTAGAAGAGAGACCTTCCAGTGAGAGAGAGCTGCTATTTGCTTCAGTATTCCATCTGTGGATACATGAAATTTAAAAATCACAATTAAAGCAGTCAGTGTTTGATTTGAATGATTTTTTTTTTTTTTTTTTTTCCCTCTTTTGGTGTCTGGCCATGCAAACAGAACACATCCCTCACAGGATTATTCAGACACACTAAATTTATAGATAAAAGGCTTTTACACACAGACAATATGGCTGACACAACAACAAAAAGTTAAAAAAAAAAAAAAAAATTAAAAATAGTAAATGAAATAAATGAAAACCAAGCAAACACCCACAATGCGTGACCTAAAGAACTTTTCCCTTTATTAGCCTATAACTCGTACGTCATTATTTTTCTTATGGTCCATGCCTTGTGGCTTAATACAGCTATTGCAAAAGTCTTGTTTTCTAAAAGTATTTTCAATAGATTCCTATGTCTAATTCTGTTGATTTCACTTTTTCAGATAGACAGTGTCTTAATCATGACATAGGGGAGGTATAGATTGAAATGAATTTCATTGCCCACCTTCCTTAGATACAGCAAACACATATTCTTTCTCCTTCTTAACTCCACTGGATTGATAAATTTATATTCATTTTTTAAATAAACAGCAGGTGCACAGTTTCTTGCTCATTTATAAGAGTTGCTTTCACTGAATATGTTCTTCAAACACCTCAACATCTACCAGTCGTGCCTGCAAAATGTCATATATTCTCTATTAATAGGCAGGTCTCAATGAAAAAAAAAAATGCAATACTGCCAGTTTTCATTAGTATTTCAGGTGAGCAACCATGTATTTATCAGTTGTGAAGTTAGCTGCACAGTGCATGCATCTGCTACCATCTTCATACCACTTACTGTGCATTAACTGAAGCTCTCAACTGTTCACTTTCAAGATAATGCAGCCTGGAACTCAACACTGAGTACAATATATCATAAAGTATTAACATGGAGTGCCCTATCCAGTGATATAGCAGGGACCACAAGGATGATTTTAGTATTGATGATCCCATAACTTCCTTTCCCAGTCTCCTCAAAACCTGGTCCTTAAACTGGCCTTGTGTCAGTCATTAAGCTCATTTCTGAGCCGAATGCCCACAAGGAATTGAGCTTGTCTCCAGTCAGTTTCATCACTTAACACCAAGAGTGATGTGCCATAAAGCAAGGGATCACCATGTTCTGACACCACGGCAGGAGGAATGGGACCCACTAGCCGCCTCAGATGCCTGGCTATTTTAGAGAGGTCTCATCCACTACAAGTGCTACTGGAGCACTACTCGCCCGTTTGTTTGCTGTTGCTGTTTGACTTGTTTTCTTGGACTGCTCAAGCTTCTCATGTCCTGAACTGTTAGTTACACTAAAGAATCAAATTTGTGAGAAAGAACACATTTCTGTTACTTCACAATAATGGAATCTCAGCTGTCCATCAGTTTGTTCCTTAAATGTGGAAATACACACTATATGTACATAAAGTGTATACATGCATGTATGCATGCTGTTTCCACACAGAATAGTGGAAACAGCTCACAATAAAATGCAGTTGTGTGTGGTCTCAGCTCTCTGTGCTGATGGTCAGTTACATTAGTGGCTGGCAGGGGCCTGAAAGGTTCATGGAATGTGTGTGACAGAAGGGAGTGCAGGGAAAGAGTAAGGTAGCTACAACATCACTTGCCAGTCGTTATTTTTGTCACCCTGCATGCGTACATGTGTTCATGAAGAAAACAAACGATAGCAAACTCAAGCAATGTACTTGTGTCTCTGTGCTGGTTACTGCTCCTCTGGCGTGGGGTGATACAGGAAGTGCAGAAGTTACTGGATTTTTCTGAATGTTGATAACAGAAAAAAAATACAGTTATAAATAGTAATTTGACCAAAACTATCATCTGAGTGTACTCAGCAGTCATGTGTGCATTTTAGTTTTTGGAAAGTGACACTTTTTAAAATGATGGTAAACCTTCTTTAAGTGGATTAAGGTAGCTATTTTTTAGACTGTTAGTTGGGGGGAAGTCCACCTCAATGGCAGGAGGCTAACAGTTAGCATTTGGAGCATCCAGCCAGTATCCAGCACTCAGTAACAATGAGAGGAAGATAGCACCACTACTGTCTTACGTAACAGCTAGGTGGGAAGTGAAATAATAACAGATTTTTCAAAATGGGTGAACTGTTACTTTAAGCTTGCTAAACGGAGCAGAGCTGGAAAAGGTAGAGGTAACATATCACCATGCTAACTGCTAGAA
Organism: Myripristis murdjan; assembly: GCF_902150065.1. NCBI lineage: Eukaryota > Metazoa > Chordata > Actinopteri > Holocentriformes > Holocentridae > Myripristis > Myripristis murdjan. The sequence continues at coordinate 2,151,554 of NC_044002.1, forward strand.
TAATAATATTTCTTTGTCTTTTTTCAGCTTGAATATGAGGCTTTTCAGCCTTTGTAGCTGAAATGTGTTGCATTGCCACTCGCTCACTCGTGGCACCATCCTCCATCTCTGAGCAGCTGAAAATGCCAGTGGGTATGTGAGTGTATGTGTTTGTGTGTGGGGAGGGTGTCTTGAAATTTCAGTGGGTGGCAAGTTTTTGTTCCAAGAGAGTACGGACCAGAAGGTGAGTTTTGAAAGCCAGAACTCTCAGCACCTGTCCAAGTAATCACTGAGTCACTGATATTGATCAACAGCCCCCGCAGACACACTCATTTTGTGCTATGGGACAGTAAACATACAAACCCAAACTACAGTGACATTGTGATTCCCACATTGTCACAGCACTCCCACAATAAGCAAACAGCACAGTTGTACCTTTACAAATTTATTGAAATTTTTGCTATATGATGAAATCATAATGGACATAAATGATGACTACCCTTGCATAGGTTACAGACTATGCCTCACCAACAAATGACAAACATTGCATACTGTAGCAGAATCCTGAAGGAAAATATAAAAAGGACATACCGCAATGTTAACAACTCAGGGAGGATCAGGTTCAGGGAGGAGCTTAGCAATGGCAGAAGGTAAAGGAATAGATTTCCTTTCCTTTTCCTTTTTTTTTTTCTTCAAATCTGGTTCCAGCTCTGGGATTTTCAGTCTTCTTAATTAGGACAGGACTTTGGCTTAGGACCGGGAGTTAGGATAAGAAGGAACTGAAGACAGACATACTGTGAAATCAGAATCCTAAACTGAATCCAATTAGTCCCATGATCATCAATCCTCCATTTGAAAACAGAGTGCATTACTATAACGCATTATTATATTAAATATATTATGTATAAGAAGGAAATACATAATAATCAGAATCATAATCATATTAATGTTAGTATAAGCAAATTATATTGCCAGCATAGATTTATTTGATTGTAAGATCATGCAGTCTTCCATCAACCATGCACTTTCAGCAGAAGTAAAATGTCACTCTGCAGTGTAGACGAAGATCACCACAACATGATGACGCATTCAGAGCTGAATCTTTTCATACACAAGCTCTCTTTGCATTCCAGAATACTTCATACCTCACTAAAGACTCCTCAATGCATCAGCACTGTAATCATGGCTTTAAAGTCACCAAAAAGAAGAAAAGGAAAACCTGCAAAACAACAACTAATGATTCAGTATGTCTGTAGTCAATTGATGATTCTGTCCTATTTCAGCTCTACTTAACAAGACACATTGATTAAATAGCTTGTGAAAAATGCAGAGATTAGATGCCTTAAGTGAAGCGGGAGATCACATGATCTTCATTGTTTCTTACAGATTTTTTTGTGTATGGGGGAGATTTTATCTGGATTTGGCAGTTGGGAGCAAGTAAAATGAATGCATTTAATGAAAAATTGGATTCAATTTGGGAACAAAAAATGTTTCTCCCAGCAACCGTAGCATATATCAAATGTATTGTTTATGTACAAATATACTGGTTATGTATACTGTAAAATTATTAATATTTTTCAAAGAGCTTTGCCTACAAAATGTGCTTCATTTGGATGGAGTGTCTTGTATATCGTCCGTCTGTTAAAATACACTGGTATGATATGAAACATCTATAAAAACTTGATTTGGTCCCTTTAGTAGTGTCTGGTGCTTTTTAAAAGTACACATATGTCTAAAACTTTGGCCTATGGTAAACACTACAAATATGAACAAATAGAGAAGTTAAAACTGTGAGACTACTAACTACCCTGATGTTGTTTTTATTGTTGATAAGAAATAATCACTAATTTTAATACCTCTCAAGAAAATAGAATTATTCTATATAATTATAACTTTAAAAAAGTTTGAAATTTGTGGTTTTCCTCCAAGGACGTACTGTATGGTTTACACATAGCACCTTTCAAAGCAATTTTTTTTCCATTAAGTGCCTGATACTGAAATGTTAATTAAAGGGATACTTTTCCACACGTTCAACAACAATTTATGAAATGGGCCTTAACAAATGGGGTGATGACACACAGCCAGTACACTTACTCACATGAACTGTAAACAAAAATAAGGCTTTTAAGATAATGGGCCTCGTCACAGAAAAGCCTGTGAGATGTCAAGATTGGATGGTTCAGTCAAGATTAATTTAGACCAGTGGTTCTCAGTCATGTGCCAACATGACCCTCAAGTATACACATTATCAGTGCACTACAGTGGCTGGCTAGTTGAAGGTGTGTTAAAGGGACAGTTCACCCATTTTGAAAAATGTGTTATTATGTCACTTCCCCCCAGCTGTTCTGTAGGACAGGAGTGGTGCTCTCTTCCTCTCATTGTTACTGAGTGCTGGATACTGGCTGGGTGCTCCAAATGCTAACTGTTAGCCTCCTGCCATTGAGCTGGATAGTAAATCTTCCACTCAAAGAAGATTTACTATCATTTTACAACTTGCTTTCTAAAACTAAAGTGCATATGCAACTAACAAGTGCACACGGACAATAGTTTGATAGCTCAAGTTACTGTTTTTAACTGTATTTTTCCTGTTAACAACACCTGGGAAGATCCAGTAACCTCTGCACTGCTGGTTATTTTTCAGAATGTTAGCTGGGGGGAAGTCCACCTCAGTGTATCCAGCACTCAGTAACAATGAGAGGAAAATAGCACCACTACTGCCCTACATAACAGCTAGGGGGAAGTGAAATAAGACTTTTTTTTTTTTTTTTTCAAAAATGGGTGAACCACCCCTCTAACCAGTGACAGCTGCTGGAGCATTTGGATACTTTCAAAACCTGCTGACTGGCTCATGGTTGAGCGCCACTGATTAGCTTACACCTGCTGTTTGGGCTTACCTCCACTGACAAATAACGCCAAATACACCAGCTTCCACAAAATGGTGGACCCCTGTTATCATCCTTCTTTTTTTTAATTTTATTTTTTTTTTTTAAACTATTTTTAACTATTACCTGCTCTCCACAAGGTGCATTTCTTTGTAACACTTTACAATAATTTTACATGAATTGAACATGTTAATACCTTAATTCTATAAAATAATTATGCATTGGCTAATGATTTGTAAACATATAATTATGTCATGACTTTACTTGGCACACCCCTTTAACTCATCAGATAGCTGTATAGTGCCTGGCTGCAGAGGGCTAACAACTCATGCTCTTAAATGGTAATTACATAACAGGTAACACTTTATAATAATGATCCTTAGCAAGCAGCTTTATGAAATATTTGTTAATGATGAACAAATCATGAACAGAAGATTAATACACCTTTGTAAATGATTAGTTAATGCCAAACATGACATGTTCATGTTCAAGTCATGAACAAATATTTACTAAATATTTACCCATATGAATTGTCTGATATATATTACGAATGACGTTTGTCATCCGTTATGAGTACTGTGTAAATATATTAAAGAATTAAAGAATGAAGTATAAGTCATTCGTTGTTTTTGTATCCCTTTAGAAAAAGCATTGTAAGTTACTTCAAAATGATTCAGTGATACATTTACATGCACATTTAATACATGTTTTGGTCATGTTTTGTTCATGATTTTTTCATTACTAACTAATGTCTTACTATGACTAATAATCATTACTAAGTCATCCTTGATATGTAAAACCATCATTAAGTTATCATTTACTAATGATAAATGATGAATATGCCGTAGTTAATTAATGATTTGTGGATGACCTCCAACATATTTGTGATATGTTTACATAGTATTAACTCATCATTCACACAGGTGTATTCATGATTTGTCTTATAAATGACTTATTAATCATTAATCTAAAATGTTACTGTACATTTTAACAAATATTTTTAATAGTTAGCTCAGATAGGCACGCCATTAATTCCTCATCACTTTATCATTAGTTTATGCTTTAACTCATCACGATTCATACATAAGATAAATCATTAACATATTTGCAATTCATGCATGATTATTGTAAAGAATTAGTGAAGTATCTTATCCCTTGAAAGATGATATGTTTTTTCTATACTCAGAAAGAAGGCAGCCTCTGTCTCTAAGCAGTAAATACTGTTTGCTGCATACAGGGAGGACTTCAAGCCAAAACAGTGTCAGCCCAGGCCACTGCCATTTCTCTGCACCTGACCTGTTGAAGCCTGCTGTGACTAATTACAAGTGAAGAAAAAACAGATTAAAATATAACCTTTAACAAAACCACTACTACTCATAAAGGTGTCTATGATTAATTTCCTGCTCTGTGACAAAGACACTCTCATTTAGAATGAGTACTTGTATAATCTAGCCTGTTTTTTTTTTTGTTTTGTTTTGTTTTGTTTTTTTTTTGGCAATTTAGCATCAGGAAAAAAACATAAGCTGCCGCTGAAGTTTGGATTTCAGTGCCAATTCATCAGATTCTGTCAGTGGAGAAGTGTTTGTACCAATTGCTAGAATTTCATCTGGGTGAAATGACAGTATTTCACTTCTTGGGATTGGAAGCTTCTCTCCATTGCAGCCTCACTTTATGAGATAGGCTTATAAGACAGCTAGATTTTTACATAACTATCCTCCCTTCATAGCATATTTTTTCGACAGCCAACTCAAACCGAGGCAACGATAAAGACGGCCACGATTTCTTTTGGATGCTTCCTACATCATCCCGAGTCATTAATTATCTCCCACATCATTTTAACAGCAGCTAAACAGAATGCCCATCCTGTCCAGCCATCCATGCCATACAGTCCCTGTCTTTGCAGGGATGCCTGTGTGTATGAAACGTCACAGCACAGCATTTTTCTCACCCTCATCTGAGCACGGCGACATGCTCCCTCCCCGAAAACAGCGGCAGGGCCATTTTGCTTGCATGCAGAGTGACTAATGCCTGTGGCTAACACAACGTTCAGATAAATGCTGAATTGCTTGATGGTCTGCGTAGGGTTATTCTGGTTAGAGACTGCTTTGACTAAGATTCAACATACACTGTGGTGTATAACTCATCACTCACACACAAAATAGAATTTCAACTAATTATTTTAACATATAGGAGATGTTGAACAACCTTGACTTGAAAAATTACAACACTTTTACATAGCTGGGAGATTCTAATGGTGCCAATGAGCACGCAACATGGTGATATGACGAGGGAGGCACAATCATGTTGCGAATTGGTTCTTTCCATACGGAATTTTTTTTGACGCAATAAGCAGACTAATAAGAAACTGGTGGGAAAACGAACATCACTGAGAAAGAGAGGATACACTGCTAGACTCAAGCACTCAGGGCACGATCACACCGAGGTAGACAAACCAACAGAAAGGCTCATGGTATAACTAAAAGCAAAGTGGCGTATTACTCATGACCAGACACTGTAGATCTCCTATGTATTTCTTATCGATATTGTTTCGCTATCTGATGATGGTTAGCTGTTAAGGAGGCCTATGTACACAGCACTTAAGTACATGCATGACAAACTCGAGAATGGACTTTCTCTTGAATTCTCACTCGAGGAACTCCATTTTTCTCTTATCATCTCTGTTAAGATTCTTTCAGTCTCATTAATTGTGCACTGCAGCCATGTGTCATGCCCATATCCTCAAGGACAACTATGTTTCCGTGGATACACTAACTCTGGCCCCAGAATATTTTAATATATTTGTTGAAACCATTACATTTTAGGCTATAACTGTCTTCCGAACGTGCAGGTAAATAGTGCATCTCATGGCAGGTAAAGAGAAACTGCACATATTGAGCTCTTAGTTGTCTATTTTACAGGGAGGCACTTTCATCATTTCTATGAGACAGGGTTCAAGGCACTAGAAACTAATTTTAGATATTCTATGAAATTTTGTTCAGTATTATTTTCCTGTATGCTCTCTTGAAACCATACACACTCTGAAATCAAATGCAAAAATGAAGTCACAATTCGTATAATGGTGTTCCAACTCCCTAGTTCAAGGAAGGTCCATGCACTCCATCATCAAAGCCTTAATAAACGAAAAGGAGGATGTAATTATGAAATGTCTCTTTTAGGAATCATCAAATATGTCTCCTCTTATTACGCTGTAGCAGATTTGTCCCTCCTGGCAGTTTATACAGTAGCTCCGTCATGCACCATATCTTGTCGTTAGCTTGACAATAATGAGGAGAATCGTCCAAGGTTCCCAAGGTCCCTCCATAACCGCAAGCAATTTAATACTGACATCATGCATTGAGTATACTAAGATACATAGTACCGTAGCTAATTAGGCCATAATGCTTAGTATTTCGACATGCCATGATCTTGAAAAAAGTGTTCTTGTTCCCTTATGGTTTTTAACATTCAGCACTTAAATGCTCGTAAAGAATTCACAAGTTAAACAATAAATAACCAGTGCACTTTTGGTGAAACCAAATGAGAGAGAAAAATATCTCAACATTGGGATCCAATAGAAGATGAGGAGAAAAAAAAACAAAAAAACATAAAAATGAGGTAATGTCTTGTGCATGCCAATATAAGAGAGAAGAGAGTCTCAACATGCGTATTGCAAGCTTAATATTATAAAGGTGTGTTGCATGGCATCATACAGGGAACCTGTAGCCTGTAACAGCTGTGCAAATGTCCTCCGCAGGAGAACCTCCTTTTCTTGGAAAAAAAAGGCCCAGCACCCTCTCATTCTGCTTCTGATAAGGTACCTGAAAGAACATGGACGAGCATCGGCGAGGCAGTGTTGCTATCTCTTCTTTTTTCACTTCCTTGGCTGTGCTGTGTGAAACGCCTGTCATCACATGTAATCCATTCAAAACCATTTCTCCAGGGAGTCATTCTTGCACACAGGTTCCTCAATCTCAGTTGGGCTTTTTTCTTATACATATGTCAACTTTGTCTATTGCCAAACATATCGCTGTCATGGTAAATCCACTTTGAATTTTGCTGAAATAATTAAGCTCATGAATTTGTGTGCGTTGGAACTCTTTTTCTCACAGTCTTTGCGCATGTTCAAATGTAATTAAGCAATGCAAAAAAAAAAAGTATCAATCAAGATAATTAAGCATTCAGATATTTCTACAATATTTACACTTGTGCCTCAGTGTCACCTGATACCTAGACCTTATACATCAGTCAGCAGCTTCCCCTTATTGACACAGTTCTGGCTGGGGGCAGTGCAGTTGGCAGTTCTAAGATTCGCTTCCCTAAAATTATCAATGCTGTTATTAATATCCTCATCTATCTCCATGTATTCTGACTTGCTGACAACAGATGAGCTCCGGCGGCTAGAATTGGTATCTGAAGCAAGGTTCTGGTTGCTGACGTTCAGCAGCTGGGCCTGCTCCTCTCCCTCCGTCTCTCTGTGATAGAAATAGTTGAAGTTGGACACAATCACAGGGACTGGGAGTGCGATGGTCAACACTCCAGCAATGGCACACAGGGAGCCCACAATCTTGCCTCCAATTGTGACGGGGTACATGTCCCCGTAGCCCACAGTTGTCATGGATACTACAGCCCACCAGAAAGCATCCGGGATGCTGGTGAAGAAAGACTCCTTCTCCTCTGCCTCAGCAAAATATACAGCACTAGAGAACAAAATCACACCAATGAACAGGAAGAAAATGAGCAAGCCCAGCTCCCGCATGCTGGCCTTCAGAGTTTGCCCCAATATCTGAAGTCCTTTAGAATGTCGGGACAGCTTGAAGATCCGGAACACCCTCACTAGACGGATAACCCTGAGAATAGCCAGAGATGTAGCCTGTTCTCCTCCTCCCTTCCCCTCCTTGTTGTTACTGTCGTCAGCCAGCTCTGTTCCAAGCGTGATGAAATAAGGAATAATAGCCACAATATCAATGGAGTTCATCATATTCTTAAAGAATGCTGCCTTGCTGGGACAAGCAAAAAACCTAACTATCAACTCAAAAGAAAACCAGATTATACAGAGTGTCTCCACCACAAAAAAGGGGTCTGTGAGAATATTTGGTTTGTAATACACAGTGGTGTTCCCCACTGTTTGCAAGCGGTCACCAGGATCCTCTTTCAGCTCTGGTAATGTCTCCAAACAAAATATTACTATTGAAATAAGAATAACCATAACTGAGACTATGGCGATCCCCCTGGCGGGCCCGGAGCTCTCCGGGTGCTCAAAGAGGAGCCATATCTGCCGCTGAAACTCTTTCTCCGGTAAGGGCCGCTCCTCCTCACGAATAAACCCCTCATCCTCCCGGAATTTCTCCATGGCTTCCGCCCCGAGTTCATAAAACTTTATCTCCTCTGAGAACATATCCAACGGCACGTTGACCGGTCTTCTCAGCCTGCCCCCAGACTGGTAATAATACAAGATCGCATCAAAACTCGGGCGATTCCGGTCAAAGAAGTATTCGTTTCGGAGCGGGTCGAAGTAGCGCATCCGTTTCTTTGGGTTGCCCAGGAGAGTGTCTGGGAACTGGGCAAGGGTCTTCAGCTGCGTCTCGAAGCGGAGCCCGGAGATGTTGATGACCACCCTCTCGCAGCAGTCGTGATCGTCGTGGTCGGGGGGGTAGGGGTCCTGCGGGTGGCCCGGCAGGGTGGATGTCTCGTCCATGTTGTCTCCGGACACCACGGTCATCCTGGCGGCGGGGTGTGGGAGGAGAAGCGGTCAGTCCAGCCACGGAAACCGGCTCCTACTGAGGCCGGGAGTTGTGCAGAGGCTCCCTCTTCATCCTCCCAAAGCTGACCATTGCTTTTGTCTTCCAGTGATGCTTCTGTTATTTCTGTTTGCCTGAAAGAGGATGAGAGAAACTACAGTATCTAGTCAAACATCGGGGTTATTTCCCTGCATGGTGGGTTTATCCATTTGACAGTTGAATATTATTATGCACCAAAAAAAAAAAAAAAAAAAAATCACAGTGTCGAGGCCCGTACAGTGCACTGTATTTTGCTGTATTTTTACCGCATACATCAGTATTCAAGTTTGCAGGCTGCCCTCCCTCGCTGCGCACAGTTTCCCCCCACACAGCCAATTTATCTTCCAGTCAGAAAACACATTCATGCTAATGAGAAAATGTCTGTCAGGTACCAAAAAGACTAGAAAAAAAGAGAGAGAATTCAACAATTACCTGTCTTTGACTTTGAGAGCAGAAGCACAGGGAATGTCCGTGTGAAACCGCCAACCGCCACCACCTTAACTTAGTTCTAATATGGATATCACTTTACAGTACGAGCGTCTCTGAAATATTAATAGACTATGTTGTCTTGGTCAACATCCATGGTATCCTCTTGCTGTAGGTTCTCAGCGTCGACCGGAGCGACCGAGAGGGATCAAACAGCTTTGAGCCTCGGTTCGGCAAATCTCTTGACAGGCAATTTAAAATCATTCTGGAGGGAGAACCGGGGTAGGACGCGCAGCCTGGTCAGAACTAGAGAGCCGGGTCCGCTGTCAAGCTCCCAGCAAAGCGTGCTGGGCTGGTGAGATGGTGGGACTGGGAGGACTGGACACTGGAGAGAGAGAGAGAGAGAGAGAGAGAGAGAGAGAGAGAGAGAGAGAGAGAGAGAGAGAGAGAGAGAGAGGAGGGGGGCTGCAGCATCAGCAGAAAGCCCGGCTCTCCCGTTTGCTGCAGCCAGCAAGAGGAGAAAAAGACGAGCCTTGAAAATAACCGGTTGTAGGGTCCACTGAGCGAGAGAGGATCTGTCTCCGATCATGTGGAGGCATATTGCAGGATTTCATGTAGAAAAAGGGAGAAGGAGGGGCAGGATAGAGTGAGCGAGAGGAGTGGGAGAGAGGCAGAGGGGGGGCTTTCGACGCAATGCAGACAGACTGTAAAACACGTTGCCAGTAGTGCTCTCCAAACCACAAAAACAACGCAGAAATACAGTATGCGTCTGTGCTGTAGCCTTACTGCGTCTCACTGAAAAAAAAAGAGGTGGCTGAGCTGGACATTTAATGGCAGAGTCGGATCGAGCGGTGTGGAAAAACGCTGTGATTTAAAAAAAAGAAAGAGAGAAAGAAAAAGTTGCCTTGTCTTTGACTTGTCTGTTTTATATCCACCTGTTCATTCAGACTGAAAGAAAACGGAGTGATGTTGGAGCCGGTTCAGGGGAGAATATCTTGATCAGACATTCTCGGGCCTATTTAGACCCACTGCATCATGTTATGTAACGCATCAGGCAGTTGAGTTGGTTCAGTATTTATCTCTGCTCATGGTTTGTCCCATGGTACCAAACACACTGGAGTCGCCTACAGCTTTCTTACATTCCTCTAAGATTTGGTGCATGTTAGGCCTGGCCTGGATAAGCGTCGAACATCTGATCCCCTACCACAGATAATATAATAGAGGAACTGGACCTACAGTACAGCATGCATTTACATGTTGATGACTGAGATGCTTAATGTAGGATTTAAACAGGGTGTATAATACCCATCTGAGACCCACTGAATTGTCTCACCGTAACTGTTATATATGTATACTTGCTAAGAAGTAAGACTTTGCATGGGTGAAATATTCAACGTGTGAAAAAGATTATATACGCTCGCGTGTGACGGACCTCGGAATTGTCTTACTAATTCGAGCTATTTGACCTAGATGTAGAATAGATAAACGTGTAAAAGGCTTTAAAAAGAAAGTAAGAAATATAAGTCGGATTTTCAGGGTCTATAGAAGACTCAGAATCATTTGAATGTGGGCCCTGAGAGTTCATTAATTTGTGGTTAAGGTACAGTGATATTCGAATAAAGAATGAATGAATGAAATAATAAATAAATGAGACAAAAAGCAGTAACTGTTGTCAAGGGGCTAAAAAATAGAAGAATAGAAAAGGAGGAGGAGAGACCAAGGATGTAACCTAAAAGATGAGATTCAGCACCGCGGACAGCTCCGCGTCTTAAACCTCACCACCGACATGGGATCAGGTCTGATCAGCTAATTTGACAGCCCGTCCCTGTCCTCTCACTTGTCTTTCTAGTGGCTAATATTTAACAGTCTTTCAGTCTAACAGTCTCTTTCTCTCACTCTCTCTACAGTACAGCCACATCATTAAAACATAATAATAGTGATATCTGCACTGCTTTAACATAACATTTAGGTATGTCACAGCCTGGTCATATTCACACGATCTTACTTTCATTTAAAATCTTAAACTTCAGACCTAGCATTATTACAGTTTGGGTATAAAAGGTTAATAAATGTAATAAAGCATGAGCCAGTAACTGGGCAGTCATGGAATTCATGCACCATGTCAGTGATTTTGAATGTTTGGCCCATTACAATTTCTCCACATTTTACATAGCAACAAACCATTTTGCGAATAATGTGGGGGTGCTGAAGATTTCACAACATATAATCAAAAACCCTTCATTTTCAAATTTGAATTTGAGAGAACAGCTACCTTATAATAGTTCTGCTTCTACAGCTAACAAAGTCAGCACCGTTCATAAACCACAGAACTGATGATTAGCTGTGTAAAGCAAACCTTTCTCCAGGGACTATTTTCTGGCGGAGATACAGTTTCATTCCGCCCAGTTTCAAGTCCTCAAAACACAACAGTGCTGCTGCTTTTAGGAAAACTAATTTAGACAATGTATGAAGTATCTGAAAGTTCATTTTCATTTGGTAGTGGAATGAATGGAAACCAATGGCTGGATAAAATGGAGGACAAATGATATCAGAGTTCTAAAGAAGGGACAAAGATTAGCAGAAACAACAGGTATATACATTTTGCAGATATTACACAAAACATGAAAAATCATTTGCATGGTCCTTTAATTGAATTTGTTGCTTTGTCTTTCACACAGGCCTTTGGTATTTCAAACGAAAATATTTTATGCAGCTACTTCACAAATCTTCAACATCAAATTATTAAGCATGTGCCACTGGGGCCCAAGAGTGTACCAAGTCTCCCTTCCAGCTAAATGCCACAGCAGCTGATTTCACTGATTAACACACCTTTAACCAGATGGACAGTGCTTACATTTAACTGAGCAGGGAAATCAGCTGCTGTGGTGTTTTATTTGAAATGAAAACCTGCAGACTATTAGCATTCTCAGCTCTGTGACTGAAAGTCACAGATCTAACCACTCGCAAAGACTAGTTTTATCTTTGCATGCCTTCACTATATCAGGCTGGGATGGCTGGCTGAAATTGGACACTGATGAGCCCATAGATTGTAGTCTGGCTTTCTAAGGGACCGGCAGGCCTGTTCTTCTTAGTCAAGATAGGTTTCCCCGATAAACCGCCCAGCTGGATGTATGTGATCTAACAGGAAACTGTATCACTGATAAAGACAAAGATGCAAAGTTTCCATTCTCATCCCTCTTTTATACGAATTCAAAACCTTCCTCTATGTTTATTCTATCTATCTATCTATCTATCTATGTGCATATTATGATTGTCTCCCTATTTCCCACAACAATCATACTTTTATTCAACATTGAGGACAGAAAAAGAGAAAGAAAAGAAAAGTTGCAGTTAAGCCAGTGTAGTTGGCCAATCAGGATCCACTAGGATAGCTTTTCTTTTTGAACTTTCCCATTCATTCAATAAATATCCTTCAACTAATGTACAGTGCATAAATTATTATTTTTGACAGACAAATGGCCTGAAAAAGAACAAGATATTACAAAAATGTTACAAGAAAATTGCCAGAAAATGACAAGAAAATTACCATCAAATTAGTAAAATAATAATAATAAAAAATCTTTCAGGAAATAAGAAGAAATAGCAAACTCACAAAAAACAACAGTTGTTCATTTCAGTTAATTATTTGACACTGTTAACATGCAGTAGTTAGCCTTAGCTGTGTGTTGCTGCAGCCACTTCTCCACTATTATGGCTATGTCGATCTATGAGAGGAACAGGGCTGGGTGAAGCGTAATTCACAGGTACTACAGAAAATTTCAGAGAATTTGAATGAATTGATGTAAATCACCAGTGTGCCATTCAGTGCCACATGTATGCAGGTTTTCATTCCAACCAAACACTCCAGCAGCTGATTTCACTGATTTGTTCCTCCTCTCTGGTTGAGGATGTGCTACTCAGCTGCTGTGTGTTCACTTGGGATGAAAACCTGTATACACATGACTCTCGATGGCACATCATTTAGTCCAATGACCCAAATCTATCTTGATTTGCTTTTGCACTGTTTTTCAAGTTTCTTGCACATACAGGCAGTGAGGGCATATCTGAACGCTTCCAGCTTGAAGGCTGAAGAGTCCACGTGAGGCAGCAGGAGTGAGAATCCAGCAGACCGATTCCGAGCTGGTGATCGTGACAGCAAGCTGGAGGTCAGCTGGCTAGAGAGCTGGAAGTTCCAGCGCTGGATGGGAAAGCAATCCTTAGCTACAGACACAAAGTACAATGACAGAAAGGACAGTTCATCAGTTTTGAAAAATGTGATGTTATTTCACTCCGCCCTGGCTGTTATGTTGATGATGTGTTTCAACAAATACAATCATTATGTATTACTGCGGCTAATATAAATATATTAAAAAAAAACGTTTGAATTCTGATCAATTATAATCACTTCTAATTACCTCTAAAAACAATAAATTATGCCTTTAATATGAATTCCTTCCTTTTTTTCTTTCATTAGCATCAGGTAATTATGACAGATCTGTATTCTTTACAAATGTACCAAACACTGTGTGAAATGAAAATTTTATGTTTGCCAGTGTAAATGGTTTGTCACAACTGCATGTGACCTGCACCACATAATGTCATTTCTTCAAGGAGAAAAAAAAAAAAGAAAATATTACAAATTGTAAGATATGCTTTTTTTTTGTCTTCAAGCCTTAGAGACCCAGGAGACAGTGGTCAGGCTTTTATTTCAGTCTCTTTGTAAGAATATTTTTTACTTTCTATTTTGTAATTTTTGTAACATGCAATGAGTTAAACTACTATCTGAATCACGAGTGGATTTATTGAAGGGCAACCATATTTCTCCATTATTAAGTGGCATTTAATCAAATTATTTGTAAAATGTTTATCTTTTATTGTCAGCAACAATACTGACACATAATTATCGAGTTTGGCAAGCTGCACCATATTCGTCATGTATGAAACAATCCATTCTGTAATAAGCTACTTGTCTGTGAAATACTGCATTATTTTTGCAGTTTTATTTTGTCACTGTGAGTTTCTGCCAGCTGGTCATGTAACTGCATGGCTGGTCAAATCCAATGTAGGGTACTTGTAGAAAGAGACTGTGGTGAATTCCTGCAGAGCACTCCATTTGTTGTGTGAAAATGTGCCAGTGCTAGTAGATTGTTAAAAGATGCTTCATTCATAACCCTTAATGCTTCCCTAGGTGGGCTTTCATAGCATATGCCTGTAATACACCTACAGCAACCACATGCTCTGCAAAGAACATACATAAACTACACCTTTAGCCCTCAGGTCTAAATGAGACATGTATACTGCATATAAAAGGAAAAATGGGTTTGTGCACCTGTGATGAACTTGTTCAGTCATGCGTGTCCAGCCAATCTGCACACATGGCAAAGTCTTATCACGAGCTGGAGCCCCGTCCTCCTCAATCCATATGTTGTCGTGACCTTTGACCTGAGAGATTTAATGGGCAAGATTTTAATCCAGTTTGACTTTAGTTGAGGCTAATGTCTCCGTAAGAATGTACACAGATGCAGTGTACAACTACGTGGTAGGTAGGCGTATGCGTGCATGCACACATGGTCACATACTTAGTCATCAATGCAGGCATGCAAACATTTGAAGCTTGGAAAGGAGAGACAAGAGAACAACAGAGATGCTGTCCATGTGTATCCATAGAGCACTGGACACAGAAAAAGCTGAAATAAGCAAATAGCTCAGATGGTGCTGAGCAAACATACATATTCTCATACTGACACAAGTGCTCAGGTGCACGTGACTTTATCTTTTTGGCATTGACCAATCACTGTGCTGAGAGTAGCAAAGAGAGGAGCATTAAAACTTCATTTTGATGAAAACAGTTCTGGTTCTTGACCTGGCTCCATTTTGTGTTCTTGGAAAATAGGTGCTAACTAGTGAACAGGCCTGTGCTTGCACCAGTTAGGAGTTGAACCATTGCAGCATGGTTGCTGGCCACTGACCTGGTCTATGACCCAGCAAACTGTCATAGAGTTCATAATACTCCCCATATTACCCTGTCCAGCGCCACTTTTCTCAAGGTCCCTTTTGGAGTCTTTGCTCTCCTTCAGTTTTTTTAGTCGATAATTTGGTCAACTCTTCAATTGGTCAATTTGGTCAACTCTAATACGCCCCCACTTCTTGTTGTCATGGTTGTTGCTGTTATGGCCGTACTATTTTTTGGTTCCAGCTTGGAAAAAAAAAAAAAAAAAAAAAAAAAAACTTTCCTGGGTCCAAACCAATTTTTTTTTTTTTGGTTAAAATGCACACAACAGTTCAAAATTAAGTTTATGAACTGGAATGGAGCCAGTTCTTTGTTGACTGGAAATGGCTGTTAGAGTAGCCGTTGCTATTGCTGCAGCTAATTGGGATCTAAATAACAACAAACTTTGCTGCTTTGAGTGTGCTGTATCTCATGTTAGATGATATAGGCAGGCTGCTTCAATACAAAGGAGAGCTGCCAGTATAACTGGCCAAGGGTTGGATTACAGTCGCTTTATTGGAGAGATGCAGCACTGAAACTGAAGATGGAAGACAGAGCCACGCCTAAAAGCCATTCTCAGGAAGGGCAGAAAGTTTAATGCACTCTTAAACTTTGAAAGCACTCTTACCCTTCTCTTCCATTCCATTGCACAGCCAATCACAGCTGATATATGCATCCTCTAAGCTGTTGGAGTCCCCAGTGTTCTCTACTGGAAAGCAATGATTGATAAAGATAGACATGGATTAGTTTCTTAATTTGCACTGCATGTACAACAGTATTGTTTTGAAGGAAACCATGTCACAGGTTACATAAACATCCACTGACATCCAGCTGACCTGGAACAATCCACCTGTCCTTTGTTTTGACCTTTTACCAAAGACCTGCTGTTGTTTATGAGGGTAGATATTTGTTTTGGGGAGTCTTGGGAGACAAGAAACTTTGTCTCTCCTTAACAATATTACAGTACTATCGTAGTTGTTTTTGACACACTAACCAAAAAATGGACCCCAATTACTGAAGATTACATTACATTCTTGATCAATGCTAAAGACTTTGACTTATTTGGTGTCCTTGTGATTCCAGCCACAGTATCTTAACACATTTAGGTCAAAACCTACAACCATACCTGCCATACAGGATGTTTTTTCAGGGTTTTTGGGGAGTTTTTTTTTTGTCTGGATTTTTTATATTGAATGCTGACAAAGGCTAAGTTAGCTGGCCCACCTGCCTACACAGAAAACAGCTACAAACATGCCCCTAGAATCAGCTTGTGGATTCTGGATTGTGTGTGTACGTGTGTGGCAACTTGGGTAACGTCAGACAAATATACAAAGTCTACTTTTTGCAGATAATGTAGTTTTTTCAGCCTCATTGAGCTGTGACCTCCGGCCTGCACTGGGGCAGTTTAAAGCCGAGTGTGAAGCAGTCAGGATGAGGATCAGCACCTCCAAGTCTGAGGCCATGATTCTCTGCCAGAACAAGTTGGGGATGAGATACTGCCTCAAGTGGAGGAGTTCAAATATGTCACAGTCTTGTTCACAAGTGAAGCTAAAATGGAACGGGAGATCAACAGCAATGCTGGCATGGCACCAGACCACCATGGGTGAAGGGAGACTTGAGCCAGAAAGCTAAGCTCTCAGTTTACTGGTTGATCTTTATCCCAACCCACACCTATGGTCATGAGCTCTGGGTGGTGACCAAAACAATGAGATCATAGATACATGCAGCAGAAACTAGTTTCTTATGCATGGTTGCTGGGTGCGCCCTGAGAGATAGAGGTGTTCAGACATCCATGAGGAGCTTGGAGTAGAGCTGCTACTCCTGTTCAGTGAAAGGAACAAGCCGAGGTTGATTTCCGGCTAGCACTGTGTCTTAGAGGGCAATATTCCAGCCCCACAGCAAAAACAGTTTGAGTTTGGGTCCATGTGTGGAATTTGAAATGTCTCCTTGTGTTCTCTTGGGTTTCTTCTTGCCAGTCCAAAGATATTCAAGCTGTGTGGATTAGAAACTCTGAATTGTCCAGAGGCATTAATATGAGAGTCTGTCTATCTGTGTTAGCCTGGTGATGGAATGGAAATGTGTCCCAATGGAATAAGCAAGTGGAGAAATGAATAAATTAATTAGATCCCTTTAGGTTTTTCAGCTCTATAGTGAACTGAGCTTTGGAAATCCGTGTCTTTTGGAGCTTTCCATTGAACTCAGAGCTAAGATAATTCTGACTTCCTACATGGCAAAGTGCAAAGGAATGCAAGTTGGAACTCGAAGAAGGAATTACAGAGAAGATCTGAAAAATCTGAGTTTGCCAAAAGTCTCATATACGATGCACAACAAAATGGTGGACAACACAGTCAACAACGATCTAATCTTCAGGGGGGGTTTTAATGTTGTTTTTTTTTTGTTTTTTTTTGTTGTTGTTTTTTTTGTTGTTGTTGTTGTTGTTTTTTCATTTCTGGTTATATACCTCAGATTTTTTAATTAATTAATTAATTAATTTTGCTTTATTTTGCTATATTTTGCGATTGTTCGGATTATTTTTAGTTCATTTGCTAATTGCTTTTTCTCCATGTTTTTGAACAAAATCAAGTGAATTTGTCTGATGCTGGCCCAGTGTCATGGATCTGATGTGGAACTTGTCTGAAGTCTGCAAATTGAGAATCTGTCTTCCACTTTTGTGGTAGCCAGTTATGAACAAAAACGTTACACTTATCATAAAAGCTCTTAAAGTGATATACTCTCATTTACAAGCAGGACAGAATTCTTATGGTCTTGAGCTAAAAACTACAAATCACAAGATATCCGGCGCAATCCGAGGACAAAACGTGACAAGGGGCAGTCCAAGGACAGCTCTAGCTGGGAACAAAGCATCAAATTTGATGAACAGACCTAGCACTAGCACTGCACATGACTAGCTGCAGTTAGCCCAGTTAACGTTGGTGGCTAACGTTAGCTACATCAGTGACTTGTCAGTGAGTTGTGATTTCAGCGGACAGGCCAACGTTTTTCTATTCTCTTGCTGGCATCCATGTTGGATGCAATGGAACGCATTCAGCATGGATGTCGGAAGTTTCAATTCCAAAGTGGGACAGTCAGTGGAAAGCACCATTTGACCCAGAATTTGTGGAGAAACCCCTGCTGCCGTTGTTGGATATAGCTGGATGAGCTGCTCTGCTCTTCATGTTACAAGCAGCAGAGAGGAGGGATGCCTCTGCTTCATGTAGGCTGGCTCTGCATCCCCCAAGGCAACACTCAGCCCTGTCATATCCTGCTTAATGCTTGTGCCCGAATCAGGGGCAACATACTTATGAGCCTTCCTCTTTTCCATGGGGCTCCTCATCTCCCCAGGCACCCCCCTCCCCCCAGCCCTGCTCGTTTACACTCTCGACAGCCATCATCTCTTCCTACGCCCTCTTGTCCCTTCACTCTCATCTCAGCATACCTCCTCTGAAAACCTCAAGAGAGGGGGGAAGATGAAGAGGACAGACAATCAAATATAATCGTATCAAATATTTATTTAATAACTATGCCCAGGGCTGCCATTTGTCTTGCTCATGCCCAGGACAAGATGATCTCCAAAGGCTTCCCTAGCAGATTTTGTAAAGGTTAGAGGGTTCTTTTGGGGGCTTCCTTGACCCAGGGACAATTGACCTGGTGTTCCCTCCCCAATCGGCTGCCCTGACTAAGCCTAGCAATTAAGATCGACATGTAAATGCAGCTCAGGAGACTCTCCTGGTTGTTCTCTGAATGTACTGCATGTTGGTGGCATGCAGTGGCAAATAGATAAAGCAGCCTCCAGTAGTTTTACTGGTGTGATGGATGTTGGCCATACTAAGGCGGCCAACCTTAATGAATTGTCCATGGATGCATTATTCACTATTCATTGGCACTGATGTTTATCTCAGCATTGATAATCAATGACACTGAGAAATCAGGCATTCACATTTGAGAGGTCAGTAGATTTGTGGATTTGGATCTAAGAGAAGGCCAACAAGGCATCAGCTGAAGGGAGTAAATATAAATACTATTTCCTTGTGTGATTTGGAAAACCTTGCATTTCTGTATTGTAAGGGAATTAGGTGTGAAAACATGTATTATAATGCTTTAGAAAAGCACATAGAGACCACTCAGGACTGTAAACATGGATTAGTCCAAACAGGGCAACTGCAGAGAGGTGAAATGTGACTATATCTCCATGGGCATGAGGTGCACCAATGAGAGGGCTCTTTTGGTCTTATTTTCCTAATAACAATGTCCAAATTTGATCCCCTTGGGAATTTTTCAAGGAGCGATGAAGAAGCACAGTGTCATGCCCATTTGATTACTTTGTTTACACACTCCACACACTTTGCATTTTGGAAACACAAAATGTTTTTGCCTCTACCTCTTTCACAGCAGTGTAATTGCAATTGATTTTAATTTATTATTATTATTATTATTATTATTATTATTGTTATTATTAGGTAGTAGTTTGGCTTTACATCATGAATGGCAAAAAGAAAAATGGAAATGCTCCACTACTTATGGGATGAACTTCTGATGTACTTGAGTATTGATTCCTGCCACCTTCAGAGGTGGCACACTGCAATCAAAGAAGATCAATATGGTAAGAGGTCTGACTCAGGTTAACATGAATGAGAGACAATGTCTTCAAAAAGTTAGCTTGCAAGAAATAGAAATAGAAAAAATACACCATAACGCACCAAGTACATCAAGCACAGTGGTATTTTGAAATAAGTACATTAATTTGTTTAATTTCATTGGTTGTAACACCTGTTAAATATATTCCATTGTGGGGAGTGGGGTTGGGGTTATTAAAAAAGAAAAAAAAAAACTATTTTCCCATCCCATGGTGACATAGGACTTTGATGTAAGCAAACGTGGATGGGTGAGGAGAGGGGGAGGAGAGTGTTCAGAGCAGCAGCTGCAGCGAGGACTTATGAATGTAAAACCCCCCCTACCCTCATTCATAAACACACGGGTTCCTTATATAATGCCTATGCAGATCCCCTTTTTTCTCCACTGCTATTTATAAGCCCCATAGCATGCAGGGAAAGAGTGTGGCCAAGTCATGCAATGCCCTTCAAGACCAACACTCGGCCCTTGGGGCTGCCGGGGCCCGACTTCAGGGAGCTATTATTAGAGTCGTGTCATGAGAGAGCCAATGGAGAGAGAGAGACAAAGTGACAGATGGGGGAGGGGAAAAGAACGGACAGAGAACATAGTGGTGGTGGTAATGGTGGAGGGGAAGTGGAGGAAATGTAAAGCGGCTATTTCACTCTCTAGGTGTTTAGAGTAGACTCTGGGAGACGGGAGTGTACACACTGTACACACTGCAACGAACAGCGAGGTCAGGGATTCACGTTGAAATAAGCAAACACACACCACAAGTGTGGGTCTCCAACCAGAAATACATGGGTCTCTATCTGTCATATATAGATGCTGACTAACTAAGAACTCTACCTCTAGGAACTTTAATGTCTGAGGTACAGATCAAATCGGTGGGACAATTACATGCAACCCGCAAGATGACTTTTGATTTTCCATTGATACTGGCCCAGTTCCTTATTGCCCACAACGCAGATAGAAACCCCAACATGCCCTGCTACATCCGACACTGTCTACACCACAAAACACCTGCACGCCCCCCCACTCCCTGCTCCGAACATGCTCAGCAGCAGCACAGCAGATGGCTTCCATCAAGACAGCACTTAACTTTTGAAATACTATCATTTTGACCAAATTATTCCTGAAAATATTAATTTTATTTCTAGCTCGATGTGTATGTATGAGTAAAAACATGTATGGCTATAGATTTCTCAAAATATCACTACTCTGGTTTAATTTCCACGATTCCATGTGTGGAAACTATTAGTCATTTGAAACGATTCAGGATCAGCTTGCAGATGTAATAAGTTATGCCAGAAAAAAGGAATGATGCAGTGGGCTCTCCTCATGTCATTTTCCACTCTAATCAGTTTGGTTTTAGATATCCTTATTTTGCTTTATAGAAAGCAATTTTTGGGAAGGAAAGAATGAAGAATGACCACAAAAAGAAAAAGAATGACCACATTGGGCCAAAAGTGTCCATAAATACAGGCCCCGTCTGGCCCTGGAATTGGTTGTGATTTTTTTTATGAGGGCCTCTTCAGTGAGTCTGATACCCCTGGAAGGTAAACAGTTTGGCAGAGAGGCAAACAGTTTGGCTTTGATCAGTTTGGGCTTCTGGAGGCTGATACCAGCAGTGGATGCCTATATTTATTATCTTGAACCTTGAACATGTGTTTGAAGCCTGAAGGGCTGGAGGGTTTTATTTCAACCTCTGGACAAAACCTACATTATTTATTTTTCCTTTTTATTTTTATTTTTTATTTTAATTTTTGTGTGGTAATTCTCTTGTAATAATCTATAAATTAAAGTAATAAATTATTTCACATTTTTTTAAATTCATTTTAATTGAGTAATTAATTAATTAATTAATTAATTAAATACATTTTAGGGTATTCTTTGGTTAATTGCATGTTGATTGTCTTGTGAATTAATTTAAATATATAAATATATAATTATAATAATTCAAAATATAATTTAATTTGTGTGTGTATGTATATGCTTTTAAAATAATGCTACTTTTTTTTTTTTTTTGCAATTTCTAAAAAATGTATTTAAATCTTAGTTTGACTGTATGTTTGTTGTTGTTGATAATGTGATAATGGTGACCCTGAAACAGCATTTAGACCATGATGGAACAGTAAAAAGCCACCACTGTAACCCTGTCTGATGTCATTATTTTAGGATTAGCGTGTATTCAGCCTGTAGTCTGATGTTCACTAAATCAGAATGCAGACATGAAAATTAGCAGCTGAGTGACTCATCTGCTGACAAAAGGGAGCTGTGAGATGTGTTCTGTGGATAAGATGTTTTCTGACATATCAGTACAGTGTGTGTGTACAGTGCTACGATATAGTAAAAATAGCTGATGACAGTGTGTGACCTGTCTATGACGAAGGCTTTGTGAGAGATGAACACAAAACACGGTGAATTTCAAAGCCCTTCAGTACACTATCTGTTAATATGAGGGATATGCAGGAAGAGAATGGGAACAAACATAGGTAGATGTAGGCAGTGATGTTCTCACAGAAAAAAAAAAAATCTGTATACCTGGAATGTAATTGAAACTCAGCACAAAAGCAGTGTAAATAAAGAAGTCATCAGCTGGCCACATCATTTTCCAAACAGCAATTTGATCATTATTATATGGACCTAAATGGGCCATCTGATCAATGGGCTAATCAATAGAAACACTTCAGATGGTTCAATACGTCAGCCAGCAGAGTGACAGCCGTGCTGGAGGAGATTCTCCACAGGATGACACTGGAGAAGACATGCTGGCACACTTTCACAGCTAATCAGTGTCTTGAAATAACAACGCATCACTGAAATACCTCACCTAACTATAAATATATTTTACTAGTATGATTTCTTAACTCTTTGAAATGCTGTTGTGTGTTATCTTAATTTTGTCATGAGTATATGTTAATTTTCTTGAATTATATTGGAATATATAATTCATTATAACAGTAATATATAATTATAATTATTACATATTATATATGTTACAAAAAAAATGATTGTGATTTTGAACACATTTTTATGTAATTTTTTTCTTGTTTTTTTTTGTTTTTTTTGTTTTTTTGTCTTGGTATTTTTTCATACAATGTTGTCACTGGTCATTTTCTTGTAATTTTTACTAGTCTGTTGCTGTCTTCTGGTTCTGTTTTTTTTTTTCCTATTATGATCATTTCATACACATGCTTTTGAGAGAAATCAAGCTCACGTTCCATATTGTTATTTATTTTTATTTTTTTTTATCATAATTCAGTATGTAATGATAAACATGCATCACTTACTGTAAAATAGCCCATAAATACAGCAAAACAAAAGGTTTTTTAGCCCTGCTTTTTTGTAGCTTTGTTACTTGGACACTCCAACAGCAAGACATGACTGATTGAAATCCCTGGACATAAATCCTGCAAGGTGACACCAGTGAAATGCATGCAGCACCCCACACAGTCTGTGATGCACTCTGCCAAAGGAAACCAAAGGACCAAGAAGCAGAAGTTCCACAGTGACTGAGTTCAGTTCAGTTCAGTTCAGTTCAATATAATTACAATGACACCTTTGGATTGGACTTTTAAGTTTGAATTCAGCACTTCTGGTTTGTGGAGAGGATTTTCTGCGAGCATGCACTTCTGACACTAGAATTTACCGAATAGATTGAAGCTGCAGTTATTTACAGACTCTGAGGAGCCGAGCACTGTGTTTAGCTGATAGGACAGGTGTATTTAAGAACAGCAACATCATCTGATCCTCCCAGTGCTCCCAAAATTCATCATAGTAATAGCCCCCTGCAACTTTACCCCTAAGACAATAACTCACTTTTGACCATTTTTACACTTTTCACCAAAACTCAAGCAGTTATCTATTCATGAGCTATTATTTTGGGGTAAGTGTGTTTGTGTAGGCAGACCAGGAATTTGGGATGATAATGACACATTCCAGCATTAGCAGTGCACAGGCTAATTTAAATAATTATATCTATCTATATCAATATCAATATCTATATCTATATCTATCTATCTATCTATCTATCTATATCTATATATATATATGGATATAGATATAGATATAGATAGATAGATAGATAGATAGATAGATATAGGGCTTATGTCTTCATTTAATCATAATGAACTTCTTTCATTTAAGTATTTTTGCATAGGATTTTTGTTTTCAATGTGATTAAAAAAGCCAAGTATTCTTAATTAGATTAATTATGATG
The DNA here is from genome assembly GCF_902150065.1 of Myripristis murdjan. Lineage (NCBI taxonomy): Eukaryota > Metazoa > Chordata > Actinopteri > Holocentriformes > Holocentridae > Myripristis > Myripristis murdjan. Next base: position 2,175,437 of record NC_044002.1, read on the forward strand.
AGCATTAAATAGTGTCTTTAAGTGCACTTACTTTTTCATAGTTTCAAAAACCTGTACTAACTACCATCAAACTTTTTGAATGAGTCAATCAACATGACTTTACCTCAGCTGAGCCGAGTTCAAATCCAAGTGAGAGCAGTGTTTGTTGTTAGGTGGCTAACGTTAGCCAGCTGGGGCACCCAGGCAGCTCACCTGGTAGAGTGCGCAGCCCATATCAAGGTTCAGTCCTTACTGCAGCCGCCGGCCTTCCAATGTGGCCTGGACCCTTTGCTGCATGTCATCCCCTCACTCTCCCCTGCCTTTCCTGTCTCTCTCTACTGTCACTATCACATACAGCAACATGCCAAAATTTAAAAATTAGGTTAAAAAATTATATTATATAAATTATATTTGTAACCTTAACCCTGACCTTTTCCCAATCTTAGACGATACAACAAGCCATTCACTAATATTAACAACCTTTTCCTAACCATAACTGAACATTTTTAGTGGTTGGTGAGCTAGTTCACCAAGGAAACCATTCTTAGAGGGCTGGAAAAAAACAACAACAAAAAAACAGGTATGTGGGCTTATGGGTTGGAGAACTTGTTGTATTAATTGGGCCTACCTACAATATCCTCATGGACAACCAGGGGACCGCAGACCGCCAGTTGCAAACCCTGTTCTACTCTATTTTTAGCAAGTGCTCAGCACTGCCCCTGATGGCCAAAAGACTGTGATGCATTTTTTGCTTCTGTTCCACAGCAGCCAGTGGCTATGGTTGGGCTCCTCGCCCCACAGGCTTTGCCTAATATTGTGAATCAGTTGTCTGAATAGGTTTTGACCTCCTTTTCATTGTAGTGCTGATGTCTTCATACGAGGCCCACTGTGCTCCGTGCTCTACCCAAAGAGAGCATTTTGTTTCCTCCGGCTATTGCACACTTGTCACCAAAGCTAATTTCCACTGTCATTTGAATATTCCAGAGAGCACTGAGTGTGCACCACACCCGTGTGTGCAGTTGCTGTGGAAGCAGTCATGCTGTAATGTATGCTGCAGGCATTAGCATAACTTTTTGATTGCATTAACATTTGATCAGCGGCTGTCCAAGAGACTGAACAGCCGGGGGAGAAGGAAGAATGTTTTGCCTTTGTGTTTCTACCATTGCTGTCTCCACTCAGCTCCAGCCCATGTTAATAATTGATTAGTGCAAGGTGGTTTCACATCTCGTCTCCCATGTGGTCAGCAATAAAAGGGACAGCAATACAGAGGATATGTGTGTAGCAGAGGCACAGTGTGTGTAGAGCAGTGTGTGGATCTGTACATGTATATGTGTGCCAGGACACAGATACACCTGTGCATTTAGACATGACACACACAAGCCACCAGTAAAATGCAATAAGAGACAGTGTGGTGGTATGAACCACACACACACACACACACACACACACACACACACACACACACACACACACATACATATCCTCCTCCACACTTTACATGACCTGGATGAATCAGTGCTGCGAGCTGTTGAGCTGTTGAGCACCAAGCTAATTTAATCAGGGCCAAAACAGTTTTTTAAGATGTTAACTACATATACTGATACTTCAGCTAAAAGATAATAATGCAGGACATTATCTTCATACAGAAGTGCAGATGTTGAATTGCTGATGTTTGAGGCACTAAGCCTACAATTTTCTCTGATGTTAAAATCAACCTCTATGACACTGACACTGGTACCAACATTTATGGGGTTATGCAGTGATACATTAGTTTAAGTAATTGTTTAGCGATATTTTTCTGCTTGTATTGGCACATTGCTCTCCCAAGCCCAGTTTGTTGAATGACCAATAACACATGAGAATCAAATTAATAAAAGAGAAATGTTTCCGCCTCTTCATCTCATGTTTAGCATTTATTTCCAAAATATGCAAAAAAAAAAAAAAAAAAAAAATTGTAGCGGATTTTTTTTTTTTTTTTTTTTTTCCAATTTATTAGGGGGCAAAAAGAAGAAGATTGAAGTTATTCACTGGCAATGCCACATATGAGGAAAGGTGCAGAGATGCCTGGCTCAATTTTCAGATGTATCTCTTGCTGACTGCTAGTTGCTCATCATCTTCTTGCCCATGTTTTTGAAAGAAATCAAGTGAATTTGCTCAGGTTGGGGTAAATGCTTGTGAAAGGTGTTCAGAAGCATTTCATCACAAGAAATGATAACAGAGGTTTAAAAAAAAAACCATCTGATTGGTTGTTGCATATTGAGGAAGGCGGGGCCTGAGGTTGTCTCATCTGTCACATTTCAATTGAGATTAGCCTGCAATCCAAGGACATTCTCACCCCATCTGAAGAAGGCTACGAGCCACTAGTCATTATTAATCTATGCTAGTGAAGGCTAGTGCCATCAGTCACATCACCCACATTACAGTGTGATCACTCCTTTCACTCAGGCTTGTTTGCTCTCTTTTGGCTCCAAGGAAGGCAGCATTTGCTAGGAAGCAGTACTGAAATAGTGCACCCACAGTTGTCTGTGACAAATGTATGCACTGCATACCTTTCATAGTAATCCTCCATATGTTATAGATCAGCACGGCACACCAGCACGCTTGGCAAGTTTGAAATGTATGATCATTAACATTGCCTGCAAGGTTTTTGCATGCCTGTGTAGGCTTCAGTATGTTATGTGGGTGAGATGTTTGTTAGGGAAATAGATTTTATTTCACCATCTGTGGGTGTCAAAGTCCACAGTGCATGTAAAATATTCCAGCATGGAAACTGATATGTGCTTTTGTGCAAGACTGAGGGGGCAAAGCAAGGCACATTCCCCTCGAACAGAAAATGAGGTGATTTTTTTTCTGGGTCCTACCATTGTCCTGCAGAAGTCAGAGGAGGGAGGAGCAGAGAGCACGGTGCAGGACATGTTGGCCTACTTGGAGCCCATGCACACATAAATAGACAGCAGTATTAGCTAATGCCCTTAACTGGCTTAATTGGACAAGTTGTCATGCTTTACTGGGCAGACTGCCGCTGCATTTTCTCGTTTTGCATGGATGGCGCATCCTTCCTCCCCCCTCGCTCCCCCCTCCTGGCTTTTAAATGGTACAGGCTACCAGGAGCCTTTTCAAAAATAGATTCAAGAATCCCCTCAAAGAAAATGGCTCTTTCTAAAAATAGCACACATACACATACACACATACACGAATACAAACACACAGACACACACAAACACACACACATACACAGGCACATTACAGTCACTGCCCGCATGAGAGGGGATTCCCTTAAAGGAACAGTTCACCCAAAATACAAAAAAAGATATTTTCCAATTTATAGAGCAGTAAATGCATCCAGATAGTTTCTGTGATTTGTTCCCAGTGAGAACCTATTAGAGGATGATTTTTTCAGTGTGCCTGAACACCAACACCCTCCACCAGCCACCCACACACACAGATGCACACACACACACGTACACACACACACACACACACACACATACACACACACACACACACATGAATTTTTAATGGTTTTAGCTCCAGAAAACAAAGCAATCCTGATCCAGTGGCACTGTATTGGGATAGAGGGTGACGGACCGGAAACCTCTCCAAATCACACGGAAACTATCCCAATTTTCCCTTTAACATTTAATTCTTTATTCAAAAATCCATTTCACAAATGTTGGGATTGAGGAACAACTGGAAAATACTTGAATGAAACATACATGTGCATTACAAATGAGGGTGACTGGTTATTAAGAATGAAGAAGAAAGGAGAAGTATCAAAAAGGGAATAAAAAAATTCTAGAGGATAAAAAATACTTTAGAAATATGATGTATTTGGTCTTGATGTTTTTGTCGAGCAGAAAATTTCTACAAGAAATATGTTGAATTTTGGCTGACATAATGTTTTCACTCATGAAAAAGAAAAATCCTTACAACAAATGCAACGTAATGAAAATTGTGACAGTCTTCTCTTTGTGGCAAACTAAGCAAAAACTCATATCAAATAGTAAAATTGCAGATGCTGTATCTAGAGGCAAGTATGATTCCATTAACAAAAAAAAGATTTTTTCTCTATGATAGCACTATAACATTCCTATGTAATATAAACTATAACTTATTGTGTAAGTGTGATGTTTATGTATTACCTAGTTTATTATAGGGTTCTCCCCAGGGGAATTAACATGGTGTGATGTCATATAATAATTACCATGCAGTGTGTTAATATGATGGTGGGAATGACATTCAGCATTCAGTGTTGGCTCATACATGTGCTCTTTTGTCAGAAATTCAAATTCCTCCAAGACAAACAATAAACATGGACTTCCTGCAACTTAGCAAGCAAACCTGAGTCAAATATTTGCAGTAAACCTCATGGGTATGAGTATTCTTAATTTTAATTGACACAAACCTTTTTTTTCCCCTTGTTGAGAAGGTTCAAGGTCACTGTTGTGTCAAAACCTGGAAACTCAGGAAGCAAAATATTGCTGCATGTTTGACTTAATTATTCAACTTTGGAAGGCATTCATGTAGAAATTTCTAAGTAAAAGATGATTTTTTTTCTGCTTAATCTGATATAGTGGATATCTGGATATAGCTATATCTGGTAGATCCACTATCACATTAACATGCAATAAGGGCCTAAGCTCAGCCAACCTACCTGGTGGTTTTTCCCTTTGCAGTCTTCACTGACCTCCTCAGACAAGGTTTTTCATGTAATGGACCTGTTTCCCTGCAACTTAGAGTCATTATTTTTGAATGAGGCCTGGGATAGTGAGGGCAAGAAGATGTAGGAGACAAGCTATCTGTAGAAGCTACATTACTTTGTCCTCTGACCTGCAAAGAAAAGTCAAGGGTCACTGATGGATGAGTATATGCTCATGAAAGATTAAATAAAGCCGCACATCTACAAACAAGGTGTTGGGAAAGGCCTCAAGACATCAAAGACAAAAAGGTACGTGGAGGCTGGATGACTGATCCCTTATGCAATGTTCGCACAAGGGTGTATTTTCTTCAGGCAAAATCCCTGTATTCATCAAAGCTAATCCACACCTGAGGATTTTTAAATTCTTTTCTTCTTTTATCAATAGCCCTTTTCTCAACCTTTGTGTAGCTGCACCATATTCACTTCTTTTTGTTTTAATAAATGCATGCATTTATCTCAGCTGTGGTCAAATTCTGTTCACAGGTCTTACTCTTGACTCGTCAGATGCAACCACGTGGGCAGGAACCCTTGGGGCATCAGAGGACAGGTAATAACCCCTAATGCCTCAGTGCCAATCAAACATACTGTATGTGGGCATTTGATTGTTGATATTTGATATCAAGGCTATGATCCTTTTTAATTCATGGTATATAACACAGAATATTCTATTTTTGGCTGTTGGTATGTTGAATCTGATTGGGCGTGCTTCGAATTATTGCAGGCAAACGGAGTTAAAGTTGAAATATATTGAATATTGAATTGAGTCTATTAAGCGACACCTCTCCTCATAGCAAAACAATGGCACTGCCAGCGCAGAGTGATTTTACTGCTGATCATGTGTAGGAGGCCTGAGGCTGTTTTCACTGTTTAACCAGAGATAGAAAGTGAGACAGTGGACTCACAGGCTCCTTCTGGGAGCATTACTGCAAAAAAAAAAAAAAAAATAATAATAATAATAATAAGGATGCTAAAATTTATTGGTTTGGGTGTATTTTCTTCTACTAATGACAGTCCATGAAGATTATTTGTTTGAGCAACAGATTTGAAATAATATCTGATCTCAACAATGTTCCAGTATGTTTAATCCAAACTGTCATTCTGTTGATAGACATAGGCCTATGGTGTTTCATGACCATATTTATATAGCTTATGTTAGCTTTGTACATGAGCTCTATAAAGGCAACAGCTAACGTATTGAGGATGCTTCCTCTCATTTATTTTAACCTGAGTTACACCTCTTGCTCTAACTCTATATCCTCCATTGCTTAACCTATGATGCCAAGGGCTCCTGGCCAAGCAGCTGTATTGCATGTAGAGTGATAGCCCTGTTTTACATTATCTTAAGGAACTAATAGGTTTTGAAGGATTTTCCAACATTAATGTCCTCCAGGAAATGGATGCAGTCATGCAAACACTATAAACCAGAGTTTTTGTTACGCTTTGTAGCATTTTTTTGGAGGCAGACCTGCACAAATAATCTACTTGGAGAAATTATTCTCAGTTGAGCTCATTGTATTGAAAAGCTCTGGGCTGAATCCCAGTGGAAATAGGCAAGGGATGCTCAGTGAGGTAGCAAATATTATGCAAAATGCAATTCAGGAAAGCTTGTTAGCCGAGCTGACTGTCCAAGAATGGCATGGTCATGAAAGGAAAATAAAAATTAAAACAAACAAACAAATACATCATCACTTTTATTTAATCAGGATCACATTAAGATCGAGATCTCATTTGCAAGTGAGACCTGTGTACAAAAGTAGAATAGCATAATAAAATAATAACACAAAAATAAAAAATAAAAAAAATAAACAAATAACCAAAAATTTGATATACATTCATATAAACAACAGCATTAAAAAATAATAAATGAATGAGTTATAAAATATCCAGGGCATAAAAAAAAGGAATAAAAATACAAGCATATCAAGCCAAACAGTCGCACCTAAAATCAAGAAAACCTTGAACTACAATAAATAAATAAATAAACGATCAAATAAATAAATAAATAATATTCATTGTATACATGGTATGTTTATGTTATTTTATTTAGAACTCCTTTGCCACTCAAGTTTAAAGGTAAGCTAATTTGTATTTTAGATAACTGTTGTTGTTAGTTAGTTTGTGATTTTGTTTGTTTGGTTCACTCACTGAGACGTCCAACCAAGGAGATTATCTCTGCCAGCTCTGCCTCTGCTTGTGGAAGAACCCCCAGTTACACACGGTAAACATTTCAGATCAACCAAGTCTCCTAAAAATTCCACTCCCATGCAGCTAAAGTGCACTCTTAATTATGTTTATGGGGAAACCTATTCATAGATAAACCTAGTCATAGATTACGTTTGTTTCTGACGTATCACTAATACATTTCAAATCAACATCTTGTATATCATATCACTGGAGCATTTCAGCCAGTTCCCTTTCTTTAGACACCAAAACTACTTGGTTAAGGTTAGGGAAGATTAGGTTTAAGCATAAAAAACACTATGGAAAGGTTAGGTTTAGGCATAAAAAACTGCGTGGTTAAGGTTGGGGAAAGATTAGGTTTAGGCATAAAAAACCACTTAGTTATGGAAAAGCTAGGTTTAGGCATAAAACCCTTTCTTTAAGCTCAGGGAAAAGTTAGGTTTAGCTCAGGGAAAAGTTAGGTTTAGGCCAAAACTACTTGGTTAAGGTTAGGGAAAGGTTAGGCTTAAGTATAAAAACCACTTGGTTAAGATTATGCAAAGGCCAGGTTTAGACATAGAAACCCTTTCTCTAAGCTTAGGGAAAGGTTGGGTTTAGACAAAAACTACTTGGTTAAGGTTAGGGAAAGGTTAGGTTTAGGCACAAAAACACTTGGTTACTGTGATTACAACAGTTTCTGTGATATGCTACAACAAATGTAACTCCTTGACGAAATCTGTTCCTTTGAAATGGAGTTGAGAAAGCAGATTAGTTGTATTTGAACGTAATTTTTAGGAGACGAGGGTGCTTCAGATTCAGTGCTTGTCATGGCCTAACACATAGTTATGAATGCAACTGGGAACCCTGGAATATGTGTATGAATTGTTTTACGATGGAAGCAAACACACAAAATTAATAGTATCAGCTAATACACTAAACATGTTTCAGCTGCCCAAGCTAGGCTATATGTCAGCTGTGATGGAGGTAAGCATTGTATATTTCACACATCATCCATTCTGTCCACACAGGCATTTAGAGAGAGCAATAGAGTAGAGCACATTTCATTTATTTATTAAACATAAGTGGTAGAAACATAAAGCCTTGTTAACTTTAATATACATTGTATCATATTATACAAATAATTTACAACATTGCAGTACATTAAAGAGAAAGAAAAGGCCACATTAAATTTAGTCACAACTAGTATTCAGAATGACTTTATTGTGCATATATGTACGATTCCAAGCCATACATATATACATTATTAAAGACGTGTTTATTCTCTATGGCGAGAACCTTTTTTTTTTTTCAGTTATTTTACTTGATGCCTGTCATACATTAGACCACACAGTTACTCAGTTTAACAAAAAATATATTAAGATTCAGAACACAGAGGACACAGATTGAGGTTTTGCAGACAGACTTTTTTTTTTTTTTTTTTTTTTTTGTAGCTGTTTTACAACGACAGTCAGCGATGTTTCATGACTCAGTGCAGAAGCAAGGAACACCATGAGACAAACACAGTGCAGTGAGTGGTTACAGGACTGATCGCAAATACATGGCCACAAATTGCAGTGTTTGTTTTCACACACGCCAGCAAAGGGTCTCCCCTAACCTCTGTTAGCTCTCTATAAATCATGTCAGATGCATTTACGTGACATTTTGTGGGAATTTTAAACACTATTTTTTCTACTTGGTTTCACTTATGTAATTCTATTAATAGTTGTAACAAAACAGAACAATAGCTTGAGCCTGGAAATATAATGTATCTGGGTCGAGTGCAGTTCTGAGATACTGAGCATCAAAGATTTGACACACTAACTGGCAAAACTTGTGAAAGACAACGCAGATATAAGGGAAAACAAAAAAGTCAGAACTTTATAATTCCAAGCTCACATTCTGGCTTATGATTTTGAATGGTTAGTGATAGTAAGTGATGGATTTGTAACATTCCAATTGATATTGAACACAAAACCCTGTAGCATCCAGCCTATGATATTATTCATCATAAAATAAATCTATTGTTCTGATTGGACCTGAACTTGTCATGAGCAATGTAAAAACAATGTGGAATATTTTATGATTATGTGCATGTGATAAGGTCCTGAAGGTTAGGCTTGCATAATTATGAGCAATCTCCACTGAAAAGCAAATGTCATGGCTCAACACAGAGCACAAGGTAAAGACAATGCATGCATACAGTACATACACCTTTCATATGGTGGAGAGCCACATCCTGTAGCGAGATGCGAGCATTAAGTTCTGTACGTTAACAAAACAGACGATGTAAACAACAGCAAAAATTCACTTCATTTCTTTTTCTTTTACATTTTTTGGGGATATTTTAGAGCCATTTTCTGCTAATTTTCTTTTTTCGTTGTTAATTTTCAAGTCATTTTCTTGTGATTTTTTTCTCCAAGTTTCTTGCTCATTTTCAGGTCATTTCTTGCTTATTTCTTGCTTATTATTAAATTCACAAGCCTTTCACAAGCATTTAAACACAAGGAGCCTGACGCTGAGCAGGCGTCACCGATTTAATGCTTAAATATATGATTTTAATAATTAAAAATACAGTTTTCTCAAAATATTTTAAATTTTTTCTTTCTCTTTTTTGTTGTCTTTTTTCTTTTTTTTCTCACTGATTATGTGTTTTTGCTAAGTTGCTCCTTATCTTTTCCCCCACATTTTTGAAAGAAATCAAGTGAATTTGCTCACGTTTCAAAGGGTTAAAGACCACAATCAGCAGCTTTAGTTTCATGAGATAAGAGAAAGAGCAAATGAACGACAAGGGAACGTCTGTATTGAGCGCCAAAACAAAAAAGAACGTAATGTAAGCTGGAGCTCTCTTATGATTTTTTTTTTTTTTCATATTATCTCTCAAAAGACCAACCAGGAAGACTGCTTACTGTACATTCAATACATACATTTACAATGCATTATATTTTTTTCTATGTGCAACCACTTAATTGCATCTCTACAGTCCTAATCTAAATATATACGTTCTTCATCTATGGTACTTAGTACAGATGCATTTAACAGTGTTAACTGAAAAAGGGTCATGATTAAGGCACTATTACTTGTTTATGCACTGACATGAATGACCACACGCATCAGTGTAATGTATGTCATATCAGACTTACTGACAAGGTTAGGGTTTCATGCATTATTGCTTATTGATGAATTACTACATGTTCCTAAGTGACATCTACTGGTTTTCGGCCTGCAGCTAATATGCAGTTATATGTTTTACCTATGTGGCATCTCATAACCTACATACCATTTCAGTAATGCACCTAAAATCTACATCTCTTCAGTCATGAATATTGTTAGAATTTGCATGCTAAAGGACAGTTTCCTCCAAAAATTAAACTGGAGCTTGCAGGCTGTGAGCACAGAAGCAGACAATAATATATGTGTTCATTTGACTATGATCCAAAATGATGTGCAGATCATATAGAGTCATTCTACTGTAGAGGAATAGGTAGAGATGAAAGATCAGAAATTCTTACACTCCAAGGAGTTGACCTATTTGCATATTTTGCTACTCAGCACACCTCAAGAAAAAGGGAAAATCCATTTTCCATTGCCCCTATAAGAATCTGTGGGGACATGTCCCTTTCAACAACAATTATTTTTAGCGTATGATGAGGAGAAGGATCTGCTGTGCAGCCAGCTCACAATACATGGCATGAAAATATTTCACTTTCAAGTCTTTTGATCCCTTCAGTTAAACTGGGTTTCATCCTTACCTCTAAAGTGCAGTTTGACTGTGGTTGGTGACCACTGATCAGGTGACAAGTTTTGATAGATTAAGGGTGTTGTTGTTGTTTTGGAGAACAGAATTTTGAATATGAATTTGTGACTATTCCTGCTAATGAGAATATTTCAGTCCAGCAGAGAAGCACCAGAGTTGCTGACACCCCACCATCTGGGTTTGGATCCAAATATAAGCACTGTTTTTGAAGCCTGAGCTTAAAGGGCCACTAACATTCCTCTGTCCCATGGTACAAACGTTTTTGTTTTTTCTTCAGTACCAGGAACACAAAGATCTCTGAGGATTCTCCCTCTCAAAAGTCAACTTCTGGCACTTATGCTTTCCAGACACTGCCAATAGTTCTGATTTATTTTAATTTATTTCTAAGCTATTCCTAAAGATTGATGATTCATATTTTGTGGTAGTGTCAGGGTGTGTAGACACTGAAAATGTCCCTCCAAAAGGGTAAAACAAAGTGATAAAACCTGTATGTAATAACTTGCTGTATAATGCACTGATATCACATTAAAGGGGTAGTACACTCATTTTGAAAAATGTTATATTATTTAATTCCCCCTGTCCTGTTCTGTAGGACAGTAATGGTGCTGTCTTCCTCTAATTGTTACTGAGTGTTGGATACTGGCTGGATGCTCCAAATGCTAACTGTTAGCCTCCTGCCATTGAGCTTTAGAAGTGTTGCTTTCCAAAATTAAAATGCACATACAACTACTGAGTCAACACAGTTGGTAGTTTTGCTTAATTTTCTGTTTATAACTGTATTTCACTTATTATCAACATCCAACATCAACATTTCAGACCAGTTGTTGTCAACCTTTTATACATAAAGTGTTAGCTGGGGGGAAGTCCAGCTCGATGGCAGGAGGCTAACAGTTAGCATGTGGAGCATCCAGCCAGTATCCAGCATCACATCATGTTTTTCAAAATGCGTGAACTATGCCTTTAACACAAGCTGATTCATAAGTTATTACGTTTATCAGTTGTTATAATGCCTGGCATTATAACAACTGATAGCGATAAACAGAAAGCTGCAATGAAAATAAGACCACACCACAACACATAGATATTTATGTTCTGGCCTGATGTTCACTTCTCTTGTTTTTATTTTTTATTGTTTTTTTGTTAAATTGAATCACTATCATAATCTCATAGTTCTGACCATCACTTGCAACACATTTCTATCACAAGATGAAAGTAATATGGGCAATGTGATGGTGTCTTGTCCTCAGTGATACCAACACACACAAATACGCACACTCACACATCATAAGCACGCAATTCATACCCAGTCTTGGCGTTTGTGGAAATGTTTATGGCACTCACGCACACAAAAATGACATATGTATCTGCATGCTCAGTCCTCTGAAGCAGCCACATGAAGACTGAAACCAGCAAGGATTAAAGATTTATTTTATCAAAAATAGATCACAATTGGAAATCATCCAAATGAGCATGACAACAATAACAAGGAAATTAAAAAAGAAAAAAAAAATGAAGAAAATATGCATCTTGCTTTCACACTGATCTTTCAGGAGCGCAGTAATCACTCTCACACTACACTATTGCTTTCCTTATTCTCACATGAAAACAGGACAGTGGTGACAGTTCAGCCTGGACTCTGGGGTGGATGATGAAGCATGGGAATGTCTGCCGAGGCTTAAACATCGGATGTTACATGGTGTGAATATCAAGTGCAGGTTAAATACATGGATATCTGTAAGTGCCCACCCAAATATTCACTGCTCTGCTTGAAGGCAGTGCAGCATCAGAGCAAGTTAATGTCAGGACAGGATTACTAACCGAAGACTGTTTTTGCCAGGACTTAAAATAGTCAATACAGCAGAAATATGTGTATTACACATATGTAGAATATATTAATCACCACAGCCAATATCCAATCACAGCTCATCAGTGCCTTTGTTGAAAACAATATTTCTTCCTCCGCTAAATGCGCAGGACATTTAGATGTTAATAGCAGTATCATATGAAGCTCAAATCACGATAAAAGTAAATGAAATAGCAGGTTAATGCTCAGGTTCAACCAATATGGTTGCTGATGACAGATATGAATACGTTTTCAAGAGCTATCCAATATTCATGCCAATTTTCGTGCCAAAAATTCCAAGTATTCATCTTGTCATTGTGGAAAAGTCTCTGAAACAGCAGTTAGACCAGTGGTTCTCAACCTGTGTAGCCTTCGACTCCACATTCGTCCTTAGTGATTAACTTAGAGTCCAGATATAAGCAATTTACATACAAATCATTTTGATTTTGCAAAATGAAAAGTGCAGTACAAACCACAGTGCTTTCATGCACTGTTAACTGTTTCATGCACTCTGAAAGTTACATGAAATAAAAAAAAATACTTTTGAAATAGAAAGCACTGCTTTGGCCAATGAAGGTACATATATTTTATATGCATTCAAATTTGAATCTCGGTGTTTTTTGAGCTGTTTAAATAAAGTTTGAATATACATGTGACTCCATATATTTGAGATAGTGCCACCATAAAAGCTCTACACTTTTTATTTTCTCCCCTTTTTTGGACAAAGTGGACCAGCATGCCCGCTATCCACTCAGAATTTACCTGCGGTCCAAGTTTGGACTGCAACCCACCAGTTGAGAACCACTGAGTTGGACCATCATGGGACACTAAAACTGCACTAAAACTGCAGTTTGAAATGAAGTTAATTTGCAAAAAACAAAAGTGAACAATGTTTTGAAAGTAGCTATGGTCAGGGAGTGGGGGACATGGACTGATCAGTGTTTGATATTTAATAATAGAGGGCCATTATTGTCCTGAATGGTCGGCAAAGCAACATATTGATCAAACCCAAGTTATTACAGTAAATAAGACAGTCATGATATGCTTGCTCACATTGCAGGCGGACTTGAACCCCTAGTATTTCAAGCATTATTGAGCTTCTCTAGATGATTAGATGGCAGTTTACAGAGCAATTCAGTTTGTTCCATTGCACCAGGTAAAATCTGATAATCACAGAGAAAATTGACAGCATTTCTACTAGTATTCGACCCAGGTCTTATGAGAGATAGACAACGTTCAGATAGTAGAGGGACATCGTTTCCAGAATACCAATGTCATTCAGGTGTTAAAGCTTCTGTAGAAATGAGTGGACACTGAGGTAGATGTTATCAATAACAGATACAGCATTCTGATCAAACCCAAACACAAAGCAATCAGAAACATTCAAATTACTGAAAGAAAATCAGATGTCAAATGCCTGCAAAAAAATGCATTTCAGCTGTATTTTCCTGCGCCAACATTCTTAGGACAAAAAGGGATTTTAAGTGTTTTTGGCAGGCAGTCATTTTTCATCAGAGCTGCCCGCTGCTGTGTTTTTATCAAGGCAAAATTGAGAAAAACACAAATTGAAACACATTAGCAAAAATGTTAGAAATCTAAAAAATAATTCACAATTTTAAACCAATTCTTCTCCATATAAAACATATATGATACTTTAAAAAATATAGATTTAACAACTAACGCCACCAGTCAAAACAGAAACAGAGAAATTTGATTTCGATAGACTTCATAGCAATGAGCTGTCGCTGTTCCCACGCTTCAGACTAGTGGTGCTGGATCCGTTTGGAGCTGTTGACACAAAAGTAAAATTTGTTTTTGTTCTGTACACATGCTCTACTTTTCAAGCATGCAATTATATGTTTTGGTATAGAACATGATATGCAATGTACAGACAGAACTCTTATTGTGTGCCATAGTACACAGTTCACATACGCCTGTTTTCTCTACAGTAAGAGGAGAAATTTCCCAAAGAACATCTATTCTTGAATACACAAGGGATTCCATAGCCAGCATATGTACTGTAAATATACCAAGTGGATGATTCAAGTAACTCGTACCCCGGTTTGCCACCTCCAAGTCCGAGCTTTGCTCCGTGCAAAGTCAGCCAAGATGTCCTACTGAATGACTTTGTAATGGAAAGGCATCTCATAGTTTTTTCTTCTTATGAGAATTTTCTTTGATTTCACCGCCTCAGAAACCAGAGGAGGGGGAGGTGTGTGTGTGTGTTTGGGTGTGTGTTTGTGGGGGGAGGGGGCGAGGGGTCCTCTGGCAGGTCTGTTGTTAGCCTAGATGGGCATGAGGGGCCACTGCCTCCCAGCGTCAAGAGGAGGCCGGCACAGCGGCTCACTCGCTGCAGTTTGACCTTGTACTGTTTTGGTTTGACGTGGCGCCATGGAGGGAGGGGAGGGGGAGAGGGGCTGCTTGTCATTCTTCCCCTGAAAACCAAAAATAAAAAATAAAAAAATAAAAAAAACAATCTAGTTCCTGTAGACAATTCAGTTTGGTTACAAATGCTCCTTCATATCTGGCTGTATTCACAAATAATTCTTATTTAAATGTAACTTGTGCATTATCTAGGTTTTGTTTAACCCTACTATTATCTTTACATGATGGTATGTTTTCAATGTGTTGGACACATTTTGCATGCATCAGTGTTTCTCTGGGGTCTATTTGACCACAGACTGTTTTAGCCATATAAAACATATTAGAATAGAATAGAACAGAATAGAACAGAACAGAGTAGAAGGAAGTTTGTTTTAGTTGTTTTTGACACTGAGGAACTATAACATGACATTCATAATCTTCAAAAAACTTTCCTCTGCTTTAGGGCTCTCGCAATGCTCTCACAACCACACCTGTAGAACCATAACCACACCTGTAGTAACACCTGTAGTAACGTAACTACACCTGTAGTAACATAACCACACCTGTAGAACCATAACCACACCTGTAGTAACACCTGTAGTAACGTAACTACACCTGTAGTAACATAACCACACCTGTAGTAACACCCGTAGTAAAATAACCACACTTGTAGTAACATAACCACACCTGTAGTAACACCTGTAGTAACACCTGTAGTAACGTAACTACACCTGTAGTAACATAACCACACCTGTAGTAACACCTGTAGTAACACCTGTAGTAACGTAACTACACCTGTAGTAACATAACCACACCTGTAGTAACACCTGTAGTAACACCCGTAGTAAAATAACCACACCTGTAGTAACATAACCACACCTGTAGTAACACCTGTAGTAACATAACCACACCTGTAGTAACATAACCACACCTGTAGTAACATAACCACACCTGTAGTAACACCTGTAGTAACACCCGTAGTAAAATAACCACACCTGTAGTAACATAACCACACCTGTAGTAACACCTGTAGTAACATAACCACACCTGTAGTAACATAACCACACCTGTAGTAACACCTGTAGTAACACCCGTAGTAAAATAACCACACTTGTAGTAACATAACCACACCTGTAGTAACACCTGTAGTAAAATAACCACACCTGTAGTAACATAACCACACCTGTAGTAACACCTGTAGTAAAATAACCACACCTGTAGTAACATAACCACACCTGTAGTAACACCTGTAGTAAAATAACCACACCTGTAGTAACATAACCACACCTGTAGTAACACCTGTAGTAAAATAACCACACCTGTAGTAACATAACCACACCTGTAGTAACACCTGTAGTAACATAACCACACCTGTAGTAGTGTGAAGGTAACAGGATTTTAGAAAAATAAGTAATTAATGAACTTCAATACTCTGGTGTCCTATACAGTGACTGCACACAGCATGCTCATGTTTACCCACCCAGGTGGGTCTGTGATACTTCATGCAGAAGCATACCAAAGGGCCTCTCATAAGTTTGATATGTTTTTGGATCTCACTTTTGAAGACGTAATACACCTTCACCTTCATCTTCACCTCCACTATTCAGTCTCATCAATGTGTGATATTTAGAGCTGCACTAAGCAATTTTCTAAAGTGAACATGCAATTGATGGCTTTGGAACCAGGCAAACCTTGTGCACGATTCACACACATTGTAGGCTCAGCCAGAAATCATTAATGTCAGTGGAGCATGTCTGTAATAGACTGAAAACACAACGCCCCCTTGTGGATAACTTCTCTGTTAAAGAAGGAAGTGCAGATGGATATGAAATTTCAGATTGCGCTGGCAGCGAACCGTCAACAGAACCTCAGTGGCTATTTGTCACCATCTTGCATGGTAGAAACCAGTATTTCTGTAGCTTTAACAAGACGGCAAAGACTGGCCCTGTCCTCCACAGGCAGGACGGACGGGGTAATGACCAGCAGCAAGGTAACACGTTTCCTCATTGATTACCAGCAACATGTAGGCTGAAACAGCCTACGTGTTGCCTTCAGTGTCCTCCAGCACCATACAGGAAGTTACCCAGAACAGACAGTAGGTCCATCATTTTTCACGAAAATAACGCCAATGTGACCAAACCCAAACCGAACCCAATCATAATCATCATCATGTTAACCATTTTTACTCCTTATTTTACTAATAAGTGTAACAGAAGCAGAGAGCAGAAAAATAATTTATTATTGTTTGCCAGCACTTCTCTGGATCTGGAGCTCAGAAGTTGAGCATTTTGATTTTCTCTGCCCTGCTGTCATGTCCATCTCGCTTGTCATGGCAGGAGCACAGAGGCAGGTAGTTAGCATGGCAGTTAAATATGGAACACCTGATTAGCACGTTCATTTTTCGCTGGCTCTAAGCTGGAACATGCCGTTATTTTTCCACCATGACGCTGCGATATCTTAGCTCAGATTACCGCCACTTCATGAATGAGCTCAGATTTCAGCTTTGACATGGCGCTACACCTTCACTGCTGATCGAGTGTTATGAATCTGGGCCAATTTGTCTTGTGGCTGCATTGCATTCTGGTCTATTGAGGTTACTGTTTGTGGAGAAATTGGCATTGCTGCTTCTTCTGCAATAGATTTGTCCCTGCATGACTTGAATGTCAGTGCAGAACGGCAGCTCTAGAAAGCAGCATTTTAAGTTTGAGGGACTGACACCAAAACCTTATGTTTAAGCCCCTGAGATTTTTTTTTTTTTTCCAAAAACAATCTTAATTATCCAATCTTTTTTTTTTTTCTTTTTTGCCAATTTACTAATCACCATGTTTGTGCAAGAAATTAAATGAATTTGCTCACTTGAGCAAAGTAGGGCTGCAACTATTGCCTACTATTGAATTAATTGTCAACTATTTTGAAAATCATTTAATCATTTTAAGAAGAATATTTCAAAATTCTCCGATTCCATATTCTCAAATGAGAATATTTTCTGGCTTCTGGCTTCTGGCTTCTTTAGTCTTTTATGACAGTAAACTAAATATTGTTGGATTGCAGACTGTTGGTTGGGACACAACAAGACATTTGAGGACGTCACCTTGGGCTGTGGGAAATTGTGTCCAACATTTTTCACCATTTTCTTACCTTTCATGGAGCAAACCACTAACAGATTAATCAATGATGAAAAGAATCATTAGCTGCAGCTCTAGTTAACACCAAAATTCTCCCATCAAACCCTATTGTAACTGTACTTTAAATATCTCTACATGACATCATGTCATCTGTGTTTGGCCAGTTAACTGTCTGAATAAGAATAAAGCACTACCAAACAACAACATAGACCATTTATACAAGATTGACCAAAAGCTGTTCAGTGACAGTGTTTTAAAAGAAATTTACAGGGATTTTTCCTTTAAATTTCAATTCATCAAGATTTCCTAACAGAGGTCAGTTTGGGCAAACAGGACAGGAAGGGATGTTAAGGCTGATAAGAAAGGTAGGCCTCAACACGATAATCTTGCCTGGTGGAGCTTTAACTTTGTGCTATTAAATAAAAGAGCACTGACAGATTATGCTCTGTCAGTCTTACATGCACATCAGTATTTGCCAGCCTGTAGTGGATGTTACAGAGCATAACCATGAGAGTGCACGCAGGCTATCATCAGCATACTGTATTGTTGACAGAGGAGACCCTGAGCTCCCCTGGGCTTTCTGCTACAACGACTGTCAGAACAAATAACCAACACAAGCCACCCTCAAAGTGACACACTGCATTGTCACAAACACCAAACAGCCAAAATGTCCTCCCATGAAACTGCACGCTGTCACTCGCCTCACACAGTTTGTTAGCGCGTGTTATAAGTCCTGCTTTGCTCTGGTTTGTTCACACAGAAGTTAAAGGGATAGTACACCCATTTACAATTATTCTTGAGTTCTATCTTAATCATCCACCAAGATTTGAGAGTTCCTAAATTCTGTTACTAATGAGTTTTCAGAAATGAGTCTCCTAGTCCTTAAATGTCTCCTCAGTGTGCTCTGTCCAGAGGTAGGTGGCCCGCTTTACACTATGAAGAGGAAGACCTGCTCACTGATGTCACTGAGAGGATTTCTGGGTAATGAAGTCCTCTCACTGCCATTTGGAGCTGCCAGTGTCAAAAGTTGCCCAGTTCAGCTTTAAAGAGAAACTAAACCCCAAACCCAAAATGTGTGTGAAGTCCAGTTAGAGTCAGGTAAAGTAAAATGCTTACCACAGAGAGCCAGTGTGGTATTGATCAATTAGCAAATAAAGATGTTGTTAATAGTGCCAGATACCAAATATTTTGCAAGAAATGAGTATGTCCATGTTGATAATATATTTTTGATCAGTGGTTAAGGACTGACCACTTGTCAGGTTGGCTAGCTTGTAAAGGTCAAACTAAAAGCTGAATCCTGTATAAGCCTGCGCTCCACCCTGTGCAGATCATCAATGCTACCACACTGGAGCTTGGACGCCTTAGCACTACCTCAGCAGCCTGTCTGAACACCAATGCATGCCTTACAATCAGACATATGCACATGTACCTACATACAGTACACATGTAATCCTGTATGCACAATGCTCTCTGTGCACACATTTATTTGCATATTCACTCTTCTCTCCCTGCAGTGGTCTCTCTAACACTCACATAATGACACACACACACACACACGCATAGTCACAGGACTACCTGGCACAGTCACATATTGAGGATGCAGATCAAGGACAGGACAGAGCAGCAGCTCCAGTATCCCTGCCTGCATAGCTACACAGAGAGCAGCCAAGCTGTTGCCATGCAGTGGCACTGAGAGGCTCATTAAACCAAGCAGAGCAGCACCCAGCAAACACTGCAAGCCTGTGATAGCCTCGCTTTGAGCCTTGCTCTGCCTACATATTCTGACAAAATGTAAACAGTATTAGAGGGTAGGTTTGGTCTGATATGTTTTCAGGCTTTTCAGCCAGTGGCAATAGAAAGCCAGGATTTTGTTAAAATTATTGCCTTTTTTTTAAATTGCCATTTACCGTTTTCCTAAAAGCAGCAGCACTGTTGTGTTTTGATGACTTCAGACTGGCCGGAGTGAAATGTTCCCTCTGCCAGAAAATAGTCCCCCAGGACAAGTTTGCTTTCCACAGCCAATGCAGAAGCAGAACATTATGATATGTTGTGAAATCTTTAGTACACCCACATGAATTGCAAAATGTGGGTATAAACATTCAAAATCACCGGTATGGTCCTGTAAGGTTTCATACTCCTTCAAGACTTGGAGAATTTGTGCTAGGCAAAGTTTTATGTAAAAACACACAGTTGTATCAGTCTAAGAGGGGCTGCAGCAGACAGGAGCATCCCATCCCCACTATCAGAGGTGATGTGCATACACCCCCTCTACCCAGAGTAAATTCTGGTGTCAGTATGGTCATGGATTGAAGCATGTTGTGGTAAATAAACACTTAAATTCACATGGAAGCAACATTTTGATGATGTTGTGCTTCCATCATTTGATAGGCAAGACATACCACAGCTATTATTGTTAAAAGTGGACCTGAACAAACCAAATTAACGGTCGACACTCATTATTATTCTGGGTGTAGTTGGTGAAGAAATCCACTGTGAAATGTTTTGCTCATAACCCTGAGCAAGACCCAGTCATGATGTCATAGGAAAAGGAAATAGGTTTTTCATCCTGTGTGCTATGGTACCACTCTATCACTTTGAAAGCTGCAAATTTGCAGACATAAAATTGACCTTAAATGCTAGGAAACAGAAATTTTACATATTAATGTATGTTATTATCATGACAATGATGTGAAATGGTCAGTTTTCACTTAATTGTTACTTGTGACAGAAAGTCACACATGCCTCTGTAATGTTCTCTGTCCAGAGGCAGGTGGACCCACCTCACACTATAAAGGAGAAGACTGAGAAGAAGACTTGTTTACTGAGGTCATTTAGAGGATTTCTGGGTAATGAAGTCCTTCACATCTTCAAAAATTCAAACAGCTATCTCTCACTGCCATTTGGAGCTGCCAGTGTCCAAAGTTACCCAGTTCAGCTTTAAAGAGAAACTAAACCCCAAACCCAAATCTGTGTGAAGCCTGACCTCTAGTGGTGAAAAATATGGTGCCTGCTCTTTGGTGGTAAGTGATGTTGTCACCTGTTGTACTCTATGGGTGGGATTTTGGTTTGAGGTGTAGTTACTCTTTAAGATTGTCTTCAAAATAAAGCATAGGGTTGCTGAGATACTGTTACATATGATTTGTTGTTGTTGTTGTTTTTTACACTTCTAGCATATTACTTACATCAGATGCTACATCCGATGCTATTTTAAGTGCTATTGCTATTTTTTTTTTTATCATAATTGTACTGTAGCTTGCTATAGTAAGGAATCCTATTTCCGTCAATTGAAACAATAGAAATGACTAAACAGTTCAGATTTTTTTCTCACAACTGTGATTGATTCTCGATCATGAGAAATAGTGAGGAAAAAAGTTTCACAATTAGCCTTAATATATGTGTCGGAAATGGGCTTCCACAGCTTAGCACATATGTCATGTAGGAAAAAAAAACAATACACACGTGACACTAAAGAAAGGGATTTTTATAATTATCTCATATAATTATAGTTCTACCAATAATAGGCGTATAGAACAATTCCTCCATGTGAAATCTCTATCATCTCAGTAGTCTGTTCAGAATATGAGAACATCCTCACTTACAAAGGAAAACACTGTAGCTCTACTTACTGAATTCTATTTTTTTAAATTTTTCCATATATAACATAATTTGCCCATAGCACAAGGGCAATGTAAGCAAAATGAAGCACTTTGTTATGATGTTACTGGGATTCAGTCACTATAGCAGCTTCAGCTCATAAGCACCTGCTACTAAAAGTGCAGTTGGAGTTCCGGTCAGGATAGGGGACAAGAGAAGGGCCTTATGATGGTAATTCATCAAGCATAAGTGACGCAAGTCCCTGGATTAAGAGGAATCGATGCATCGCTGCTTTAAATAACTTTGACCTTTGGACCAAATGAACATGTCACATGTAGTGGAGAGCCAATGCATGAAGGCACTGAGCTGGTAGAGTGGATAACAGTGGTGGAGGCTCACCTGCTCTCACACTCACACACACACACACACACACACACACACACATATGCATACACACACACACACACCAGCAGTAAAGCTTTCATGGGTAGATGGTTTTTTCAAGTGTTTATCCCCTATCTTCCCTCTCCCTGCAAAGATCTTTGCTTCATCTACCTCTGCGCTACTGGTTTTTGTCTGTGCCTGTTTGTCTTTCATGAAGTGGAAAATGGAGAGGGGGCTAACACGCTGTGGGCCACTTGAGGCTTCAGGACAGATTCCCTCAGTAGTGACAAAGACACTAACAATAGCTGTCAGAGTGTAACCCTGCCCTGTCAACAGCAGTGTCATCCAAGGGGAAACCTGTTTACCTCTCCTTGCATTGATTGCATATGCTGGGTCAGGACAAGTGCGGCAGGAGGGGTGACTTCAGAGGAGATTTCTCAAAAAAACCTCCAAGGGGAATCACAAGTGCACAGGGTTAGCGGATGCACTTAACGCACCGCTAGTTCCAAAGCCAGTGCTGTCATGCCTTTTGCTGGGGTTTGAGGTGATTATGCAACTGTAAGCATGGTAGATGTGTGCAGCATGGCCTGTTCAGGTAGTCTAAACAGGAGTTATTTTCATCCGGTTTGCCTGCACACATTGCTGCCTGGAGATGATAATTTTTTTTTTTTTTTTAAATGACAAGCCGCTGACTGGCTGAATCCTGTACTGCCACCAGCTATCCCTGAGATACAAAGAGAGCAGTGAAACTGCAACCCTATGCTGCATTTAAAGGAACATACCAGTGATTTTGAATGTTTTGCCCTTTTTATTTCCTCACATTTTCCATTGCAACACCTTTGCATATCATGCAGGGCTGCTAAAGATTTCTCAGCATGAAATCAAAATCCTTCAATTTGCACTCTGCCCAATTTTAGGTCATGAAAACACAACAGTGCTGCTGCTTTTAGGAAAACTAATGTGGATGACATGGTGATGGAATAGTGGTGTGAAGAAAGTTTGATGTCTGAATTTTTATATTGTACTGGAATTAATGGAATCCAATGGCTTGATAAATGGGAGGAAAAATGATACTGAAGCTGTAAAATAAGACTGTCTGTTTTGGGAAAAGATTAGCAGAAACATGAAGCATATACATTTTGTAGATATTATGCTAAACATGCAAAATTGTTGGTATGGTCCTTTAAGCCTGACGTTTCTGTCCATTTGCTGCTGTTTGTTGCTATTTTCACTGATGTCCTTGGTGCTGCAGCTTCAATGTCTTAGCCAAATTCCCCCCACAGGAGCAGTAAAGTTGATCTTGTTTTATCTCTCCTTCATACACATCCAGCATTGGTTGAACATCTCTTTTATATAATCAACCACCATCAGCAGCTCAGACCCCGGCTGGAGCCTGGGCTCTAACTCTTTAGTCACAGCAAGGATATGAGGGAATATGGCTGAACCAACAGAATGAGTAGGATACAGCTGCAACTGCCCTATCAGAGGCTGAGCTACATAACAGCAGCAATCAAACACAAAGCTGCCATTCCAGAAGCAGACGCTGCCACCTAGCAGGTGGAATGTGGTACTGGCTCTCTGCATGACTCATCTTTCACAAAGGTTGGACTCAGACACTGGTTACAAAATCCACCAGCTAACTTTATCCTGCACAACATCATGCTTTTGCATTTAGATTACATGATCATCCTCCTTGATAAGGGTGAACAAAACAAAATAATGAAGGGGCTGCTGTTCATTTATAGCCACTTAACAGGGGCTAGGGTTCTGCAGGATGTGTTTCTGGAACATGCTAACAGATATGCAGGAGGGCAGGCTTGCTAAGAAAATGCTTTTGTGCGATAAAGAGCAAAATATGTGCAAATATTGTGTGGATATTGGTTGCAATTATCTTTACTTCAGGAAATTTGATATTGGTGGCATGAATAATTTTGCTTTTGAAAAGGTAACAATGGATTGAGTCACTAGTACGTGGCCTAAATCAGGGGTTTTCATGTTCTGGATTCCCAAAATTGACTTTTCAATAGGCTGCAAAGCCCCATTTTAAGTGAAAAAAAAGTGATTAGTGCATTAGGGGGAAATTACCAAAAATCAGCAACAAATAAGCAAAATAAATTAATTAATTAAATTAAATTAAATAACTACAAAATCAGTGAGGAAATTACCAAAAAAAAAAAAAAAAAAAAAAACTGAAATTGGAAAAAAAAAAACTTTTTTTTTTTAAAAATTAGCAACAAAATATACGTATATTTGCACATCAGATCAGTGATGCTGGTTCAGCATCAGAGGCTGTGTTCAGATGCCTCTCACAAGCATTTAAATTACAACAAATTACAATGATTCCTCATTTTGCTGAGGAGCCTCAGGAAGACCCTCAGGGACCCCACTTTGAACGCCTGGGCTAAGCCATAACTTCAGATCTTGTCTTTGAGAGAGAATGAATTATTGTACAGATTAATGTATTATGTATAATCTGTCCAAGAAAAAGAGGTCATTATGTGCTCAAATGAGATGTGGAATACTGCCACTTCACACTGAGACAGGTCGTGCTCTTGGGACATTTGCAGAGGACAGGTTTTGTTAATTGTGTGATCTGAATGTTGTGGAAGCACATTTAGCATGCTTAGGAGCAACTACAGACAGATTTATTCTACAAAGCCAATGACTGACTGTGAAATCCTCAAATGTCTTTTTGAGAATTAAAATTGTATGTATCAGATTATCTGGTTTAATTGTAGTTTAACTGAAGTTTAATCGAATTGAAGGAACTTGTGTAAAACAGGTTTATGTTGGCCTGTTGGGAGAACAGACCCTCAATCTGCTTCTGGTTTTTATGATTTCATGGTGTGGGGTGTGGCGTGACATAGTATTAAAACATCATCCACTCATTCATTCACTGTTACTGCACTACAGCCTGGAAACATCAGGCCTTCATTTACAGGCTGATGGGAGAAATAAGCTGGAATGAAAAAGCCTGACATTTTGGTGCCTGGATGTGCTTTGTACGGCATTAACACCACTCACCTCCATGTAGGTTTTGCCCGCAAGGTGATCAACCTCCAATATCATGATTCCAATGGTCATTTGAGTCCAAACTTGAAGAGCTGTCTGTCTGTCCGTGTGTCATGACGACCAGGCCAGAGGTCTGAGCAGTTACTCCCATTCATCAGGTCTATCAGCAGGGTGGGGTGGGGGATGGGGGCGAGGGATTTGGGGCGTCTGCTATTAATCCAAACCAATGGGATGGTGAAAAGGTGATTTTCACCTCACAGTGAAATGTCCGTCCAAATGTCCACTACTCCATCCATCATGAAATTCCCTCTCAAGTGGGTGATTGAGTGCCTTGTCCTTGCAGTCCATATGAATAAGGTGCTATAATGGCATGTTAATTATGGCTATGGAACCTCAAATTAGTAACATGTTTTATTGTGCTGTAAATTTCCAATATAGAGCTCATCTAATCACTGCTTTAATAGGGGGGCTCTGAGAAATTTGTTTTCATTTGGATGAACTTCTGTTGCCGTTTGCATGGGCCGTGTTCCCTCTCTGTACAACTAAGGTGCACAAATAATAGACCCTAAGACGTGGCTGTGTATACGTCACTCTATTTCAACATTAAACACCCTAAATGCTGTAAACGATACTAATTTTAGTTGATGAAATCAACCAACATGAAGGGCTTTTACAACATGGCGGATTATGGCCTCACAGTAGCTTTTTTCTCTCTTCAATTCAGCCCTGTGTGTCCTTTTTTTATTTCAGTGGCAGACAATACAGAAAAGTCTGGAACGTTGCTATAGAAACTGCATCCCTACAAGTGTGCAGGAGCCGATTTAATCCACACAGTGGCGCTCGTGTTTTGGGAGAGCTGCGTCTACTTCATCATAGCGCGTCTGCATTTGCAAATGCTCGAGAGAGAGGGGGGATCATACTTTGTGACGCCTTATTTATCAATGCAAAATTTGAAATGGAGGTGGCTGCTGCCTTAAAAATAGTTTGATTCTTGCTTTGCTGTGCACGGTATTTACTATACGCCTAAATTCATTGAATAGACAGAGATAAAACCTGTCAGGGACTTTTTTTTTTTAAGTTGGGGCTCATTATGATCGTTACACTTAATTATCAAAAGCAGACAAGTGACTTATCAACACCAACTGATCTGATCTGTTATAGCGCTGATAGCGTTCCAGGCTGGATGGAAAATACATGAGGGTGAAATAACAGGTGTGTATATGTGTGTATGTGCGCGCGCACGGGCTCCACTGAGTGTCCATAATAACACTGCCACCATGTGCCTTCTGCATCATTCTGTAAATTTAGATAAATATTGGTCCAATATTGTCTTCAGATAGCAGGCCTAAAGCAAATGTAAACTCTGAAACCCTTAATTTGCGATTAGGGCAATAAATTACGCTTTTTACTAAGGTAATAAAGTGCTACAATTGGCTAAGCTGATAATGATTTCTAAGCTTTATTAGTTATAAGTTTTTTTTTCCCTTGTCCAACCCTTCACCTGCAACAATGATGCGCGTAATGGAAGACTGTTTCAGGGGGAAATATTCTTAAAACCACGACTCAACCGCTGTTATGATATTCTACTAAATAATTCCTTGATACCAGAAATAAGAGCTTGCCAGTCTACTCAAGCCAGAGCGCAGAATGGTGATGTACTCACTGAAAGAAACGCGCGTTTCTCAGCGCACCACTTGATGCGTAATTTCGGCAATCATACATCGGTAAGCTTCCCACTGT
The DNA here is from genome assembly GCF_902150065.1 of Myripristis murdjan. Classification (NCBI taxonomy): domain Eukaryota; kingdom Metazoa; phylum Chordata; class Actinopteri; order Holocentriformes; family Holocentridae; genus Myripristis; species Myripristis murdjan. The sequence continues at coordinate 2,202,091 of NC_044002.1, forward strand.
ACGTTTTGTGCGGGCTGCAGTTGGTGTATTTTATTGAGTCTGCGTCGTCACTGTCCAAGTAGTCTGATTTGGATAGTGACGGCTTGCTGTCACTCTTTTTGAACTCGCCAAATGAAGGCTGCTGCTGGCCACAAGTTACATGAGTGTACTGGAACTGCTCCTCGTGCTCCGTCTCCCTGTGGTAGAAGTAGTTGAAGTTGGAGACGATGACGGGAACGGGTAAAGCGATGGTCAGCACTCCGGCTATGGCGCACAGAGAGCCGACGATTTTCCCTCCGATGGTGACCGGACACATGTCTCCGTAGCCCACCGTGGTCATGGACACCACGGCCCACCAGAAGGCGTCAGGGATGCTGCTGAAGCCCGACTCCGGGTCGTCTGTCTCTGCGAAGTACACCGCGCTGGAGAACAAGATGACCCCTATGAAAAGAAAGAATATCAACAGTCCCAGCTCTCGCATGCTGGCTTGGAGAGTTTTCCCGAGGATCTGGAGACCTTTGGAGTGTCTGGAGAGCTTGAAGATCCTGAAGACCCTGACCAAGCGGATGACCCTCAGGATGGCCAGAGACATGGCCTGCTGGCCGTTGCCTTGGTGCTCGGCTAACTCCAAACCCAGTGTGATAAAGTATGGCATGATCGCCACAATGTCGATGGTGTTCATGATATTTTTGAAGAAGGCGGGCTTGCTCGGACAGGCGAGGAACCTGACCAGCAGCTCGAAGGAGAACCAGATGATGCAGAGCGTCTCCACGATGAAAAACGGGTCTGTGAACGGATTGGGCTTCTTTGCGCGTATAGTTCCGTTCACCACCAGGTGGTCGTCATACGTTCTGCCGTCCTCTCTGAATTCGGGCAAAGTCTCCAAGCAGAAAATCACAATGGATATGAGAATAACCAGCACAGAAACTATTGCTATTCCCCTGGCAGGTCCGGAGCTCTCTGGATACTCAAACAGGAGCCAAACCTGCCGCTGGAACTCGTTGTCTGGCAACGGGCGCTCTTCCTCCTTAATAAAACCCTCATCCTCCTTAAAATTTTCGATCACCTCCTCCCCTAGTTCGTAAAATTTTATCTCCTCCATGAATATGTCCACTGGCACGTTGACGGGTCTCCTGAGCCTGCCGCCAGACTGGTAATAGTAGAGGATGGCATCGAAGCTGGGTCGGTTCCTGTCGAAGAAGTACTCGTTCCTCAGGGGGTCAAAGAAGCGCATCCTCTTCCTCGGGTCTCCCAGCAAGGTGGTGGGGAACTGGGCGAGGGTCTTTAGCTGCGTCTCGAAGCGCAGCCCTGAGATGTTGATGACCACCCTCTCACAGCATTCCTGGTCGGCTCTCTCCGGGTCATAGACATCCTGGGACAGGGCGGCCAGTGCCACAGTCTCATCCAGGTTCTCTCCAGGCACTACTGTCATCTTTCTCCCCAAAGGGCGACGCTCCCCGCACCTCGGTCCCTGCTAGTGTCCCCCCAGTCTCACTCTCTCGCTGTCCGCCTCTCTTTCTGTCTCCAAACGCCGTGCGTATTTGTCCGCGCGATTTGGAAACCAGCGAGTCCAGTCCTCTCTCCGTCCCCCTTCCGCGTCTTGGTGTCTTTTGTCGCTGTCACGTCTGCGGGTGTGCTCGTTTTGTTGGCATTTTTCCTCCCCTTTACCTTCCACACGCTGCTAGTCTGGACTATCGGCTGTCACGTTCACTGCATTTTAAGCAGGCAATGCCCTCCCCAAGCTGACGTGTGTAGACGCTCTCTCACTGAGGAGAAAACACACGCACACATACACACACACATACACACACAGACACACACACACACACACACACACATGTTGTACGAATATGATTCACGTGGTTATTATGAATAAATGCGTTACATTATTCGTCCCATGTGGTTAAATATGCAGAAAAGCCACAAATTTTGGCTACTTTGTTCCAAACCCTCGTGCGTAATGTACCTGTTGTCCTCAGTGTGGCATAGGCTCAAGGTTATTATTTGAGTTGTTGTTCGTAAAAACATGACATGTCATCTTATTTACAAATGGGAACAATACGCATGAATCGCGTTACGAGCATGGCATGGCAGCATATTACATTTGGAAACATGGATAACGCACTTGCTGAGTGTGAAATTTCCACCGTTATAAGCAAGAGCATGCATTTTTAATGCAGAGTCGTTATTACATGTCGTATGATCCGAATGTTATTCGTTACCTGTGGCCCGGGATTTCCTCCATCCATCCTGACACAGAGGAGAGAGGCTCTGCAATGTCACGCCGTCGCCGTTCAGACGAAACCCTGCTGACGTTCCCAGCCAACGCCGCTTTTCTCTTCCACAAGTTGTGCACGACTGAGCTCCAGTCTGTGGCACCTATCATGACTTCCACAGCAATGTGCCTTCGCTTTCTGCTCGGCTTGTTGCACTCATCTTGCATTGTGCAGCGCGCATAGCATGGTGTTTTGCTTTTCTTTCTTTGTTAAAAAATAATAATAATTTAAAAAAACAAATAAAAAATAAATCAGTAGATTGAGCTTATTGGCTAGACCTGGTTTCAGAGGAGCAGCAGTGCAACATGGCTCTTGGAAAAGGAGCCTGAATGGAAGGTAAACACTCCTGCACTGTGCAACAAGTAAAAAGGGATGGAAATAGGGAGAGTTCTGGGCTGGAGCACAAACCAGTGACGTCTATTCCTAAAATAGCTGGATTTCTCCCAGGGCCCAGAGGAAAGTTTCTTTTCCCATGGAATGCCTGGGGGAGCTGCTCGAGGAAAAACGAGATGGCGTTAAAAAAAAAAAAAAAAAAAAAAAAACATAATTAAATAAAAATAAAATTAGGCTGGCAATTTGCATCCCAACCCCCGTCCAAATACTACATTTTAAGATTCAGTCACAAATTATTTTGAAAGTTTTCATGCATGGAACAAAATACAGGCAGGGTCAGGAGTCATATAGTGATAAAGACACAGCCACTAATATGAAGAAAAATCAGTTCTTATTCTTGTCATGGTGAAAACGTCTCTGAAAGTTCATTTTTAACTGTCATGAGACACTAAAAGTCACAACTGAAACCCAGATTCATGGAACTGCTTTAGGGTGGGTTTGCATTCTGTTCTTAATAACTGGTGGAGGGTAAAGGCTCTAATTACACTCCTACCTTTAAAAAATCTCAGAACTGCACTAAAACGCCATGACATTTGATTTGTGTACAGTATTATAGCTTTGATTTTTAACAACTAGTTCTGTGGCAGAAGGATTGCGTGCCAACATGACGATTCATGCCCTCTCGGTGTATTTTGCTCACTTGCTCGGATAATAATTAAGTCCCTGATCGTCTCACCGACTCTGACTCACACCCAAATCTCTACTTTGGCTGCATCAGTCAGCCTCAAAGGAATTGCGATCAGGCAGTTTGGGACCACCTCATTTCCTCTATCCTGTGAGCTCATAGCGTGTAACACATACACTGTCTCTCTCTCACTCTCTCTCTCTCTCTCTCTCTCTCCCTCACACACACTAACACATACTTACAAACACACACATACTGGGTCAAGTCTTGTGTTCTGCCTCTTTTTCTCCATCTCCAATACACACGTTTCTGTGAGGTTTTAAAATGTCAGATTTGTTCCCTTGTGAGTTTTCTGGCAGTGCTGTCCCCTATTCTGTCCAGATTATGAGCACGGCTGCTACCAGAGGACTTTTCCATGGCTTATGGCCCAGGCCCAGCCCAGTCTGCTCCATAGTATCTCTGATGAGGTCACCTCCATCCAGCCTGGGCTGACACACTCATGTGCTACTAACACTCACAGTAGGCCTACATTGTCCAGTGATATGGGCCTTTGCCATCAGGGCTCCCCCTGGCTCTGGAATGCCTTGAGCTCCAGCTGGCAAAGCCACTGACTTCTTTCAAATCACTTTGGAAACCATACTTTTATCCAGTGGCAGTTTTTCCTTTTCCATTTCTCTTTTCTTTTCTTTTCTTTTCTACCTTGTATGTTCTGCTTTGTTCTCATATTTTGGCTCTTTCTTGCTTGTTTTAATCAGCTAATTTATTTGTTTATTTATTAATTAATTATTTGTATTGCAAATAACTTTAGAAAAGTGCTTAAATCAAGTTATTATTACTATTATAATTATTATAATTATAATTATTATTATCACCATCATCATCATCATCATCATCATCATGTATTTTTAATTTTTTTTTTTTCATTATTATTACTAGAAGTAGTACTAGTAGTAGTCATCAAAGTAACAGTATTAGTATTATCATGGCATGTGTATATATGTGTGTGTGTTATGTCATAATTATTATCATTATTATCATCGTCATTATCATCATCATCATCATCTTTTCATATATCTTATTTATTTATTTATTTATTCATTCATTCATGCATTCATTCATTCATTCATTCATCCATAGTTTTATTTGTCTGGGTCAGTGCACATTAATTGAAAGCTGAAAGGAAACTGTACATGTATCAGAGTTGACCTAAAAGACTCTTTTTCATCATCACACTGGCTTCAAAGGAACATTAAATGGCTCAAAGGTGTTTTCCTCCCATTTGGCAGTGGTCAGCTGCTCTGAAGGCCGAAATCATCTCATTGGTTGAGTTCACCCAAAATGGGCGGGGCCAAAAAGCCAGCATGTTGGCCTAGATTACTGTTGATATTTACTGGAGCCTCCTAATCAGGGATTGTCTTATACCTGGGACACCAGGTGAATGCAATTAACTCCAGCTGAGTGGCTGACAGAAAACCATTCGGAAAACCGCTGGGAGGCCCTCAGGGAATCTGACATGAACACAGGATTGGGATTTACTGAGACCCAAAAGTCATTACCCGTGATCATTCCAATTTATCACCCACTTTAAATATATAAAGTGCTAGCACTTTTTTAATCATTTTATAATGTGGAGCTGTAAGAGTTTGACAGGAAAGATGTCTCAACTCTCTGAGGAGGTATGCTGATGGCCAGAATCACAGCAAAGCATGTCATGTATTCCTGGAAGAATCCCACTGGCATGTTGCTCTTGTCTAATCTTATTATCATGGAACGGACAATTTCCCAAATGTTTCCCGCTGATTTGCACAGGTCATGTATAAGATTTCTGGTTAAATCAATGGATTAATCATCTCTGGTGTGTAGCACTACTTTTTTCATCTTTCAATCTTTCCTCAGCCATGATGACTACATCCAGCTCTCTCTTCTTCTTTTTGGTTCAAAACAAACCAGAAGCACATCACCTCATGTGCACCGTGTCTGATAAAGCAGACATTGAGTATAATTAAAGGCACAGTTTGCCTAAAATACAAACATGATATTTACCCACTTACCACTGATGCGGTTAATCGTACAGAAAGTTTCTGTTTGATTTTGGTGAGATTTCCAGTCAGTTACAGTTTTCCCTTTCTCATGGCACCCCAGTACAATGAGGCTGTATGAGCACTGTGTTTATGGGCCATCCAGAACTTACACATGAAGAACTCACGTCTTTACAGAGACAAAGACACAGATATCTGGAGTGAAATAACATTTTTCACGAGGAAACTATCCTTATTGTGTAGCCTGCTGGCCTAATTAGCTGGCAAACAAAGCCAAGTTGTGGATAAGTGATAATACATCTCAGATCATTTTCGAGTAGAAGCTATGGCTAACACAAGACAGTTTACTGCATCATAGTAACCTACATTTGGAGACATATCTGCAGCATCTGATTTTTTATTTCTACTCGAAACACTGAACTGAATAGCCACCATAACAATAAATTTTTCCAGATATATGGCTTTTTTCTTGCCTAATTGTCATACATTCAGAAATTATTTGCATACGGCTTACATACGGCCTCTCCAGACGACTTTGATGGTGTGTTCCATAGATGCTGGGAGAATTTTTGACACCTCTTCAAAGCCTCTTTAAAATGATTTATGTGAAATATAATTAATTGAGGGGATGCGCAATATCATGTAATCTCTGGAAATGAATACTTTACCCCAGACTCAGTATGGAGCAGCTCCTGACAATCTGTCCAGGACGGATGTGTCTACAGAAAGTAGGCTAATGTATCAGGGAGTGGCTGGGACACTGGGGAGTTTGTCCTGTGGTATTCCACAGGGAGGGCTTTTCCTCTATCATATGTCACACAGACACACTGCATGCATTTCAACTTCAAGGGAAATACTAAAATAGACAGGAACAATGTGTAAAATGTGTCAAGGCACATGAGCCATTTGTGTGTAAAATTTTATGCTTCATAGTGTTAGCCTTTAGAGAAAGGTGTTAAGTGTGGTCTAGTGTCAAATGTGTGCATGGTGCACTTGAACCAGGGGGTATAAACATATGAAGTTACATCATAGAGGAAAATATTAGAATATCTCAAAGATGACCAATCCATAGCCTCCATCTTCACCTATCATGTTTCAACTTAATTATGTTGGTTGGTGGTAAATGTAAAATATCTGAAAGAACCTTTAACCTTAAGAGTAACCTTTAAGAGTTTTAAGTAAATGTATTCCCATACAGTACGTGAAATCAAAGTAAGAAAGAAAAACCTTGGCTAGGGGTAATGAGTTGATGATTTTCCTGTCTTTTTTCTTTTTGTGGAAAATGAATCGTTGCTATGCATCAGAGGGAATTCCTCCTACCTTGGTGGGTGAATGGGGACCCTCTTTTATCTGGAGGAAGTCCCTTCGCTTCATTCCCCTTCCCTAACCCTCCCCTCTAACCCCCTTTAATTAAAGTCATTGACATTTTTTGATTCATTAAAGACCTTTGTACTCCTCATTTTAAACATTAACTGCCCTGCAATGCAATAACAGCGCGGGCAGATTCAATCAGAGAGCTGGGAAAGAAACAAAGGAGGAAAGAAATGTGGTTTCGTTAATCAGTTTTATGGCAGCAGTAAATACTGAGTGTGGGACACAAGGAGAAAAGGAAAAGAATGTGTTACCAGACTAATGTTGAGAATCCCCTCCTAGGGATAGGCAAGATCCTAAAATAATAATTAAGCACTGAAGTTCTGCACATTTTCCAAACAGTCTATGCAATTGTGGAATCTATAACAATAAAATGTACAGCACAGAGATCATATAAATTAAATACATGACAATAGACTCACATAATAGTCTTCCTAAAGAGATTTGAAGTAGTTGAATGAATTATTATTGGGCCCTGATGAGTCATAATCTCAGATTTCTCTCCTAGGTAGGCAAATGGTGTGTTTCTCACTTGTCACATATTTTGACACATCTACAATTTAATTGATCGCCTCAAGTAACAGGATTGCCCTGACGTTGGCTGCTCGCTTTATGTTTATTTTGTTGCTCTGACATTTTTTCACACTTGTGAATTTACAAGGTTCTTGATATAGACATTGACAGCATATGACAGCTCATGAGTAAAATGTGTCTTGAAACACTCAGGTATAAACATGTTTGTTATATACTGCATGCGGCTGTAAATGTGGACAGTATGTTAGTGAAATATGAAAAATATAAATATTTATATAGTTACTTTACATAGCGAATTATCAGTTCTTTGGTTCACGAATGGTGGCAGCTGTGTTAGCTGCAGAAGCAGAACATATAAGGTGGATGTCTCAACTAGATATTCATATTTAAAAATTGCAGGATTTTGTTTATAAGTTGTCCCGACAATGTAAAACGTAGGGAAACTGTAGTAAATTGGCCAAACATTCCAAATCACAATGCTTTAAGCATATGTTAATACTTTAACTGTATGAATCATGATTAAATGATCAAGAATGAATGGTTTTCTACTTGAGCTGACTATCAGTAATCTTTGTATGATGTGCTAATTTCTTATATAACTAATAGTGTTGGTGAATTGCTTGAGCTGAAGGGCATACACTTTAATGTTGCGAGCCCTTTGCACTGCACATCTACCTGATGCCTTACAGGGATGTGCCCCGCCAAATGAAGTCATGACATGATTATGTGTTTACAAATCATTAGCTGTCTAATTAATTTATTTACCAAGCAAGTCATTAGCACATTAGCTAATTAATTCATGTACCAAGCAAATCATTAGCAAATTAGGTAATGATTTACTTGGTTACCATTGCTTTACCATTATTGTCAAGTGTTATCAAGCAAATGGAAAAGCAGTTCAGCACCCTGTTTAGCATGGGGATATAGCATCCATTCACATTCCTATAAGATCTGCACTTTGATGAGCCGGCTCACTCATCTCTAGATGTGAAAAATGTGGCATCATTATTTCTGTCCATTATTGTGAGGTGTGTCCTTGTTCACCAGTAGAGGTTAACATAATTCATACATACTTAATGCCCCTTTAACAAGAGCTCGTCTCTTTGAGAATGCTTAAACCTGCTTCAACCTGTTTATCCATTATCATCAGTGTCTGATACAACATTCAGACAATAGTGCTAGCTGGGCTTCTACTGCTCAGTTAGACATAGAGAAATGTGATTGAAACACAAATTCAAGTGTATCACAGTGAACAAGGGTTGTTTTGTGCCGCAGCTCTGTCAAGGTGACTACTGCAGCAATTTGAGTGATTGGCCCCATGGATTCGTGTGTTAGCGAGTGAGCAGAGGGCTGTGGAATACATTACTGTGTTCAGCTGCCTCTGTCAGGACTGACATGTCATTAGGAGATGCATTAGGAGATTGCATGGTTCACCGCAGTGCCTAAGCTTGAAAGTCTGGACCTCCATGACAAACTACAGTAGTTTCTCTTTCTGAAGTGGCTCGTTTCGATGGATTTCAGCAAGGTACACAAATGTCAGCTTCCATATAGTCAGGCTGACATCGGAGCAGACTGATGTTACATCTGAAGAAGTGAAGAAGGCCTGCTGCGCATGCCGGTTGTGTCAAATGACAGAGAGTAGTAGCGGTTTTGGAGAATGTTAACTTCAATAGAGGCTCTGGAGAGATATGTGTGAATGTTTTCCAGTTCATTAATGTTACAACTAAAAGGGAATCCGATGGGAGAGATTTTTTTCTAAATACAGCTTACTGTGACAAAGTAACTGTTTTGTCTATAGCCCTAGTCTCTACTCTCAAACACTGAGCTGTAGCTTGACAAGAGTCAGCTCGGATTAACTGTGAAAACACCCACAGCAAAGCAACTAATGTCAGTGTCAGATGTCAAAATTGAATTATGGAGAAAAAGAGAGGAAAATTTACAAAGAAAATGTAATCATGGAGCACTGGGTTGTATAGGCACCTGGGCGCTACAGTCCATATGCGTTGCTTCATGCTCCCCTGGGCTGCTAATGCAGATCTGCTGAGACTGTAGCAAAACAGCTCCCAAAATAACACTTTCAATGCATTAACAAAGTGGATTATGCTAACATAAAAAGCAATATCAGTTCCACCTTTTTTAATGTAATTACGATTATTTGTGGAAGTGCAACTATGAGGAGAGTTTGCCACCATGTGGACTCACAGAACAACCCACTACCAGAGTTCAGTTTTACTTAGATGTTGGCATGCAACTTCGAGCCACTGCGACCATTTGCTGCTACTTGGTACATAAGATAGTGGCACATGGGTACAGCAAGTCAAAGATGTTGTCTAACTAACAAAACATCATCTACAGCCAGCAGGCTAATGTTCATTAGCAAATGTTAGCACTCTCAGGAACTGGTTCTTTGGGTTGAATTAGACAGTTGGAACAAACTTGGGGTTGCAGGACTTGTAAAGATATTATGTTGGTGCACACCATCAATGCTGTTTAGAGGACACCTTGTATTTCACTTTGATTCATTACTTTTAAAGGGTTTCAAAGATTTCTCACCAGCATCCACACTGACATCAGACTTTGGACAGAAGTGAGAATAGAAGCACATTCTTGTTGCAGCCCCACTTTGGATTTTTCCATAACAAAAGGCAAATTCTTTTCCCACGGCCTGGTACCAAAGGTCACCCCTGCCTAATTCACGTCACACCTTAACAAGCAAAAGCGGGATGTTAAATACGGCCATTTAAAGTTCCGGTCCATTATTCTGTCTTTGTGAGGATTTCGTCATATGTGAGTAAATGGGGAAGATTTAGCATGACAAAAGGTGAGGGGAGCAACATAGCTGGAGCTGCTGGGATAAATAAACAGAGCCCAATCAAGGAGAGCACTGCTGCTCTGGGCTATGAGAGGGATATATCAGTCAGCACAGCCAGTGGAATAATCCTGTCATAGAAGGGGGGTGGAGGGGTTGTTGCAGGCGGAGACCCCCACCCCATCCCCCCCGATCCAGGCCAGTGCCAGGCTCTGGATGGAGCTTGTGCTTGTGGAGTGTTGGGAGCTGAGCCCCATTTTCCATGCCTCTTGTTGAGAAGGGAGCGGGGCAGCTCAGCCTGTAGTGCAGATCTTCCAGGTCCAGCATCACACACACAACAAGAAAAAGCAGCCAGTGTGGAGATGATTTCTTTCCCTGGGACTGTTGGATTGCACAGGGAAGCCTCCTGTCAAACACATGATGGTCATGTACATGACAAGTGATAAAAGCTGCGAGACGTTATATTGCCTTGACATATGGCATATATTTATATTTAGGTTGTGGGAAGATGTGAGGTACAAGGGGAGCTCCAGTGAAATAAAATGATGGTGAACTGTAACCACTAGTGATCTTTACTGACAAACTGTTATTAATATTAGCCATTTTTTCCTTAAGGAATAGTTCACCCAATTTGAAAAATGTGATATTACATCACTTCCCCCTTGCTGTTATATAGGACAGCAGTGGTGTTATCTTCCTCTCATTGTTTATATATCATTCAGACAGGTAGTAGAAAGAAAGCCTAAATTTGATTTTTTTTTTTTCCCCCGACAATGTGACACAGATCTGACTTTTTAATGGCAGTGTCAACAGTAAAAAAAAAAAAAAAAAAACTCTTTGAATCAGACATTTTCAATTCTGACTGGGGCTACTTTCATATCAGATATGGTTCCTGCTGACATTGCAGCTGTATGAATGGTCATATCAGTGTTCTTGTTTTTATTCCTATTGAGCATGCTCACATCTCTGTCAGAGCGTCATTATTCAGTGGTGGACAAAACAAAACATAGAGGATCATAGCGACGACAAGGAGACAGGAGGCTGTAATAGGTATATGGGCAGATGCTGATGGACTGCCACCCCACCATTGTCACCACAGGAAACTATTCAAAAAATGAATGCCTGCGCCACTGTTTTGTGAACATTTTGTTTCCATTTTTCAACAGCGTGCTTGTTGTAAATGTGTGGCCATGGTGCAGATGTGTTCACACTGATGTCAGATGCAGGTCACATGCAGAGATGAATGTGAACAGACAAGGCAAAGAGATCAGATCTGAGGAAGAAAAATCAGAATTGGGTCACTTTCAGCCGCTGTGTTAAAGTAGCTTAACTGTACTTTTGCTGCTCCAGATGCAACTAACTGTTAGCCTCCTGCCACTGAGCTGGACTTCCCACCGGCTAACACTCAATTCAATAAACAAAGCTGGAGTTTGATGATATGTAGCAGGATTTTTCAAACATGAAAGGGTGTAAAAAATGTTAAAAAATTGTTTAAAAATGTTAAAAATATTAATAATCAATGGCAGGAGGGTAGCAGTTAGCATTTGGAGCATCCAGCCAGCATCCAGTAACAATGAGAGGAAAATAGCACCACTAGTGTAAGATATAATATAATATCACATAAATAATATCCCATTTTTCTAAACGGGAGAAATATCCCTCTTGAAGGCTTCATCTAGCATACATTATTTTTGTAATCTTTAGATTTATATCATTAATGTTCATTTCAGGTCTATAAAACTGTATGTTCTATTCTATACATTCAAAAGTGGGTTTACCCTCCCCCACATCCTTCCCCTTGGATAAAAAGACATAGGCATGGTTGCAGGTCTGTGGGGATGCTATCTTTAGGTTTGTGCTTTGTTGCTTCAGAGAACCTTGAATCTGTCGTTGCATATGCTGATCTTATTAAAGCAAATTACCAGTGAGCTACTGTTTCAGATTTAGTTATTTTCATCTGTTGGGCTATAACCATTCCCTCACCGCTCCAATCCCTCTCAACCATGTGTGGCCATGACCTCTCTCCAGACTCTATTAGCATGGTTGATGAAACTCCCAGAAAACGCACACACACACACACACACACACACACACACACACACACACACATGCCATTGCCCCTCTGCTGTGGATAACAGCATCCCCCAACAAAAACACATAGAGAATAACCATGAGCACATAAGCACTCATGGAGAAAGGAACATAATTACACAGCCGATGCAGAATTCATTATATCATATCCAGTTATTATGGTTTACTCTAATTCCCCTCCTATTATAAGGTTCCTTATTTGTGGAGGGAAGCCCCAGTAACACATGCAATTAACAGAAGTGAGGACTTTTGTCTTCTCTTCCCGCTTTGTAAACGTGTTTTTCATATTCTGAAGTATATAGGCTACAAAGGACAGGTCACTGAGCTGGCTTCATCGAGCAGTACCTGTGATATGGCTTAAGAATTCCTAGTTGGATGTCACCACAGTGATTTATAGCTACAATAAAGATACTTTTAGAGAGCATGTGGCCTTATTCCAAAGAGGTGCTTACTATGTGCTTTGAATGGTTACCTCCAGGCTATGTGTGTACAAACCCAGCGAGCATTTCGTGGGTGGCAGCAGGTGAGCAAGTTCACTATCAACCCAAACAAGCATGAAATTTTCACATTATGATCTTCTGTTTTAGAAAAATCATAGTGAAACATCAGAGGATGTAATACCTGATTATGCAAAACGAACCAGGTTAGCAGGCATGGGCTTCGACCAGACATCTCAGTTTTCATTTTGTCACTATATTTACACTGGGTTTCAACTCCAGCACACGCCATTGTATCGGCATCTGTTCAGAAGCTGTGCTTGCACTGCAGGTCCACGTAATGTTGCTCAAATCTGATTTATTTGAATGGCAAATTATGTTTATTTTGGGATTTGACCCTCATCCCATGTCAGTATGAACTGATCGTGTTGCCAAAAAGAGACGTGCACAAAGACATCCCACTCATTTTTGTTTCCAGTGCAGTTTGGTTATGGTATGAACCCTCAGGTCATAAATGAATTGAGGTGTCAGGTCTCTTTCAACCATTCTGCCTTGTTGTCCCAGATACTAACACTAACAGCAATCTCAAGCAGTTTATTCAATGTCATAGATATGCTGACAAATTGTGATCTGACTGTTAAAATAGGTCACATGAGGTCAACTTGAGAGTAGGGGATTTCGAAATCTGATGTAAAACATTATTATAGCAATACTGCAAAGAAACAATATATTGTGCTGATATTTAACTTCACTAAATTAGCAAATTTTCACACCATTAAAAAAAATCCACATTTGTTAAATTTGTGGTCGTCCCAAGCATTGTATTGTTGCCATGGTGGAAAAGCCTGTGCAACAACATTTAGACCATCACAGGACATGAACTCTCCAGTAAAACCCACACCAATGAAATTCTGGGCAAACGCTGCAAAATATGATGCAGATGGTAGCAACATTTCACCAAGTGAGTAACAGCATGTCCATTTGATTCAACATATTTAAAATTAGTAAGCATCAGGTGACAATGCATAATATCTATGGTCTATAAGAAATACACATTATGAACAAAACCACAATATGTAGCCTATATAGTGTTATGAATAGCCTAATACACAAACTATGCATGAAGAATATCTATGTGGACTCCTACCAAAAAAAAAATCATGTTTTGCAAAACACCTTTTTATTGCTGCACAGCATCCTGTATAGACCTACTGTAATAAAACTCCACTTCACTTTTTTATTTTGCTGTCACCCTTCGTATCAGAGGTGGACAACACTGACTGGCCGAGTTTGGCTGATTTTAATTAAACAGCCAGTATCGGTCCAGCAGGGTCACATTATCCAGATCATGCAAGATTTTTGCCGTTCACATGCTTACATGTTGGGGGACACAATTATCGAACCCTGAGGCAAAACATTCGCTGGGAAGTTTCGACTTGTCTGTATTTTTGTTACTGTATGTGCACGCACATATATTAAATATACTTCTCTGATACCAACGCTGCCAATTCACCAAGTATGTTTCTCTTGGCCATCGGCGGAGCTGTGCAGTGTTAAAAAAGCCCCACCCACACTGACTGGCACACGTCTATGTTGCCCTTGGTTCAGCTGTGCTTGCCAGCCACAACAGACGCACATCAATAACTTTTAGCCAGACCAGCATGTGGCCAACGCTAATGTGACTAATTCAGGATCAGCAGAGGTGGGGCAGTGTGAACCAGCCTGTAGAGTCCTGTGACTCACTGACTGATGGCTAACCCTGATCCGAGTCCCCGCTCTGCACTAAAGAAAACAGTGTCCTGAAAAGCCTATTCTTATTTTTAGTGTATGACTTCGTTTACATAACGGCCCGGGGTAATAATAGCTCCATCGATCACTGGTGTACCATGACCAAACGCTCTGGGAAAGCTGGGATCAGAAAACATCTCATTGTGCCAGAGAGGCCAGCCTCCTCGGAGTCTTTCTTGGCTCCCAGTGGCCTGCCAAGACCAAGTTTTCACTTCCACTATACAATCCCTCGGTAATGGATACAGCAATAGAGAGAGGCCTATTGATTTTTCACGGCCAGTTGCAGAGAGCAGAAGGGTCCATTTAATTTTCACCTTGACAGTTATTAGCTGGTGTGCAGCTTGTTTTTCCTACAGAAAATTTCTAGGTGATGATAATGAGCTCACTTATGTTACAGATTTACATGTAAGGAACGTAACTGGTCTGGCTTTGTGCTTTTTTATTACAAATATAGATAATGCAGTGAAATAAACACAGAACAATGAGCAAGACAAAAGATATTCCCAGATCTTCAGTTTTGGTGAAGGGCAATAACAACAACAACAATAATAACCTGCATTTATTTACATCGTATTTACCTAAAACTGCTTAAAAATCATTGAGAACATATATAACAAAATAAGAAAAAAACAGATTAAAGCCAAGAAAAGCAGTGGAGAACATAAAACACACATATTCACACATAATAAAATAGCAGCAAGGTAAAATAGAAATGACATTGTAATAAAATTTAGAAGTGGGCCTGCACCTTAACCAAATTCAAAATGAACAATACTGGATGCTAAAAACAAAGTGGTAAAAACAAGCTTACCCATACACCAGTGCTTGCCTTTTGATTTTGAAACTAGTGGAACTGTTCTGAAAAGATTGACCACTGAGGATTCACACAGCTGAATGAGGTTCTATGGGTGCCCATGGTACCCCCTTTGCAGATATGCCCATTTTATGCTAATCCCATGCACTACGGAGCAAAAACCATGCAACTATGCAGCAAATGAGTTATTTCAATTTTTTTGTGGTGTCACTCAAGGTACTGGTGCCTCAATGTGCTATTTTTAGAGGGTTTCTGACCATTTTTCTAAATTCTCAAGTGGTCAAAAATGGCCAAATTTTGCACCAAATCTTTGTAACAAATGGTATCAACCATAATGTTCCAAACCCATATACACTATAAACTTTCAACATTTGAAAACCCAGTGTTTGTTAGAGATTCATAACAAGAAAAAGTTGACACACAGTGCTGACCTACATCTCAAAATTGACCTCAGGTTCCTAGCCTTCAGATAACGAATACCACTTCTGTGTGGCGTTTACTGTTGCCCTTTTATCCCCTCCTCAACATAACCTGTCCCCCCTTAAAATGGCTCTAAAAATGTGGTTGGAGTGGAAGAGGTTCATAATTCGAACACTCACACATATTAAGCAGAAATGCATGAATTAAAATGGATAAAAAAAAAAAAAAGTCCAAGTCAGCATTGACAGGATGTGTGAAAATAGCAGCAAATATGTGTGAGATTACAGCATATTGCTGTTGTCATGTGAAAACCCTGGAACTCCACGTTCAGTTATTTTCATTTCTCAATTTTAATGAGGAACTACAGTACACGGTCCACTATGCATAGACAAAACCTGTGACCCTTATGCTATAAAATCATGTGGAAATACTGTAAAATTCTTGTCATTCTGAAACCAAGGCTTTCTTTCTTTTCTTTTTCTTTTTTTCTTTTTTTTTTTTTTTTTGATTAAGAAATATTGGCAGAATGCTTTCACTGAACATGAATAATTCACATGTACAAATGTGGGTTGTTTGTTAACCTTAAGAGGTCCACAGGGGGGCAAAAGATAGCCAGGTCCACAGTGAATTTACATTATTATATTGTTGGAGGCTATCACAAGCAGGCTGATGGTGCTTGCTCTGCAGCCTTTGTTGCTGTGGAAGTCGCAGCATCAGTCAGGTACACGCTGCCTTTAGTGAAGGGAGGTGATTACAGCATGGTGGGTACACCATGTGCTTGAGACTGGGAACCAGTGCCAGCTCTGGGCCATGTGGCAGGGACAGGGTAGGTCTGGACAGAGGAAGTGACTGCGTGTGGAACAGGCCTGAACCAGCAAGGGCAGAACAATGACACTGCTGATCCAGGATGGCCCGTCTGTGACTCAACTCAATTTCTCCCAGTCAGCTAGCTCCCGTCTTCAACACTTTTCCATTATGACCGGCCAAAGTGCACTCGGTTAGGCCCATCCAATGAGCACATTGCACATTTAGTCTACGGGGAATTTTTGATATATGATGACATGCTGTTGAATGTGTTTTGCTGATTCTAAAAATTTGGTCAAATATATACCATAGGATACCACACACCTATAATAACCTTGGTGCATGTCAGGGGAAGGGAAGGAGTGAGAAAATGAGGACTGCACTACAGGAAAGGTCATTAGATCACCAAAGTTGATAGGGTTCATCCTCTGGGTAGCATGGATGTGCTTTCTGACATTTAACACTTTAGCCCAAGGATGGTACTAGAGGAAAAGTATTGGGGTCAAAATCAAAATCAAGAGGAATTAATGTAATTATATTTAGTGATATCTCATCTCGCAAAGTTGACATTTTGGTCTGAGATTGGTGCTACAGTAAAGGTCATGAAGCTGCCAAAATTAACAGCATTCGTACTCTGAGGCGTGTAAATGTACTCATCAAATGTCATGGCCCAAGTGTTGAGCAAGTGAACAGTGAAAGGATGGACAGATGAACCAACCAACTCGTTCATCCTTAGAGCCCACCTGCTAGGGGGGCAAAAAGGAAAAAAAAAAAGGTTTAGAAGAGTTTAGAAAAATAAACGAAAGAGAGAGAGAGGCCATGTGCACACCTGGCAATAACATGTGTCTTGGGTGATCTGATCACAAGTGGACAGCTCTAAGTACAGGTATGAATGTGTCCTAAAAGCATCTTGAGATCCAGTTGCTCAGACCACATTCACAGGTGGCCTGGGACCCATTTGTCCACGTTTGTTTAGCAGTGTGTATGTGAACGTGGCCTGGGACACGTTGAAGAACCTTTTATTCAACTGATATCCTCTGTTTGAAGCTCTGCTCCAGTGCAACAGCCCATACTTTAATCCCAACGCCGGCCCGACCCATCAGTTTCCCAACAGAAGAAATATCCTGCGTGATTCTGCCAAGCGCAGCTCAACAGTCAGAGCTGATGGACCAAATGCAAACTGAACAGCAGGTACAGCAGGCAATAAAACAGCTGGTTAATGAATAAAAATACTATCTACCCTGCTTCAACAAAGCCTCGGGTTTAATTTTTCAAAATTGTTATTTATTTTTGTTTACCTCATCTTTAATTTCTAACACTCATCAGATCCACTCCTGGGAAGAGGCCCTGCCCGCTTGCACACTCAAGCTCAACTTCATGTTCAAGTTCATTTATCCACTGCTGCTCAGAGCCTGACCCCCTCAATCCTGCTGGAATAATAAAATAATCTGAGCCTGAACCGACATGATCAGTTCAGACTGACAGGGTTTGGGCTGAGAATTACAAACTCTAGTGTTCAGACATTTATTTTTTCCCATAATAAAGAGTTTAAGAATAAGTTTCAACTTTTGCTGTGTATTTTTAGCACAAAAAGAAACAGAAGGCCAACAGCCGGAGCCTGATGCTCCTAATTAACTCAGTCAATATTCCTCATCAGATTATTTGTCTCTATCTGGCGTGATATGCATTTAGTGCATCCATGCCATTGCTATCATGTGAAACTATGTAACTACAATACACTATTTCCTAAATACAATATATCAGGTCAGTAATCAGAAGGCTTTCAATCAGATATTCATCATCATCATAATCATCATAATAACGTTTATTTAAATATTTAAATAGCACTTTAAAATAAAAAAAGAAGTGCAGTAGGGATATGGGAAGATTTATTGTATTTCGTTAAGAGCACTTCAGATACTGTATAACAAAATATGACGGTAATTTCCAGATGTGAAATACACCATAGGTTAACTAATGGTTCATTTAAACGAGGCTTGAATGAGCAAGTATGTCTCCTTTTATTAAATGCCTGTTGCCCTGATTAAAAAAAAAAAAAAAACCCAACAACACATTTGGTCTTTGATGTATGTGTTCATCTGCATAAAAAGCAGGGAAGCGAGATCTGATCACAACTGGTTACTCAAGACACATGTGGAGACACATTCTAATGCAAGGTGTGAACGGACGTACTTACAGCTGTCCACTTGTGATCAGATCATCCCCGACACACGTTAACGTCACGTGGAAACAGGCTGACAGATACAGAGAGAACTCCCTAAAGCAGGGGCATATCCGCACAGCTCTCCCTACTGACTTGTCACCATTAGCTCAACGCATCATCTTTTTAGTTAAGACGAGTAAATGGCACACTGTAATGGTCATGAAGTGAAACGAAAGCACGTAAACAAGCAAAAAATACACAGACATTCTGTACATGCAGCAGAAAGAAAACGGCACAGGAGCACTGTGGTGGTTTTCATCATTCTCTGCTCCTTTCCTGAGGCGCTCATGAATGGAGGTGACTGCTTCCTTACTGCAGAGGTGAACGCACTCTGGGGAGGACAGCCATGTTATCCTCACAGTCAAGCATGAGAGCACACATTGCAGGTGCAGCCTTGGTCCACACCAGCAAATAGAGAATGGGAACCTATTGTTTGGCATAAACCTTAACATTATGGGGTCACCGAACGACAACTGGCATTGACGACAACTGGGAAACGGTCCCCGACCCCTCCCCGGAGAGCCCTGGAATCAGCAAAATGTAATTCCACCACTGCATTACGCCAGTCATCTTCATCAAATGGATAACAGCAGGCCTGGCTACAGCCCCTTATCACCTCATCGCCAGCTGCTGTGGAGGAAGAAGAAACAGGCTCGAAAGCAAAATTAATTCACAGCCTCTTCCCCCTCGAGGGGCTTTGCTTACCTGCCATGCCAGACTGTCGGTAGCCTTGGCAACCCATGACTGTCCTCTCTCCAGCGAGATGCACTGCAGTGGAGATTGACCCGTCACATCCCATTGCTCACATAATACATCTATGCAGCCTCTCAGGCAATCATGACGTTTCCACGCCCAGTTATGATCAAATAGGTGTTAAGAGGCCAGAGGCATAGTTCTGGCTGCCCGATGGCCTACAGTTACAGTGACGATTCAGACACAGAAACAGAGGGAGGAGAGAGAAGCTGCACACTCATAACTCTGATGCACAATAATTTATTAAGTCAGATATCAACATTTTGGCACGTAACGCCTCCCTCACGATATAAGAAACACATCACGACAATGCCATATATACACTACTGAAAACTGTTTTCAATAGTGTCAACTAACATGGGCCTAGAACTACACAAAATAGAGAAATAATACAACATAGAAAAGAAAAATAGAAAGGTCATTCATGACCAAGAAAGGCCATTAACATCTACATGTCATTAACATTACAAGGAAAGATTTGCTAGGGTCTGAAGGCACTGGAAGAGACATCTGTCTGTATCAACAGGTTAGGGACCTGCAAAGATAGGACAGTTATACTATACTCAAGCAGCAGAAGTCACTAGAGGACAGTGTGCTGGATGGCAAGTTTTATTTTATTTTGTCCTTTGTCTGGATTGTGTATTGTTTGTGTCTGTCTTGTTTTGGTTGTTGTATGGTGGGAAAAAAAAGTATAAATCATAAAAATTATGAGGACATATAGAGAAAATATATTAAAGAAATTCAAAACAGGTCTGAAAAATAACACCAATAACATTGCTGCAAATGCAATTACATCTTAACATAAAACATGATTGAATAATAATAATAATAATAATAATAATAATATTAAATAGACAAAATAATCAACTACTCCAGTCAGAAAATGGATTAATTCTCAAAACATGAGCAGAGTCGAAGTGGAGGGATGAGAAAACATAAAGCAATTATACAAAAACTCTCAAAACAGGAAAATCTGGAGACTCCAGGAAGGGCATTCTATTTTTTGTATCAAGCCTCAGGTTAAGAGCGAAATGGGATCTGCAGACGTGTTCTGTACGGTCTTTGAAGGTTTTTTTTTTTTTTTTGTATATGTTCCTTTAATGTTACTGATGTACAGATGATGTACACCAAACACAAAAAGACAAAACATGCAACAAAAATATGTAAATGGATGCAGAGCATGGAACATTGAGAGCACAGTTAAGTCCGTAGGGAAATAAAGAACATGGCTGAAGAGCAATATATATATATATATATATATATATATAAGTATAAATGAACGTTTAAAATAGGTTGAACATGTTTTAAAGGGGTCTGACCAACTTCTTCTCTGTTTTTTCCCCCATTCAGTATCAGTAACCAAGGAACTGAAACATGGTTGAGCCTCTATGGTGGTCATTATTTGATAAAAAAAAAAAAAAAAAAAAAAGAAGAAGAAGAAGAATGATAATATTAAAGCCATATTTTCAAATAGCAGTGAACTAACTAATTACATCAGAGATCTACATCTACAGTGACAAGATAATGCTTAATATGAACATGCTAAATAATGTGATAATAATAATAATACAGCTTTGTCATTTGTTTTTTTGGGGGTTTGAGAGCTAGGATTTTTGGGCCTTTGTAAAGGTGATGTAATGCCAGCCACCTCCTTGAAGCCCTATTTCTGTGATTGATTTTTGACCTGGAAATCTCAGCACCTGGCCAAGTCAATGTTCAGTCACTGGTAATGTTCATGAAGCCTATAAGTTACAATCATTGTGTGCTACAGGCCAGTATAAATCTTGCTTATTGCACCTTTAAAAATGACTGATTTGGCTGATCTGATGCTGTGGGAAGGGGTAATCCGTAGTCACAGCAAAAACCCTTCCACCCATCAGTCTTAACCAGGAACACACTCTTGGCAAAAACTCCTGATTACAAGACCTGAGGGATGTGCCACTACTGTGCAGGACCATTAGTTAAAAAATCTACCCAGCAGCAAGGCCGCAGTTCTCATTTCAACTTGGGACCACAGACGAGAGCGTTTCCTGTCAGGGACAACTTTTTTATTCTGTCGATTTTGAAGATTGACCGAAATATCAATTAAACATCATTTAAAGTACTTGTCAACATAAATGAGACAATTTGACAACCTTTTTTTAATGACTGTGGATATATGTATGTGATATGTTTAGATTTGTATTCTGTTGTGTGATTTTCCATGTGAAACGTGTTATTGTGTGCAGTGGTGCCACCAGGAATTTTGGGCCCCATGAAAAAAAAAAATATGTATTTACTAGTTGATGATTTAATAATTTTATATTATTTTTTACCTATTTTTTTGGGCCCCTGTCAGGCAAGGGCCCTTGGAATTGTCCTAACTTTTCCCCCATATACGGCGCCCCTGATTGTGTGTGTATGTGTGTGTGTGTATGTATGTGTGTGTGTATATGCCTGCATGGGTGTCATCAGGTTGTTGGTCCATTTGTCATGGGGATGATAGGTTTTGCTCTGTTTTTTGTTTTTGTTTGTTTTTAGATTTATTGATTTATGTACTTATTTACTTATTTATTCATTGTCATTGTTTCTGTTCACTTGCCCAGGGACTGCAGGTGTGGTACAAAGCATCTTTTGTCTTTGTTTAAATTTAATGTATTTAGTACATGGTACTACTATACATGTAAGAAACAAAAGTTGTGTCGATGGTTGGAATGTGTTCTCATGTGGTTTATTGTGTGTAGTAGATGAAAAGTACTATTAGGCCTATATAGGGCATAGTAATTATTTGTGACGCCCTGTATAGGCCTGGGACTGGGATCTGCACCTCTGCCCAGCAGTGACACCATGCAACCTCTAGAAAGACACTGTCAGAATGTATTCCTCACGAGGACACTAAAACCTTGTCAACGCAGTTTAACTCTTGGTCTTAAATGATTTTTTTCCTGGACACGTGTCCTAAATTAGAGACTCATGGTGTTTCAGTTAATTGTGTTGAAGGAGGTGATTTATTGAATTGGATGGGCATGAGGTCACTTGCAGGTGTAAACCTGTTACTCTCTCCTGCCAGACAACAGTGGGCTCGGTGCCAGCGCTTGTCACAACTGTTTGGCTATATTTTCCCAAAGGGATGCAGAAGGATCAGGACAGGGGAGTTCAACGCCAGAGGCAACTGGAAAACCGCTGTCACACTGAGCAGCAGCTCCTAGCACAATTTACTGACTGTAGAGTATTTGACATAAACTTGATGTAAATCGTGTTGTTGGTTCCTTGCCACTTCATGCCATCCAAAATGTAAAATCTACTGATTTCAACATTTTTTTTTTGCCCTAGCATGAAAGTTTGCCCTATCTGCTACTTTTCTCTAACTTGGCTCTCTTTCAGTTCATGGAAGACAACATGCAATTTCTCACTGTACTGATAATTTGTCTGTATACACCACAGCTGCACTTTGTATTCATCAGGTTAAATGGCACCATACTGAACTCAGTAGTTAAGCATATTCACTTCAAAAGCTGACATTTGGGTGCTTTAGGAATATTCAGTTCAGTTTGTTGCATAGTTTGGAAGGGTGTATGTTGAAAGTGCTTTTTTGCAAATTCAGAGGATACTACAACTACACAATGTGTGACAAAAAGCTACAATTATAATGTTGTTTTAAAGAGAAGACTCAACAGTTGGCATGGACAATGTGGGACAGCAAAAAATAAATTTTGAAATTGAAGTAATGCTCCTGGCAATATGGGCAAAGGGGAAGCAAATGCTATTCAGTTTGTCCTCTGCTAACTTATGTAAAGCATGAGCACTGGATTGCAGTATATATATAGATATATATCGAAAATCGCTGATCTCAGCTGAGTCACTGGGGGGCTATTTCAACAACTGCCATCCACTACATTGCTTATCAACTTTAGGATTGTTAGCTGCCTGTTAAATTTTGCCATATAGTTAGTATAGTTAGTGAAAAACTTTGGACAATTCAAGGACATATTTTTAAACTTTCACTCAGTAACATGGCTTTCCTTCAAAGGGTGCATTCAGTCTACAAGCACTGGGCACATACACCGTGTGGACAGACAAGAGATGGACAGTCCACTGTTGTTTGCTCTTTTTTAGTCCAGTTTTGCCAATGCATATCCAACGTCTACAATCCCCGTGTCTTTTTCCCTTTCATGACGGAAGTGAAAGACTAAACAATATGTAGTAGTGCACAGTTGAGGAAGAAGAGCTGGTGTGTCTCCAGGCTATGACAAACAGAAAAACTCAGTTTGTACCATAATTCAGTCGTGCTTGTTTGTCTTGGAAGTAGAAGCATATTTGAATGGGAAACACGCATGCCATTTTGAGCGTAGATAAAAGAGGGAAGCTAGAGGGAAGGTCATGGAGTCACCAGAGTTGCTAGGTTTCATCCTCTAGCCAACAAGAATGTTGGCTCGAGGATTTAGATGATTTGGTGATGTATGGACCCTCACCTCCCAGTGGTGGTAAAAAAAAAAAAAAAAGCAGTAAAAACTGTGAAACCAAGACTTCCAGGCACTCAGCTTTACTGAAGAGGATAAACACATTGGAAGATTTACTACCGTTTATATGGGATCCAAATTCATTTATAGTTGAAGCTCACATTTATGTAGAACTTCCAGACACAGAATAATTGCACTTTCTTTATAGTGTACACATAAACATCTTCCTTTACTGCCAAGAGCAAGTGTACTGAGCTAGTGCAAGTGGGGGACCTTGCTGCAACAAGTCCGCTTTATGTGAAAGATTAATTAGCTGTGGATCTAGTGGATACAAAGTGCAGCCATAAAAACAATGCTACTGCCTGCTCCAATTAACATCTTTTACCTCTACGTTTAATTAGGCTTCAGGTTTTCTTGCTGTCGCTCAGACACTCTAGGAAGATGGCAAATAGAGCCCCGTTCTGTAGCCTATTATTACCTGGGGACTGATCAGTGTCTAATATCAAGTGATTTCTACTGACTGCAGAGATTAACGGTGATTTTGATCTTGTGCAAATCTCCTCTGTGTGTAATATGTAAAGGTAACACTTGTGAGTTATCCACTGTGTTTTGATGAAGACATGTCCCCTGATAATTCAAATGGATTGTTTAGTCATTTCAAGTGTAATTTGCATAATGCCAGTCTTCCCCTGTAATGAAAAATGAAAAAAATGAAAAATGGAGGCAGAAGTGGAATCCATGGTGAAAAGGTTTCGAATCGGGTTCATTAATTAATTACATAAGGCCCCCATGACATAACTTGAATTGATTAGAACAGTCTTTCCCATTCAAATCAACATAGGCATGGTTTAAGCATAAAAACCACCATGAAGTTACAAATACAGTCACAAAATTCATCTGAAAAATTCCTACCACCATCTCACCATCCTCTTTTTTTTTCAAACAGACTCAGATACCCCAGTACGCCCTTTGCGGATCCCACCACCTGACATTTGACCCCTTTCCACCCCCACCTTATCCCAAATCCCCCCCACCCCCTCGTGGAAACTACTCCCACTGATACATGAGAACCTTCCGTCAGGGTCAGTAGCATCTTGACAGTGTGTTGAGAGATTGCGGCACGAGCCAAAATAAGATGCGACGTTCCCAACAAGCTCTTGCTCCAATTTTGTTACTCCCACAAGCACTCCCCCCCCCCCATGGGATTTGCACTCCACTCAACCCATTAGAACAGGCATGTTTGTACCGCACCGCTCCACTCAGTGACGTCCTCCATGGGTCATTCTGCTGTGTGTGTGTGTGTGTGGAGGCTTGAAAGGATACAATGAGAGTGGCATGATTAAACACATTAATCAAATAGACCTCTCTGTGTGTGGAATTGCGCTGTCAGTGAAACGGTGACACTACTCTGATTGCCCACCTTGCCTTCACACAGCACATGCAAACATATAGACACACACACACACACACACACACACACATACACTCACTCCTCAGATATTAGGGCAGCCTGTCAGTGTTGATTGAAGCCACTGATCGACATTAGTAGAGCCCATTTGCCCTCGTTTGATCTACAAACACGCACATTTTCTCAGTGGATAAGGACCATTAGTTTGCCTCCTTAGTATTCATGTAAAGACTTCAAAGTGACCTTGATGCATTAGACCAAGATCATATTTTTTTAAAGACAGTGCAATGTTTTTTTTTTTTTTTTTGCTGCTGCTGCCACAGCATTGTACATATTGTAAGAAAAATATTCTTAGTATTCAAATGTGCAAAGTGTATAAAGAAAATTATGGATTATGTATTAAAAAATGTATTTTCCAATTTGTTGTTAATTAAATTGTTTTGGGATTCTGGTGATTTATTTTTCCCCATTTAATTTGAACAAATGGCCCCAAAAACACGATTAGTTTGTTCCTCTGTAGATAAGCAAAAAAAAGTAGAAATTAAATATAACCTTGAAACTTCTCATAATTTCCAGTCTACCATACAGCAAGCAAAAATTTGCCTGCGACTTGCATTCAAGAGGCTGCGGCTACAATTATTGAACTTACCCATTGTGAGATGACCCCAATCAAGCCATTTTAGAGAGGCAATTATAATGAGGTTCCTGCCAGACAAAGCACAAAATTCAATAGCAGTGAACCTTTCAATGTCAACGCTGTAAGTGCAAAGGGAGAAGGACTCTTAAAATGTGACTAAAGCACAGGCATTAGTGATTTTGCAGGCACTACTGTAAGACAGGAGGATCTAATTATGATAGGTGTTCCTGGTGTTCATAGCAAAACACGACACAATGAGAGATCAATCTCTTCTGTCACTGAAAGGCCCGCTTTGTGGCCAGTTGTAAATGGCCTTACCCGTGATTTTGTATGTTTAACCTAACATCAGCAAATGTATATACGTCACTCTTCAGCAAATCTTTTCTCAAAGCCAGCGGTCATATTTTATAACTCTGATATCATTTTTTCTCCATTTTTTCCAGCCATTGGTCTCCATTCATTCCACAATGATGTGAAAATGAACTTTCAGAGGCTTCAAACTTTCCATCACCAGAATAAACTCATCCACATTAGTTTTCCTAACAGCAGTAGCACTGTTGTGTTTTGATGACACAAAATTGGGCTGTCTCTCTACCAGAAGCCAGTCCCCAAGGAAATGTTTGTTTTCCACAGCAAATTATGATTTATGAATGGGGACAACTTTATTAGGCACAGAAACATAGCATTATAAGGTGAGTGTTTCAACCAAAAATTCATAGTCATAGTCATAGTCATAGTCATATTTATTAACTCTTCACCACAATTGTGGTATGGAGTACAAACAATACAAAATAAATGATGAACAGTCATAATGAGTCATCACAGGTCGAAGTAAAAAGAAAAAACAACCCTGCACTCGATCATTTAAAGAGTGGCAAAACTTTATTCAAGAAAGCACCCAATTTACATATTGTTTGTAAATTATCAGTCTTCAATAAAGCTATACATTTAAACATAGATGGGCAATTTAAAAAAATATTTAGGCAAGTACTTATTTCTGGTCTTGGACAAAATTAAATTTTTACATTCAAACAAAACATGATATTCATCTCCCAGGTGGCTGTCATTACACAGGTTACAAAACCTTTCATTCCTTTCCAGACCCTTGTATCTACCTGTTATTTTAGGAAGTCTATTATTAGAAGTTCAGTAGAGATGGCCTGACTATACTTCTTATTTTCACAGAGTAAATATTTTTCAAACTTAAAAACTTCTTTAAATTCACAATATAAATCACATGAGGACATGTTCTGTAGTTCATAACATTACATCAAATTTGTAATACGGTCATATTTTATAACTCTGATATCACGTTATGAAATCTTTAACCCCACCTGATTTGCAAAATGGTTTGGTGCAATGCAAAATGTGGGGACAAACATTCAAAATCACTAGTAAGAGATATAGCCTAAAGTTCTGGTTGTGGTATTTTGTCCAGACAAAAAACAACAACTATTATTATTATTAATAAACTATTATTATTCTTAGCTGCAGTTAAAATTAATCTCCTTGACTGGCTTGCATGTTTCAGCAAGCCAAGCAAGTGGCTCTCTCACACTGCATTCTTCCCTGGCAACTAGCAGTGAATGCACTGTGGAGTACAGTAAGTGCAGCCTGTGTCAGAATGGGCAACATAGACCAGATGTGGCTGTCACTGGATGATTCAGTGCACAATTAGCCTTGAGTAACACTCCATTTAGCCTCTGCAGTTTGAGGGGTTCCCTCTTAGATGACTTGCTGTTAGCTCACACGCAGAAACCCACACACACACACACACACACACACACACAGTCCAAGAGGAACTCCCAGCTGCTCCTCATGGTGCAGTTTCAAATGTCAGGGCCATGATAAGGTGTCTCCCGCTGACAAAGTGCTAACTTTGTTTGACCTCGTTAACAGCAGTCTGGGTCGATCCAAGAGGTCAAGGGTCGGGCTTTCCCTTCATCCCTAGCAACCAACAACTGCAAACAAACAAACGGGACTGATGCAGCAGTTGTCATGTGGTAACATAACAGTCAACAGCAATAAGCAATTGTGCAGACTGAAATTGGAGTACAGACTTGTGCGGCTAAGGGTCACTATTGTGTACTGACATTTAAGTGTGACCCTGCTGGGGTGCCACCATGCCCCCTGTGACATTCAAGCGTATGAATGTAACAGCCATCCTAAGTTTCCTGCTAAAGAAGATGCCCACCTACAATAGCCGTTTTTCCCAGCAGCCATTTTGATATGAAATAGCAGGGTATTCACAGGTGTTATTAATGACATTAATGAAGGTTTTGCTCTAATCGGGCGGTCACATTTGATTTTGCAGAGTGAAATTTATGAGCGCCATGTGTTTGGAGGAGGTGGGACCAGTGAGTTAACTTCCATTCGTAGGCTGGGGATTAGCGTTTTTGCTAGTAACCTTACCATTTACAGCTAGTCATGCATTTTCTCAACATGCAACTCACACTATATCAAGAGATAGTCTGGTAGGGAGGTGGGGGTCCCATGCACCCGAAAGATATATTTTTCTAACCTAGCTTTTTGTAATCCTTAAGGTGTCTAGTAAATGATTTTTGATGTTATGTATGATTTTTTGGGCCATCTTTTATGGCCATCCGGGATTTTCGACTGCGAAAAATGAAAACTTTAAACCTACATAGCTACTGAACCATACATCACACAGAGACAACTGACCCCATTTTCTTTTTGTCTTGACATGAGGGATTGAGAAAGATGGGGATTGCCATGATTGGGTCATGTATTATACATAAAAACTCAAATAAACAAAAACAAAAAAAAAAACGTTAAAATTCAGCAAAATTGGATCACTGAAACTCCTCCCCCATGTACCCCATTGATATTTTTTAATTAACTTTGGTATATTTACAATCCCTAAGATGTCTAGTAAACAAAAATTGAAGAGCCCAACTTGAAATATTGTCCAATGTCTGTTTATTCTGGCTATATTGGTTGCCACACTGGATTTCCTAAAAATGAAAAAGTTGGCAAGTTTCCTGCCAACCTGCCCTCACTGGTTAAGCATTGGTGAGGAAACGAATTCCAAACTTTTACATGAATTCCAGGGTTCAATCCTGCTGCAGCGTTAATTATTGCAGGTAATTTTGATTTAGTCTTAGTATAAAATACATAGTAGTTTTAGTCACATTTTAGTCATCTGCATTGTTGCTAGTTTTAGTCTAGTTTTAGTTGACAAAATCTAGACGTTTTAGTGTTGTTTTGTTTTGAGTGTTGTTTGAATCCTGGTGAACTCTGTGTGGCTGTGTGGCTGTGGCTGGGGATCAGGGATGCACGCTGAACTTCAACCAATGACAGGGCGGCGCACTGCAAGGTTATATTTTGAGACACGCACAAGAGGGGGGCTTTTCTGAATGCCTGACATGCAGTCCACTAATAACATTTTCGTCCCGTCCTTTATCTCGTCCCACCTCGTCTCGGTCAGGTCGTGCTCTTGCTCACGCTGCTCGCTGGAAAGTCTGTGGTTCACTTCAGTGGAACAGAACCTTCGTTAATATCATCAGTAACACCTGTGTTTCCCTGCTGTTTCATGTCAAACTGGCTGCTGTGAAAAAGGGCCCAAGATATGTGGTTATTCTGATCTGAGTCAGTCAGTCTTGTGTGAATGAAAAAAAAAAAAATGCTAGCATTGTAATATTTTAAAGCTGGATTCACATGCACATTGTTTGTTTTTTCAGTGACAGCTTCTGCTTTCAGTGGCAAGCAGAAGTTAAAGCTACTTGGTTTTCTGTTGGCTGATCTGTGAAATGTGTGTTTATGCATACACTTGCTATTCAACTGTTATCGTTTTCAAATTATAATAGTGTGTGTGTGTGTGTGTGTGTGTGTGTGTGTGTTTGTGTGGTGTGCATGAGAGTAGCCTTCACAGTGTTCCTGGTCATTCTTGTCCATGCTGTGACACAGAATCCTGACAGCGCTCCTGACAGCGATAAGGATAATTCTAAGTGAAATGAAAGAGTTTTGGGCTGTAGAATTAATAAGGAAATGAAAAGCAGCAACTGCAATTCACGTGGAACTGGCCACTGGCCAAAATGAGAAAATTAGCATAAATGACAGCTAAATAATAGCTGCAGATTGCTGAGCATATACTGTAGAAAACTGAGTGGGTGGCATTGGCAGGATGAAGACAATGGTAAGAAAGGTTTGAGAACTTTGTTAATGTTCTTGTGGCAGCATTTCTGATTTTTATGAGAAGAAAAATATTCTACTTGCGCAAATTTCAAACTTTGTAACCTGACATGCTACTGTACACTGCAGCAATATCCATTTTAAACAAGCCACTGAGTCTCATGTTCAATCTTGACATCTCGTGTTTTTTTAAAACAAGTGGGGAAAAAAATTGCCAGTGGATGAACTAATTCCAATTTTCACTTGTTTCAGGAATTCTGTTGAGACAAGGCACAACAGAACAGACAGATCAGCCCACAAGGATCAGAAAATGACACTTGAATCAAGCAAATTCTGGAAACAGAGCGATTAGCATTGGAAACAAATTGGATTATCCCATCCCACTGGCAGATTGTTTACCTTGTTCAAAGAAAAACAAGATTTTAAAATTGAATATGAGGCTAAAATGGAGATTTTTTTTTTTTTTTTTTTTTTTTTTTTTTTCAGTTGTATGTGCTATGTTACATGACAAAACAGTGGAGATTGTGGTAACTCACTGACTGGTTCCAGCAGAAAGCCGTAAGGTGTGAGTAAGAATATCATAGCAACTCAGCACACCAACTCCACTGCAGAAGTTGTCCACCGATTTTAAGAACAAAGCGATATCACCCATGCTATCAGTGTGGGAATGCAGGGTATGAAGCAGCAGAGTGTTGGTGTAAGGCTGCAAAAACTGTGCCAAGAAAGGTCACACTGAATACGCCTGGGGAAAGTCAAAAATGAAAAACAGTCCAACAATTCAGGCCCATTAACTGCCCACTGAGACAACGAAAAGGGACTCTTTAGAGAGAAAGCACCTCTGTGACCTGTAATGAAACTCACTCACTTATTCACAGCATCACATTTAGTTACTGGACGTGCCGCCTTGCAGCCTCTGACGTAGCGGCGAGGGTGACGCAAAGCGTTTCAGAGGAGTGTGGGTGGCGCTGTAGCAGCGACTGCCTGTTACACTGAATGTGTAACTGTAGCTGTGAAAACAAACAGCACAGCGACGTGATTGGCTCTTAATCACAGGCAAACTTCAAAATCATCTGCAAGCACTGTGACGCTAATCCAATGACAATTTCACCATGATGTAGCTAGAATGTGCGCTTTCAAGTCAAGTCGGGACAACCGGCATGTGTGAATCAGGTTTTAGAATGCACTAGTTATTTGTGCATGTGATTGCAGCATATCACAACAATGTTTGTAATCAGTTAGTCTGACGTGAGGGGAGATGGAATTTTGTTAATTTTTAGGAGGCAGGTTTGGCAGGCACTAGCGTCATTGCTTGGTTCCCTGGGGGTGACTTGACTAGTCATAATGAACAGAGAAGCTGCATTTTATTTCACTTTTCAGAACATGGTGCAAATACTGTGTGGCCTTCTTTTTTTTTTTTTTTTTTATTTTATTACAGTTGTTTTCATACTGTCTTTGCCAGATTCCCTCATCATTGCTCCAGTGTCTTTGTGCTACCTGTTACTGTGTTAGGTGTGGTTATATCTGTCCATGATGTTTTATGTACTTTTGTGTCACACCACCAATTACTGTTCGGGGACAAATGAGAAGAAAATTACACATGTTAAGAAAATGGAAGAGGCCAAAGGAAGTAACTAAGTTTGAGGATGAAGATCCTACGCATCTTTTATCTGCTTCAGAATTTAATGACGTCACTGTTAGATGGCAAAGCTGTGCAGACGTAAACTGACGTTGGTGCCTAAACAAAAAAGCCTGGAGGGCCAGAACTGAACAGACTGGGAGCGAGCGGAACGCCAAAACCGGTGAACAGAAGTGCATCGGCTCAACCATTTGTTCCATTTGTGATGAAAAGTGGGAAAAAAGAACAGTAGAAAAGCTCTGTGCCATCATGGATTACACCTCCCACCCACTCCACGATAAGCTGTCCTTGATGACCATCTTCAGCGCACAGCTTATGTGACCATGTTGTACCAAGTTTAGTTTAGCCAGTGACGACAACAGTGAAGAACCTTTCGGCACCTCTTTGGAATACATGTGAATACAGCAGCCAGTCCACTTAAGAGCTGGGCGTTCAGCTGAAATGACACCTTTTCCTACACACTTTTGCTTCTTTGTCCTTCCCATACGTAAGGATAGAAAACTGACGCATTCAGTTTTAACCTGCACCTGTATACCATGCACCTCTCAATCATTTGTATTCAGAAGTATACTGTGGAGAGACTGAATTGCAATGTTGCCCTTGAGACAGTAATTGGACAAAAGTACTATTCTTTGCAGAATCTGAAGTAAGTTAGGCTATTCTACCTTTTTGCATGCAAGAAATTACAGAACGATATTATATATCAAAAAAGTTTGATACAAAAACTTTTTTTTTAACTTTTTTTTTTTTTTTTTAAATATATTTTACAATTGAATTACAGTGTTGTATTCATCTTGCTAACATGCCCCTTTCCACTTGGTTTGCTCATTAGTGAAGTGAAGTCTAGTGGACCTTTGTCTTTTCCTGTGCCTATAAATTTGTTCTTGTGCACTTGGTGACCCGTTCACTTGAGTCCAGACAGTGGCACCTTTGACATTTAGAAAGCAATACAGTGGAATCTGTCCTTGGTCGTATAAGGCTGCGGCAGCCAAATGCGTCCGAATGTCACTTAGCCACAGGGTTCAAAAGTTTTCTTCGTGAGCCTTCATAAATGGCATGGTATATTATTATTTTTTTTTCGTTGTAAGTTGTTATTTTTTCAGAGACCAATCAACTGCATTGCATCTTGCTTGTCCTCTGCGCTGACACAAAACAGTCATATATTATTTTTGTCATCATGTGGCATTATTCAACGTAGAGGAAAATATAACTTCTTGTGTAGTGGCAACCAGGGGCATCATGCGCCCATGTTTTTTGAGGGCTGTGCACACACACACACACACACACACACACACACACACACACACCAGTGTAACGTAACTGTCTTATTATTTCTGGAGGGTGTGACAACCCATTAGATTTGCATTCATGGACAGAAAAAGCCCCCCCAGAAAAACATGAACCATTAGATGTGGCAAGTATAGCTAACATGAGGCAGGTAGAGAGGTAGCCAGCAACTTTAACATGCAGGCTAACAAATAATGACTATCACCTAAACTGCAGATTTTTTTTTTTTTTTTAACCAAACTGCAAACATCTTCAAACGAGATGTGACTCAAATGGAACTAACCAATATTGATGGGGATCGAGCGTATACCTAACCTAATTAAATTAATTAAAACCTAGTGTATTTAAGTTCAGCTTTCAGTTACTTCTTTTCGATTTCATTGTTGTCTTTGGTCCATGACTCCAGCCCTTGCCTGTGAAAATAAGTCAAAAGAGAAGTCAAAAAGAAATTTGCATTTTTAAAACTCTGATATCTTGCATAATGTAGCTCATTCCCATTATAAACATTTGCTGAGGTGTCTTCATTTAGTGATTTATTTACATAGTGAATTATGCAGGACATATGGGGCAAAAATATTCTTTGTCAGGTGGCAGCCCTAGACAGATCCAGGGGTACCAGCGGCCACGTGCTGTGCATCCAATCTGAAAAACATAAAATACACTTTATGATCACGAAGTGAAAATCAAGGATTCTTTACATGGAGCATAGCTATGTTTTCTGACCCAATCAACATGGGTCTGTTCAGTGGTTCCTGTGTTTTTCTGCCCACAGGAACGACAGAGATCCAACAGAGAATCTGTTTAAAAAAAAAAAAAAAATGTTATTGAACCTTCTGTATACTTTAGGATTTATGCAAGACTGTTAGATTCATACCTTATTCATTAATCAGTGTTAGGGCCATTTTCAGCCTCATTCTGTTGACCCTCTCCAGGTCAACCAGAAAGTCAGGCTTTTGTCCTTTCAGTACTTGCTTTGCCACCTTGAATACAGATTGGGCTAAGTTCACTGTTTGAAGGAAATGAATTAACTGACAAACTGGAAAACTGACCTTTACAAACCAGCACCCCACATGATGTGGTGTACCGCTGGTGGGGGTGGGCAGTGGTGTTGCATGGCCACCTGGACACATTCACCGTCCGGATCACATTCACCACCGGATCAAAGTATGAGATGCTGCTTTTGTGGCTGTGTGAAATAGTCTATTTACCACACCAGAGATAAAATAGGTGCATTTAAGAGGGATCAGCCAAGATTTGCTTACCTCAATATTTCCTTCAGGCTCACCCACAGAAGTGGTTAGGCCCCTGAATAGGTCCAGTGAATAGGCCCTCCCCAAATTTGTTTTTCTCATATCCAATCCTGGAGGCTTGAGGGTGGCTCGATGACTGGCTGGTGGTCAGTGGTAGTTTAAGGTTAGGGTCAGGGCTGGGTGTCTGGTGGTCAGTGAGGGGTTAGATGTGTATCCTTGAGGTCATGAAGTACTATTACTATGGTCCCTGGGTGTACCAAGGGCAATACACCCAGCTTGAGTATCTGGGATCATTTTTTTTTCTTCCCAGCACTCTGAATGTCAAAGTAAAGAATGTAAATTTTTGCCTAAGTCAAGGCACTGGAGAAAAGCAGATACGCAGGCAGTGCCTTTGTATTTTCCCACCTCCCAGTAGGCAGAAAAAAAAGGTTGGCCCCTATTGGCCCCCCTGCCAGCAGGGTCTCAGTAAGCTTTCCCCTTTTTCCTCCCTTATGGACGACCCTGATTTCCCTGCATTTCTGCGCCTGCTCACTGGTAGCTCCAAATGGGTCCACAAAAAGGGCCCTTCGTTCCTTAGGGTACATAGCCTGTTAAAACCACACAGCTGGTCTCCTAATTGCACATGAAGCTTTTATGTGTGCTAAAGACGGGCATCTAGCTTTGGACAAAAGTGCACTTACTAACAGAGCTCAGTGTCCTGGCAAACTGCTCCAGTAAGTGTCATACTGTGCGGCATCCAGCTACAATTTCCAATTGTTAAATTGACTTTTTTTTTTTTTTTTTGACATTTTTGACATTTTTAACAAGATATTGTTAGGATTAGAATAATGATGCTCATCTTTCTCAACTGCAGAGATGTGTCATTTCAAATGTGTCTATGATATGACAAAGACCTATGTTGGCACTCAGAGATATGTAAGAATTCAGTACCTGTAAAACATGTATTTTGTCATTAACAGGCTAATCTTTTTCCACAAAATTGTAGTAGTAATGCTGAATACATATGTTAATACATACATACAATTCCTGTCCGGGGGTAAGGCTCTGGAAATCTGAGTTAAAAAGCTTATACAGTCCATCCTTTGCCCACAATATGCCCCCCTTTCCCTGATCCCAGATGACAGTCACTGGAAAGGAAAATATGTATTTTAAAGTTTCAAGTAACCAGAATGATAAATGGAATAGGATACAATACATTATGTATAGGTTTTACAGTTTTGATACCATTGCTTTGGACAGGGTGTGTGATGTCAGATGTCACTTCAGTGGAGCGGCTGTTATTGGATAATGTGGCTGCAGTGGCTGCTGTGCTGTGGTATGAAGCCAGAGGAGACGGCCTTCCAATTCTTTTGAGCTTAGCTGGAATCCTCTCTTCCGGATAAATGAAATGAGCCCCCCACCCCACCCCCTGTCCTTGACACTGTCACCCTGACCTCCTCCCCTTCCCTTTTTTTTTTTTTTTTTTTTTTTTTTTTTTTTTTGATGGGATTTCCTGTTAATAACAATAACTTTATTTATATAGTGCTTTTCAAAAACATCTTTTTACTTTACAAAGACACAAAACAAGAAATTACTAGATAAATAATTAATGTAAGTGCAATTCATGCAGCAATAATGATGTTAGCTTGTACCTCCTGATACACACCATGTTGATTCTTAAGTCCCTCACAAAACACATCCTCCCTCACCAGTGTCTCCACCTTCTCTTCTCTTATCTACAAGAACACAAATAAAGGTGCATTACTATAAAGTCATCACATTTAAATGCTTTCCACATCGAAACAATGCAAACAATTCCTTGACCCTCTTACCTCATACTCACTTGGTACCTCAGGGGAGTAGCTGGCCTCCCTACCAAACATCAGGTAGTATGGATTGTATTTTGTGATCAAGTATTTTTTGGTTCTGATTCCAAACATAGTTGCAGCCAGATAAGTTTGGATTTTCCCTTACCAGCTTGCTTAGATCTGAAATATTCAATGTCAGTGAAAAATCATCATATATTCATAATTATCTTTGTAACTTAGCATTGTGATAAGCTGATATTTAGTCTTTATTTTTTCTTTAGATGAACTTATCATTGAATGGTGCCGTTACGTTCCTCAACAAGTCTTGTTCCTTTGGGGGCGATCATGGTGATCAATCGATCCTCTTAATGCCAAGCTTCTCACATAAGCGAGTGTTAACCTTCAACTCAGCATGAATAAACAATACTAGGGTACAGTAAATAGTTATTTTAAGGCATTCCTGGATCTGTCAGCAGTCTTTGAGCAAACCCAGGTTTGTATACAAGATCAAGAACACAATGCGTTACCTCTTCTGCTGACTTGCTTTTAAAAGGAATAGGCTTCTGCTCACTTAGTAAAGTTGTCACCCATGACACATATGTACTGGTTGCCACTATCGGCGACAGTGAGCTTGAAGAACCATTTCCATCAGCTGAAAGAGCTCAGATCCCTGAAAGTTATGAATGAGCATTATATACACCATACAGGACGGTTAATTAGAACACTTAATCACACAAAAACGCTCACCTCTTTTCGGTTGCATTGTGTGTTTTCCTTTAGGCTGCCCTGCTTTGACAGGCATGCTGGGCAAAAATGAATGTCCACAAAGTAACAAGTTTTCTGTTTAGAGGTATCACTAGAATTTGGAAATAGGGAAAACCACATGTTCTCACATCATTGTGGTTGTTTTGCCTTTATGGCCCCAATATTGTGCCTAAATCATGGATTTGGTTGTTTTTTTATATATCATTAACAAGCAAGTTACGGGTGTGTAAATAGGTAATTGTTCACTTAGCCATTTGGTTTTAGTATTTAGTTTATTAGCTTGGTTTTCTGTCCTGAGGCTTACTTGTGTTGCTTCATCCCAGCACTTATTTCCTGCACACCTGCCAACTTCTCCTTCAGTGAAAACATTTTAACCTCAGCCTTGCCTCAAAGTCTGCATTTTGGTCCACTTGCCTGCAACGGTTGTGACAAACTGAGGAAACAGATAATTCCTGTTTACAATTCACCACCCAGTAGAAAATACTGGGTGCAGTGAGCTCTAGCCAAGCAAACATGCAAAAAAAAAAAAAAAAAAATGTGGTTTTGTGCTACAATGCGTGTGATTATCACCAGCTTTCATTCAACACCGATGTAAGGTTATGAATGTTTTTTCAGTGTTGAATCATCAGCACAAACAATGACCAAGATCATTTCTGCTGTAAATCAGTATTGGGATCTATACTGATACAAGGAATATGCTTGACAAACCAATCATGCCAACACTGGCTCAAGCAGTTTTGCTGTCTTGGTTCTGTCAGATCCATCGGGGAGCTCAGGTCCATCTTCAGCTGCGTTAAAGTGCATGGTAGCCCTGTGGCTTTGTAACCTCACAACATGTTTGATTTTAATGACTTTTCATTAAAAAAAATTTGAGAAGTGGGAAAATCTTAATTTCATAGTTTGTAAGATTTTGGTCAGACTTCCAATAACCACAATGATTTGTGCTACATACTTACTTCACCTCCACCCATCCAGCCCAGTATCAAGGCAAAGCGTGTAATAGACCCGCCGGTCCACCATAGGAAAGTGTGTCAGTGTCATATTTTGCATCTCCTAGGCGTGAAAAATGCCCGGGTTTATGAAGGAGCAATAACGAGTTCAAATCCAAGTCCAAAATGTGACACTAACACGGTTTCCTCTGGTGGGCCGACAGGTCTATTACTCGCTTTAGTGTGATACCAGGTTGATCCATTTCACCCTCCACCACGCTGGGAACTGGCCGGTGTAAGGGATTGTGTTGTGCCAGAGAGGACAAGACACCTGTTCCGCCACAAAACACTTCCTGGAATTAAAAAATTCTAACTCGATAGATCTGCGTGATCTACATTCTTAGGGTCACAATATCCTAAGGGTCAGATGTCCTTTTAGGGTTGCCTGTCGCTGTAAACATCCCCACCTAGTCTGTTACTGATATGTGAAGGCACAATTGGCAGTCCAGGACTCATACAATCCTCACAAAGAGAAAGTATGATTTACCCTCAGGTCATAGAAGGACCAAGAGATTTCCAGACAGACTGACACTGCAGTCTAGAGTTAACACTGGGACAGAACACTCTCTGGGGCTTAATACAAATCACAACTTTTTTCAACATTAAAATACAAATATATAATTATGCGAAAAGGATACGTTCTATATTACTGGTTTAATGTGGTGCGTACATGCCTAAATCGCCCATTAATCTGAAATTGGCTTTTCAGTGATGTTTGGAGTATATCTGGGCTTGTGCGATTTTGTGTGGGCCTGTCAGTGAGCCAGTGGGTAACTCACTTGTGGCGATCAAACACAAGAAAGTCATAGCAACAAAACAAATGGTGGAAAGAAGTCAGAAACAAAAACGTATTGCCAGTAACTGTGGAGCAAACAAGGCACATTGAAAAACAGGGTGCACATCAGCATTGCTTTTGATAATGCAGACTGGCTGTGTTCACCATCTGCTCCTTCATGTCCTTTGGTGGTTTTGTAGGGAGCCATTCCTTTGTTCCCAGGGTCCTATGTCCACCAGATTTATACAGCAAATAATGGGAACCTGAAAAAGATGTTCCCCCGCTCTGTATTTGGGAGGTTAGGGTTCATGTGTGTCAACAGAATAATGAACTGGAGAACACAGGACCCTGGGAACACAAATACACTCCCCTTCTAGGATGCTGGTCACTTAAACCTCAGGCCAGGTGCCAGTTCAAGGTAGACAGCTCAACAGGTGACCAGATGAGGGGAGGAAGGACAAGGCTAACAAATGTTTTACCTGAAGGAGAAAAGTGAAGTGTAGCAGCTTTAAGTTAGAGAAATGTCCCTCCTGGAATGCAGGTTTATTTTAGACACCTTAACTGGTCTCCATCCTCAGTGGTTTATTTTTCATTTGAGTCATTAGCTATAATCTGGGAAACAATGGTTATAGTGCTTTATACATTCATTTATAGGCGGTTAAAAAGACAGATAAACAAGGCCACAGAGCAGTGTAACCCTCTGACACCTGAGCACGTTCACCTGATTTCTTTCAAAAACATTGCAAAGAATTTGCAAGAATTTATGAATTTATATTGCAAGAAAATGACTATGAAATTTGAAGAAAGAGGGAAAAAACACAAAGCTATCAGAAAATTATTCAGAAAAAAAGAAAATTGACAAAAAGAAATTGTGAAACAAGTTACAAGGACTTATAGTTATCATAATTACAGATTTAATTATGATATGAATATTAATATTGAAGTGTTACTATCATTTAGTCGCTGGTTTCATTCAAGAGACTGAAATTTTTGCACAGTTTTTTTTTTTTTTTTTTTTTTAAATCACATACTGTATCAATTTTCCTTTTTTTTTTTTTTTTTTTTTTTGGCGAGCAGACACACATACACTCAACCAAAAGTCAAAATAGTGTAGTTCCACACTTCACAGCCACAGTGAGCCCCAGCTAAACTAGAGCAAGAACACAAAAAAGAGTGGACTGGCAGGAAAAGCTGCACAGTACTTGTCCAGCTCCCTCAACAGTGGAAAAATAGTAGCACTGAGGAAATGGCTTACACATGCACTTATACTGTAAAAACTGGAGCAAAAATGTGTGTGGTGGACACTGGCCTTTAGGGGGAGCGAAACACCGGATTCTGGGAAGACATTCTTGCCGCAACACACTTAAAATGAGCTGAAACCGCCTCTCACTTGTAGTCCAAAAACGCCCCGGTCAGTAGCGTGTGTGTTAGCCAAGCAGCCAGAGCCACGGTACTTGGCCAACTGGTTTTGGCCCGGTTTGTTGCCTGGTTCTTGGCCTGGTCTTTGGCTTCTCCAGCCAACTCCTCCACACAGCCTGAGCTGCACAGTTATATTAACAGGATGAACATTAAGACCAAGACGTAGACTGTGTTCAAACCACGAATGCTCAAGGCTTTTGAAAGTGGGAACACGGGCTCTCCCAGCCAAAAAACAGGATGAACTACATTAAACCCGACACACAGAGTGCAACCATTGAACCCTGTGATATGAAAGTCTTTGAACGCAACAGCAAGCTGGGACTTTGCTGTGATGCTGAAAAAGATGCCCGTTTCCAGTCAGTTCTAGTTAATGGCTGAATAATTTAAAGGGACAGTACACCTATTTTGAAAACTCTCATATCATTTCACTTCCCCTCTAGCTGTTATGTAGGACAGTAGTGGTGCTAACTTCCTCTCATTGTTACTGAGCTGGATGCTCCAAATGCTAACTGTTAGCCTCCTGCCGCTGAGGTGGACTTCCCCCCAGCTATGATTATTCAAAATAACTGCATTAATGCACTCAAAGAAGGTTTTGCTCAAACAGTTTTGCTCAAATTTGTGTATTTCATATTTTATGTAATTTCAGGCTGTAAATAATATCACATTTTTCAAATTGGGAGAACTATCCCTTCAATCCATTACAGTTGTCCCTCGCTATAACGCGGTTCACCTTTCGCAGCCTCGCAGTTTCGCGGATTTTTTTTTAGTGCAATTTTGCATGCTTTTTTTTTTTTTTTTAACAACAGCACATTGTGTTCTGCGTCCTGATTGGCTAAGGGAGAGCCCGCGCATTGTGTTCTGCATCCTGATTGGCTAAGGGACTGTAGACCATTGTCAATCATTCTCCTCCGTGCCGTGTCTCCTGTACAGTACAGAATGCGTTCATTCTATGACACTGGACTTATTTTTCTATGAAGGTTTGAACTTTGAGTGTTTAAACAAGAGAGAAAAGTGAGAAAATGTTAATGCCTGTCTGAGAAAAGTGTATAAAGTGTGTAGTGAGGGGTTTTACAGCCTTAAAACATCTAGAATAATTGTAAAAAATAAAGCGGACTACTTCGCGGATTTCGCCTATTGTGGATTATTTTTAGAACGTAACTCCCGCGATAAACGAGGGACCACTGTATAATGAGTGTACAGCAGCCAGTGTGTCAGAGTGTGCCACTCATCAGTGGTGATGTAATTTTCTTCCTTCCTTGCGTCAGGAGGAGATTTGCACACTGTCAAGCTGTGGAATTAAAAGCTTCCAGGTTTTCCTGATGGATCTTGATGAGCTGCCTTTGCCCATGTGGAGCCATATGCCACACCAGAGCTTTCTCTTCCAGGCTCAGAACAACTCCATCTCAGTTACACGGGAGAGAAATTTCTTCATGGTACACCAAGGGACTGATGATTGATGATGACAGAATATCTATTTTCTGGAAGCTTCATGATTTGTCTTTGTCCTCACCCTCCCTACCCGCCTATGTGCCTACCCACACGTAGACCACAATTTATATGAGGTGCGCAGACAGTGGTCTGTCATTTTGTGAAGGTGCAATCAGTCTGTTTTGGAACCCAACTATTTGGCACACCTTTCCATCAGCCCCAAGGTGCCTCTGAGATAAAATAAGGATTTGTTTTTGTGCATGTATGTGTTTGTGTGCAGCAGTTTGTATGTAAATGTACATACCTTAGCAACCTGAGTACAAACCCTTTGGCCCTCAAGGCCAGCAGGCCCTTAAGTATGACTCATACCAAATCATGTCAAAACTGAAAAGAAATTGCTGCTTCTGTGGAATCAGTCAGAATGAAACCAAAACTTTGTGCACTATCATAATACTTGAAATTGCTTTATTAGTTTGTCAACGTGGTTGATAACAGTTTGCACAGATCAAAGATCATACTTCCAAAGTCCAAGTCAACCTCATTTGATCTTTGTGATGAGCTTTTGTACAGCTGTTTTTTTTTTTTTTTTTAATTTCATTTTATTATTATTATTCTTCAGGGAACAACTTCCTAAAAAAAAAACCTGTAACAGGGAGAAAAAATAGGATGAAACCTCAGAGAGAGCAACAGAGGAGGGATCTCTCCCCAGGATGGACGGATGTGCAATGGATGTTGCGTGTACAGAATAGCACACAAGTTAAATGAGACAACACTGAAAGAGGATAACAAAAGTACAATGGATTTATAAGGTATATAAAGAATGTGATGAGGAGGATGCCAAGTGGTTCATCCAATTAACAGCTTTCATTTTAAGGACAATGCCAGTGACTTGTTTGGTCCATTTACTACAGTTTCCCCACATTTTACATTGCAACAAACCATTCTGCAAATGATGCGGGATTATTAGAGATTCACAACACAGAATGCACACACACATTGAATTTTCACATTGAATTTTTGGTTGCAACATGAACCTTATAATGTTCTGCTTCTGCGGCTAACAAAGTCTCACTCCAGTTCACTGCGCCCAGTTTGAAGTCATCAACACGACAGTGCTGCTGCTTTTAGAAAAACTAAAGCGGACAACTTCATTCCGGTGATGGAATAAAGTGTGGTGTGTAGAAAGTTTGAAGTCTCTGAAAGTTCATTTTCATATTATAGTGGAATGAATGGAAACCAATAGCTGGGCAAAAGGGAGG
This sequence comes from Myripristis murdjan, assembly GCF_902150065.1. Taxonomy (NCBI): domain Eukaryota; kingdom Metazoa; phylum Chordata; class Actinopteri; order Holocentriformes; family Holocentridae; genus Myripristis; species Myripristis murdjan. The sequence goes on from NC_044002.1 coordinate 2,244,679, forward strand.
AAAAATGATATCAGAGCTCTAAAATACGACTGCTTGCTTTTTAATGATCTTATATCTATCTGTGTTTCAGTGGCTTTGGATAAAGCCAGTCTAAAAAGTCAGTTTATTTATGCAGTGATGGACCCATAACAGAAAGAGGGGAACAATATTGTTGACACAGTGGTGTGTGTCTTCTGTGATATGAATTGTTTGTTTGCTATGGTGCCAAATAAACCGACTAAATCAGAATCTCCAGTGTCCTCGCTCTGAGGTTGTCAAGTAGCTACATTTGCATTGTTTTTTGTTTTTTGTTTGTTTTTTTTGTGACACACAGAGCAGTTTTGCCAATAAGCAGTAAAACCAGAGTGGCAAGAATAACTGGGCCTGCGCTCTACACTTGAGTGACAGTGCTTATGGGCTTCTGACTCTTAAATGAGCCACAGCATAAATAGTTGCATCTGAATCTGTATGTGCTTTTTTATTATTATCATTATTATTATTATTTATATTGTGCAACGGATCACAAGACTCACAGTTCAGGTCATGTCATGGTTTTGAGTCGTGCCTTAGATCATTTTTTGGCTAAGTAAAAAAAAAAAAAAAAAGTTTTCCATTTATGTTACACTAAAAACAAGGAACTTACTTTGTAAAACAAAGAAGTTTTGACCATGGTCTTCCTTTTATCATTTTCAGGTTGACTATATGGCCTTGGGTTATGTTCTAACTGTCCTTATACAGAGTAACAGCACCACCGAAACTTATGGAGCCAGGGGACTGGGGGTGAGATTCTGAGAAGAAAACTTGGATGTTCTCTGGGATTAAAAGTTTTCAGGAAAAAACTCACAAATTTATGAGAAAAACAACTTGAAAATTCTGAGACTGAGAAAAAAAAAAATGTTTTCTTTGACTTTTTTTTTTTTTTGGCTTGTTTTGTTGTTTGGTCAAGAAACCACATCGCTTCAACTTGCTGAATCTGGTTCTTTGTTCTTTGTTCCTTGACCCCCCCAAAAAAGTAAAACAAAAACTATTCTTCCGAGTTCTTTCTCGTAAATGTGTGACTTAAGCTTGGAAATTCTGAAGGTTGTTTTCTCGCTGTAATTTTTCTCCACCCTACAATGGCCCTAATATGCTGTCATATAACTGTAAGTTTGACTTTCGTTTTCACTTTTGTAGTTTAGACGGCAATGTGCTTAAACACACTGATGGTGTACAGGGAAGCTGGCATGTGATTTAAACAATATGGGAGGCTCTCCATGTTGTTCCCCTCCTCCTTTAGCCATGGCTTTTTTTTTTTTTTTCTGTTGCAGTGCATGCATACTTCACATGTCCATTCTATGGGTGCATTCGTTTTGCACAAGAGTAACTTTTCACACCAGAAGACCAACTGTGTTTTTTGTTTTCTTTTTATGCACAATAATTCACAAAAAGGAACTACCAGTTTATAAAGCAATTCCAACACTCAGTTGGCAAGTAAAATAACCCATTGTAGATCAATACACTCATGACATGAATGCTTTTTGTGCTTATCCAACCTGGTAGCGGCACTGTCTTTGACATCTTCTGCCATGCTAATATGTCAGTAGGTTATGGCAAGGTAGGCAGCTGCTATACGTTGGAATTTTTTTTTTTTTTTTTTTTTTTTTAACAACAACAACAACAATAATAATAATAACAATAAAATGCAAGCCTGTATAAATGTTCATGATTGTGGACTTTTTTCCACTAACAAATGAATTCAAACATGCTATGGAAGACTGAAATCAGCCTGCATGGTTGGGGACTTTAAAACTACAATAAATTTGCCTATTACTGTGCCAAATTTGCCCTTTTTTCTGTGTTTTGAACACTCCTCTATTACCTACTAGAAAGGAGTATGTAATTCAATGCATTTCGATTTGTGTGTGTGTGAAGATTAAAAAAATGACTGATGCCTGAACGCCTGTTGCTGCAATCAGCACTGCCACCACAGCAAAGTTTGTTTAAAGCAGCCTACCTTGTCACTGAAAGTCTGCAGCTTCACCACATTTTTGAATTGAAGCTCTATAAATTAACCCAAGTCATCCAACAAGAGCCTTGAGTAAAATGTGTTCCTAAGTTGTTGTTTTTTTTTTTTATTTATTTATTTATTTTTTTTAAATTCAGTTAATACAAGCAATCTGTGTGTTTACAACTTGAGTTAGTGCTTCCAACACCCTCTGGTGGCTAGAAATAGCTTAGTGCAGCTTTAGTAGTAACACTTCATTTCAGTCTAATGGTTAAATTCTATGAAAAGACAGGTGGTTCACATGCATGGCAACTGTGGGGTGTTGATTTCTTTGGTCAACTACATTCCTATACCCCTGTATATTAGTGTATTTTGCTCATGGTTGTACAGGCACAGATAAGAGTGTGTTTGTAGGAGAGCGAGTGAGTTCATGCTGTGGGTGGATGCATTGGTGTGTGCATTGTGTGAGGACGGACAGGGTGTTTGTATAGGGTACTGTACTTGATTGAAGATTTGACTCTTATCTCCAACAGCTCTCGCTCACTCTCTCTGTGGGAGCCTCACCATGCATGGTGAAATCAATAACCTCCAGGAAGCCTGCAGCAGGTTGGTGCTCTCTTCCCTGTCGAGCACCGGCAGGACAAAGAATGTGCCTGTAATAAAGAGGATGTAATGGTGATCATTAACTCCAGCGCCCTGAGTCATTTCTGTTAACTTAAACCTGTTCACATCCAATGACAAAGCCTGCTTTTTTTCACAACCTCATATCGGGCCAGCTTCTGAGAACACATAAAAAAATTCAAATGCAAAGGTGTAAGTACACACACGCTCCCAGACTACTCCGCAAGAGGAGCTGAGCCGTAAAAATCCACTTGAATAAAGAAGAGTCGGCTCTCTGCACAGTGTATCTACCTGCCTGCACTGTGCTCTTTCACATCACTTTAAACTGCCTGTGCTTGAGTTTGGTCCTCACGTCCTATTCTTCTCCATTTCTGTGAGCATGCGATTGCAGGGTAACAAGTTTGAATCCCACTAACAGCTAAGAAAATATTGGAAATTGAAAGAATACCACTTCCTTGTCAATCAGCAACCCTGTAAAATGTGCAGTTGAGCAAGGCACCTAAACTCCAGTTGCTCTGTTGGAGCGGTTCAGCACTCAGGCTCAGGCTGGGGTTACACAACAGCATTCACACTATACATGTGGGGCAGGCATTACTGAGCAAATAAACCTGTTGTCCCACAGCAATGGTCCACTTTTACCATGTGAGGCAGCTAGGTGTTAAAGGTATCGCTGATAGATTGTTTTTCATGCAGTGTATGAGATGAAACAGAAACAAATAAATGAATAGTTCTAGTCTGTAATCCAGACGAGTAAAAAGAAGGGGACATGGCCTTGTGTTAACCGACTTGTTGACAGCCACATCCCCACCAGGCCCCCTGTAGAGAGGAGGAAGTGAACGTGGCCCAGTTGGTGTGAGAAGCATAGAAACTGGGTAGAAACGGCAAATCAGAGTATTTCTGGGTGGTTCACATTGCCATGGCAACGGCTGTAAACATCCATTTGATGTCATGGCGTCGGCAGAGGAGTCTGTTTACATTGGGAGCAGAACATCTCTCACACTGTCACCTGTAATATTTCGGTCATATTCCTATAGTTACTCAGTTGCATCTGGAGAAAAGGACTGTGAATTTGAATGTAACGAACACACAGGAAACTGTGACAATGCGTTCTTTATGGCAGACGGCCTAGAAATTAACATAATAAGGTTAATCGTTCCAAGGTTAACACATGCAGCCATATCTCTCTCAGTTTCTCCTCCGCCTGTGCAGCTTCACACTGGAACATGAATTGAATCAGCAGCAGCAGCTGATTTTCATTCTAATAATAATAAAAAAAAAAATGTTGGTTTTGGGAGGAGTTGAGTCTTATATGTTGTTGGTGGCTTTGCCAGAACATTTTGCAACAACAGCGCAGCTAATGAGGATTAACTTAGCTCACATCTGATCAGCTTGTTAGCCTGAGATAGGCTATGAATTACCCTCTGATAAGCATCATAGTTTTTAAACAACTTCAGCAGCAGCAGATGACTTATTCATTTTGTGTGTTAACTTCAACTTCTCCCTTTGTTGTTGCTAAAAAGTTCATATGATGTCAAAATCCATTGGGAAGCTATGTTACTTTATGTGGTAGGCCACGCCCACTGCCACGCCCCCTTTTGAGCGCTCTGAAAAGTTCATTAGGTCTTCTGTGGCCCGTGACAGACCTGCTCAGAGATTTGTGATGATTGTGTAAATCCATTCAGAAGTTATGAGCCTTAATTGTGATAAGTCACATTCACTTTGGGCTCCCCATTGGCCAAGAGGGGCAAAAGTTAGCTATTTGTTCCTTGGCCCATGACCAGTCTTCCACCAGATTTGGTGGAAATTAAAGTTATACCACTGTGTGATGAATGGATACACACTGATTTATGGCCCTGCCCCTCTGATTTCATTGGGTAGCGGACAAAAAGAGAATGTGGCCTCAGCAAACCACCCCTGGATGAATAGAGATTAGAAAATAAACTACTGAGACAATTTGTCTCTCCATTCAGAGTTTTACCTTGAGCCTTGAGTGGTATTCACAATGATTGAGGGACTTATTGGAGTTAGTTTTTTTTTTTGTTGTTGTTTTGTTTTGTTTTTTAATATAACAGAGGTTCTGAGCATACCTCTCCATTATAACCAAGGACTCTGGCAAGGAGATACACAGATTGGAACGTCTGCTGACTTGTCCAGAAATATCTGTCTTGATTGCAATATATTGACTGGCCTATCAAAGAGACAGGACCAGAGATAACATATTGAATGGGCCACTCTGCATCAAGTGACTATGCAGCATACACGCATACTGCAGAGGTCACTGCACAGGAGTAAATGTATCCCAACTCGTTCCTCTCTCTTCACTTTCTTTCTGTCTATCTCGAGCTCTCCCTCCACTCCCTGACTCTTTTCCTTCTTTGCATCTTTATCTGGCGTCTTCGCCCACAGTTTTGTCTTTCACCTTACTTTTGTCCTCTGTGCGGTCGCCAGCAGGATACAAGCTGAAACTTAAGCCCTCCGTCCTTTCTCAAAAAGATCATTAGTCACCATGTGAGACCACGGCTACTTGCTAGATAAAGGCATTTAACGATTTTTCACCTCCACGCACGCCCTCCTTGTCTGACCTACACCTCTGCTGAGCCATCCCTGGCTCTTGGAATAACTTTCCATGACAAGTCTCTTTTTGAAGCTGCAGTATGTGCCTGACACGAATTATATATTTTTTTTAAATCATGGCAACGCAATCCAGCAATCCATCCACATCCATGACAGCAGTAATCTGTCAGATAGTTGTTTTTGTTTGGCGATGTCTTTGGCACCAAACAATCAATGTAGGCTTTTTTCCCTTCATCTTTGATGTGAATTGTACATTACTTTAGTGTTGCTTTTTCATATATTTTTTTATATTTCATCTTTGGTGTTTAGCAGTCATTGCTGTGGTGTTTCTGCACTGCAACTTTCAAAGATCATCTGGCCAACTTTTTCCTTGGATTTTCTGTTCACTCATGATGTCTATTGTATTTTGAAAGATTTTATTTAACTGAACACTATTCATTGTCTTTTTATTTTAAATTTTTTTGGGGAAAAGTTTTTGGTATTTAACTTGCATCAATTTGTTTATGTCTACAAATTGTTAGTAATTCTAGTAATGCAATTTATGGTAATTTTCTTGAAATTTAATTTTAACTATAAAATTACTGTAATTGTAAATAGTTGTATTTTTCTTTCTTTCTTTCTTTCTTTTAAATGTTCATTTTGCCAATTTTCTCATTTTCTGATCTTTTCATGGTTTTGAAAGAAATCAGCTGAATTTGCTCCGGTTTCAAAGGGTTAAATGCCTGTGAAGGGCGTCCACAGCCTGTATTCATATGCCTTTCACTTTTCAAGCATTGAAAAATGTGATATCAATTCAGCATCACTAATTTTGTCATTTTTAACATAGTTTTACGGTAATTTTTGCTAATTTGCTAATCACATTTTCTCCTTTTATCTGTTTATTCCACCAAAGCAGACAAAAACTAAACATTTCCTGTGTGCCGGAGGAGTTTTCCTGGGAAGGACCTACAAGACCTCAAGTGTTACAAACAGCAAATGGAGAAATTTTGATGAAGTGGATATACTGTAGGTTGAATCACTATTGTATGTTTCAGTCTGCCATAGAGAGTAGCAAAACTGATATTTAGCTACATTACACCGATATGGATTGTTACTATTATTGCAGACCAAGTCTGTCCAGGTGTGTTGAGCTGAAAAAAGCTTCACCTGACCGAGCCGGGCTCAACCAGGAGGGAAGATAATCCATCCTCATCCTGCCTCTGAGCCTCAGGTTCCCTCTGCTCTGGGAATTCTGCCTCATAAATCCCAGGAGCTAATCAACTCTCCCAGAGGAACATTAATAGTGAGGGCTGCAGGGATGGAGGGAAGGAAGGAGTTATTAGAGGAGAATTTAATGGTGCACTTCACATGTACATAATATCCTGCCAGGTAGTGGAACGGGTGACTTACTGTGTCCTCTAGTGTGGACGGTCTTTTGCTGGTGGGCCGGCAGCTGACCGTTTGTCATGAGCACGAAGGCCACAGAATGGTAGAAGCATAAAACGCTGACGCCGTCTTTCCCTATCAGAGTACTGATCTAGCCTTAATTGATGGCTAGGGTGTGGTAGGCATCAGCCTGAGCGATGGTTAGGACTGAAGCCAGGCAAAGAAGTCTTGTGGGATCCGTCTAAAAGCTGTGGACACTTCAACAGACATGTCTTCAACACTGCAAAGTATCTCCCTATTCCCCTCAGTTTTTGTGGTAACAGAAGTCAGGACTTGCAATGATCAGGAATCAGGAGTGCCTATTATTAAGAGTGCAGACAAAATACAAATAACCAGCAGGGTGGTTATTCGTGTCTAGTTTGATACTAGAAGTGGGAATCACTGGGAAACTGACAATATGATACTATCACAATATTTTACCCACAATGACGATATTACTGTATAACAATACAGGCGATTTTGCAGTGCATTGTGAGATAATCAGCTATGATACGTCACAATATCTGTAACTGAAAAAGCAAAAAAAGCAAAAAAGTACAATTCTAAACAGGAGGAATCGGTTATGTTTCTCAGTGATTTAATCTGCACCAACTGCAACATTAACATGACAGAGCAGCTCCACTGAAAATACCCAAAGGCAGGGAACAAATACACCTGCCAGGAACCCAAATGTGCATCTGTGCAAACAAAGTTGAAGACTAAAATATCCATATTTGGCACAACTGTACCGTTCACATAAGAGGAAGTACCATGATATATTGTGTTATTAATTTATTGTTCCAACCCTTCTTGACACTGAACACTCTCAGAACTAGAGCCATCACAAAAAGGCTTTTTGCTGTGGTGTGATTTTTCACAATGGCCTGCAAATGGCATCTGCTGTACATGTGCTGAACTGATCATGATAGGATATTAAAAAAAAAAATTAAATACAGTCTAATTATAATAACAGCATTTTCCCATGATTTTTTTGTCATACACACACTGGTGCTTTCTAACAATTGCAGTCTCTTATCATTCCTCTCACTATTGTATTATTTATTCCGTTTGATGATGTTTTCCCCAGCACTATTGTGCTCCTTTGTTATGAAAACATAGGTGTAAGATTTTTTTTCTTACCATTATGGCCAGTTCAACTGACATTCAGGAAAACCCATTTGCTGGTAATGGCACAAAGAAAAATGGCCACCATGGCAGATTTTTTTGCATTTCGCAAGGCATTTTGCAGTGTCTCCAATCTGGAAAATGTCATTACACTGCACATCTACAACAACTGTGGTGCTTTTGCGCAAATCTGAACTAGCATTACTCTTTAGAGACTGCAGGAGGTGATTTTCTCCACATTGTCTCAAGCTGCTGAAATCTGAATTCATCTGTGGATTTTTACTTCATCTGTGATCGGAACAAAGCGAGGGTAAAGGAAAGGGCACATTGCAGCTAACAATTAAACAGCTTGAGCTTGATCTTCCTGTCCAGAGGATTGTAATTATCTGTTGAAGAGAGCTGCTCGGCGGCTGATCAGATGGCTGTCCCTTGTCATTATAGAGAATGGCGATATCAGCAGGGCACAGGGGGAGACGAGCAAGTGAAACGAGGCAAGGCTAAGAGAAAGGAAAGGGGAGTTAAAGGGATTGAGTGAATGACAGAAGAGGATGTCTCAAAGATGTGGGAGGAGGAGGTGTCAGGAAGGAAGGATATTAATGTCCCTGCGCGTGCTGTCACACAGCGCTGGGATGTAAATTAGACGATGTCGGGAGCTGCCAGTGGAACCACTGAGTGTCTCCTGGAGGTGAATCCCTCTGTCGGCCATCCGACACCTTGGAGACACCCCTTCCCCTAACTCTGTTACTCAGCAGTTGCAGTCCTGCATAAGGTTTCCCCCCTCTCAATATAGCACACACTACTATCCACCACCCCCCACCTCCATCAGCCAATCCCCCTCCACGTGGGTTCACTATAGGGGTCCTCTGGAAATGATGCCCTTGCCCTTGAAGATATCACGTGTGTGTGTGTGTGTGTGTGTTAGTTAAGGCAAGACGCTCATTCCAATCCACCCTAAAACTCACTGACACAGTAAAATACAAATACTGATTTTTCTTTCAGTCTTTCTTCTTGCACCACCAATATCTCTCTCTGAACTCAGTTCAAAACTTGAGAACCCTGCAACATTTCCACCCACTTAAACCTTAAACGGAATGGTCTTCCAATAAGTGAATCTAAAAACACTGGGATGGCATATCCATGTGGATGGGGAAAACGGAGCATCACGTTGTCATGTGACCTAGCAAATTTTACATTGCAGGAAGTGGAAGTTGCATAGGCACACACGTGCAGCAGGGGACTTGATGTATTTTGGCATGTTTCAGTGTGGACAGCAGGTTTCTGGAAGACCGTGTAGTGGGGACTGAAGGCCAAAATGGTGTTTTCAGATTTAGGGCCCTATCTTGTGCCACCCGCTATCCGCTGCCACTACCCGCTACCCGCAAATTGTGGATTTAGGAACTTTCGCTATCCCTAAACGGTATCTTGCGCCCACGCTACCCGCTATCCATTATGCTGACTTCGTTATTTGCGCCTGGAGGTGTGTCCGTGGGCGTGTTTCATGCGCTTTCCCTAAAGTTGCTATCTTGCGCACACACTTTAGGGATAGCGGATAGCGGGTGGTCCTGACCACCCGCTATCCGCTTTCCCTAAAGTTTGGGCTGTTAGGAGAGCGCGCCCAGGCGGCTTCAATGCGCGCCCCGACGGAGCCTCACCACGCACACGGTCGGACTGATACCGGGACGCCGCCGGAATGGACTGAGTATATTACTCATATAGACTGTTTAGAGGAAAGACTGTTTTAATTGGACACTTACGCCAGCACGTTTTATTGTTTTATCATAAGCCAGCAGCTGTGCTATATTTTTATTTTTAATATTTTATTTGCCCAGTCTACCTTGTCAATAAATTAGTTTACACATAGTTCCACCTCTGCCTCTTGTGTGTGTGTGGTGTGACCCGGGGATTTTACTCAATCAGTACAACCTTGTGACACGTCCACTTGGACACATGTGGCTCCACCTCCCGAATTAACTCGCCTATAATATAATATATAATATGTATATAAAGCCAACTTGCTTTAGCCTCAGTAGAAGCCCTGAGAAAATCTACCTCCCTCTCTCCATCGCGGGTTTAGGATTTAGGATTTAGGATAGCGCAGCCTGCCCTTAAAGGCAATGGCACCTGGCACACTGGTTGGTTTAACTGGCGTAACGCCCAAAACACGCCTATGCATAATATAGCGGGTAGCGCAGGTGTTTTATGGATAACGGGAGGTGCACAAGATAGCAACTTTTGCGGGGGAACGCCTCTTGCGCAACCCTAAATCCGCAAATAACGGGTTTAGGGACTTTGGCGCAAGATAGGGCCCATAGTGTGAATATAGCCTGGGAATTAGAGGAAATCACAAACTGAGGTAGATGAAGCAGGTTGAGGGAGAATTGTGGCACCATAAAAGTGAATTACAACACTTTATTCCAAAATGAGAAATCGACTGAATATCACAGTATGAGTATCCAAGGGGAGGTTTTTCATCTAAATTAGGCGCTGATAAGTGGCACATCACAGCATTTCAGGAAAGGGCAGTTGATGGCCTGCGATGGATGTGCTGTTAGAGAGGATGGTGCTCAAGTATGTCTCTGCCACAATAAACACTTTAAAGCTTAGGTTTCATCGCACATAAGCAGCAAACTGAGGCAGAGGGCAGCGTTTGAGGGACGCTCTCGAGATGTGCTCGACTCCACTGAACAGGCAGGTATCATCACGTAGGCAAAGCCCTGCCACATAATGGAGGAGGAGGGGGGGGTGGCCACTCTCCACGTAGCAAAGCCCGTGTCCTTGTCAAGGACCTAATTACCTACGGTAGGAATTGATGGGAGGCAGAAAAATAACACCGGCGCCTGTCATATTGCTGTTTCCTACATTGATCCAGTGTCACCGCATGTAGTTTCACTTTTTAATCACAGGCTGTAACAAATGAACAAAGCCTGACTTGGGACGGACTTCAGACCTTCAATAAGTGTAAAATAACCTGTGTTAAGAAATGCCATGGTTATCCCTCTTCTTTGTTGCTTCTTTGTTGTGGAACTCCTTTGTTATCCTTTGTTAAAAGTTTTTTTTTTTTTTTTTTTTTTTAATCAGGGAAAAGGTTCACACATCCTTTCTCTTAGCTTGTTCACCTCTTCTGCGCCCATGGGTGGCTTTGTTACTGCTGAATGGCCAATCTTTATTCATACCCACATGACTTTTTTTATCCCAAGGTTTCCAAAGATCCCAAATGTGTTCTGCTGAATCACAGGGAAATGTGTCTAAAATGATGCACAAGACATGTAGAGCTTGTCCATTTGCTGTGATGCTGCAGCTAAATGACAATGACATCTTAGGTTTGAATATTTCACTCAGTGTGTATTCTAAATACAGAATATGGATGTGACGTTGTGCAATATAGAAAGAAAATAAACTTTTAAAGCCACTGATGGAGAAATTTAAGGGATCAAATCAAAGTTTCAAAGGTTAAAGAATTAAAGCTGGGCAAGCTAGGTGTCTGTAGCACCCGATGTCATATATATTTTGTTCCAACTGAGAACCTCCAGTTAACATTCTCAAAACTCATGGAAGTTTTTATTATGTGTGTAATACAAGGAGCACTAACAGGATCAGTCAGGAAACTGAAGGGAAGATCAAAAGTATGTGTTTGTATTTGTGGCCATCTTGGGGGGTCTCCTGGGGGTCCTAGCAAAAACAGGAATAGTTTAATTTCACTGTAATTTAATTCACTAGGCATTGTTACAAAACCTAAATATGCATGAGTTTATTATTTTGTCATGTGTTTTCAGTTTCACCTTTGGGGTGAACATAGGTCAGCCATTGGCCCTCAAATCTCTAAGTCCACCCCTGGAAATGATCAGTTCTCTCAAGCTGTATTATCACATGCAAAGCTGTTGTGCGGCACGTCACCAAACCCTCACACTCACGATTTCACAGTGTCTGACATTTGTGTGCATGAACACACACAACCCAGAGCCGCTAGGAGAAGCCAGGCTTCCTTTGAAATAGAAAATATTGCTTTTGCATGCACAGCTCTACTGTACACTGCTCTACCCCGTAGGCAACATTTGGTTACCCGCCTGGAAAACATTTTTCATGTGTGCACCATTTTGAATTTACAAAAGCTCATGTTTTATGGAATCCAAAGAAAGAAAAGAAATGGAACTCGAAGCAATAAGCAAACACATCCCATTCCATAAAATGACTACGGTTATCCTCGCTGCTTCTTCTCTTTGACTGTATCTAAAATAGCCATGGCCATGAGGAACGGCTCGACCTGTACATGGAATTTATTCTCGTGTCTCACCACATAAAGCTTTGCCAGCAGCGGGCAGGCCTCCCACAGAGGCCATGGCTGTGGCTGCTGGCTATGTAAGAAGTATGCTCCATGAGGGAGCCACTGGAACGGGGCTGCTCTCAGGTACCAGCAGCAGACATACCTGCCTTTCAGTCAGAGGTGTTGACAGACTGACTGGTGATGAGTTCACAGGCACACTCCCACTAATTTTCACAGATTATACTGATGACATACATTATTAGCTATCTTCACCAAGCCCCATTAGACAGAGGAGAGGTGACCTTCTCAAGGTCAAAACAACTACTCAGTAGGGGTGGGGGGAATCAATTGAGTTACAAATTGCGATGTTTTTCTTTTATGATTTTTAGATGGCCATGCTAATGGATATTTTGTCCTTAACTTAAATCAAATTCAATTAAAACAAATAAATAAATACATAAATGATAAATAAAAATAAATAAATTACAATTACAATTACATTCAAAGTACAATAGATTACTAACATGTATTTATAATTAGAAGATGAATTACTTAATAATTGAATATAAATAATAAACTAATTTAAAAAAAAATAGCACATAAATAAAATGCCGTTTTGTTTGGACAGCCCACTTCACTTAGCATAAATACAGAATATGCAATTGCATACCAATATCCTCTGCTTTAGTCTGCATGCCCATTATGTAACAGGGGATTCAGTTGAAAGGTGAGCTGCATCTCTAACCATTTATAAAAGCACGAGTAGCAACTGGCATCAGCAGCCCCATGAAGTGAACACAGGACGGGAGAACGAAGCATTCTGACCCCCCACCCCCCCACTCCCACCCCACCCCTTCGCGTCAGTCAGCCATCTCCCTCTAACATGGTCTCTGAGTGTTGTGAACAAGGGGACAGACATATCCATATCCCCATCAAAATGTTTTAGCAAGTGCTGCAGTGAGAGTGTTTACAAGGAGGAGGGCCACAGTGTGCATGACCGTCAGGGCTCCTGCATTTATTCTGGAAACCTGGAGACTCCAGTTAAGCCGAATGGAGACCCGTACCTCAGACCATCCTGACTCTGATCAGCCACGCTCTCACTGTTACTGTATATTGACAAATGGGCTGTATTATAGTGTCTTTAATAATTTAAATGTTTCAACTTTAAGCACTGAAAAGACCATAGCAGTGAGTTTGAATGATTTTTTTTAAATGTTTGGCCCATTTACAACTTTCCATCATTTTACATCACAAGAAACCATTTCGCCAATCATGCAGCAGCACTAAAGATTTCGCAAATCAAAATCCCTCCATTTTCAAATATGAATCATTTTCAAGGTTTTTTGGTTGAAAAAGCCACTTTATACTGTTCTGCTTCTGTGACTTACAAGGTCATCACCATTCATAAACCACACAACTGATAATTGGCTGTGGAAGGCATGCGTTTCCCCTGGGACTGTTTTCCCTGGCAGAAGGAGCATTTAACTCCACCAAAGAAGTCATCAAAACTCAACAGTCCTGCTGCTTTTAGGAAAATTAATGTGGTGGACTTTATTTTGGAGGTGGAATACTGGTGTGAAGAAAGTCTGATGTCTCTGAAAGTTCATTTTCATATCGTAGTGGAATGAATGGAAACCAACGGCTGGAAAAAAGGCAAAAGTGAATGAAAGAAATGAATTTTAAAATGAACTAAAAATAAACTACCATTCAAATAAATTAAATTAAAAGAATAATAGATTAGTTGCATCAGTACATACCTTCATATGTAACACTTACTATGTTTTATTTTTATCAATATGTCTTTTTACATTTTAAACTTTAAATAACTTATTATATTTTATTTAGTTAATCATTTAATTTAATTAATTTAATTTCTCATTGTTACATATGAACGGTAAAATGGCTGGATAAAAGGTAGGAAAAATTGGGGTTCTAAAATACAAAGAGATAACCCTATAACACTGGCCTTAACCCTAAAATACAATTTGTAAATATTACTCTGAGTATGTAGCACGCTCCTTTTTAAAAGAGCTGTGTGACATGCATATCAGCACAATACATGATGTATGGAGAAGACCCAAGCGAGTGGCTGGCTCACTACCCACAGAGTGCCACCTCCAGACAAGTGTGGCGGTGGTGTCGCGAAAAACCAGCTTCAGCACTTCCACTGAGGATTCCTGGGTGTGGAGTGCTGGCGGGCCACTCGGAGGCGTGTCCCGCATGTTGACAGCGCAGGGACAGGTGCTGCATGCAGTCAATCCTCTAAGTATAGAATCCCCCTGCCCAAGCATTCCTGCCGCGCTTCTCACTGCAGGGATAACAATACACACACTCAAATGACTGACACTGAAAATCTCCCCCGCTGTCATGCCGCCGAGGCCCCCCGTCTCCCGCTCTCTCCCTCTCTCTCTCTGTGGGGGCAGAGGGAGGCTGGGTTCATTTTGACAACACATTCTAATATAGTTTTAGTCTTAGCTATCTGACCAAATGCATATAGCTTTAGTCAAAGTTTTAAATGTAGTGAGTTGTACTGACAGAAACAGTGGTTTAATTGATGTAAGGGTGTCAGACACATATCAGGTGTTGGGCCGCATTGTTCAAATGAGACCTCATGAGGGCTGCATCACTTTTTGGCTTATGTCAATATGACCTGAGTTGACACGTGGATATTTTAGGCTACTCGCTGATTTATTATTTTAAAATCAATCAATCTGTAACCGACCAATCAATGAGAAACTGCATGTTGGCTCATGAAAATAACACCTAATGTAGACTTACATCAAACAGAAAAGAGTAATGCAACAAACATATAACATACAGGTTTGACATTTATCTCACAAATACCTGTTCTTTTCATTTTTCTGAAAAAATTCTACATTCCAGGGCAGCCTTTTGCTTTTTGACAGCAGCTTCGCCAAAGTAACAGAACACAGAAGCCACCCTGCTGCTTTTAAATTTACCGCCAACCGATGGAAAGTTTGTAGTGCCAGGTCTAATTAATTCAACAGAATTTATCATTAATCATTAATTTATCAATTTATCAATGAATGAACTTCTTATTTTTCCAATTACACATAGTTGATGATAATCAAATACAAGTGTTAAATTAAAATCAATTAAAAAAATAAAAATTTGATTGAAAATATGTTTGTTTGTTTGTTTGTTCTCCCCTTCCCCTGCCAATCATGTTGGGGGCTGGATGAGCTGTGCTGGCCGCCTCGATCTCTGATGGCTCTGATCTAAATCTGCTGAATCGTTTAACATTTTTTTCCCTGCATATTCCTCATTAAATTATTGGTTATAGTGACATTTATACATAAACTGATCTACAGTCCTCATTATAGCTTCTTGTATTTTATATAGCTTTTGTTTTTATACTATAATATCAAAAGTAAACGTTTGTCCATATATCTGTTCCTTCTAAACTGAAGTCAGGAGTAGCTCTTATTTCCACATTTAAAGCACTTGTTAATTAGTTGACAAAAATATCATTGTATTTTGTAATAGTGTTATTCAGCAAAGCTTCATTTTTGTTTGTCGTTGCCAAATATTTTTAATCATAGTTGTCAACAAAATTAATGCTGGATGGAGGCTTTTAAGGTTCCATACTGTTCAGTTTAATAATTACATTTTAGCCAACAACAGCAGCTCCTCTAGTTCAGGAGCTAAACCTGCTGAGCGGAGATTTTCCACTTAAACTGGTGCAAACCAGCCTTTAGGGTTTCAGTCATTTAGAGTGACTCTGAGTTAGTCTTAGAGAATATACAGTGCTACAACTAAATTTAAACAATGAAAAAAAGGAATTTTTGACAGTTTTCAATGAAAATCCATACAAAATATCACAGTGGGAATCTTGCTTGCCTGTTTTGTTTGGGTTGCACGTACAAATCAGTTTATCAGGTCGTTCAATATTATCCTGAACATTTTAGTACAATTTCTCCACTAAAACAGACAGAAAGCATGTAACATGGGGATGTAATGATAGAGAAACTAATGATAAAGTATGTCCTGTATGAAGAATGCACTGTGCTTTTGAGGGTATTGAATTCTTTTCAGCTTCGCTTTGTTGCGCTTATTTTTCTGCTGGTCCAGCATCTCCTTGTGCCGATTTACCTTTCATTAATTGTCTGTAGGATTGTCATTAGGTCCATATTGAATTGCCATGGTTGTTACTGCTGCTGCTGCTTCCACTGCTCTTGCATTGGAACAGTAACATCCATTTCACATCTCTGTGCAGATGAATACACGCTGCCTGTAGAGCCATGAGGCTGGCTGGTTTAAGAATTCCCCTCAAGCTCCTTGTTTTACTGATGGGGTCATGTCAATTTACATTAGATTTAGGTTTTGCATATTATTTGTTCGATTTCTTTGTGCAGAATGGAGATTTGGACCAAGAAATCATTTGAACATACTCTTCGCAAATAATTGTAAATTAGCGCCAAGATATTTTTCTCTTGTAATATCAGACCAGGTGTAACTGCATGACCATGAGTACTGTAGTCTTAGCAACTGCTTCTAACAAGCCTTAGCAACTGATTCACATCATTCATCAAAATGCATTAATTCATAACCATAATTTAGATGGATGCAAATGATGTTACTCTGGTTAATCAACTGTTACGTATTCTGTAGATTAAATGGCATCGCTAATTTTTCTAAATGATCTAAAGTGTCATTTGCTTCCGACAGCCTCCAGTTATGATGAGATGATGTGCAACAGCATTAACAGTCCTGATGATGGCAAATGGTACTCCACAAACGTCACCTGCTGAATATATAAATGAACGCAATTTAGTCTTAAATGTTTATGAGTGATAATTGGTGGTGATAAAGCATGCGAGCTGGCCCTAATGTGAGTCAGCTGAGCGATGCAACGGTTGATTACAGAGCTAATGGCTAAGCTTGCTTACTGGGGAGGAAATGAGCATGGGTTTTTGTTTAAAAATGACAGGGCTGAGCTCATGTTATTATACAGTTTTCACAAAGATATTCAAACATGTCACTTTTACAATCCAGCTGCTCCATCACCTCATTTGTCCAGAATACTTGCATAAATATCCCATTAATTCATGTGGCTTGACCTCAGTCTATCATCTTCCCTGTGTCTTACGTGATGTGAAGTGGCCTGTCTGGGAGTGTGTGCCACCTCAGACATTGCAGACTGAGCAGAGATATTCTTTCCCCGCAGATTATTTGTATGCGGTACAAACCTGTCCCTCCGCCTCTACCCTGTTCCTTTCAGATGTGTTTTCGTCGAAGGAGCTGAGCGTGTCACATCTTTTTAGGAGGCTCAGTGACATCATCTGACAGAGCCCCCCCCCACTGCCGCCGCCCCCGTACCCTTCTTGCACACAAAATAATGGTCAGGATTCCCTTTGATCCACCACCACTGTATTAGACTTCATGAGGCATTGCTGTAAGGTTATATGCAAACCTCTCAGCTCAGAGCCATTTAAA
The DNA here is from genome assembly GCF_902150065.1 of Myripristis murdjan. Lineage (NCBI taxonomy): Eukaryota > Metazoa > Chordata > Actinopteri > Holocentriformes > Holocentridae > Myripristis > Myripristis murdjan. The sequence continues at coordinate 2,262,084 of NC_044002.1, forward strand.
TGAAAAGAGTCCTCGGCACCCAGAAACATTACAGGACATTTCAGTCCTCAAAGCAAGCTTGTGTTTTCCGATGTCCTGCTGATGATCCATGAGATCCTACATCAATCAAAGGACATTGGAGCCACATTTATGATGACAGGGATCTGACCTTGCCTCTGTAACCAATATTGACCCACATAAACCTCTGTGAGAACGATACTGAGGCTGTCACTAACTGATAACTGATGTTGGTCATCTCTCATCCACTTAAGCTGTCCATCCGCCATCAGTCTACTTTCCCTGCAAGGTCAGTCTGATGGCTGGCCCTGAGCTTAGCCCCAGGCCTGACGGCTACAGGCTGGACTTGTCAGGGTGGCTTGGCTTACTGATGCTGCACTGCTGAGGAGAAAAAAAAAAAAAAAAAAAAAAAAAAGAGCGAGACAAAATGAACATCTCTGGGGCAGCTGTTGCCCTATGGAAATGAAATGTGGAAAATTCTAAATTCTACAAGATTCTACATATTAAAGGGATAGTTCACCAATGGGCATTTATTATTAAAATCATTAGTTCACTTCCCTCCTAGCTGTTCTGTAGGACAGTGCTCTCTTCCTCTCATTGTTACTGAGTGCTGGATACTGTCTGGATGCTCCACATGCTAACTGTTAGCCTCCTGCCATTGAGCTGCACTTCCCCCCGGCTAACATTTGTGAAAAAATAACCACCTAAGGCAATGAAAGCATTTAACCCAAAATGTTGCAGGACATCTCACATTTGCCAAGCTACTGAGCTGCTGAATCAATCTGGCATCAAAACAGTGCGCACACCACAGAACCTGAATGTAAAGTAGAACGGTCATGGAACTGTTTGCCATGGTTGTGGGGCTACTGAAGACATTAGCTGGGACAGTGACAACACATATCAATTGGGCCGTAAAGTGTGTCACATTAGTTTGAGAACTGATATGTCGTGCTTTGGGTGCTTGCTAAAACCAGGCATCAATGTTAACTGTTACCGCCAACTAATCCAACAATCCTAAATTTCCCACTAGCAGCAAGGCAACAGATGGCGCACAAGATGTCACTCCATGCTCCAGACTCCATTGGTTTAGTCATTGCTGCAAGACTGACTCACTGCAATTTGCAGTGAGTCAGTTTATTTGGAGGTCAACCCACTTCTTTGCAATGGCAAAGATACACAAAGAATGGCCACCGTTCCAGCAATCCAGCTATGCTGATTTGAATGAGAAAGCCAGTTCCATTCCATTCACGTTGTGTGGCAGACGACTTAAGATGAGCGAACAACTTGACACATCAGAAGACTGAACTGGGAGGCCTGACTTCAAACAGAGTTGCCAAAAAAGTCTTGTGAATCTGGCCTCATGAGACTAGATCCCACAAGACAGAAAGCCTAATGGGTCATTAGTGTAGACATCTGCACATTAGCGACCAATAAAAACATAGAGAATTATACAACACATGCTGATGTGCAGAATCGAAGAGGAAGGTGAGAAGTAGGGCTTGGGGTGTGTATGTGGTGAGTTGAAGTTACAAAGGAGGTGAGAAAGCTCCTATAACAACAGCTGCATGCACAGTATATGTCTATTTTGCAGTAAACAGCAATGTCATATCCTGCTGGAATCTAATTGGCCAGTGTGACCCTCATTGTACCCTCTCACACTACAAGAGCAATGACAAAAAATTTCAACAAGTTGGACAATCATCCGGACGTCCCAGATGGCCCCAGACTGCATCAGGAGATGTGGACATGACATGCTGACCTTCTCACATTATGCATGTCATTGCCATGTGCTGTTTTTACTATGATCTTGACATTTTGTCTGGGACCATCTGGGGTTCCGAAATCAGCCATGAGACAGTATGGCTGCTTGTTACTGACCATTATCAACATAAGCCAAACCAAACACAAAAATGCAACAAAATACACTTTTCTGATAAGCTTCATACCAAACAAAACAAGCTCTTTGTGAGATTACACTCTAAATTGCTCATAGGAATGAAATAGAGTGTCTGTCTGTTTGTGCGAGCAGTGTGATGGAGTGTTGAGTCTGCCTGCTGGGATAGGCCTCAGCCCCCTGTGGCCCTGAAAAGGATTAAGTGGGTGGAGAAAGTGATTGAATGAATGAGTGTCCACTGGGAGCAGGTTCAGAGAGCCGTGCATCAAAGTGTGCACTGTTGTGGGGAAAAGTCTGACACCACCATCTCTGATTCAAACTCAAACTTTTATCATGACCCACTCAAAAATTGTGCCATTGTGAGTGTAGAACAGAGTCCATATGGAAAACATGAGTGGGGTTTTTAGAAAAATGCCACAAATGACAAAAGACATGCTGTGATTTTGTTTCAGGGATTAAAATACATCCACCAGCATCATTTTTGTGAGTTATGACCTTTTAGGTTTAACATTGATTTTTTTTTTTTTTTTAAACAAAATGTGAATCATTGTAAAAGTAAGCATGCAAGTGTGACTTCATTACGTCTTGTTTCTACATGTTTTTTGACACCATACCTCAATCTGGCCCATACCTTTCTCCAGATGATCAGCATTTTGACATTAATAACTGATATTAAACATAATTGGAGGATGAAAACTCACAAAGTTGATATTAGATGATGATGTAGTTTGTCTTTTATCTTTCAACAGGTATTTCTGCCTCTGGAGCTGTAGAGTCTGCATCCGTGATGGCAAACCACCTTCTGCCCCCCCATGATCCTGATCCATACCCATTTCTACGATATGTATTTTAGTTGTCATTAGTCGTATTCCAATTATTATTATACTCCAATTATTAGTATTATTCAGTCCCACAATCATCACACCTATGATTATCATTCTTACTATTCTCGCTATTATTGGTCCGATTACTACTACTAATATCAGAAGTTTTATTATTATTGTTATTAGTGTTATTACGATTTTACTGTAGTTTCTACACTATTATCATTGTCATTACTGCTATTATCACCACTGTATTACTATACAGCCATACATTGAACTCGCATCATTCTATGTCCTGGAATCTGCTCCTCCCTCCGCCCTCCTCCTTCCTTGGGGGAGATTTTGGTCCATGGATTTGGCCAATATCTGTTGGGTTCCTGTAAAGCGCCTTGAGATGACTTTTGTTATGATTGGATGCTAAACAAATAAAATTTAACTGAACTGAATTGAATTGAAACTTATCTAATATTATCTTTGGTGTTTCTTGCAAAGTCCCATTATTTCTGTAGGGGCTTGACACTACATGCTAAATGGCAGAAACACTAATTTACAGCCTAAAAAATTATACTTGACTTTTGTTATCTATTGATTTGGCAGTAACCGTTTGCGAGCGATGTTATATGTCTTCTGGCAACCACGTTGGGGGCTCTCACTTTTTGAGCAACTGCAGCTGGCTCTGACTCAACCAACATAGTTCAATATGATTAATGATATCAGTGAAATGGCAGTGTCATATTATGGATTCCGTCCAACCATTGACTAGAGGAAGAACCCTATAGTTTCTGTGACCCCATGACCTTTCCTCTAGCGCTACCATCAGACAAAACTTAATGATGTGTTGATTCAGTTGAGATGACATCGATTTTTTAGCAAGCGAACTGTTGCGACTGTCTTGTTTTGTACACTGTTTAAAGTATCTGGTAGGATGCTAGGGCTAGTAGTGGATATGATTGCTTTCACTTTGCCAGCTGTCTGGTTAACAGGGCAACAAAGCCAAAAACAAAGTATTTATTCAGGTTAACAAAGCCCATTGAATCTAAAACTCTTGAGTGGGAGTCAACAGTATAAGGCTAAAAGATAAGACTGTGTCACAGTAGCCCGCATTTAGAAATAAATCCTTATAACATTATACTCAAGTGTTTTTGAGTGAGCTTTTCTGGTACAAATTTGGACATTACCTGACAGCCAATTCAGACATCCATGGAGCATGCTGGAGCAAACCTGGTAGCATTTTTAGAACAACTGCAAAAGCCTCTACTGCTGTGCCAAAACTAGAATCTTCAGTAGCAGATTGTGTGTCCAATGATAAAACTGGGGAATCAAAACAAAGTACCATGATTTTTATAACGTTTTGTATCAGGTTTATTACTTTTAGGTGAACCATAAAGGGAACAACATTCTTTGCTCTTCCCTCAGAATCAGCCGTCATGAACGTATCATTGTGCAGATCAGCTCGGATTTTCTTGTGTTTTTTTTTTTATTTAAATATATGGTCTTAAGTACTTTAGATACAATTGCAGCTGTCAGGTTGTCCAAGGATTCTTGAAACTAAGGTGCTTATTAGCAAACCAGGCCACATTTGCACCAGTTTGGAATGGAACCGTTGCCTTATTGATGGTGGTTATGGTTAGGGTTGCATAACAAAAGAGGATGTAGATCAGTTGCTCATAGAAAAGAGGAAGATGATGAAGAGGAAGCTAATAACATGATTAGACCAAGCCTTCACCAACTCTTCAGCATTTCCAGAATACAGTTTTCTTTATCTCGTGCACTTCCATCTTTTCCTGAAATTCAGGAGGGGTCCACACTGAAAGCAACTTTTTTTTTTTTTTTTTTTATCAGACCACTGCATGCCCTTTGATTTCTCTGTCGTCTCCATCTTTCCCTGTACAATAATACACACCCACTGTTGCTGTCATCACACTTCCTACTTTGGGTCCTGCTATCTTTTGGTTCCAGCTGGGAAAAATCTTTTGGGGTTCTGAACAGATTTATTTTTGGTTGAAGTGCTCAGAGATGTTCAAAATTAGGCTCCCGAACTGGATTGGAACCAGTTCCCTGTTGGTCAAAAAGACCTAGTGTAGGACTCTGCATTTGACTGGAGGTATTTATGAGGGATGATTTTATCATTTATATCATGGTATTTGAGCACTTGTCATCAATCCATCTCTAACACTGAAGTCTTTTCCTGTTTTTTTGTTATCCTGATCAGATTTCTTGGTCTGTGGCTCCCATCACAGCAGTCAGGGGTTAGACTGATAGAGTGGGATAATACTGAGGCAGAGATAACAGGACAAAAAAAAAGATAAAACTCTAGTGGGCAAAGCTCTAATGATTATGAATTAAACAAATGAAAGCACTGAAAGCCATCCTGAATTGAAAGAGTCGTGTTTATCTTTACTATCTCAGTGTTGCTTGTTATTGATCGGCTGTGCACTGAAGGCTCTCAGTGAAATGCAATGACCTGGGCATATACACTGCTTTAAAGCAAGGTGTTCATGACATGATTTATGGGCATTTAAATTGAGAGTGAGACCCCGGGCTACTCCCGCTGCACATTCATGTACACGTTCATACACACACACACACACATGTTCCATTCAAGTGTAATTGCTGTTATGCACCAGAGCGTTGAGAAAGGGTCGTCCTTTTCTCTCTGCAGTGGGCTGATTTCCTGCCTTGACAAGCAGTCTCTCTGACTTCATAGTCTCCCTCTCTGCGGGGGTGGAAGGAATTGGCACGCTCTTGTGGACTTGGCTCTGCAAAACACTCAATTTACCATAAGATCTCATGGCAAATAGTGCAAATCTTTCAATGAACAGCCTGATTCTATATGACATTTCAGCGCATCTCAGCTCACAGGCGTGCTCTCAGAATGCTGATAGCGTGGAGGGCGGGGTGCACTGTGGGTGCCAGTTACTGACCAGACGTATAAAGGTTTGATTGAGGGAGCCGGGTTTCTTTGTCCTGTCAATATAAAATCAGCACTTCAATCAGCTGGGTGGGCATTTATTGAGGCAGCAGGCAGTAAATTCATCAAGACACATTCATCACCGGAAAATTGCCCTCAACCTCGACCAGTGACAATCATACTAGACATCATCCAGAGCTGTGGCTTTCAAAGTGCGGTCCGGGGACTCTCAGGGGTCCTTGATGGTCTTCCAGGGGGTCCTCAGCAAATTTACCAGTCGTTTAATTTCACTATAAGTCAAATTTAATGTAATTTAAAGCATTTAAACACAGGAAGTCTGACATCTGGCATCACTGATTGGACCTTTTTAAATATATCATTTTAAAAATTTGAAATATAATTTTTTATAGAATTTGTTTATTTATTTATTTATTTATTAGGTAATTCTCTGGTATTTCTTTTGCTAATTTTCTGTTAATGTTCTCCTTTTTTGACCTTTTTTTTCTTACTTCTGTTGCAGTTTTTTTTTTTTTTTTTTTTTTTTTTTTTTTTTTTTTTTGCACTTTTCGCTAATGATGTTTTTGCTAATTAACTCCCCATGTTTTTGGAATAAATCAAGTGAAGTTGCTCAGGTTTCAAAGGCTTAATTCACTACATGTCTCTCACTACAAGTCCCCATCCCCATGGTGCTATTTGAATTGATCAGGCAATGATTTTTCAGTCAGCGTCATGATGCATTTCTCATGGATTGGCATCTCTACACATGTAGGTTTTAAGCTGTGAGATACATAGTAAAAATCGATGTCATGGTGCTTTGCACTGTCAATATTGCAGGTATATTGTGCGACTTCCATGTGATGGAGATCGGATATTGCTGCATAAACACTCAATTTGATTCGTTTGACATTACTGTATTGTAAGTCTTGGCTCTTTTATTAATGGAAAATCATAATCACTATTCTCATTGTCAGACATAATATCTTAAAATAATGTTAAACTGTGAAAACCACTAGCTGTCTTTATCTGGATCACTTGGAATGAGTGCCATATGTTTTTTCACACCCCTGGTAGGTGAGGCCTTGTAGTGATACAGAAACAAAGTCTGGGGGAGTCAGGGCGTAGGAGTATAGTGAACTTCAACTCGGACAAACCAGGTTCTGTTTCTACTGTAAGGTAAGTCTTTTTCTGACCAAAACCCTAACCAAAGTGTTTTACCTTCGCATGGTAAACAGGTGAAAAGGACGTGTCTAACTCATGCCATAGAGATTTATTCCTTTGTAGTGGAGGAATGAAATGGTTTTTGTGTCCACAGCATGTATTCTGCATTTTGGTGTTTCAAGTTCCATGTGACGGAGTTGCATTTACACTTGTGAGTCATTAGAATATCTCACACACCTGACTCTCATGTCTTATGACTCTCATGACTATGGGGGGAAACATAGACAAGAGGACAAGGAATCAAACCAGCACCTTCTTGCACAGTGCTAAACACTCTGGGGTTACTTTATCAAACATGCCAGACTCATATTCGTGCATAAAGGGGGACCGGGGTATGTTTTAAATAACTCATGATGCTGCTTGCAATTTCTGGACCATGGACACAATTAAGTCCATGAACAACAGAAGTTCGGTCTCAGTGCGGCCAAGATCTGTGCAAACCTGGCAGTTCATGTGATATGGTGTGACGGTACGCACCAGGCTGAATTGAAAGACAGGCTGAAGTGGTCAAAGGTGCTGCAAAGGAGTTACGACCTGCTTTTCAAGGGCGTTAAATAATGGGCCTTTTACTGCACCAGGCATCAATCACAATAAATCTGCTTTAGTGGGTTATTTCAATGAATTTCCATTCCATCCTCCTCGTTCTTTGATTTCACAAGCACAAATGTGTGCTGCAGCATCTCGGCATGCAAACATCCCTGCAAATCCATGATAAATTAACCCCTCAGCCACTGTACCATCTCCAAATACCAGATCTAATTGTGTAAATACAAAGCCAGGAAATGTACCCTGGTGTGTAGTGGTGTGTACTTAATTTGAGACTTTCTGAAGGATCTGCATACCTAATTTCAGAGTCCGCCCTAAGCCCTGAGCGCTGAGCCCTCACACACTTTAAGTGACGTCATGTGCGTCCTCAGCGTAAATACGTATGAGTGTGGGAGAGGTTAAGGGCTTGAAGAACGTGTGACACCACACATCGTGTTGCCTTGAGGATGACACCAGCTATTGCTACTCTGTATATTATTATTGGTAGATTTTCAACATTACACTGTGGTAAGTGGTTATCAACTACATCAACTCCTTGATAAAGTCTTAACAAACCTGAATGTATTGTTTCAAATACAAAACAATCAAATTTTCTAATATGCACTTGCTATATTTTTGATGATGTTCTGTGTAGCTGATAAATGTCCATTTTAATATCGTAGTTGTGTTACCAATGAGATGCCGGTATGGACAAATACAGTGTTTTGTTTTATATTATGATTGTTTCAAATGCACTACTTCATGTTTATGAGGTCATAACTAGAAAAACAACATTTGTTTGATGAAATTACATTTTACTGGCATCAAAATTACTCAAGCAGGGATTCCATATGGCCTATTTTCTCAAACATTTGGGGGGATGAATTACCACAAATTTCTTAATCCATTTAACCCTACAGTGGATTGAATTTTCCATTCCTGGTTGTCCCAGTTTCATGTCACAAGGCGATGGATTGAGGGGAATTCCCTAAGCAATGTAGGAATGATTGCAGACTTGGGGAAAGTGTTCATAAAGAGCTCAAAAGGTCTACAAACGAGCCCTCAGGCACGTCGCAGCAGGACATCCCTGAACCCATGCGGACTTGTCAGGAATGAGCACCAAAGTCTGTGAGTGCGTGAGGGCAGACATCGAGATTGGGCAATAGAAGCCCTGGGGTCCCTGTCTCAGACAGGAGGGATGAAGGGCCACCACTGAGTGGACAGCTGCTCCCTCTCTTCCCAGACCCAGATGCCTCAGCCTTCAGACAGCAAATATTACCAGACAGCCGAACTAGAAACCGCTGAGGACCCATAAATGTCAAAGGGACTGCAGCTTTTTTTTTTTTTTTTTTTTACCAGGGGAAGTTTGCAAACGAGATGAGCAGCAGAGTGAAGATGAAAGGGATGCAGAGGGTAAAGATGGGGAAGGGAGGTAGGGAGGAAGGGTGTTGTTCAGGACATTGAAGCGGAGACAGTCATTTTTGCGTGAATTCATTTTAATTTAGAATCAGGTAGGTGACAAAGATAAACAAGGCAGTGTTTCAAGGGAATTATGTATCAGCCTTTGTGCTGAGAACCTTGTTTGTCTTTGAACCACAGAGGCTTGTTCAGTGCACGCATATTGATTTAGTTATCTATTTAATGAGGATACGTAAAGCCCAAAGAACACAGTCCCTATTACACTGTTTCTGTCAACCACCTCCCAGCGATTTAAATAGTTTCCTGCCTGAGGCATCAACTGTCACATTATCTCACCAGCGTTTGAAGCCCTCAGCTAAACGAGAATGGATGTAAGGAAGCAAAACAGGTAGAGCAAAAAGACGAGGGAGATGACTGGGCCATCCATCTACGGTAACACTGCAAGTGGTGATCTCTGCAGGTTTCCCCTCATTAGCTTAGCCATGCATGTTCAGAGGGGCCTCATTAACAGAATAACCTGCCTCCTTAAGATTCTCTTGAACTGTTACATATCATCAATTTATGTTCAAAGTGTTAACGTTTTCTCCCAACCTGCTCTGCCTACTTATACATCAGTTTGTGATTTTCTGCTTTTTGACCAATATGTGTGGCTTCAAAGAGCATTAGCAATGTCAATACTGTCCGTTTTTCAACAAAGAAAATATAGGGAGACTATAGAGAGAATGGCGCCGTGATGCGTTGAATTTATGAAAAAGCAGCCAAAGAGAGAAGTGAATTTTAGATACTATCAGAGCTGAGGTGCCCATTATGCACATCATGCACAGTGCCGAGGGCCCCGCCTTCTGCAATATAGGGCCCCCAACAAACAATCAGATTTTTTTTTTTTTTGGAAAGCTCAATTAACCCTTTGAAACATGAGAAAACTGAGAAAATTCACTTGATTTCTTAAAAAAAAAAAAAAAAAAAAGGAAAAAGAGACAATAAGGTAATAAGGGAAGAAAATAAAACAGAAAATTAGCAAGGAAATTTGAAAACAGAACAAGAAAACTATATTTAGAGGTATTAAAATGATACATTTAAAGGTCAAATCAGTGATGCTGGGTTGACATCAGAATGCTTATGACCTTTCACAAGCATTTAACCCTTTGAAATCTGAGAAAACTAAAAAATTTGGGAAAAGAGATGAGAAAATTAACAAGACATGACCTGAAAATTAGCCTAAAAAATATACATGAAAACAATCACACAAAAGAAGTTCCTTGAAAATCAAAATTATATCAAAATATCAATATCAAAATGATCAAAGTTAGTGAAAAAAATCATTACTGTTTAGAATTATAATTACTATAATTATATATTTGAAATGACATTACCAGAAAAATGAAGCATTTCTAAGTAAAATGATTACCAAAAATGTAAAAAGTAAATAAATAGATAAATAAATGGGAAAATAAATTGCAGGGGAATATCCCCCCAAAAAATGAGAACTAAAGAGGTAATGAACCCTTTCATATTTTACATCCTTTCAGGTGGTACATCCTTTGGACCCACATTTATTGGTTTAAGGTAAAAAATAAAGGGGCCCCCAAATAATTTTTTGTTGCCTTGGGCTCTAAATTGTCTGGGATGGCACTGGACACTACTGCTGACGGGGCCATCAGATCCGCTCAAACCTTGTACCGGATGCAGTTGTGTCATCAGGGTGCCGCTGCACTGTACACAGACTTATCTCCACTAACAAAACACCACCTTAAGACAGCACGTAGGCAAACAGGACTGCTATCTAGATTGTTTTATAGAAATGAGAGGCTGTAAAGATGGCCATAAAAAGTCACTCCTGACTTCCTTGAAACACAATTGATTAGTGCCCATACTTTATGGGAGGGTCATAAAGGAACTGACCGTGCCAAACAGGACATGACTACACATTTTGAGAAACAGGAACATACCTCCGAGGATCCGACTGATGATTAAAACTTCCGTCACTATGTGTTATTGAAAAAAAAAATGTGCAAATGAGCAAACGAATCAGGTATTTTAGTTGATGAGGAGTCACTCTTCACTGGATTACCTGTAAGGGCTACATTAGCCAGCACACCTCAGCCCACAGAGCTCTGTGTAAAGTCTTCAGACCATAACGACATTGAAGTTAATGGCTGGCGCAGTAGCCTCACCTCATCAGCCTGGATAGAGCTCCTCTCTAGTTGGCTGGTAATGAATGGGAGTCATCATTACGCTAGAGAAGGTTCTGGAAGCTCTGACTGCAGTCATTTGTCCAAAGTCACAGCATCAGCACTGCTTATGTTGGGACTTCCTCTACCCTGGCAGGTGGTTTTTATTGTTACCTCTGTCTTTGGAGTAACAATAAAAAGCTCCAGCAGGGGGTTTTGTGATCGACCCGTCTTTCTGTCCATCCACCTGTCAGCTGACTAAACACCTTTGCACGCCAAGTCCGTATTTTTTCCATAAGCACTTTTTTAATCCGTCATCTGCTAAAATAGGTTACACACAGAAACCTTGCCCACTGAGTCCGATGCATTTTAGTATTCTATTCTTCGCCTAAATTTGCAATACAAGACAAAACGACAAACATTAGTTCAATCCAATCCTGAGAAGGAGTCAAGAGCAGTGAGGAGGAGGAATGTGTCGGAGTTAGTGTGTAAATTTAACTGAGACACCGTGATGTCATATTTATTTTTTAATATGCAGCAATTTTGGATGAGAAATACGGACTTGGTGTGCAAAGGCCTTAACCCATAAAGTGCTAAACTGATTTGTTCATGTGTATCTTTCTGTGTAATCTCATCTTTTGCGCTTTTATTTTTTCTGGATTTACCTGTTATTCCCTGAGTCATGTGTATGCCTCCTATTGGCTGTTGCTACAATATAGGTGAGGTCGCACCTGTATTGTTTGTCTCTAAAGCCATGACAAAGACCTGCAGAGGTCGAAACATGTTTTTAATGATTTAGCCAGTACAATATAGGCTTTTTAATATTTCCTTCCTCGTTGTCACATGTCCTGATATCTGGAGGGCCTGGATCATCCTCTTGATTGAAATACTCCATGTTTCCAAGAGCACCCCACATATTTGATGTACATTTGATCATACGCAAACACCAGTCATCTTTTTTATTTATTTATTTACTTATTTTAAATAAACTTAAACTTTTTTCTGTTTGCCGGGATTTGCATGAAACCCGTGAGATAGTTGGTCATCATCAGCCAGTAAAGAAATGTTTAACCACAGAAGCTGAATGGAGTCATTGTTCGCCCGGGTGACTGGGCTGGACAAGAACAAAATGGCAGTTACAGTTCGTTGCTAGGTCAGTAGGGCTTTAACGTTTGTCTTGTTAGAGCATGATGCTGATGTGCTGTCGCTGTAGCCTGAAAGCAAAAATGAACAAGAAATGATCGTTGTGAACATTTGAATCTGTGTCAAACAAGGTTAACATAACATCGAACTAGCAAACCTTGCTGGCCAGCATCATCAAATATACATTTTACTTAACATGATTCCACAAATGTTACAATCTGACATGATTTATATAAACTTCAATGGAGAAGAAAAGTGGTAATGGCTAACAGACACCAGCTGAAAGACAAAGCTGTGGTGCAACGCCACTCACCTCAGCCTGATGCAGCTTGCCTTAAGTCATTTTACATGGAAGCAAGCCTGGTACCATGGCAACGATATACATAAAAATGGCTGCCACTCCAACTGTCCAGGTAGGTAGTTTGCGTTTGCAGTTTTTAGTTGACTTACACTCAGTCTCAACAGGATTTCCCTAATGTTAGCCACAACCAACTGATGCCTAGCCCTAACCCTAACCCTAACCCTAACCCTAACTTTGTCCTTTACTTTGTCTTTGTAACAGTGAAAATGTATATGTAAAATGTATATTATTGGATGCCTAGGTGTCGGAGGTCCTTTTGAACCTTTCTTGGTGGTCCACCACTATGTTGATCACATAAAGATGTTTGTTGTGGTCGCAGAACTGGGTCCATCTCCACCAGATTACACACATACTACATGTAGTTGGTTATATTGGACTCTATTACTTTGGTTGGTTCCCAAGCCCTTTATTTTACTTCATTTTCCTGTGTTATGTTTACTTTTTATTGGGGTTGTGCCTGATATATATTCTTCTTTTGATATTCTTCTAACAAATACAAATATGAATGAAGAACATGTAAAACATGATTTTGAGGTTATGAAATTATACAGGACATGTGTGAGTGCATGTTTCCTATGCCTTAGGACATAGGGAACCTCCGTCCTTTTACCTGGCCTTAATCTATGATCCAAAATGACCACCCAAAATGTAAAAAATACTGTCACTTCACTAGGAAACGTGAAGGTGTGTCCTGGTAAGTTGATTTGAATGGGAAAGACTCTGTTCTGTGTGTTTAACTGTTTGAGCCAGTTTGACAGTGGGTGGGGTTTTAGCATAAAAAAAGGACTGTATACTTTTCATCCATGTGACATCACAAAATCCCGGCGGCGAGGTTGGTCATGGGTCAATGGGACACTGATCAACTTTCCTGCTGATTGGCCAAAGGGGTATGTCCTGTGACAACAGCATTGCCAAAAGGGGACATGGTTTTGAATAGAGCTCTAACTCCCAGCTGTGATCGTAGTGAAGCTCTGTGCTCTACTGAGTACCTTCTTGTTTAGAAAGTGCACAATTTGCCACCAGCTGACAACAAACAAAAAGGCAGATGCTGTTCTGGTCTCTGTTTTATCCTGACTATTACTGACACTATTGCTTGAGCTACCCAATACTATTAGTGTAGTTTAAATTGAATTATTGTGTCTCTATCTTAGCTACTTGGTGTTCATTGCTCTGGGAAGGGTTATTTATTTATTTATTTATTTTTTTTTTCTATTCCATTTGCTAAGTGCTCATTGCTGTAGCATTTCTGCACCTCACTATCAAAATGATTTGAGTGGACCTATTATATCCGCTACAAATAATGAGCCTACATGTGCTTCATTTGTTTTAACAACATGTTTCAAATGTGTGAACTTATAAACAGTTTGGTAGTTTTAACTCAGATTGTCAAAAAAAATGTTTTTTTTTTTTTTTTTGGATGATGATGTAGTATAATGTTTAAAGGGCTGCTAGAACCCCACCTTGGACAGAGGTTATGTTTTCACCTTATTCCATTTGTTTGTCAGTCTGTTTCTCGCTAGCAGGATATTTGCAAAAGTTATGAACATATTTGCATGAAACTTTGTGGAATTGCTGGTTATGGGACAAGGAAGAACAGGACATCTGCATAGTATTGGCAGACATATGCACTCTACTGAGTGCTTTCTAGGTAATAAATGTGTGGAAACCTGTGTCATGGATGAAAAGGGAATAAAATGAAGCGTTTGGTTGTAATAATAACCATTAGTCTTCAAGCCCTTCAGTATGTCTTTTCCCACTGACAGTGTTTGCATGTAAAATTGCCTGGTAATCTGCAGAATGGCCCAGTCGAGTCATAATAATAAACATTCTGATTAATACCAAAGGGACCATGGGTGACTGACATAATACATCATTAATGAGGAAAATATGAATTACATTCTCTAAAATGTGAACATATTCTAAGCTCTGCCCAGAACACCGGTGAAATAAATCTAAAGCTGTTTTCTCATATGAACTCTGGACATTTAATGTTTGGAGTAAAGCAGCTGATAGACCCTGACAGATCCTGAGCTCCATCAGAGCTGTCGAAAAACACATTTTTCAGAAGCTATAAACATTTCCTCTGTCCTTAAATGTCCCACCATATTTACCACAGAGACATTGCTGCGTGCATGGAAACGTTTACAGTTACTGAAAGCAGCCACTCTAATCTTTCAAGTAAATCGTTAAAGAAAACACTCATACATCAGTACAACTCAATATAACAATAAAGAAATCACCTGGAGAGCATGTGCTGCTCAGCATAATTTAAAGAGCAACATAGCCTACAGGGACAGGTAGAGTGAAATGCCCATAAGGGTGCAAGTCTCTAAATCAGAGGAAATAATTCATTTGGGTGGGTGGCAGCGGGATGATATATGTGTACATGTGGATTCAGGGCCAATTTTTACATTACTATTGCCTGGTATTAAATTTATATATTGTAATAGAATTATTCCCACAATTTGAGTTTCTTGACACTCAAGGTCCACCACAGGCAGCCTGAACCTCGACCTCTTCCATCCCCTTGAACCTTCTTCTGTGCTTTTTCTGTTATTTTGCTGCTGATGACCTTTGAATTTTTTTTAGGTGCAGCTCTTTTTCTTTGTCTGTTAGAATATTGTGGTTATTACTGTTCATGCACACATGTACACAGCTGTACTTCTTCCATTTATCTCAAACAATCCAAAAATGGAAAACACATCACTTCCTGTGCACAAAAGATTTTTTTTCCAGGAGAGACCTACCAGACACCAGGTGTTTCAAACAGAAAATGTAAAAGCTTTCATGAACTGGATATAACTTGAATTACTAGTCTTATCTTATTATACCAATTGACTATAGAAACAGATGTTTATATATAGATATGCACTTGCATTTATTAATTTGAGGTGGCTCATGCCTTGCTGCACTTCTACAACCCCTCCCAGCGCACACACAACACGCATCCCCTCCTTTTGTCCTAATATTCCTGTGAGATTCCTCACTGGCTTTGCATCCTATGATCTGGTACTGTATACTGTAGCGCAGGAGAGACATCTTACACAAGATTCTGCTTAAGTAGAGAAATCCTAACAGATTTCTGAATTCTGATCAAAGCAGTCAGAGAAAAGCGGCTCTGCGCAGGGAAGAGGTTTTGTACCAACTCACAGTCTGTGCCTGTACAACTTGGGAGTGTTCCAGTACTCTTTGAGGTTTCAAAAATAAGTGGAAACAAGGAAATTACCAGGCTAGAGGAGGGGCTTAAACTCTCAAGGCAATTCTAGAGGCCCACTCATGCTGTACTGGGGGGAAAAAATCTGTCTGGGAGTAATTAGTCAAAGCTGAAAATTCCCAAGGATGAATAATAAGTGTGTCTAATATGAGATTAATATGCACATTTTTTTCAGCATTTGTGCTTACACATATTTGATTAGACTATGATGGTCTACTTAACATTGTCCACCAGGCCAGGTTCTGTTTTTTTTTTTTTTTTTTTTTTTTTTTTTGATGAACGAACGCAGAGGAGGGAGATAATCCTTGGATCGCCCACTGCTCAAGCAAACTGCAACATGGCCCAGAGCTACAGTGCCATGTTCATCGGCAACCCTCCAGCTCGTCGCCGCATCAAAGCTTGGTTTAGCTCAGTTTCATTCACAAGGCACGTTAGCCTGCTTACAGTCACTACCCTAGAAACATTCGGACTCCTTCTGCTGCAGGGAGCCTCAAACATCCTTTTTAACCAGTGCAGAAAACCTGAAAAACATCACTAATCAGCAGACTGTCTGTTTTGGCCTGGTGTTCAGTCTCTCTTGGAGCAGCTCCAAAGTAATAAAATAGCGTAGGACATCTGTTATTAGCCAGAGGTTTCTGCTTTCCTCACATTATTGACAGAAATGACTTTACTCTGGCTGAGATGAAAAGCAAAAATCTCTTCGGTTATCCACATGGATATACAGAGAAAAGGAAACGGAAAAAAAAAATGCAGGGACTTCAAAAGCAAAGGAGCCATCAGATGCTTGTCACTTGTCCCTTGTTGCTGTTTAACTGCTTTGTTAATCCCTGTGAAGCTGCCTCACCCACCTAACCACACCGTTTCCTCGGCTGCCTTTAATTGCACTGTTTCACACAGTAAAAAAGCATGGCAGCTTTACCCGGTCAGGCCGTACAAACAGTGTGCAACCGCTCTGTGATCCTTTTCTTGCACTCTTTGCTGCCTCTTTTCCAGACGCTCATAGTTATACAGTTTTAACCACGGAAAGTCTCAAACGGCCTCCAAACAATCAAATGGGTTTCCCCTCCTGCTGTCGTTGTAATCGCATAAAACATCCTAAAACATCCAAACATAGTAGAGCGGTTGTTCCAGTGGCATAATTTATCAGCCTTTAAGTGCCACCTACTCAGAGATGATAGCTGCTCTGTTTCAGTGATTTTCAATCACACCACTACTCATTTGAAATCATACCTGGCCTGGTTCCAGAGCTATGAATCACACGCTCACTGTAAAGAGTTTATAGTAATTTATACGGGTTCAGTGTTGCCCAATTCAACTTCAGTTACTTGTCTGAAAAGCTGGCCAGGCCGGTCAGTGCCATCATAGGGCAGGTGTCTTAATTCCTCAAACACAGCTAACAACAAACCAGACTACAGAGCAGCTTCTTCCCTCAGGCTGTGAAGACTACTTAATGCACCATCTGCACTCCTCCATGTTTAATAATTTTACTTTTTTTATACAATCAATTAATCAATCAAGAGGGAACCACATTTTAATTTCATTATACAACCTGTTGTATAATGACCAATAAATTTCCTTGTATCCTTTTGCTTCTGACCTGTGGGAGAATAGGCCTATCTGTGTTCACAATGTGGTGTTACAACACATAACATAGTCCAGTCTGCTCCACAGTTCACCTCCCTGTGCTGATGAGACTCCAGTCCTCTGAGAGAGGACCACCCTGAGTCTCCTTCCCCAGTCCCACAGCACCCCTAGGGGTCAGTCTCACCAGGATGACCACAGTCTAGAGAGCAGCTGCTCCTTCACACCACCAGAGCTGCAAATGAACAGCACACACACACTACAACATACATCTTAGTCAATCACAAATGATGATTTTGCTCACTTTTCTACTGTATACATTTATGTCACTCACATGCAGATCAGTCTGGTGACCAAATTAATGATGATGTCATCTAGGGACTTCTAGTAATTTTTGGGACAGCCAATAGTGGCTTTCCTTACACAGTTGTTGGCAACAGTGGACAAGTGTTGATGTAATCAAGCTGTGCCACAGCGAGAGAGCCTATCAGCTAACACTGGCTAACACGTCAAAATGGGTGATACAGTTAAAGCTGTGAGTGTGTGGACTGAACACTCCGTCACAGCAGGTGGACACGTCAGGCACTTGTGATTGGTTAGAACAATTCAAATCTCTCTGCCTACATAAACAAGCATGGGAACAATTTCAGACTGAATACGTGAGTGGAAACAGAATGATCATTCAGTCTGAATAGGTTCAGGTAATTAACTGCACTGTTAATTGCATTTACCTTGTGTGCCAATAGTTTGTTAGAATGGAAAGCAGCAGGGCTCTGGGTCCAGGATTGAGAGCTACTTGTGGGAATATGTGGCATTTTTCTTTCATATGTTTCACTTATTGTTTGCTTTGTCTTTGACCTGTGATATTTGCTGAAGTACCTCCGGAACATTCCTGTCCCTTATCTCTTATCTGAGGCGTCTCCTAAGCAAAGCGAAGGCCCAATCAATACCTCTGCACCGTCTTTTACGGACAACACTCTGGGTCAAAAGTTTACCGCTGTAAATTCTGCTTGTCCCTTCTCATTTACTCAGATGTTCTGTGTTTGAGCTGATGAGGCACGTCTGTGTTTCTGGGTCACTAGACAACTCTCCCTGTGTTTCTTTGGGAGTAGCGCTAAATGTCAGTGATTAGCCCTCCTGCTTCCTCAGTGTTTCATCCTCTGCAGCTCATATCTTTTTCGAGGGATTGTAGGTTGGATTTGCAGGGCACTCAATCAAATGCAGTGCTTTGAAAGGCCATGGATTTAAGAAAAAACTAACAGTTCCTCAGCGGAGCACCATATTGCATACTGCAGCATACTGTTTAATGAGCATGTTGTGTTGCCAGGGTAGAGATGCAGCGTGGATTAAGCTTCCTCTCTGGGAGTCTTACTTTGTCACAATTACCTGCACCTGGTCACAGTTTGGAAATCCCTTATAGTCTCTGTTTGATGTCATTTGCTTTCTCAGTCAAACGTCAAAAGTCAAACTCTGGTCAAGTCCACACTACTAGGGACAAATCTGGAATGCTGATTTCATGTCAAATTGCTCTCCATCCCAACAATTGCACACACTTGATTTCTTTCAGAAATATGGCCAAAAGGATTTTAGCTATTCAGGAAAAAAAATACCATAAAATGTCTAAACTTAATTAATTTATTTATTCATTTCCCTGTTTAAAAAAAATACAAAAATAAATAAATAAATAAATAAATAACCTTAAAATTATCTAGAAATTCCCAGAAAATTAAGTAAAAATTTTTAGTAAAAATTGGCAAGCAAAAAATACAAGCTATTTCTAATTATTATAATTATACATTTAAAATTAAATTCTAAAATACAATTTTTAAAAAATTACAAAATACAAGAAAACTATTTCTATGTATATTATATAACTGTATATTTAAAAGTAAATTCCAAGAAAATAAAATTACCCCAAAAACAAAAGTACCAATTTAAAAAAAAAAAAAAAAAAAAAAATACAAGAGAGTTACAAAATACAGAAGTACAGTAAAGCAAATACGGGTTAAATACAGCATTTCAAAATAAAATACCACTCATGGGCTCCTGGCATTCAAATAGTTAAAGGCATGAGTAAGAATGAGTAAGTTTTCTCCTCCACATTTACAGGTGGTTGAGAGAGTCATAGCTTAAAACCAGCGTCTCAGCAATCGCTCTGGAATCAATCGCCAGATGCTGAGATTTCAGCCACATGCCATTTGTTTTTTGTATTTTTCATTGATTTTATTTTTCACTCACAAGCCACTACAGTGGCTTGTAAATGAAAGGGGACGACAGTGTTGCTGCTGTCTTGACTCGTCACCAAAAGAAACTGATAAAAGTCCCAAATGTAAAACAAAATAAACTATGCAGTGTTCCCTGGCCAGCTCCATATGATGGTTTCCTGATCAACTGACAGGGGAATGCTGGTTGCCAGGCAGCACACACTCACAAACCAGAGAGATGAGCAGGTGCCGAAGACTACTGCTGGGGGGCGGCAAGCGACGGTTGGCACCGAGATTACTTTTGTGGGTCAATGGCTATTTTTATCGCAGAGCCCCTCCCTTGTAGTAAATATGGCCCGAAAAACTTGCATGTTGACAACAAGAGAGGCTGTTGTCAAAGTCATCTTGCCCTGGAGGGCAGCAGCAAGACAGGATGGCAGCTCTGCGGGACAGCCAGAGGTCTGCGCTGGACGCACACCTCTCCCTCTCAATGTGATAATGTGTGGCGGGGATTGACACCCCGGCAGCACCGCTGACAGCTGGAGCACACTTTAGCCTCAGGTCTTTTCCAGTGCCTTGGGGCTGGGAGAAAAAAATAAAAAAGCTCTCAGCTGCTGGAAGATATTACGTAATTACAACACAAGACGTCTTTGAGGCTGTCCTTACAAACAGTCAGGTGCTGTTTGGAGGAATTCTGGTTCAGCTGAGGCGCAAATGGAAAAACAAAGTGCCTCTTTGCACAGTGCTCCTCAAAGCTAGTTATACTGGAGAGGAAACTAAGACATAAATGATTGAACAAAATATCTGGCAACGCAAGCGATTAGTAGTCAACAAGCCATTTTGATAATATTTTTTGGCCTAAGAGAAGTTTGTGCCAGAAAACAAAAATGAGCAGAATATACAGGATGTGAAACAGATGTATTTTGAACAAAGTCTGTGAATAAACAGCTTCTGCTGAAATAGCAGTGCTCCTTTTGAAGCAGATGGGAAGAGTTAGAGCTGATCAGAAAAAGCTGTGAAAAGCATGCAGATGGAGGCTGTGGCCGGCAGAGCAGGCACAGCGCCTGGCCCACCGCCTCCTCAGCCATTACAATTATTTCAACACAAGCAAGCACTGGGCCGACCTGTGAAATTCAAATTGTTCTCAAGTTGTTGGGTTTTTTTGTACTTTTTCACTTTTTCTAATTTGCTTGTGACCTTGTTCCTCATGTTTTCACGTTTCAACTGAATTTGGCAAAAAGGAGATGATCAAATTAATACAAAATGACTTCAAAATTAGTAAGAAACTAGAACAAAGTCACAAGAAAATCTGAAAATTAGCATCCAAATAAAATGACAATAAAATGACATGACGCTAAATCTAAAATTTAGTACTGCTGCCACGCCAGGAAAAAAGGGATCAGTATCATAACTTAAGTTTATTGTTATAACAAAATTATAACAATAAACTTTAAACACCTTAGACATTTGAAACACCTATATTTTCACATTATAATGGCAACTTTTCACATCATTAGGACATAATGTTAGACATTTCATGTTATAATGTGATAATTTATTGTTAAAACAGAAAACATCTCAAGTTATAACATGATAACTTTCAACTTATATTGTTATAATGTTATCCTCATGTAACGTGAAAAATTACACCCACAACTAAGCTGCATTTTCTTTTCCGTTTTTAGAGCAACGTATTTGATCATGAATTACATTTGTTTGCACAATGTTTGTGGTCACTTGGTCTGAAGTCCCTGCCAGGACACAGGTGGTGCTGTCAGTGACTCAAACAATTGACTCTCATCCAAAACCAAATGTTTTTTATACCTAACCCTAACTGTTCTCTAACCTTAACCACATGGTTGTGTTTCCTAAAGCGAACCATTACCTAACCTTAACCAAGTGTTTTTTGTTTTGTATTTTTTTTTTTTGCCTAAAGCTAAGAGAGCAGTTCAAATGCTACCAGGTGGCAGAACCACACTAGGACACATTTGTCAATGCAGTTACAATATTGTCAGTATTGTCTATTGGGTAACTCACGATGTTACTCAGTATTGTGTACTTACTACAGGCTGTAACCCTCTCCACGTGATGTGTGGGTTGTATGGTTACACAGCTGATAGGAGCCAGCTTGGTAGCACATTAGCCACATCCTGACGTCTCCATCTTGGCTGCAGCCCGGCAGAGGACAGTTCCTTCGTCTTCAGCGTCCTCACATGTGGCATTAATGCAGCGTGTTCCTGGGCTGGTGCTGCAGCTTCTGTCTGTGTAGCTTCCCCTGGTGGTGCAGCTGTCCAGGCCGAGGCAGGCCACTGTTTTTCAGAAGGAAATCCACTGAAATGTGCTCTGTTGTCGATACTATGTTGGTCGTGTGGATGGCTCCGTTTGGTGTGGAAGACCCCAACACCAGAACCAACACCCTGCAGCTGTTAAACATTGGACCAAATAAGAAATCTAGGGCAAAAAACAAAAATAAAAAAATGTCCTGATAATTATCAAAAACAAACAAAGAAAGAAGAGCAAAAAATGGCAAGACAAAATTCGCAAAAAAAAAATAATCACAAAATCATCATAAAACTATATTACGTATATATTTTAATTTATAAAGTAAGAAAAAGTAATATAAAATGACCCCCCAAAATGTATGTTTATTTATTTATTTATTTATTTATTTATTTATAATAAATATTTATAATATGAAATAATATAAAGTAAATATTTATGATATATAATATATAAACACATATGGATACCTATATACATACATGTTTTACATATATTATTATTATTATTATTATTATTATCATTATTGCTCACTTAATTATTAGAATTATATATTTCAAACTTTATTACAAGAAAAACTACTATAAAATTGCCCCAAAACATTGCAAAAGTAAAAGTAATAAATAAATAAATAAATAAATAAGGGAATGCTGTTCCTAGGGTGAAATAAAACCTCTCAAGGCTGTTTATCTTTTAGACCTACATTGGTCTTTTCATGCAGGGGCCCCAAGTGATTTTGTGCCCAGGACCCCAAATGTTTTGGGACGGCCCTGTGTTTGACCGAGGCACTGGCCCTGCCTGCTGAGTGGGACTGCTCTGTGTGGAAGTGTGGGCACATGAAGCCCGCTGTTTGTGGAGGAGAGCAGAGAGTGGAGCTGACGTTCACTGGATGGGTAATGACTGAAAAAGAATTTTGAAAATACCAAGAGGATAGATTTCTCTGAAAAAAAAATCTAGCCAGGCAGCTGTGTCATAAATCTTGTCTCTGGCAGCGCGGTGCCTGTTGCTGTTTGTGTCTTATCTTGTTAGCAGAGCTTCACCATTAGCCAGGTCTCTGTGGGGCTGTCGTGCAGCCATGTATCTAAGGCTCACGGGCTCTGCATTTTGAAATGCTTTTCATCTATACACAACCCAATACAAACACTATCAACCAATGTGCGATAAATAGGCATTACCATATCAAAGAGACCAATCAGGATTTGATCCTTAACATAAATTAACATATCAAACCCAGCGTTAGTTTTTCATCTAAAATTCTAAAGCCAAGTCTCACTTTGAAATGCACAAGGCAAATGTGTTTGTTAGCGCTACGTTACCTTTTCTTTGACTAGAAAAGACAATTCCAAAAAAAAAAAAAAAAAAAAAAAGATGAATGCTGTCTTCAGCCAGTGGGAAGAGGACAGTGGTGTGCAGCAGAGGACACGAGGACACTCTGCTGTCAGAGACACCTCATCAGCCATGGTCTCAGAAGATGAACTGCCCAGTCCATGTTGATCAGTGCTGTCCCTAAACACGTGGGGACCCAAGGGAACAAAACCATTTGGGTTAATTAATTGTTAATTATTTTATTTATTTATTTATTTATTTTTACAAATAATATTTTACTTAAAGTTAATTCAGTGGTAGTTTTCTTGTAATTTCTACTGATTCTACTGATTTTTTTTCTGGTTGTATTCTTGTTATATATATTTAGTTAGTTAGTTCATTTTCACATCATTTCCCAGAAACTTTTTACTAATTCCTTGATAAATTTGGATCATTACTTATTAATTTACAGAAAAAAGATGATTAGCAAATTGTAAAAAAAAAAAAAAAAAAAAAAAAAAAAAATCAGGCTGATCTGCCTGCTCAGAGGAACGTGGACAGTAGCGAGTGAGGGAGAGGAGAGAGCTTCACCCAGTTTCACCTACTGCTCCTGGGATTTGAACTTTTGACCTTGTGCTCAGTCGTGTGCCTCTGAGGGCCACGGCACAGTGACAGAGTGTTTTCTGAGCGTTTAGTCTGTTGCTTAATTTCACTGCAGGCCACTCGTCAAAGAAACACCTCCCATCCTGAAATGCATAATCCTCCCTCACAAACAGCTGTCTGTCCACAGTCCTTTAGTCCACATTCACCCGTTTCCTCAGCCAGAGGAGTCTCATCTGCTCTGACATGTGTGACAGTAGAAACCCAGGTTCCTCTACATAACCTTTTCCAGCAGCCTTGTCATCCAGTTTCACCCAGGAAGCTGATGGGAAAGTGTAACATGAGAGCCGGAAGGCTCAAGCAACCCTACTCCATTTGAGGCTGTCAGCTAGAGTTTGTCTTGGGTTTCATGTCTTCATTAGAGCCTGCCTCTATTTTAGCTGTGCTACAGTTCAAGCCCTCCACGTCCCTGTCCCTGTCAAGTCACAGTTTGATAGGTAGAAATGGCCATTTTTACCACCACTGTTAGCTAGACTGTACTATCTCAGGTTGGTTAAATGAGGGGCTTTCAAACTTTTTCATGTCCTGGACGCCCCAGTTGACTCTCATTAAGCTCTGAACCCCCACTTGAAGACACTTTGCCCTCAGGACTCTGGATTTGATGGTCATTACAGAATTGCCTATATGTCTCTCATCGTCAAATAAATAAAAACCAGAAAGATTTAAACATAATGTGAAAATATATTAATAACTCGGACATATGGCATTTAGTGAATTAACCTTTAACCCAGGCAAGTTAGCAAGAAATGACACAAAAAAAAAAATTGCAAGACATTTCTAAAATGAGAGAGATGGAGAAAAAAACAGCTGATACACTCAGTGGCCACTTTATCAGGTCCACCTGTACGATCTAGTCTAATGCAACAGCTCTGGTGTAAATTCTACCTTTTAACAAAGTTTATAATGTTCAGTTTGTGTTGACATTGTAGAGAATGTGTCAGTTTAATTCAGTGTTTATTATTCAGGTTGTAGTTTGCAGAGGTCTTGTACTGGACTACATTATACTGAGAGGTGTTTCTAATTTTTTGTCCTCCATATTCATATACATGAGGGGGGACAGAATATTAGAAACACCTCTATTGAATGAACACCTCTATTACTGTGACGAAAAGAAAAGCTGAGCACAACAGGCAGCAGTAAAGGAAACTTTATGGCACAACAGCTGGATTGGATTGTACTGGGTTGTATAGGTGGACCTAATGCAACAGCCACTGAGTGTGTATACAAAATATTATTTATTAAACATTTGCTGAGGACCCCCAGGAAGACCCTCAAGGACCTCTGGGAGGCCTCAGACCCCACTCTGAAAACCACTGGGTTAGATTATCCTGTAACATCAACACGTTCAAGATTCCCCAATAGCCCCAGACTTGTTAAAGCCCACCAAGAATTTCATTTGGTCAGCCCAGTGTGGCCAGGTTTGTGTGAAGCGGTCCACGAGTCATGAGGGAGGGAATCTGACACCTCACAGCAACCGAGCCAGTGCGAGAAATCACCTTTAACAACTTGATTTTGTCTAATTCACAATATTTGTGAATTTTGAGATATGAGAGACAGCTCGTGTTCAATCCCTAGTCTTTATCGATGTGATGCCCAATTTTTGTCAGCGCATGACAAGGGAAGGATTTACTCCAGAACAAAGTCCAGCAGCACTTGCAGTACCAAGAACAAAGGTATTATGGTTTAACAAAGACCATGTGCTGATATGTCTCGGTTTTATTTATACCTATTTCTCCTTGGTACTGCAAGTGTTGCTGGAGTTTATTCTCTCCCAGTACTACCTGGACATTCCGTACACCTCGTGAAGTCGTGCCAGAATGTCTTTTTCAGCTGAGGATTTATGCGGCAGGAATTCTTGAATTTGAACAATTGAAACTGTTCTTTAGCCTAAGCTGTTGGAGATTTGCCTAAAACTGTGCCTACCTCAAAGAGCTGTGCTCCATGGACGAGGCCTGGACAAGAGCCCAGACTGCACGGGATTTTAAAGGTGGACAGCAGTCAGATGTGAAAATGATTGTTCTTGGCTAGAAAGTGCTATCTTAACGGTCTTAATTTGTTTTTGAAAGATTTTGAAGTTGTTGCTTCGTTTTACATTTCTGAAATCGAAATCACATGAATTAGGGTGCTGTATAGTTTAGGTATAGCAACATGACGGCTCAAATAACATGGTGGCTTGGTGGTTAGCACTGTCACCTCATAACAAGAAACCCCTGGGTTCAAATCCTCCTCTGTGTGCAGTTTGCATGTGCTCCCTCTGGTTTCCCCTCATGATCCAAAAACAGATTGTGCCTGTTAATGGTTTTAAAATTTCTGCCCTGTAATCACAAAAACAATGCTCCCTGTCTCTATGCTGGCACCCACAG
The DNA here is from genome assembly GCF_902150065.1 of Myripristis murdjan. Classification (NCBI taxonomy): domain Eukaryota; kingdom Metazoa; phylum Chordata; class Actinopteri; order Holocentriformes; family Holocentridae; genus Myripristis; species Myripristis murdjan. The sequence goes on from NC_044002.1 coordinate 2,288,154, forward strand.
TTTGAAAATCACAGCTCTAAATGAGTATCCATCTGGGCAATAAACTGAAGATTTCTTGAGGAACACTTTATGGGATGGGCTGAAAGACAAGGCTCCATTCATCAGGCCTGTGAGTGTAGTAGTGGTCATGTAAGCAGCCTAATTGAAATAGTGAGTACAGCTTGAACTCGAGTTTGCATTCAAATCAATATTTAGGTGTACTTAATTGGTGGAGGGAAATATACTGAAAGGTCGATCTCCCATAATGTTGTTTACTCAGGAAAGAGACGCTGTTGAAAAGCAGCCACTTTGAATTAGGGTGTCTGCTTTTAGCAGGAAATAACAGCAGAACCCTGTTTGTCCAGTGTGTCTGAGTACATGCTGCGTATTTTGGGGATGGAGCGTTCCTGTGCTTATTTGTCTTCATGATTTTTCCATCCCGGTCTGAGGGTGGCTGCACTGGTGCCTTTGCCAAACGCGTGTTTTGGTCCGTGCCCTAGTTGCAGTTGGCAGCAGCGCCCAGGCTGCAGTCCAATGTACACAGTGCACCTGTCAGCTCTGACGGGACAGTACAGCCTTGTTTCTACCTGGGAGGAGAAATGCAGCCGTGCTGCCTCCACTAGCTTCTGCTGCTGACCATCAGACAGGCCTGAACCACAACGCAGCCACAGACCCAAGGCTGGGTGGCTCACAGTGACAACACATCTTTGTGTTGTTTCATGTGTTGCACCAGCATTAAAACACATGGAAATGTAGTGCAGGGATGAAAGCTGAGTCAGCGACTGTAGCTGTCATCGTTTGGTGAAACAGGAGCTAAATATCTCCCTCAGTCAGTTCAGAGCAGTTTCAAAAGCTCTTTTAACTCTCTCAGACCTTATATCACCCTCTTAACAAAATATTTTTAATACATTTTTTATTTTTGTTTGTTTGGTTTATAAAAAAAAAAAAAAAAAGGGGGGGGGGGTAATGTTATGGTCATTCTCTTGTAATTTAATTATATAGATAGATAGATAGATAGATAGATAGAATTGTAAATAATTTTCCTGTAATTGTTTTACTAATATTTTGCTAATTTTCCAGTAATATTTCATTAATTTTCAGGTCATTTTTCTTTTGTTGTTTTTTCTGAGAGTTGTTTTGGTAAATTCTTTTACAAATGTTTTTGTAATTTTCTGCTCATTTTCTAGTCATTTCGTGCTAATTTTCTCAAAAAATCAAGTAAAGAATTCAAGTGAACTGGCTCAGAGGCTGCATTCAAAGAAAGCGAGTGAATTTCCTCAGGTTTCAAAGGCTTAACATGTTTATTATAGTGCCACAACACCATGTGGTGAAAATGTTTGCCTGTGTGGGCTCAGGATGAACTTCTCCATGTCAGCATCAGTGGAATTAAACGTCCCAACAGCTTCATTATCAACGTCTGCAGCACAATTGAACGCTGCCTCACAGTCAAGCAGTCGAGTACCTCGCCGGTGAAATCCACCCGAGGTCTGAGTCTAAAATTAGCCGCTCCATATTCCCATCAGGAGTCTGTCATCTTGCCAGAGCGAATACATTTCTCCTTGCAACAGAATTTGCGGTTTATGATAAAAACATCAAGATTGTTAGATGTCCTCAACAATTTTAGAGGACAGTGAAAGGCTTACAGTCACGCTGTACTTCAGGACTGACAGGGGTTTGTTTACCCTCTCTTAAACCTGAGGTTTTATGGATATGAATATGAATTGTTATTGTCCAACAAGTGGAATTTTGCCTCAATTGCTTCACAATTTAAAAGCTATAGGACACATGACGACATAAAAGACGTATAACAACAGATAAACCAGTGCCTACACCCCCAAAATGCAAACTTTTTTTATATTGTGGTTTTTCATGTTCTGGACCCTCACCTGAAGTGATTTTGCCCTCAGGACTCTGACATGAACAGATATTTTGCTTTGTGTTAATTATGGAATTGTCTACGTGTCACACTTGTCACACTTGAATTAACCCGTTAAAACTTGAGCAAATTCACTTGTAGTATTTCAAAATCCTGGGAAAAAAGACAATTTGCAAATTAGCAAAAACTTTCCAGAACGCTAGTAACAAACAAACAAAAAAGGCAAAAAAAAAGAAAGAAAAAGGGAGAATACTAACTAATAACCTGAGAAAAACTCAGAATTTTCTAGATTAAAATAATAAATTTATGAGAAAAAACTTGGATTATAGCAGAGATTAAAATGGTAAATTATAAGAAAAAAAAAAGAAATTCTGAGATTAAAGTTGTAAAAAATTAAAAATTTATGAGAAAAAATTCTGAGATTACAACTTTGTGAGAAAATTTGTGAGTTTTTTTTCAAAGGCTTATTTTTAAGGCGTATCCCACCACCCCCCACCCACACACACACCCACACACACAGCGGGCCTAATATGCCATCATATCTCACTGATGCAAGATTGGAAAACATATTTATAAATATAAGGCGCTCAAATGCAAATGCAAAACAAAAAAAAAAAAAAAAAAAAAAGGAAGAAGTGCTCCTGGTACTCAGCCGCACTTCACCAGTCAGCAGCCTCCTCGGATCCACCGGGATCATGTCATGCTCACAATCCATCAGCGCCGCCGATAGAAAATGTGACCGGCGACGATGCAAGAGCATGTGCCCTGCCTCCTGCTGCTGCTGAAACACACAGGCCTGGAGTCAGCCAAGCAGCCTCTCTAATCAATAAGTTGCCCTCCTCTGACACACTGACATGCCAGCACATCAGCAGCATCAGATGGCACCCAGTCAGCTCGCAGCCATTAATCAGGGACCCTGGCATGCATATGCAAATGACGTGTCTCTTTGAAGTACAAAATGTATTTCTTTGATGTCTCCGTGCACAGATTTGACAGTTTTCCTTCTCTTTATCCCCCTCCTCTCCCTCGTTCCTGCTGTTGAGTGTATATGTTATTAAGTTCTTGCCGGCTTGCCTTTTAGTGTGACTGAATGGCTCCCTCTTAATCCCTCTCGATGAGATGCTGCTCCTATTAAAGTATTCTCCACTTGTACTGTTAAACACGCCGACTTCTGATGCCTCTAACCGTCTGAATGATTGGGTTGTTACAGCAGGGGCCGTCCTCGAGCCGTCTTCAAGATGTAACACACATGCAGATCAATAAACACATACGGGACAGTCAAGGGAAGCAGATGTTCTTTTCTTGTCCTTGACTCTCCAGAAGGGATTGATACATTTTTATGCATGAATTTTGGACTGGTTTTGTTTCAGTGCCATCTGACCGAGTCCTGTTTATCAACTAACCACACGAAACTCAAATTGCCTGTGCAGCGTGTGTCCTTACTGTGACAAAGTGTTGTCTTTCGTGTGCATGTGTGTGTGTGTGTGTGTGGAGTCTGTGTTTTTGTCTAGTGAGCAACAATAGCAACAGAGCGCTGGCCTTCAGTCCCTGTCTGCTCTGCTTTCTGTTGCTGTCCTTGTCTCAGAAAGCAGACTAAGCCTCTCTCAGCTCAGCAACAGACTCCAGCTCCCCGGAGTGTTGCTGTGCAGGCTTCCCGAATAATCTCTGACTACTGTTTCGGTGTGTGTGTGTGTGTGTGTGTGTGTGTATGCATGTGTGTATGCATGTGTCTGTGTGTTTGAGACCTTGGGAGAGCCGACGTTTTTGCTAAGTGAAGACATCTTGACCAATCTTCAGCTGCGCTACAAACGATTTTGATGTAAAAATTTCATCAGCCTAATCTGGGGCCGCAGCAGAAAAGAGCCTTTATTGTCCCCCACAAAATGACATGGAGCAGAAATACCAGTCATGCCCAAATGTAATTCTGGGATGAGGTATGGACACTGGTGCGCAATATTTTCCACAAGTAAAGACATCCAATCACACACTCATGTTCCCAACAGATAGCTTTTAAAGAGTTCTGTAAACACATTTGTTATAGGACAATACCAGTGATTTGGAATGTTTGGCCCGTTTACTACAATTTACCCACATTTCATCCAGGGGTACTTAAGATCTCAAAACAAAAAATAAAAAAAAAAAAAATCCAAAACCTGCCTCTGTTGCTAATGAAGTCGTCACCATTCATAAACCACAGAACTGTTAATTGGCTGAGTAAAGCAAACGTTTCCCTGGGGACTATTTTCTCTGGTGGAGGGAGCATTTCACCCAATTTGAAGTCATCAAAACACAACAGTCCTGCTGCTTTTAGGAAAACTAATGTGGACGACTTTATTAAAGTCATGGAATACTGGTGTGAAGAAAGTTTGAAGTCTCTGAAAGTTCATTTTCATATCATAGTGGAATGAATGGAAACCAATGGCTGGAAAAAAGGGAGGGGAAATGATATCAGGGTTATAAAATACGACTGTTTGCTTTGGGAAAAGATTAGCAGAAATATGAAGCATACATTTTGTAGATATTACAATAAATATGCAAAATCACTAATATGGTCCTTTAAAGAACAAAGGGTAGCGCTCATGTGAAAGCTCAACTCAGTAATTAGGTGAAGTCTTTTTATCTCTCATCTTTCTGGTATCCTTTGGTATGAAAAATCACCAAAGTGTCAAAAAAAAAAACAAAAAAAAAAAAAACATGAACATTATGTTATATTCACACAGCAGGCGATAAAGCAAGAGTCAATGGAGAAAAAATCACATGAAACTGCAAACACCCAGCCGACACCTGCCCCTGCATGACGGGCAAGACGAGCTCCAAAAGAAAGTTCCTGTGAACTGTTGCTCAGAGGATGACCAGGTTACATCATTCTTAAAAATATCATTTTTAAGTAATATGTAGCCAGATGAAGAAAGGCTGTTTAACTACTTTTGAAAGAATTGCCTTTGAAGTTCATGAAACTATGTCTTCCCCAAAGAGCGCCTTCTCCTCTCGTTTCCTGACAAAACTGTTTGGTGGAGCGCTGAACATGGGCTCCCCTGTGGCCAGCTGCCCCTGGTCCAGCCTCAAGAAGGTAACAGCCAAAGTGAGATGGCTCTGCGAGGCAGCTGCTGCTACAGGAAGTGTAAAACTCATTACTTCCTGTGCGCCGGAGGGTTTTTCCTTGAAAAGACCTACCAAGCATCAGGAAGCAACTTCAGCATCACAGAGCTTTCAGCAGCTGTCTCGAGGCTGAGCAGCTATTGTCTAATATCTGTCAGTGATAGACATGAGTAGACATTCATTTATATGTAAATGTTGCATATTATTACTTTAATCAGCTGTGCCGTCCTCTGTGTAACAGGCTAATTGGTGGAGGCTTTCTTCCATTTATTGCTAATAAATGTAAGGTTAATTAATTTTTATCCATGGAAAATAACTGTATAGCTGCCTGTACAACTGTGCCAGTAACACTCTATCACTATGGTCATTGTGTATAATTCAAATGTTATTCAAACACTGACTCATCTCAGAAGAACAGATATTTGTTTAAAGCTGCTCGAGGCAACTTGGCGCTTTGCTGGCTCCAAGCGGTATCAGGAGATAACAGTTTGAATTTCATTATGCACATGTCTTCTAAGGTGACATCAATAAACCATATGAAAAAACGAACACCAGACTAAATAATCTTAACTTGACTAGTAGTGTTTTAAAGGTTATAAAAGGCAATGGTACCTTTAAAGCTGCTCTGTTATTCTTTTGTGGTGTGTTAGCTCATCCTCTCCACACCCATGTCACATCCAAAGGTAGAGGCAAGGAAGCACTCCAGACATAATGTCTACCATTCTGCCAAGAGCAACAGCCACGGCAGGCCAAAATTTGACAAGGTTGGTTAAGCGCAGAGATTGGGCCAGAAGCAAGTTGCACAACCAAATATCGTAGGACGTCTCACATTTCCCCAACAACCAAGCAACCGAATCCCGTCTTGCATCAAAATAGCGTCCACACTTGAGGATGAGGCGACGGCGCAAGTTTGCATGTTACAAGAGTGAAAGAGTGAGCCCCGACTTCAAACAGAGCCGACAAGACGCTGGAGTCTTGTAGTTTCTGACCTTGCAGCACTTAGAACCCACAAGACAGAAAGCCAGATGGGTCATTAGTAGAGACGTCTGCGTGGCAGTAACCTCTGAAGACAACAGCAGTTTGCATCTGCCAAAAAAACTGTAGTCATTTGATGCATGACATGCAAACGGAAAGAAAAGGATGACTTTGGGGCATGCACATGGCTACATCGATTGGAACTATGAAGCAAGATAGAGTGAGAGTTTCCATATTGAAAGGTGCAATCACGCCCATTGTATTCCTTACCTGTCTGCTTTGTAGAAAACACCAACAAGCGGGCCAGTGGTGCAATTGAAGACATGTCTGACTATAGATCAGAAGATTTAGGGTCAACTCCTCACTGGCTCGACTCTTTATCCAGTTTCCCCTTGAGGATCAAAAAAGTGTTTCTGGTATATCTCCTGTTGCAATCTACTTGGCCAGTGTGACAAATTGGCTTGTTGTACCCTTTAAAACTACAACAGCAGCAACGAAAATATCCGACATCCTGGAAACTGTTCGGGACGTCCCAGTTGGTCCCAGACTGCATTATGGGATCATGGATGTGGCGTGCTGTCCTTATCATGACTATTTGTCTGGGAGCAGTTGGGATGCTGAAAGCGGCTGTGACGTTGTGCGGCTTGTGTCTGGTTCTTAGCAAAATTAGCTCTAAGCTTGATTTGTGATGTATGCTTTTGGAGTGTGTGTGTGGTGGGGTTACGGTGTGTTGTTGTTGCTGCCCTTGATACCATTTAGTGGTCAGGTAAAATCATGCTGTGCAGTGATAGCCACCACGGCTGTGCACATGAAGAAAGCAATACCACATACAGAAATTCAAACTTCAGCAACAGAAAATGCAAGAGAGGAAAAAAATCAGTCACAGAAATGAAAACAGTTTGATTGACAAACGATCTGTTGGAAATGCAGTGCAAAAACACAATTTGGACCAAAGCTGGGTACAAAAAAATAAAGAAATCAATAATCACAGTCTCTAGGATTACTGCTTTAAAGACACACTTTCATAATTTCCATCCCAAATGTAATCTAGAATCAAATAGACGACCAAGGGGCCCTGCAAGTAGTTGAAAATCACATTCTCTTCCATGGTCTCTCTCTGTTCCCCTATGCCCTGCTCAGAAACAACTTGATAAAGACTGGGTAGGAGAGCTGGCATTTTGCTGCAGCAGCGCATGTTGTGGGAGCCAGCCATCTGTCATTCTGTGTTATAGGGGTTGAGGATCGCCCAGGGGCCGGGGCCAGGAGGCGGCACACCAGAGGCCCTCCGGGCCTGGCTCAGCCTCCTCGATCCCTGGGTGGCATTCAGTCCTTCCTCACAGCGCATGGCCACCTGAGCACTGAGCACGGGCACAATGCAGCCCTGAACACAGAGCAGAGGGGGTATGGAAACAGTGCATGTGGTGACCTGATACTGTAATCGGTGAGGATGGTTGTGTGTGTGACTGGGGTCTCATCGCGGATTCATCTTCACCTTAATTATAGCCATAATCGCTGTGATTTCTCCCTTATCGTCACATTACAATGCTTCACCAATCAGCTGATTTAATTAGAAATCCAGCTGCCTCTGACTTGTTTTGTCTCTCAAATTACTTTTGATTGATTTCAGCGCTCTGGTGGATTAGCCAGGTTTCTATTTTTAACCTTATGTTCAGTGTGTGTAGCTATGTACTGTGCACAGCAGCTAGCCCAATCTGTCTGTTCCACAATTTACAACAAGAGCAGGGGAGATCCAGGATGAAAGCAGCCGTAGCAACTTTTTGGTTCCTACCTCATTGCAAAATGATCACTCCTGCTACAATATTTTCAAGTTGGCCCACTGTCAGAAATAGGGGTACATTAGGGGTCCCTTAAGGTACAATCTACACAAATGTCCCCACACAGTTTATTATTGCACCTCAAGGTAATTCTGTGAACCTTTTTCACAGCCAAAAAGGTCCGTATATGTTCCCAAGCAGTAAAAGGCACATATATGTACCGTTTCTTCTAATATCAGCAGCATTTGTTCAGCTAAATACAATGAATGAATGAATAAATATATAAATAAATTCCATGAGTAATTGAATAAATTAGGTAAAATATTAATTGAAGGTAGATTTTAACTTGAAGGCTATGGTTGAGAAGCCTGGAAATGAAATACGATTTGTAGATTTTTGAATATGAAAATAAATTCTCCAATCAATATTGTGGTGATAGTACAGGAACAAGACTCTCTATAAGGTACAAACCACAAAGGGACAAATAAGGAGCCAATGTCAAGAGGACAAAAGCTGCAGGCTCGAGCAGTGGTTCTCAAACTTTTTGTCTTCAGTTTCCCTTTTTCTTGTTTACGAAGCACTTTGTGTGGGGACAATATAAATGTAGTCTGATTGAATGATTGATTGTAGGGCTGAATAATATGGTAAAATATATATATATATATATATATATATATATATATATATATATATATATGTATATATACATATATATATATATACACACACACACACACACACACACATATATATATATATATACATACATACATACATACATACATACATACATACATACATATATACATATATATATATATATATATATATATATATATATATATATATATATATATATATATATATATACACATATATATATATATATATATATATATATACATATATATATATATTGTAATTTTACATTATTGTAATATGATTCACAATATGATTGTAACTTTCATGTTCACTGAAACAGCTATTGAAATGATGATATGTGACTGGGGCCTGTATCAAACAAACATATTTTCTTTCACCTGAAATATATAACTCATAGGCCGGGGCATCTCTGTAGCACCATAAAACATTAGTCACATTTTACCTTTATCAAAAAACTGCAGCTCCTGCCAAACAAGGCAGTGCTGCTTTTGGCAACACAATCAGGAGGAAAGTAGCCCACTCAAAGGACAATAGTAGCAGCTGTTGAAATGTATCATAAAACAGTGTAGTAACCCATATTATTTGCATTTTGCATATACTTCTTATTCACAACTCAGTCAATCATATAAGGAAATATTGACTTTATGTAATACAGTTTATTATGCTAGGCTATACTTTGCCATTATATAAAATTCAACCTTTTTCTGACAATTTTCCTGTTTCAGTAATCAGTAGTTAAATGACCATACCTATGATTTTGAATTACACACATTTTACATTGCAACATTTGCAAACCATGTGGGGGTACTAATGATTTTACAACATATAATCAAAATCCCTCCATTTTCAAATTTGAATTATTGGTTGGTCACCATTCATAAACCACAGAACTGATAATTGGTTGTGTAAAGGAAACATTTCACCAGAGACTATTTTCCCTGGTGGAGGGGCCATTTCACTCCAATCTGAAGTCTTCAAATTAGGAACCAGAAAATTAGGAAAACTGATGTATGACGGTGATGGAATACTGGTGTGAAGAAAGTTTAAAGTCTCTGAAAGCTCATTATCATATCATAGTGGAATCAATGGAAACCAACAGCTGGGTAAAAGGCAAGAAAATTACACCAGAGTTCTAAAATATGACTTGCTTGCTTTGAAGAAGGTATATAAAATGTATATCCATTTTGTCATTATTACTCTTAACATGCAGAAGCACTGGCATGGCTCTTTAATGATATTAAATTCCTTTGGTATTTTACTTGGTTAACTGAAGAGGGACTGCCTGGGATGAGGCAGAGGTGTCCTTCTGTGGCGTCATGTCCTCTCAGACAGCGGTATATCTCAGAGGGAGCGGAAGGGCAACGTCACAGAATGATTTCCCTGCGCGTTGGTAAATTATCGGCTGTGCTGTCTGACCTCAGAGGCCATTCAGGGAATCCATCAGCTGCACCTTACAAAACATAGCAGTGCACTTCTATGCCAAGGCGCAGACATATGTACGCCCTATTGTATAGCTGAATCGACACTCAGTCACGGTCATATCCCGTGCTGTTACCCATGTGATGAGTAGACGGGCTGATTTACTGAGCCTCCCCAAGGATGGGGAGCACCACAGAATTGCTTATCCGTCCTCTGATGTCAAATAGGCCCGATCAATAAGGTGATGCAATGGGTCTGCTTTTCACTTCAAATTCAATACTTTGCTCAATCAGCAGCAGGGAGTGCATTAACCTGTTGGGATGGGGTAATAGATCTTTAAAATAAGTCGCCCTTCTATGTTACCCTGTGTAAGGCTAACATTTTAAGCTTTTCGACCCAGATGAAGAAGCTGTAAATCATCAACCAATATGTCACAGAGACTATGCAAGTCAAATCATGGCGATGGCTTCTATACAAATTTCCTCTGCAGTGTGTTTGCTTTCCCAAAACACAGAAGTAATTTATAACAGCCCCATGAGTCATCAGGCTTTGAACCTATAATCTACTAGTCAGTGTAGCTCCTTTTTTTCTTGTAGTGTTTCTGGAGTCTGAACGGTTGAATAAACCGTGGATGTGGAGAGGCCGGCGTGTTACAGCTGGCTGGAGATTCAAGCTTCAACAGCCCTCCTGAACTGTGGAAAGAGTTCAAAAATAGCCTACTCAAGTAGAGGCGCTGGCGCTTTAGTGGGATTTTACTAAAAGAAAAAAATCCGCCCAGAAACACTTAGACACTATTAAGAACAACTATTGGTGATGCATTTCTGAACGCGTTTTCAATGGCAAACGTCAGGTTTTGGAGTCAGAGCTTCACAATCAAACAACAAGAGAAATCCATCATAGAAGAGGCAGAGAGACCACTGAGAGGCCAGGGGCCAGATGTATACACTCTGCTTTCCCACAGATAAATGCATATGCGACTTTCTACACATAAAACAGTATTTCTTAAAAAAAAAAAAAAAGACCATGCAGTGAGAATGTGCAGACTTCACACCATGCAAACACAGAGTTTTGGCTGCAGGCTGGTGGAGAAGTGGGTGAAAATAACATGGAAGTGGAAATTTATAGATAGATAGATAGATAGATCTTTATTGTCATTGCACAATCATGTACGGTATAATAATGGAACGAAATTAGGGCTCAGTACTTTCGGTGCAGGGCAGAATAGAAAGCATCGTGCAACCTGCTAGTTGAATAGCTGAGTCTCTGATATCAGAAAAATGCAACAGTCACGGAAACACTTGTTGGATGCGATGTGCAGGCGTAGTTCGTCGATTTTGTTAGTTATGGACCCGGCGTTGGAAAATGCTGGGAGGCGGCGGCTTAAAGGGTCGTCTTTTCAGCCGTGCTAACGCACCGGCCCTGCAGCCTCGCTTTTGTTTTGTTTTGGTGTCCTCCGGAATGTCCTGGTAGCAATGAAAGTCTGGTGAAATTGGCATTTTGCAGCGTAATCCCAAGCTCAAAGGTCCTGACCACTGTACGTGTACATTGCCCAACATAAGGTGGTGTTTTCAGCTAAAAACACAACCGTTCACACATACAAAAACATATAATATGGCACCGAGAGTGGAGAGCTGTAAGCCGCTGCGTCTATGCGCACCGCCATGGCAACCCCATGTGACATTATTAAAGTAACTTGATTATTTCAAAATACCAAGAGTCCTTAATATCCAATTTCATTGTGCATGCATGATTTTGTACAAGCCTATTTACTTTTTTACAAAAAAAAAAAAAAAACATCATTACTGTTGCACTGTCACACATAATTTAGAGGCACATTTGTGATCAATAAAGTCATTATGATGAGCACTCTAAACAGGCTGAGCCGTGAGGAATGGCTGTGTGGAATGACTTGCAGCAACTGTGGTGCTGTGGTGCTGTTAAAGGACCTTGCTGTCCTTTGAGTCGCAATGTCTGAAAAAAAAATGAACGAGCAGCAACAGGTATTCAAATGGACATAAGGTAATTAGGGGCGTGTCCACCTCCAATTATGGCTGATTGTGGGAGTCAGAGAAAAAAAAGAGGAGCTCCGCACACTGAATTGGAGCTCCCAATTAACTTTATTGACTAAAAGAACAACGTTTCGACCCAAATGGTCTGCTTCAGGCAACTATAGAGACCCTATAGTTGCCTGAGGAAGACCGTTTGGGTCTTTGGATCTTCTGATCATCCGGCACCTGGCCTAAAGCAGGACTGGATGTGCGCACAACTACTCTGTCTTCTGTGATTGTGGGAGTCGGCATTAGGTTTGTGCATGGGTAAACAATTACACAAAGACTGAGATTTATCAGACAGAATCATGGCTTCATAATGCATGGCTCTATAAATCTGACAAAAAGAACGCATGATTTCTGGCTTTGTGCAGACCCACAGTTTGAGTCATGAATCTAAACAGAGTTTTATGCATCTGGTATTCTTTTATGCATCAGGCCCAAGAAGTCCAGAATACCGTGCAACCACCGTGCAGGTGGTCATTTTTCAGAATGTTAGCTGGGGGGAAGTCCAGCTCAATGGCAGGAGGCTAACAGTTAGCATTTGGAGCATCCAGCCAGTATCCAGCACTCAGTAATAATGAGAGGAAGATAGCACCACTACTGTCCTAAAGAACAGCTGGGAGAGAAGTAAAATAGCAATTTTTTTTTTTTTTTCAAAATGGGTGAACTATCCCTTTAACCCCAAAAACTACGCTTAACCCTATCCTAACCATATAGAAATTTACTTGCCTAATGTTGACTGTTAGCCAAGGCTTGATGAACAACAGTGTCCAGTTCCTGGTTTGATCCTTTCAAGGCAGAGAAACTGAATCTCCACGTTGCTCAGGTCCACTACACATAATGTGCTCTTCACAGGTAATGGTCCCCTCCCAGAAGTTGCTGCAAAATAAAGATCATGGAGAAATGCATCTCTGGTTTTCACTGGCAGCACGGCTGACACATGGCGTCCGGCTGGAGGTTTCCTTCCAGTGTTGTGTAAGAAGTGTAAAGTGGCAGATTAGAGCCACTGTGGCTATGAGGGATGCTGGCTCCAATGTTGGGCTTTGATGTCCCTCTCAGGGAGCTGAACTGATGAGTGAAAAGGCTGCAGCAAATAAATATACCACAGAAGGAGAGAGCACTAAAGCAGTGCCCAGGAAATATGGCCTTCTCACTGGCAAGGGAAAGCTTTCGAAAATACTTTTGATAAAGTGTCTGTTGTTATTTTTCAATTTGCTTTTTCATACTTGTTGAGGCTCGCCTTTGGCATGGCTGAGTATTTGGATGGGGAATTCTTGGACAGTTTCACCAACCTTGGCAACAGTCCAGACACAAAAACCCACGTGAGAAACTGGCTCCACGAGAAATGCAGCCTACATGCAAGCTTATATTTAGTGATTGTACACATCTCCTCTGCTTGGGCTGTGCTGAAGTTACACTCACACATTAAATTCACCAGTTCCAAGTCGGACTTTGTTTAAAGTTTCTGGCCTCATTACTCAAAGCAAATAAGATGTTATTCATTTCAAAACTAAATTCTACCTTTTTGTGGGTACTTACACTGCTTGGTAGACTGCAATTCAATTTCAAAGTCCAAATTTGTCAACTGGATCACTTGGAAACAGTCTGGGGCAAGAATTTAAGAGACTAAATTTGTAAGTTATGCGCATATCCATATAACTTTACACAAGTAGCCTTGCAGTAACTACTGTCTGCTGCTTTCTGCTTGGCATTCACTTTGTGTGTCTGTAACTGTGAGCTGCTGTGATGCTGCTCAGGCAGTGGCCTTGGAGAGAGCTGTTTTGTACTTGTGGACATCTTAAAGAGACAATGATGAGCTTTTCAGCTTTTCAGTCAGTAAATCAAGGGCATAGGAATACTTCCACATAAAGGGCTCTAGTTTCGCAGACTGGGCGAGGCGGGGGGGCAGCACAGCTGTGCTTCACCAACTGGGTGTGGCCAAGTGGATTTTGCAATTTTGGCACGCCGTGCGCCGTGGCGCAAGGACTCCGCTGTCCCTCCTACCGGCGCAAGGGAGGAGAGAAGGCGTGGAGTGGGTTTGACACAGCCGATTCACTTTAAACCAATCAAATGAGCCCCTGTCCTTGCCTTTAAAATGCGCTGCGCGAAGGCGTAATGAACGTTTACACAATTGACAAGGAGGTCTACTGCCGCAGGCGGAGCGGAGCCGGCGTAGTGAAACTTTGGCTGACAGGTGCGTCACCAAAACCTCACGGGCAGGTTTCCGGAATGTCCGGCACATTAACAACGCAATAAATACTGACAAAAAACACTATGCCACATAAATTTATCTTCCTATCAACTGTCCCGTCACAACTGATGTCAGATCAAAGGAGATTGGCACCGTTTGTGCTGATTGTGAGGTTTGGTGACGTGTGCGCACTGTGCGCCCGTCAGCCAAAGTTGCACTACACCAGCTCTGCTCCGCCTTGCGCTGAAAGTAGACATGGTTTCAGATGGCGAGCTTTGGGCGCACCTCGGTGAAGCCTTTTGGCACGAAACTGTCACTGCGCCAAGCTGAATCTGTTGACACCTCCCTCTGCTGCGCTGCCATCTCAGCTCACCTCAGTCTGCCAAACTACCAAACTGTGCGCCCCTCGGGTTGCGCTAGTCGAAAATAGCTCTGTGCGGGGTTCGCCTCACTGCACCACCCTGCGCTGTGCCGGGAAAATAGAGGGATGCAGAGGGGGGATGCAGTACATTCTTTTGGTCATCAGGGGCAGTGCTGAGCACTTGCTGAGGAGAATACAATATATGGCATTCAGTTGGGCTAAATACTACAAAATGATCACCACATTTAATTTGATTTGGCAATAACTGGACCATTATTGTCACTGTTAGTCCAATATTTATAATGAAGACATAATTATAAGCTGATGTGAAATGGATGGTTGTAAAATTATATCTATTTCAGAAGATTTCCACTTGCATTAAGGCTATGTGCTGCTGATTGGCTGCATAACCAGAGGGAAAAACTGCATTTTTTTTCTCCAAATGGTTCCACATTTCATTCATCTACAGCACATAAAAATGTAGATCTTCTCAATCAGCCTCTGCTCATTTTCACCAAAAAAACAAATTCTATCTGAAAGAGTTGATTTTTCTGGAAAAATCCTAGTCATTTGACTCCGTTTAGCCCAGTTTTAGCACTCAAGTCACCCGGTGTTGGCCTCCAGTATTCTCCTTATATAGACCATCTCTGGTAATATAACAGTAAGGGCATGACTCAAAACATTCCACAGTATACTCTTACAGAAGTGTTTATCAGCTGCTGTTGGCTGGAACCTGAAAACTGGTTGAGTTGGCGTTTTAAAACTGAACTTAAGTAAATGGTGCTGAAACAGATGGATGAAAATGAAAGATAGAAGCAGCCTCGGGCGATCTTCGAGATAGATTTTGAATATGTGCACATCCTGAAAGACTGCTGGAAGTTCGGAGTCTGTGAAACCGCAAACTGATAATTAGGATTGAGACAAAGCTGCTGAAAAACACAACACACACCCTGTCACACAACACTTGAATTACAGCTTGAGGATCTTTGTTTTGCACTGTTTTGACTGGTTTCATTAAAAGAACAAGACACAAGAGCAGAGAATTGCATGAGAGAGAGGAAGTTTTTTTTTATTTTTTATTTTATTTTTTTTATCCCAGCCTGAAACTACAGATGTTTCAAAAAATGGCTCAAGAGACCATTTCCTCAGCACAGGGCATAGAAATGGGAGGAAAAATGTTTCTTTTGAAATTGTGTTCTGGTTTCATAAATTAGGTGCCACAAATTAAATGAGGCGAATACCTCAAATGCCAAAGAGGAGTCAATAAGACTTGCAAAGCGCATATGTCCGACAGGCCGAGCAAGAATCTCATTTCATCTCCAAAATCGACTTCCTCCCCCTGCCCTTTCGATCTCAGGAGGAGTGGAAGAAAAAAAAAAAAAAAAAGATTCACAGGCGCAGAGCGGGCCGGGTTTAATGAGTGCCGTCCTGTTGTCAAAAAAGAACAACAGAGTCTGACATGACCGAGACAGGCTGAGAGAGAGAGAGAGAGAGAGAGAGAGAGAGAGAGAGAGAGAGAGCAGTGACAGCTCCAAATCAGTGTTTGTTGCAGGAAGTAGACAGAGGAGGCCAGAGAAATAGATCCCACCCCCAAGGGCCGATCTGTCCCTTTCACCTTCGAGTTTCTCAGAGGCACACTAAACTTTCCACCGAGGCGGGGGGGATGATGTTAATGACGCAGACAAAACCCAAAGGAAATTTGGCAAGTCCGTCTCAGTATGGCGCTGTGGTGGCGTGGGTGACATCTAAAATTACCCCTCTTGTAAGATTGTATATGATTTAAATAAACACCACCCGAGAATGCTTCCAAATAGCTATTAATGATGTACAGTTTGTTTCTGGCTCAGTGTAGATGTTTGACGACTAGTTAAAAACAAAGATGATCTGATAGAGATCAGGCTCAAGGGAAGGGAACTGCCTTTCTAAATATACTGTAGGGTCTCCACCTCTAATCACTTTTTGTTTTTTAATCCTTTGATACTTGAGAAAATTGACTAGATATCTTTAAAAAAAAAAAAAAAAAAAAAAAAAAAAAACATGGAGAAAAGGTGATGAGCAAATTGGCAAGAAACAACCAGACAAGTTACAAAAAATAGAGATAAAAAACAAGAAAATTACCCAAAAATAGCCAAAAATTGTTTAAATTAAACAAGAAAAATATGATAAACTTAGAGAAAAAATTTAGGAAAATATAAGAAATTAAGGGGGAAATTAGCAGAAAATTGTAAAATAAATAAATAAATAAACATACAAAGAATTTTGTTCAGATGATGGACAGCTTCTGGACTTACACTGACACTGACATTACATTACATAAATGTATGCAAACCCTCAAGTCAAGTCTTCTGGCCTGCAAACATTTACCCAAAGACACAAGTGCTCCAATTTGCATAGATAAGAAGCAATTAACAAATTGAATGACTTCTCCAAACCTGCTCCTTGTGAACAGTGAGAGTAAAAGGAAAAGAGCAACCAACCGTATTTTGCTGATGCTATGGTCTATGATAAGATCGCCAAACATATGTGCACATACACATATAAACATATAATCTACATAGCACACTAAAAATCTAATAGCACAATAAGGAGAATGAAATGAAAGACCAAAACCAAATGGAATGTAAATGATGTAAAAAAGCTGAGCTCTAGCTGGCCCTCTGATGTGATGCTGTCTACATGATTGTACAACAGAGGTGATCTAATAACAACAGCCATCATTTCAGTGTTTCATCATGTGTAACATGTTAATAATCACTAACTGTTGCTCAGACTACAGACTGTTTGAGTTATGAATAAGGGGCATTCCGCTTGCTCTGCTTCCAAAATTCAAACATCAGTGATTTCAAATGTCTCTTTCATCTGTCACTCGCAGGAGAAAAGAGTCCTTTATCACTGCAGCCTTAAAGTGGAATGAAGAGACAGCATTAAAAAAAAAAAGAAAAATCCCATTCTCTTTTGAATATATCAGGTCCCTTGACCACATTATGACTGGAATTTTCTATTGACCTACACTATTGTGCTTTCTCATCATCAAAAGAACTTATTTTTTAAAACATCTTTTTAGTTCATTTTCAACCACTTTTAGACTGTTTTAATTAGAGTTCTTGGATACATTCTAAAAGTCCCAAAATATAAGCCCCCTGCCCCCTATCCCCAAATTGACTGGCAATATTAAAAAAAAAAAAAAAAAATAAGAAAGAAAGAAAGAAAGAAAGAAAGAAAGAAAGAAAGAAAGAAAGAAAGAAAGAAGCATTGAGAGCAGTAATTCCAAATTGCAGTAATAGTAACAGTAGACAGTTAAGATATGAATGGGGTCCATGTGTTTCTGAATTTAACTTATCATTTTAAAGCAATTCATTATTTTTTTGCTGCACTCATATTTTATGCTCCATTTTAGTGTAGCTTTTTTCTTTCCCTCTGCCTTTCTATTTCTCTGCACTTTTTAATCTATTTATTAACTATTATGATTTTAATTGTTATTATTTTCTTCTGCAATAGTTTTTTAAATGGATTTTCTTATTTTCTTTTAAATGTTTGTTTCTTTTCAATTGTTCATTTTCACTTTTCTTGTTTTTATGTAAAGCACATTGGGCTGCTCCGTGTATGAAATGTGCTACAGAAATAAAATTGCCTTGCCTTGTCTTGAATTTGTATTTTTTGCCCTTCAGGGAAAATTTGATCTTCTCCAGTTTTAGGTGAAACATAACATCTCTGAGCCATTCGGCTTGAGATGGGGGCTTAGAGTCTTTCCAATTTAGTGAAATAAGTTGGCAAACAAGAAGAGAAATCACAGCTATGACACTGGAGGCGTTTGTTGACCAAGCAGTGTTTTTTTTTTTTTTTGTTTGTTTGTTTTTGTTTTTTTTTCAGATTTCATCCTAAAAATGGCAATCTGCCAATCCGGATCAGCTTGTGTGTTTTAGGCCCTCTCAGTGACTTGAAAACTAAACTCTTAAATGTATATACGAGGACAAGACCATAGCATGTGGATTAATGATTCATGTGGCCAGACCGGATTTGTATCTGTTGCAAGTTGGGTCCAGATTAGGATAAATTTTGCCCAGTTAAGCTTTGATGAGGTGAATATGATCATCGATCTTGAATTGTATTGTCCCGTGTCTGCAACAAGCATGTACTTACTCAAGAACTGCATCCTAGTTTTCAAGCCTATCTGAGTAGGAAATTAGTCAAAAGTGCCCACTAGTCCTCAGACTGACACAAAACTGATCCCACTTTTAGGAGCTGAACTGAAAGCATGTGATCAACATCCCTGCAACATACAACCGTTCCAATCTCAGAGAGCCACAGAGAAGTCTGGAACTGTCACAGCAGCAAGACAGACACATTTTATTGACAATCTATGATGCCAGCTTACTAAAAACACAGATTTGATTGAGATGACATCATTTATGTGACTGAGCTTGTCCATGAAGCCATTAGTCCATCTGTTGATGATTCCTTGCAGAAATGAAAGTCATCCTACAATGGATTTTCTTTGCATCTGTGAACATGCAGTGATATAAACCTGAAAACAGGTGCCCAACGATTCAATAGTGATTTAGATAAATTACTAAGTAAAAGCTGGATAAGCTGTGCACATAAAAAGCCCCCTAATAAATAACTTCCTCAAACTCAGTTGGGTGAGTGAGATTTAAGTTTGTACTTCTAATTTTGTATTTTATATTATTTACTTATTTATTCACTGTGGTTTGTGTACAGCTGTTTGAAAGACAAAGTAACAATAACAGGCTCTATGAAATACATTTGCCTGGACTCGGCCTATTTTATGGCTCCAACTCATGTGATATTAAGGACAAATCTATTGGGGGGGAAACATGACACCATGCTGTTATAATACGTTGGATATTCATTTGTCTTGTTTTAACGTGTCATCATTAGTCTCAGTGTGTGGTTGTGCCTGTTGTAAAATAGTGATCAAAAAATCTGAATGGCTTTTTGTTGTACAAGGATTGGCGTATCAGCTGCATGTAAAATGTGACTTTTGTGTAAACAGTGTAAGTGTTAAAGCTGTGTTATTTATATGCAGATTGAAGCGATGAGGTTGCTGTTGTCCTACTCTCAGCGGTGAGCATTTTTGGTCAGAGGAGCTCTTTTAGAACTATTCCCATGGTTCATTCTGAGAAGCTTTACCAATACTGACCCAGGTTTTAGAGCTTGTGAAGCAGAAGGACCAAATGCTGTTCTCATTATGTTCTGAGCATTTCTATTGGCTGGGGCTTCAGCTCGCTACAACAACAGAACTTCTTCTACATCTCATACATCTTGTATAGCAAAGCCCATCAACCATCTGAAGCCATAGTAGTCTGCATAGCACTTTGAAATGAGAATTTCTTGCCCCGCCCCCGGCACCATCCACCCCGTCTTAGTCAGCCACGTCTTGGCTATCCTGGCCTGGTTCTAACAACAGCTGCGTTGCATGTGTCTGCAGGTAGCGTTCCAGAAGTGTCTGGGCATGCATGCTTGTGAATCTGACACAAATTGAAAAGCAGCAGCCCTTAGAACAAAACATCGCAACGTGCCAAGAGCAAACAAGTAAAACAAGACAGTCAGTCACATTGAATCTGGAGAAAGAAAACAGAGGAGCCGAGAACATCATGGGTAGACCATGCAATGACTGACAGGTGGATTTCCTATCCGGGCGACATGCTGCAAACTTGGCTGTCAGTCTGGGAGAGACCAGGCAGGGGAATTCACTCAGGCTTTGTTCTTTTTTTTTTTTCGCGCTTCCTTCATGCTGTTCAAACGCAATTTCCAGGGCACACTGCATGTACACGTTGGCCTATATAATCCTCAGATCTGCAATGTGCATGTCTGTGTGTGCTTGCCTGTTCAACTGTCTGTATTTATCGACCATAACTATTTATTTTGCCAGGTACAAAATCCCAGTCATTTGAAGAGGCAGATTTGATTAGTTCCAGTTGATACATCTCCCCCATCACCATTCTGCTAAGTAAAATCCTCAGCAAATACAGGCTTCCAATCAGGCCGTTATGCTGCACTTATTTGTGAGCAACATGATTGATGGGTTGCAAAGATGGGCAATGATTCTTCATAGTCTAACATGTTACAAAATATATATACTTCCTCATCAATTGTGTCAAAATAAACTATGCAAATACTGGTGTCAAAAAATGCATTTAGTGAAAATACATTTTCAGACACCA
Organism: Myripristis murdjan; assembly: GCF_902150065.1. Taxonomy (NCBI): domain Eukaryota; kingdom Metazoa; phylum Chordata; class Actinopteri; order Holocentriformes; family Holocentridae; genus Myripristis; species Myripristis murdjan. The sequence continues at coordinate 2,308,728 of NC_044002.1, forward strand.
AAATAAATAAATTCATATATGATAACAAAGTGTCAGTGCCAATAGATGAATGAAAAAACAAGAATACAGTATCACAAAGCTTTGAATGTCATTATTCATGAAGTGACTGGGCCGTCACTGTAATTTCAGCAAAGCTATTATGGCCTAAGTTTAAAACGTTTCGTAATTAGTTTAGTGTCTTCAAGTATTTAAGAAATGAAATAAGAAACACAGAAAGCGCATGACTTCCTATGCTTGTAGAGAATAGAATATCAGTTTTGAAATCTTGCGGGGTGCAATCTGACAAAGCTTTGTGTTTAAAAGCTCAGTAAAATCAGACTATAGCCAAGTCACTAATAAAAAGTTTTAGTTTTCTATGTCTGTGTATGGAAAGGATGTGGAAGTTTTTGCTGCATTCGGTCTTCAAAGTTTTTAGTATTTGCTTTCCCTATTAACAATGTGAGGTATTTTTATAACACAGCCTATTGCTGCATTTAGAAACAGAATTATGCCTGTGAGTAGCTACCAGTAGCTTGACTGGAACTGCAGCTCTTCCATCAGCATTTCACAGAGCTTTTAAACACCAAGCTTCATCAGACTGCACCCAGACCACTTTAAAGACTTTTAAAAAGCTTAATGAATGACACTTTGAGTTAAATGCATTGTTTTTCTCTAGAGTTGATGATGAAAGTAGCTAAAGAGTGAGACATCTCGCTTCCGTCCCATCTCTGTTGACAGTTGCGCATGCTCAGTGCCGATCAGGACGTACAGATCAGGTAGCAACAGTCTGTGTATGTTCTCGGTCATCCAGGCCATGGCTTTTCACATAGAGTTGACCTCAATTCAACTCTGTGTGGATGTATTATTCAGTTCTTATGGGTACAATATTCAAATGAAAACACAGTAGCACAGTTGGGTTTTTTTTTTTTTTCTTTTCTTTTTCTGTTGTCTGTAAATGTTGCTGAAAAAAAATAGTCATCCCCCCTCTTTGATCTCAACTTTGGTCTCTGCTGAAAACTTGAAAAAGAATTTTTTGAGTATCTTAAAATTCAAAATAGTGCTTCCAGAAGTAACATATTACAAATTGTGTGATTTATCATGTTTTTTCAGACAAACCAAATACAAATCACAAAATACTCATCAAGCATTAAAATATGTATTTCAAATACTTTTAATTAAAATATCACCCACCTCTGATGGGTTGGGTTATATTATGAATCATTGTATGTGTGGCTTGATCTGACTGCATGTACCAGTCTGAAGGTACAGAGTTTAGAACAGGCAAATCATGTTGTTCTACGTGCGCTTACACATGTACACGAGAGGCTCCCCGCACCTCTGCTCACTGATTTTTATGTGTTTGTCTCCTGTATTCTTTGAAGGTTACCTTAAAGTTACGTAACTAAGACTGGAATGCAGACCATGCAGGATCAACCACAATACAAATACATTGCATATGGTTGTAATTTGCCAGTTTGGCAGAGTAATTACACAGCTCACCACTAAATTGCATCCATACTTGACCAATGTCAAGACCTGATTCCTTAATGGCTGACACCAGCGTTCATGCTATAATGTTAATGGGGAAATAAATGATAAATGAAAAAAGGTGTAAGTAGATGATTGGCTATATAAAACATGTGCAGTTCCTCATACTGCTACATAAAATCCAAAACATCAGTGTTAAAGACACACTGGGTGATAAGCTAAATCATCTCTATAAAATTTAGCACCATATAGTAACGAGAGAATGCCTGCTCTCATTATCACCAAAGCCAGTTCTGTTTCACACAGCGCCTGCCCTCAATGGGCTTGTTCCTCACTTCCAAAAATATCCTCATCTGAACTCCCTGAAAATTCTCATGTATGTTCTTAATTCTTATGCAGCCAATCAGGTCAGCCCCTGTAAACCATGTGCACGCTTCTGTCCAACATCCTTTTTTCTTCAGCTCGCTTCAGCTCTCAGACAAAGATTACTTTGCCTGATTCACCATGCTGGACCTGCAACCCCAGAATTTCAAGTACCGGGGTCTTGAGTCTGTGTATGTCCTGGTCCCCAGCAAAACTGGAGATGGGAGACTCTTCCTGAAGCTCTGCCTGCTCAATGTGTGTGTTTCACACAGATCATTCTGAATTTGTCTCAGTGCTTCCAAGACGCAGGAAATTCCTGAATTTCACCTTGCAGGGAATAGCCTATGAATTCAGTGGATTAGCTTTAAGTCATTCCCGGCCCCATGCACATCTTTGGAGTGTGTGGACATGGCGCTCAAGCCACTGCAACGCCATGGCATGTGGGTCTTCTTCTATCCAGATGACTTGATTGTCAGGGCTTGGTCCAAAGAATGAGCTACATTGGTTCTACACTAGGGGTGTACAGCCATTGCACCATTTGTATTCGGGTTCGGATTCGAGTTTTAAAAAAAAAACAACTTCGGATTCGTTATTGGGATTCAGGAAGAAACCGGAAGTGGGCGCACTAGAGACTTCCACCGAGGTAGCCGACTAACTTCCGGTTTAGCTCTCGGCTAACTAGAATGGGAATAAAATAATTTAATCGTGTGGCTCTTCTAGACTTTCCAAACGTAATCGGACTGAATGGATCAAATTCTGCTGGTGAAATGAGTCGTTTCGCGCGGGTTTTGACAAAATTTATCCACCGTTTTATAGCCGCTTCTTTTCCCGTTATTGTCTATGAGAAAAATGCTTTTTGGGCCACAGTGCATCAAAAAAAAAAAAGTAAAATTGGCTTTAACGCGCGGTGCTGTTCCTGGGGGCTTGGCTGCAGTGCTGCCTGCTCGTGCTATGTGCTGTTGCTCCTCTGCGATGATGGAAGGGACTGAGCCTGAGGGCTCTCACCAATGCCAGACTGTGGCAGTGTCTCAGATGGACGTGATTGGCTCAAAACACACACCAACATGTTTTTTGTTCCGTTTTGTTTTAATCTCTTGTAATTGGCTCAAAATCATGCTCAAAACACGCATCCAAACGTTTTTTTCTTTAGAAAAAGGCTCCCGAATAATGAGGAGAAACAGAAAAACTATTCGGGATCAAAGCATTATTTGTGTACTTCTTAATATCATATTCGGGTTCAGGTACATACCTATTCTACACTGAAGCTAAGATCGCAATGCCTGTTTGGCTAGAGCTGCAGCTGACTTAACTGGCAGTACAACAGTCAGATGCATTTTGGAAATTTGATAAAAGAAAATGCAAATCAAACTACATTGTGTAAATTGTCATACTGATTGCCTCCTATCATAGAACGTGACATGACTTCGCTGTATGGTCTACACGTTCAGCATGCTTCATGGGACTATCAGTGATAACAGGTAGAGTGGTGGTTATGAACCGTGCTTCTGGAGCTGTCTGTGCCCTTACTGGCATGAAATTAGATCCTAACAGCACCTTTTCACCTTGTTCTCACTCTCTGTCAGGGTTCCTGTTGCCTTTGTAAACGACAGGGGATTAGACAGCCCTCTTGAAACAAATCACTTTGGATAAAAACAACAGCTAACTGACCATTATTAAAACAGATTCCTGAGATTTGAGTTATTACTGTGACATTTTTCAATGCAGAGGTTACACTTATTTAAACATAAAAACAGGAAAGGTACTTTTGTTACAGAATGGAGCTCATTTAAAAAGGGCAAAACCACCTCAAGCATAAAAATGTTTTTGTGAAATTTTGCCGTTTCCACCTTTTCTTTTTAAAGATTATTTTTTGGCATTGCTGCTTTATATGTCAGTCACAGTAGAGAGAGACCAGAAAGGCAGGGGACAGAGATGTGAGGGATGACCTGCAGCAAATGGCCTGAGGTCGGAATCAAACCCAGGAGGCTGTGATCAGGACTCAGCCTTAAAAAGTGGTATGTGCTCTCACCAGGTGAGCTACCAGGGCCGGGGCCTCCATCCGCCTTCTCTAATGTGATCCTTCAAAATGCACATACAGATAGGTTGATGGAAACATGGCTTGTGCTATAGCATAATGTCACATTGTCAGTGTCATGGAAGGGGATGAAGGCATGAAGGTGAAGGGTGAAGCCAAACGTTTGAGTTTTTAAACATCAATTTCCAGCTTTTGTATATAGTATAACTCTGTGCCTCCATAGTGTAATGGTGTATTAAAACACTTAAAAATGATTCAGTGCTCAGTAATCTCAAATATGTCCTAACTGATCATGTGTGGTGTTTCAGGAGAAAAATACTGTGTGTTGGAATGCCTCCAAATACCAAAGTCAGTGTTTTAACTGAAACACCCTGCCTTACCTTATGTGTCAGAGGGGCTTTTAGGCATTCCTGGTGTTGTCTCAAAGTCACATGAAGAATGTTTTGAAACGCTTTCTTTTAACAGTGTCATTTCTAACTGATCGGTGGATGCTGGACTGTGCACATCCTTTGGAGGGGCTGTGTAGGACAGAGTAGGCTTGCACTGACTGGACGAGTACATGCATGCAGTGAGGTAAGGTGAGGATATGAGTCCCATTAGAGGGCTCCACCTTCACAGAATTGGATTTACGATCACTAACTTTTGTTTCAGATTACGTTTCCAGAGTGTAAACTGGTGCTGTCCATGGTGCCCAGACTGGGGACAAAAGGAAAAATGTAAATCTTGTCAAATTTGGCTTGGCATAGTGACTAATCCCATGTGTAAATGGTGACCTATGTAATCATAAAACTAGCTGCTCAGTAGTATAAAATATGAACCACATGAAAAATGGATTTGGCTCACCTCACTGATGCTACTGCTCACATGACTTTTTAAAATCCAACACAGTCTTTTTTACTGAAGCTACATGGAGTGAATAGTTTGTGTCAGTATTCAATAGATTGTTTCTCTTTCCATTAAAACCCAGCATGATAATAAAAAGTAATACAACAACATCAATAACAATAGTAATAAAAAAAGCAGCAAATTTATAAATACTTGTGGAATCTGGTCATAGAATCAGTCCAGGTTAGGGTCTTCCCTAAACAATGGTGTAGTATTGATCAGTTCTACAGAAAATATGAAATCGATTAAACTGGATTATATCCATCATATCAGCGGTGGACAGCACTGATTGGCAGATATTTGATTTTTCAGAAGACGTCCATTCTACTCCATACATCAGCACAGGTAGGTATTGATCTGACCCTACAAGCATGACATACAAGGATGCAGGTTTTTATCATTTGAATAAAATGGCTGCAATTTTTTTTGTAAGCAAGCCCCCTGTAATATAACTCTGGAAGAATTTATTAATTTATTTTATTATTAGAATCACAAATGTGATTCTAATAACTATGCAACATTCAAATTATATCAGTAACTACAGTGATTAAAGACACTGCAGAATTCAAAGAAGAGGATTAGTCATTTGAATAGGCCACATTGTCAAGTCAGCCTTTTCTGATCACTTCACATCATGCATTGCAAAATGACCCAACTCTAAATGACACCTTTAATACACAAAGAAATGTCAATAGTATTTCCATCCCTGGCAGCACACGTAGTAATTTCTTCTAACACAACAAAGCCATCAACCAAGTCAGATCAGTGAGAGAAGGCGCACTTCCTAGTTGGAACTCCATTGGAGTCATGACCTATAGCTTCCAATCTATATTTCCCCTGTGGCAGTGCTATTGCAGACACATGGACTTGTCACCCAGAAATAAAAGGCTATGTTCAGCACTCAAAAAAAAAGAAGAACAGGGAAAGGGATCTCATTTCTCCACCGCTCTGTGCTTGAGGTGTGAGAATGGAGGTGGTGACCTGAGTAGATGCTTGCTGTTTGCTGTAGTGAACCATTCCACAGAGACCAAACCACTAGTAAATAACCTGCATGTGTAACACTACAGCCTGCGCTTTCATTTGTCCCAAGAGCCATTTAACCTCATATGCTCCTCTTCAACTCCATTATTCCTTGAAAATCCACGATGTTGCTTTATAATGTGAAAAGTGTGGCAAAGAAACCCATGTTGATGCAGAGGAAACAACACAATGATATTCTGAGTCTCATGGAATAGAGCATTACATAGCATAGCATAATAAAACTGAAATAAGAACAAAAGAGAAATTAGTTCAAATAATGTAAGAAATAGTTAAAAAAAAAAAAAAAATCTGTGGATTTGTTGCTGGCTGTCGCCATGGGGCTCTGAAAAGGTCATGAAGTTGTCAATGTGCTCGGTGATGATTGGCTGTAAAAGCCGTTGGCTCCAGCACAGCCTAAAATGTTGAGTTTAGAAAAGCAGTGACGAGGCATGTGGTTCTTATTAGATTCAAACAGACTTTTGATGATATAGTTTCTAAATAAAACGAATGATGACTGGACACAGCAGATGGAGGTCTGCCGTGCCTCAGGATGTATGGTGTTGATTCAGTTGAGATATATTTTTAACACAGAGCCTGAAGGTGTTGATATGAAGAATCCCAGAGAAAATTCAGAATGCAACGAATCGTCACATCTTCAAATGCTGTCATTTGTAAACTATGAAACTATGACAGGACATGGAGGATTGACCTTGAAGTGAACTTCTCTAAAGTTTACTTGCAGAGTATATAACATAATATCACATTTTAATCTGAAGCACAACTTCATGAGATTATCATCACCAGTGGCGTTAATCTGATGTGAATTTATATAAGGACAGGGTATGGGGGAAAATAAATAAACTGATACTATTCTGAATATGTTATTTATTTGTATTTGCCTTACAGTGATGACTGTCTGGGGATTATATTTTATGCACCTTTTTATCTACCTCCATATCACTGGCCTTCACATCTCTGGTTACAGCAGAAAATGAAAGAAAGGGAAAATATCTGAATAAAAGCATTTTTCATGCATTTTGGGCAAAGTCAATCCATCTGAGAAAGAATATAAATATATGAGGTCTCTAGGTTCTCTCCATCTAGCAATTTATATATTTCTAAAAATGCAAATACCTAAGACACATCAGAAGTTGTCTGGAGGACAACAGGTGCAAACATTCATATTTAAATTAATATTTTGCATGTTTGGATCGCTTTCACCCTGGGAGAGACTGAACAAAAAATCTAATAAAAAAGGCTGTACTGTCAAATGTCCATGTGGTGTTCATAGAGCTTTTATGCTGGTTTTCATATGGCAAGCCATTGTAAGCGTCTTCAGATTTCCATTGACACCGTCAACAGACTCTGATGTCCTCATGGTCTCCAGCAGGCTGAGGACCACACACACTGTTCCTTGACCCCTGCCACGGTAGGTGGATGGTGGAGGACCCAAATGGCCAAAAAAGGCAAAAAAACAAGTAGGCAAAAAAACAAAAATTTAATCAACTCACAGGGGATCGCAGGAAACTCAGGGAACACATGGCAGGAAGCACAATATAGAACACAATGAACAGACAAGGAACAGCACGCAAAACAGGACTTAAATACACAAGAACTAAATAGCTAAGAAGACACACCTGGGGAAGGGGCTGGAGCACAAGACAGGAGAACACAGAGGATAGGCTGAGGGAAACACTGGGAGGGATCAGCACAATCAGGGATAATTGACAGACACAGGACAGGTGTGGCACTGGGAGGGGCAAACAAGACACAGGTGAAACCACTAAAAAAAGAACCAGGCAAAGGAAACACATGAAAACAGATACATGAGACCAAACAAAACACAAGAAACACAAAACCATGACAACGCAAGGAACAACTAAAAGGCCAGCAGGGATCTAGAGGGCACAGACCTGATTACCTTGCCTGAAACAGAAGCTGCTGCTAGACCATTAAGAAACTTCAAAACCAGGAGCAGAGTCTTGAGGTCTACTCTGAAACTAAGATGCAACCAGACTGTAACACGGCGGTAATGTGTGCTCCTCTGGTCCTCTGGTAAGCACACGTGCTGCTGCATTTTGGACAATCTGCAGGTGATGTAAGTCGACCAGAGAAGGAGTACGTATTACAGTAGTCCAGCCTGCTCGAAATAAACATGCATGAGTTTTTCCAGTATCAACCCGATAGAGAGATGGCTGAATTCTGACAACACCCCTTAGGTGAAAAAAGGCAGCCTTTGATATTTCTGATGTGTGCTTCAAAATTCAAATCTGGAGCCACACCATGGTTTGCAGCTTGATGCTTGAGATTAAACGCTTAGGCTCTTCACTTGGAGCACACCTTCTGGCTCTGGGTCTTTGCTCAAACCACTAAAAGCTCAGTCTTATTCTTGTTCAGTTACAGGGAGAATTGAGACAACTGATGTGGACGTGGTCACCACACTGAAGCAGACTGTCCCCGGGCCTGAGGTTATCAGGTGACATGAAAACACACACCTGTGTATGATGACCTAACATGAGGGAGGAGCTTTCTCTGTTTAAAGAACTACCTAACATCAGATTAATGTGACGACACTCCAACAAGATCCAAATGTTGCACTTGAACCCAATCAAAAAAGCAATCAAATAAGCAAATAATTTGTATCAATAAATAAAAATAATAAATAAATAAATAATTTTTTAAAATGAAAATTAGCAGAATAAGTTGCCAGTAAAGTAGTGACACCTTACTGGGAAATTAGAAAAAAAAAAGAAAAAAAAAAAACAATCAATAAATAAAAATACAAGAACACTATTGCCCATTGTTATAATTCTATATTTAAAATTAAATTACAAAAATTAACATAACATTATCATAAAATTAACCCAAAAATGCCAGAAAAATGCAATAAAATTATTACACAATTACAAAAACAAATGAAATAAAATTATCAGAAAATTGAATTTTAAAAAAAAGTTTTAAAAACTAACTTTTGCTCCAGGGGTTAAATAAAACCTTTTAAAGTCTGTGATTCAAAGGGTTAAATGGTGGAATGGTGTGCTCAGTTCATTTTTCGTCTGCCTGTACATCTTCATCATTTCTCTCGAACACCAAGGAACTGAATGTGAGAGTATCTACTAGTTTTTTGTTTTTTTTTGCCAAAGTCAGTTGCAAATACATCTTAGGTGAAAGATGCCTCTTAAGATGGTCCAAAGGATGGGTATTTACAAGGTATTTGCAAGTCTACAACCACGTTTGATCCATGTGTCTGACAGGCTGGACCTCAGTTGCCTTCCAGTCATGCAGTCAGTCTAACACAAGAGACTCCACAGTTTCATTGCCGTGGAAACAGGCTAATACCTGCCTCATTAGGATTCAGGCCGCAGTTGTATCAGCGGTCGTCTCTGACCTGTGAACACAGACACAAACCGCTCAACCTAAAACTGACTTAAAACAACACTGGAGTTAATCTCTAGGAATAATCCTTGGAAGGAGGAAGGCAGAGAGCAGTGTGAGGGCTGAATTCTCCACCAGTACAATGCAGCAGGCTGGGATGGTGGGACTTAGCTTGATTTGGACGTCTTCCTCTAAAACGTTGCATGGTTTGGAGAGGCGAGGCTGCGTGAGACAGATAAGCAGCTACGGAGACGGCCATCCTTTTCTAGACAAGCTGCTACTGACTCCCATTTGTCAAGGGAGGGCAGAGCCCTGATAGCATGAATGCAAATGTGTGATGCACATTAGCACATTTCACACAGCGTATGCAGTACAAACACAGCTAATTGAAAAACAGGCACAACTATGCACAAATTTCTCAAATTTCTACCCCTGTTTCAAATATTTCTCTCTTTCGTATTCTCTCCATTTGTCCCTCCGTCAAATGCATACACACCCATATACTGCAGACCTTTACCAACTTCATTAGAAGACTTCTAAACCGTAAATCTAATACTGCTAAACCCTAATTATTGTCCTAAACTAACTGTAATTCTAACTTCTTTTTTTTTTTTCCAATGATAAATCCAGTTGTGCATTCTCTTGAACTGTGAGACACAATCAGTTCCTGGAGAGTGATGACAATAGTATTTTTCAAGCTCAGAAAAAGTGAGAGCGGGAGGAGAATGCTGTGGTGCCAGCAGTTCAAAGGACAAAAAAGCCACTGAAGAAGGTGTTTTACTTCAGTTGCCAAGATGACAGATCCACAGACGTGCGAGCTGTGGCTGCTGTGAATTCTAGTCTGCTGAGGCTAGTGCTGCTGAAGAAACTGGTATCCTGCTTTTTCTAGAGCGGTTGTGACTAGAGTTCTCATCGGGCCTGAAAATTAAGACCCTACCCTAACCGGGCCCTACTGGGCCAGCCCAAGGCCCTACCCTACCCTACTGATTAGCCGAACTTTAGGCCCAACAGCCCGACAAAGCCTGAAAAAAAAGAAAGGAGAGGGAAAAAAAAAAAAAAAGATCGCCAAATTCGCCGTTATTTAGCTCGCCGGTGACTCAAATTCTAGTAGCAGTGAGAGAACGGACATAATAGTTGGTGTTGGTGCCAGGTTTATTATTGATAGTCACTTTATGAATGGGGAGCACATGTCACGTGGTGTGGGCGTCACCGACTCACCTCAGTAGTGAAATCAGCTGATTTGAGAGCGGGTTTTTTTGAATGAGCTGGAGAGAGGGGGTGAGCGGGGGAGGCTCACATTTTGACAGCCAGCCAGTGAGTCAAGCAGGTAAAATTCCCTCATCTCAGCCTCTCGGCGATATCAAAATGTTTGTTGATAGTCGCCTAATAGTTGGCAAAAGGCAGCTTCACATGTTCAGTTGTTCATAAAACATGCTAAGTTCGTAAAGTTATGTTATGTATTCACAAAATGGTTTAATTTAGCACTAAACTGTTATCCCCGTACTTCTCTCTCTCCCCCTCCTTCTGCTTCATGCCTGCGTCATTTATATTTCGTCCTACAACGGCGACAGTAAAACACAGAACCAGAACCCGAAGCCTGAATTTGAGAACTCTAGTTGTGACCCTGTATGATTGAGGATCGTCAGTGAAAAAAGGCAGCAAGAGAAAGAAGCTCTTGCTCTTTGATTGTCACTCCTTTAACCATTACCTCTAATCCTTATTCTAATCTTAACCCAAGTTCTAGTCATAAACTAACCTTTGAAGAGGTGAGCACCAGCCAATGTGACTTCACTCAAGGTCTAAAACTCACTGTGGTACTCGTAAGTATAGCAGTAAAAAAAAAACACACACATATCAGCCTCAGTTTTTCCTGGATATATAGACCAGCCGGAGCGCTCCCTCACACTGATTTGGCCATTTCCCAGGATTAGTATGCAGGCACGAGTCCCAGGACTGTCAGATAAACAGGCCATTTGAGCAGCAGGGTTCTGATAGGAAATAGGAAAAGACCTGTCTCTCTGCTCAGCAGGAGGCCTCAGCAGACACGAACACACTCTGAAACACTGAATGGCTTTAAAGTCAAACGGCACACCAAAACATATTTTTGAGTTCTGTTACTCGGTGAAATGCATCCTGGTCATTATGTCAACATTTCTGAGTAAATGTGACAGTGGGGGGTGTTCACGCGGCAAATACTCTGTCTGATTCTCCCACCTGCTGGTTAAAATCTGCAGCCAGTGTGCAGCAGGCCCGGATGCAGGACAAAACCACTGAGATGGCATCAGAATTTAGAGTCAGCATTTCCATCAGCAGAATCCTGGTTATTTTCTGCTTATTGTTAATGGAGCTTGAGGGAACCATGGATCTAAAATTAGCATAATTGCATCATAACTGCACCTCAATGTATTTTGCTCTGCATAAAAGCTTTTCATCTCAGGGAAAATATTTTTTAGCTGTGATTAAAATACTGGTGGAACAGGTATTCATTAAATTATCTGCATTTTGAACATGTAGTTTGGTAAAATTGCTGTTATATCATGACGAGTAAAACCACAGCGACTGTGAGACTGTCCAAGAACACATCAGATAATACATTAGTTTCAGGCTGACTTACTGTGTAAGATGATTAAAGATGCTGCATGTACCTTTTTTTAAATCTCATGTTCACTTGGTGTTTACTAGATGTCAGGTCTATACAGAGTAATACGTTCCAAGGTTAATATTCCTGTTACACATCAAATCAATTCAGAGCTCTCTCCCAGTTCTTCAAATAATTGGAATGTAAATGTCTGTAACTCCCCTTTTTCCAGAATTGGAAATTCATGCAAAATATTAAATATAAAATTGTTGCATTCCAAACAGAAGAACAATAGGTATCTGCACCAACAAATGTTCAGTTTATGTATCAGTTCTGTTCTCCAAGGGGTTGTGTATTCAAACCATCTCTCCCAGATATTGGTGAAATTGCCTTTTTTGAGTCTCAGAGAAAAGTCAGTCCATCCATCACAAAGTTTTTGTACGTTATTCCAATCCAGTCCTTCTTAATGGCCACCAGCATGAGGTTTGTTTGTTTGTTTGTTTGACTGGTTGATTGTTTGTTTGTTTTGCTCTGAGTTCTTCAAACCCTTTGTAATTCAAATGTGAATATGTATTACAATATTCAAAATTTCTTCCATACATGCGCGTACCTCGACCAAGGCTACATGTATCATTTTGACAATTGTTACCACATTCAACTGGAGAAATCAGCAAAATGACCATAACTTACAGTAAGAAAAAGATTATCACCATCTACTGGCCTTTACACTATTTACACTTTTAACATTGTATTCCTGGCTCCACATTTAGAAAGTTGTTTTTGTGTTTTTTAGATGATCCATTCAGGGGGCAGATCAGCTTGTCTGTTTAGGGTAATTCCAGGCATGACTGACAAGTATTAGACATAAGTAGTTTTATCATATAAAAGCATTACAGATGGGGTGCCCTGGTAGCTCAATGGTGTTACGACCATACGTCAGACCATAGGTCGTAACACCCCTCACCATAGGTCGAAACAGTCTTGCAGCAACAAGGACCACCACATTAATTGGTTGGTTGGAATTTTGCATCCTGGCTAAGAACACCAGGGGATTGTGGTCAGTAAAAACCTGAACTGGCTGTGCACTAGAACCTAGTACCCTTCAAATGGTTCACCATGAACAGAAGCGCAAGAGCTTCCTTTCCAATGGTGCTGTAATTTCGCTGATATTTGTCAAATTTTTTTGAAAAAATAACAAACAGGATGATCTATGCCCTGCGCATACTCCTGAAGCAGGACAGCACCGGCACCACAGCCACTAGCATCCACTTCCAACTTGAAAGGTTACTGGAAATTTGGGGCAGGCAACATGGGAGCGCTGCACAGCAAAGCTTTAGCAGTATTAAAAGCGTACTGACAAGCTGGAGACCAAGCAAATGCCTTGGGGTTTGAAAAGACTCATGAGAGGGGCCACCATGTCTGAGAAATTTTTGCAAAATCCCGCACCCGACCTTGCCCAACCTGCTTCCCTAAATATGTGACAGTGGCTTTACTAAATTCACATTTCGCCAAGTTCAGCGTGAGTGAGGCATCACTTAGGCGACTAAAAATCAAGACAATGTTTCCAAATGATCAGACCAGGCGTCAGAGTAAGCTACAACATCATCTAAGTAAGCCTCACAATTGTGTACACCAAAAAGGACATTGTGCATGTCCTGGAGTATTACACGCTGAAATGTAGTACCCTTAAGCCAAAGGGCATCACAGTGTATTGCAAAAAATGGTCAGGCATAACAAAGGCAGAAATTTCTGATGCTCGCTTGGTCTAGGAGACCTGCCAATAGCCTTCCAGTAAATCAAACCATGTAACAAATTTGGCTGCACCCACCCTGTACACACAATCTTCCATTCTGGGAAGAGGAAATGGATCGGGATTAGTGACAGAGTTGACTTTTCTGTAATCTGTACAAAAACATGATGCGCTGTAAGGTTTGGGAACAAGCAGACAGGGGGAGCTCCAGGCACTCAAGCTTGGCACAGCTAAGCCATGCTCTATAGCAGGGGTCACCAATCATGTGCCATGGAGGCCAAGAGGCTGCAGGTTTTCATTCCAACCAAGACCTCCACCAGATGATTTCACTGATTAGCTCCTCCTTTCTGATACAAGGTGAGGTGATCAGTGAAATCACCTGGTGGAGGTCTTGGTTGGAATGAAAACCTGCAGCCTCTCGGCCCTCCATGGCACATGATTGGTGACCCCTGCTCTATAGGAGGTAGGAGACTTCCTGCTGCATCAGAGCTCTTTTAATTGGATTTATACGATATGCATGCTGTTTAGTTGGGGCATGACCCTCGACATCTATGTCATGGTACAAAACAGACGTTTGACGGGGGTGATCTGAAAACTGCAACAAATGGTCCTCAATCAACTTAGTAATATCCTGGTTGAGCCCCAACTTCATGTTATGACCCCGTCCAAGGGTAACAGGGGACACAACATGAAAGGTGCACATATTTCCAGGGCTCTCACCTGGAGATGCATTGTTGGAAGCTCAAGCTGTCTATTTTGGTGTTCCATGTCCTCCAGAGTTGGGCAGAGATTCTCAGTAGACGGCTCAGCTGGTTGGTCGGGAGCTATACCTGGATCTATGCCAGGAGTCGGAACAGCATCGCCGTTGTGACACCTTGGCCTCCTACTCATTTACGACAACACCAGTAGCCCCAACTGACCGAAAGGGTTAATACTGTGTGGTAGTGGGTTGAATTTGGTGGGAAATCTGTTTGCTTTATGGCACAAATGTACATTGCTGCCTAGCACAAAACAGGAGGAGGCTCATCATTTTCCCAGAGCCAAGAGAGTTTAAGTTCAGAGTTCCTGGAAACAAATTCTTTCCACTGTGTTTATCTTGTTCAGTAAAAGAAAAGATGCTGCACAGGGCGGGACAAGAGTCAGAGGTGTTTATTTATGATGTGGTTTTAAATTTGAGAAACTGAGATGGGAACATTAATTTGTAGGTAGCCTTGGCTGGTAAACTAGGTTGTACAGCTAACCTGTTAGCTACTCATATTTCAGTGTGAGCTTATTGATGTGTTTGCATCTGTAACATAACCTTGAAATAGATATTTCTCATATCAATAACTGTACTAAATGCTTTTAGCTTTCCTCCATAGTTTTGGGCTGCTCACTGGATTGAAACGAGCTAAACAAGCACCGACCTGGACGTGCTCTAAATATTGTGTGTCATCACGTCGGGTTTTCAAAATGCTGCCAACTCATGGGTTCAACTCATGCTCAAGCCAAGAAAACGCACGTTCAGCTCGGGGCAGACTGGAATTTTTGGACCCCATTCAAGCTCTTGCCTGAACTAACACAATGCTACATGGACTACGAAAAGATCAGTGCCCCTGCCAGTGCTTTGAGAAGAGTGATGTGAAGGAGTGCACAAAAAGGTGAAAAAAACTGATTGATAGAGTGATTTGTAAAAAAAAAAAAAAAAAAAAAAAAAGAAGAAGAAGTCATCCTGTCATACTTTTCTCTATATCTTCTTAATGACAGACTCCTCATAAATCCAAGCCACAAAGTTGGATGTGCCTCACAATTCCAAAGAGTGGCAATGAGTGAAACCACCTGGTGCAAAATGCATGTTTCTGTTCATTTTACTTTTTTGTCCTGGCATCTGTTGCATATTCTGGAGCTATTGCACAGATTTTTCTCAGACGGTTTTCTTCTGAGTTTTTCCCTGCAAGCGCTGAAGGTGAGGGTGCCGTTAGACTGCGGAGTGTTTTCTGCAAAACACCTCTCCTTCAGAGAGATGCGGATTCCACCGGCAGCATGGACTGAAATGCATCTCACTTTTTGTGGATCGAGCTAAAAAATGTTTTTGCTGCCCAATATCTCAGCTCTGCTTCTGCCACAACATCTTTGAAAAAAAATTGAATCTTGCATGGCAGTTTGTGGATTTCCAGGCATGAAACACAAGGCTAGTAACCCAGCTGATAGAAAAATATGTTGCCATTTTACATTTCTGCAAACCTACAAATGTGTTGAAATGTCAGTATTTCTGAACCAAAACTATATTGCATATCATTATTTACACTTGAAGCCAATGTGGTGGAGCCTGCATCAAGTCACCTGCATGCATGAATGCTATCTTATGTTAGTTACTTAGCTACTTAGCCACTTTTATAAGCTTGGTTAGCTTCATTAGCCACAACTATGTGGTTAAGGCGAGGAGCAGGTCATGGTTAAGGACAAGAAATACTTCATCATCACGGTTAAGGTTAGGAAAAGGTCATGGCTGAGGTTAGGAAAAGGTCATGGTTAAACTTTGTTGTCATGGTTAAGGTAAGGAAAAGGTTGTGTTAACACTAGAAAATGTTAGCTGAAAACAAAGACATCCCTCGCTTGACACTGGATGTGCAGAAGCAAAGTTCTATTGATTGTGCCATCCACCACTCTTACCTCATAACATGACATTATTTGCTTGTTTTATATTATGTCATAAAACTTCAAAATGTGACATTTCAGTGTATCTTTGGTTTGCAGAAATGTAATATGCCAGCATTTTTTCCTGATGACTGAGCTGAGGGATGTGGTGCTGAATACACTGTGCTTTGTAGGAGAGGTACTTCTGCTTGTCCAACATGCAGTTTGGGCGTTGTGCTTGAATGTATTTCCTTATATTTTATATTGTTCCCTGACTTTATTCAGTGTTCTGCTGTTGAATTAGGTGGGTTCATTTTTGAAAAGTTCTTTATTGCTCTACATAAAATGTGTCAACACACACACAGTTATTGTTTTTTTTTTTTTGTTTATTTGTTTTTTTTTTTTTTTAGAAATGAGTGTGTGGATGCTAATTTCCCTTTAATCTACTATTTGATTTAGCTCCAGCACCTCAGCCAAGTCCTAATTTGGTGAGCAGTGTCTTTTTCTTCTAAAAATCAAAGAACTCCCAGCAACTATTTGCAGAAATGGAGAAAACAGGGATTTAAAGCTACATTAATGTTATCTGAGGCTGCAGTGCACTCTAATGATCCCTTGTGGGGGTGGGTTCCCTGCTCGCTGCAGAGTGCATGCGTTTGCTCCAACTTTTGACTGAACAAATGTCTCAAGCTGTTAAAAGGTCACTGCCCCACAGCAGCGTCTCTTTTGCTTCTGGCAAACATAACATGGGACTGTTGCTGTTTCTATCCATCTTGGCCATGCCAGTGCACATGCAGTGGTTGCCCTGCATCATGGACATGCATCACAGGCAGCAACACTGACTTGTTGCTGTAACAATGTGTTACTAATTACTATATAGCTAGGAGACCCATATGCAGACTTTTATAAATACTAACATCCAAAAATCAGAGTGTGCCATAGGTCTATCAGTTAGTAAAAAAACACACACACACATACACACACAAAAAAAACCACAAAAAAACATTATTTGATTAATTGTAAGCAATTATAATACGTATTTCTGCGTACTACTGAATCAGAGGAGGAGGAGCCACCTGAGGACATGATATCAGCTGAGGAGCTGCATCTCATTCATGTAGGCCACTGCACAGTAAATTATTTGGGATAACTGACTTCACCTCGACATTGTCATAATGGGTTTTCAATACCATTTCCATCTGTCTAAGAATGCAAACACTGCTTGTTTTCTTTGCATCCATATTTCCAAACCCTCAAAGCGGGACCCTTACGTGCTACATGTTTATGCTCATGCACATGTATGTGCTTATCCATACATCATAGGCATTCATTTGGATGGGGGATGATTATTTAGCACTTGGCACACCTACAGAACACAATTTTCAACACCATGGACAGTGCCTCAGCAGAACCAAAACTCTTTTGCCTCCTAAAATCCACCAAAACATATAATAACACTAATCAGCCCATCCCAGGGATTGAATTGGTGTAATATAACATATGTATTGATTGTTAGAGTCCTTTTAAAAAACAAAACACAAGGTATTTGTCTGTGTGCACCAGCGCAGGCTGCCAGCTAAACCGCTGATTGTGACACATTCTCTGCCTGCTACTTTTGTAACTGTTTGACGCTGGCGTCATTAGATAAAGGTTTGTATGTTTGGAATGCATTGGATTGAATTGCAGACATGAACGATAAAAAACTGGGACTTTTTATTGTCAGGTATATTGATATTTGCTGGAACTTTAAATTGAGATAATCCCATAGGATGTCTGGGATGTCACTGTACATATGGCCTTTCTTCTAGCTCCACCATCAGACCGAACATGCAATTTATGAACATGATAAATACCATTTAGTCACATCTTTCCAATTCAACATCAAGCTAAGATTTAAAATACTGTACATGGTCTACAGTTAAAGTATCTGTGTTTAAAAAACAAAAGAAAAAAAATGCATTTTTCAGTATTAAAGAGGCCTGATTGACATCCATGTATATTTAACTCCTACCGATTTTTTTTTTTTTTTTAACATTTCAAAACCCCTAGAGTTTTGAATGTCACTCAGCAAATTATCCAAAATTTCAGTTCAAGAATGAAAAGGAAACACAAAATCAACAATTATGTCAGCAGCAATGTGAAATGAGAGCAACAGAGACAGAACGCCTGGTCTATATAGGATCAGAGCCTGGCAAGTGGATTAATGATGTGTAAATGTGTCAGTACCCTATATAACTGCAGAGTGTTGCTGAAAAAGACTAAGTGTGCTCTGCCAAAATTCCCTGGATGAATACAGAAAAAACCTGTAATAATACATGGATTTTGGCATGACAACAAAATATCCAGAAAGGACTATCATCTTGGTTTGGAGGGTGAAAACCAGACTGGTCATACTCAATCCCAAATTCCTGTTCATGTCAGTTCTGAGGATGTATTTATTTTTAGCAATCATCAGCATGCATGACTGAATCATGCAAATCTGACGTTCAACTTTTGTTTAGCAGGTTTAAACCAGTATTATGAGGATAAAGAATAAAGAATCATCTCTTTTTTCCACAGCTAAGTGTGTAATACCGCCTTGTCACATACCTCTAGGTGTCTTGCACACACTCTGCCCCTCGCTGGCCAACTGTAGTTTCACTTGGGGGTGAGGAGGCTGTCACTGTCCTGCGCTGAGGCAGCACTTAAAATACTCTTCCTAGACGTTGTTCTGTCATTGGATTAGGTAATTCCATTTTTTTTTTTTTTTTTTTGAATGCCTTACCATCAATCTGTAATTTTGAGCTCGTGACAGCAACCGTGTGGGGACATCAGTGAATGCTCTAGCAGTTGCCTTTGCAAGGTGAAGCACCCGGAAATACTCTGATCTCTACCTATTCAATTTCTATGGCTCTACCATTAATCTATTTTTTAATTGGCAACATTTATTGCACCAGTTTAGGCTGCAAAATTCTACTACACATGATCAAACTTTATTAATTTAACAGTCTGAGTGGATTCAATTGCTTATTATTAAAAATGTTAGCCAGGGGGGAAGTCCACCTCAATGGCAGATGATTAGTCACAATGAAGTAATGTTGCTGCTAAAGCCAACTGTTGAGAAAGATGGACAATACCGATGGTTAGCCAGTGGCATTTGCATAAATTGTGCTTACACTGCTTTGGTGAATACTGTAAACAGCTCACATGAAGCTTCATTCCGAGTGCCTGCCTTTCTTGTTTTGCATGTTATTGGTTATAATCAATTCAACCTCCCCCTGGAAGGGAGTGGGCAGTGCTCTCACATTCATGCCTGGAAATTTATTTGACAATAAAAGTTCCATTAAGAATCAGCAGTCTCTGACATGATTGATGTTTTCTTCTCGCAGGTGACAGATTAGTTGTCTTCAGTGTTGAAGGGGACATGTCCCCCCGTGTGCGACACCGCTGCTTTCAGGTGTCTGAACAACTCAGTGGGAAACGCACTCGTCTATCGTTCATCAAAGGACAGCCAATGTCACCGCAGACATTCTCATAGATAAATAAAGGCTTCAATTCCACATTTGTGCTCACCAGGATGGCAACCGAAATGAAGCAAAGGGGAGATCACACACATGAGTAGCGACCCCCCCACCCCCACTGCCCCCCCTTCAGAATTCATCATTTCCATCCCCGAGGGGACCAGGGAGGGGAGTGATGAGCGAGAAAAACAACAGCACTAAAACTTTTTTTCTTATCTTGATAATGGCTTTCGCTCGTTTAAAGGTGTCTGTATGATTTATAGAAAACGCTCTCCCAGCAGGTCTCTCTCTCTCTCTCTCTCTCTCTCTCTCTCTCTCTCGCTTGCTCTCTCTTTCTCTCACTCTCGCTTACTTGCTCTCTCCATTGCCTGAAGAGCCTCTGTGGCAGCCTGACCAATGGAATCACAGAAATCACTTTGATAATGGCCATTGATAGACAATAGACAAACAGGAAATGCAAGATTTTTTTTTTTTTTTTTATCCTTTCGCTTGTTATGTTTTCAAAATGTGACAGTTATCCTCTGTACTAACAATTTACCAAAGTTTGTAGGGAATCAGGGGGTTTTGTTTAACGATATAATGTGTAGGTTACTTTTCCATATATATATATATATATATATTCAGGGGCGGACTGGGACAAAAAATCGGCCCGGGCATTTTGGACCAGACCGGCCCACCACATTCGATAACGCACACCTTTCCGGTCTTTTTGCTCTCTTAAATGTGTATACCAACTGTGCAACTCTTTAAAACCATAATGCCATGCAATTAGTTAGCTGTCATCAGCAGTGCTGGGCACGTTACTTTGAAAAAGTAATTAATTATAGTTACTAGTTACTTCTACTAAAAAGTAATTAATTACCAGGAAAAGTAACTATTACGTTACTTTTTAAAAAATTGTTCAAATATGTCAAATTACTTGGCTGCCCCAATCATACTGGCCTATAGTACTATAGTGGAACAATAAAATACAATAGATGAATAGGAATTGAACTTTTTTATTCTACTGAACAGGCCACAACTGGCCAACACCTTTTGGGCATCTATTTCAGATCAGTAAGTGCAGGTGCCTGTCAACATGAATGGAGAATGAGCCCAAACTGCACATAGGAAGGTCATGGCAACAAACAAAGTATACCACACAAATCCTTTAAATCTGAATCTGATTCGATTGGTATATATATCTCCCCATAAAGTTAGAACAAGGCATTAAAAAAGGCAACAAAAACAACAACAACAACAACAAAAACCCAAAACAAAACAAAATAATAATAATAATAATAATAATAATAATAATAATAATGATAATAATAATAATTTAGCACCTGGGTTACAAATTCACAAAAAGAGTACAGAAATGAAAATTACAGAAACCCTAAATACCACTGTGTGTGTCATCTAGCCAATGACAGGCAGAATGATAAGAATCACTTCACTGTCATGGTTAACAACAAAGTGAGGTAATAAAGAAAAATCCGACTTTGTCCGGGTGGGGAATTGAACCGAAGATCTCCTGCATGGCAGACGGGGGCACTATCCGCTCTACCATCGGGAATTATGTTCCTCTGGCATTATTTGGGCTTTTTCTTCATTCATATTGATAAATTACGAAAAAGCGAAAAAGTCCGATCGGTTTGAAAATTGACAGCCGCTTTCGCGTTTTCTCTCATCTCAGTAGATCCTATGAGATAACGTTCGACCCGCGTTGCACTGCACACCGGCTCACCGAGCCACAGGCTCGTGATGTGATTGGGCCAGCCCCGTGTCAGTGGAGAAAAATAACCAATGGGCCGCAGAGCAGCATGTCTCAGGGGCCGGCCCGGTGCTGAGTAAACAAACTCTTGCAATGACTTTATTTGCCGAAATCATTATGCAGGCGGGACCAAACTACGCAAAAGGGGTTGTTTAGCAATGTGATTGGGCCAGCCCAGTGTCAGTCGGGCCGCTGGTCTACTGATCTCACGGTCAGCTATTTCAATAATAATAATAATAATAAATAAATAAATAAATAAATAAAAAAAGTGTCGGGGGACTGTCGGCCCACTTAGCACATCGGCCCACCGGGCAAATGCCCGGTGTGCCCGATGGCCAGTCCACCCCTGTATATATTGTTAAATTAATTGTTATAATGACCATATTCTCCACCCCCATCTTATTTCTGTTGATTTCTTTTGTTTATTTCTTTTATTATTTCATCATCTACATTGCTTTTGCATTACTGTGATTGTACTGCGATGCTGGCTGAGAAGGGTAAAGGATGCTTGGGAAGACTCAACCCAACTCAACAGTTAGCATTTGGAGCATCCAGCCAGTATCCAGCACTCAGTAACAATGAGAGGAAGATAGCACCACTACTGTCCTACAGAACGGCTGGGGGGAAGTGAAATAATGTCAATGCCATGCCAGTATGTTCATATAACCCTCATTTACTTTATTCCTATTGATCTTTACTGTGTTATATTGCTATTTGATGACATGCTTCACTACCATCCCATCAAGGAAATACATTTTTATATAAACATGCGCTACATCTAATATACAACAAAGTTGTGGTTCTCACTGCTACGGGTATACCAGCATGCATTTCATGGTGCTTGAGACGCTGAATTCTAATTATTATACTATTTTTACACAGCACAGGGAAGAGTTTGAGCTCCTCATTGCCTGGATGGAACAAATCCCACTTATTGTGTTGTCCAGCCCAGAGCTGAGAGAGGCCAGCATGCTGTTCGCCTGCAGAAACTGTTACTTCCTGTACTTTTCTGGCACTCTCCATTGTGCTATGCACTAAAGTAACAAGTAAACATGCTGTCCCCCACCAATGGTGTAATGTAGCCCTACATCACAATATCAATATAATATTGATTATTTTGTAAGCAATCCCTACTCCATAGCCATATTTGTTATTATGACAAATACATTTTTCCTAACCCACTGCATCTATTTTCATTTGAATGTTGTAACTCCTAACTTATTCCAATGATTATAATTGCAATGTGTTGGATTTCTCATATATATGTTGTCATACTATTGAGATACTGTATTATGTACTAGTGTTAGTAAAAGGGGATTGCCTCTTGTAAATAAAGCAACTTCAATAATTTTCCAAGTGTTGTCATGTGGTCCAATTGGGGAGCAGTCAGGCCTCAATCATCCCAAAGATCCCTGCTGCTCTAATGGTTAGGTAAAGGTCAAAATGTGGACAATAAATAAGTAAAAACACTTTTGGAAAAACATATAACACACTGTGACTCAGTGTTGTGTCTGGCTGCACTCTGGGCATAACAAACAGTTAATCTACATGTTTCCGTCACTGGAGCTGCCTTTGATTAACTTAACCACAAGCAGAAGTGACAACGAGGAGTGTGATCACATTGACTCAGCATTTTTCCATGCAGTTCATGTTGAGGAGTGTTGTGTTTCCAATCGATTCCCCTCGATTCCCAATCAATGCAGAAGGCTGGCACTTCCTCAGGACGCACATTAAATATTTACATGTCCAAACCTATTTGGCATGACATTGAGTGAGGGATCCATTGACATGACTTAGCACTACACTCACTGACAAACGGTGAAAAGTGCCCTCGGTTATACGAACCCTGTTATAGACCCTGGATCAGCTTACCTAATCCTCCTGCTGTGCAGAAATAGGTCTTTATCTGACCCAATCCTGTCCTGTCTAATGCTGAGACAGGCCTCACAGGCTGCACATGCAGGTAGCCCCTGACTCACCATTACCTGAGACACGAGATTATAGAATGCTTGGGCATCTCAGAGGTATTAATAATTTTCCACATTTCAAACAAAGAAATGTCCATTTTGCATCTCTCTATTGCTCGCTGATGTAACACAATAGTGATTAGTCAGAAGAGGACTTGCAGTTGCATAACAAATTTTGCCAATCTCACAAAACTTGTACCAAAAAAGAAGCCCACTGGAGATTCAGCTGTGTGCACACAGTGCCTGAATATAGATCAACCAGGCAAAGGAAATGCCAGATGAATATTGTGGAGTGGAGATAGGCTGTTGCCAGAGCCAAACCGTCAGTATTATTTCCCCTACCTTTTTATGTAGCCATTGGTTTCCATTCATTCCACTATGATATGAAAATGAACTTTCAGAGACTTCAGACTTTCCTCACTCCAGTATTCCATCACCGTAATAAAGTTGCCCACATTAGTTTTTCTAAAAGCAGCAGCACTGTCCAGGGAGAAGGAGACATAGTCACCGCCAATTATGACTTCCATGGTTTATGGATGTTGACCAATTTGTTAGCCGCAGAGGCAGAAAATGATCAAATTATCATATGTGGGTGATTATTATTACCCACATATGACTCGCAAAATGGCTCCTTGCAATGTAAAATGTGGGGAAACTGTAGTATATGGGCCGAACTTTAGAGAGTTTGGGCCAAGAGTTAAGATAGGATTTGCAGAATCAGTTTGGAAGTTTCTGGTCCCTGATGATGTAAATAGTAGAACGTAGTCAGTATAAGCAGAGATAGTGGTAAAAGAATGGTACCCACAGAACCTCAAACCTCAGCAGCAGAAAATCCAGTGATAAAGAGGTCACCTTACATGCCATTCTGTTTGATTGACAGGTCATCTGTAGGTACTGCAGAAAGAACATGCCACAGCAATGATTACTTAGACCAGAGATGAATGAAAAGGAATGAGGAATTGACAATTACCAATTAAACTAATCATTTCAGTACACTTCAGGAGGCACTGTATGAAATCATGCAGAGTCTCATCTTAGATTTTGAGCGTATTTCTGAGATAAAACTGAATGTCTTTTCTCCTCATGGGCTGCCAACAGGTGTCTCTCAATCCATTCCTCCTGATCAGCATGGAAGCTGTGCAGACGGCTGTCTTCCTGGCGATGGAGATAATGATTGGCACTTGAAGCACTCCCTTTTATCCTGGGATCAGAGCAGAAGACATAGAGGAGGAAGACATGACTGCAGACCTACCTGAACCACATCATCACACGTTCAGAAGAATACCAATTATTGCTCACTGTTGAGGGAATAAATCATCTAGACCTTTCACTGCATAAATCAGCACAGTGAAAGAACTTTGCTTATCACTGATTTGTCTTTATTAAAGGCAGAGTACGTAGATTTCAAGATACATGTCAGTGTTGCACTACTAGTCAGATAGTGAGAAATGCAAACTGAAAGGCCTTTATGTTGGGAAGGTTAAAAAAAAAAAAAAAAATTTACTGGTCAAATGATTTGGCATGTCTCTGCTTTATGTAATATCATTGACATTGAGAAAAAATTGAATCATTAATATGTATAAGCTGAAATTGCATCATGCTTTTTACGGCATATTTAACAAGATGTATCAAATTCTTATGCATCAAAAAATGATTTGTATTGGTCAAATGACTTGTCGTATTTTTCACTGACTTTAGAAAGCATGAATTATGGGAGCCGAACATGTGGCATCACCAATTCTAGACCTGTGTCATTTAACTTGTTTTGACACTGTTTGTTTTGATTTGTTGTGACACCTTGATAAAGGCAAAAATGCCAAAACATTTTGGTGACGGATTGAAATAAATAATATACTGTATATGGACAGAAGCGCGCAGCCTTCCTATATTTGATGCTGGGAAAAACCACCTGACGGGGACAGATTAGATTAAATTTAATGAAACTTTTATGATCCCTTTGGGGAATTGAACCAGTAGCAAATCGCAGTAGAATACATCAAAGAAGAAAAGGATATAAATAAGACTAGAAGTGCCTTACTTAGTGGGGGTTAAAATAACTACAATTCTAACAGTCAGACAAGTAAAGATGTACAGTAAGAGCGGAAATATGCAAAACAGTCTGGAATCCAGCATTAACAGGAAAGTGAAGAATTGTTGAACTTCATCATCATTTAATTCCTTGGAAATGATCCCAATTTGCAAATATGTAAGACTGACTGTTGTAATCTTAAATCTTGCCCTCACCATACTACCTCCACACACAGTTGAGCCTATTAAACAGTTCAGTCCTAAACCAATCTTTAAAACTAAATTTACCTTTGGTAGAGTGTTGGGTTTTATGATTAGCTGGATGTGATATGAGTCTACATGGTGGTGAAATATTATGACTGGTTGCTCTGTGCTCCCGTGGGTTGCTAAACCACAATACTGGAGGTGTGCTCCTCTTGTCACTTTCATAGTGCAACAAAACAGCTCCCAAAATAACACTTTCAGCACATAAACAAATCCGATAATGCAAATATAAAAAACAAGTCCTGGTACCCATTTTTGTAAGTGAAATTACAAGTATTTGTGTGCTATCACATTGTTTCTTCCTAGGGCAAGGTTATGGTGCAGAAGTTACCCACAGGCACTACCTGCCAGATCCACTTTCCAATTCAAATAAGTAAATAACAAGAAAATAGACGTTGGGTTTTCTCTTAAAATGGGTACTGGGACTTGCTGGTTTTTATATTTGCATCATCCACTTTGTCTGTGCTCATTTGTGCTACAAGTTTTTTGTGGCCTGTGCTACATGATGGGAGTAAATGGAGAGACACAAAGAGTATTCTGGATTAGCAGCCTAGGGTACCCACATAACTATACAGTCCAATTTTGCTTTAAATTACCAATTTGGGTCCCTGGGAATGCAGGTCATCAAATGTAAGTCTGTCCTCATGTGTGTCTATTTCTGGTCTCCGATGCGGAAAAGTTTGAGAAAGCAGAAGTCCTGCGTTAGAATGCGTGTTTCTAAGCCCCGGTACTCTATAAAGTGCTGGGTGTCTGATTTTGGAAGAAGCCGACAGGCCAACGGAGCTTCAGTCACTTCAGCCTCTACAGTCAGGACTCATCCATCAGCAGGTGAGAGGAGAGAGAGCCCTCTGCAGCCTGAACCGACTCCAAACTAAACTTTTCCATTTATGTCACTTGGAGCTCATCATGCAGCTTACTTTCAGTCTCCTCATTCCTGGAATTGAACACGTGCAGCAAAGAAAAAGCTGTCTATGACTGTGAATGTGCAATTATCTGCTTTTTTTTCATATTCTGTGATCAAGCATGTCTGGGCAAATGGTGGTGGAGCTTATACAGTTGACAGGATCACAAGGGATTCTGTCAGCGATAGCTATTTGTCTGTATGCAGCATGAAATCCCTAATCTGTGATTTGTGTATTCCTCTAGAATGAAGGGACCCCATTCATTCAGTTCCTTGTAAATGTGTTCGTCTTCACCATTTGTCTCTAAGATTTCCTTAGCCTTTTTAGTGGAGTGTCTGTTGGTTCTTTAATTTATTTCTTATTACTATCAATGCTGTTTTTTTTATTTTGATGTGCAAACGCTTATACATGTCTATATATGTATGTGCATGTGTGTGTGTGTGTGTGTGTGTGTCTGTATATATATATATATATATTTATATATATATATATATATATAAACACATACAGACACACACACACACACACACACACACACAGTGTTTTTAGTGTGCAGCACTAAACTAATAATGTTGACAAAAACAAAACTGATCATTAGTGATGAAATTATCATCTTCCAGTCAATAATCAGCTCCCAGTCTATTGTTACAATCAGTGGCTCTCAGGACCTCCGACATGGCTACCAGAGGGTGTTTTATGTCACTCCAATAGAAGCACAACATATATCTAGACAGACACACACATGTATATAGGCAATCTGGAATCCTCCTGATTCGCATGTCTTGGGAACATCCCAATGTCCCAATGGGAATGTCTTGGGAGGATAACCTGGAGGAAGCAGGGAAAACATGCAAAGTGCTTGGAGAAAGACCCTGAAATCAAACCCCCAACACTCTGACTGTGTATAGTCACGCAGCAATAACCACTGTGCTACCATTCTTACAGTGTGGTGTAACTATACCAGAGAGAAAAACAGCCTAATTGGCATGTGGAGAGTGAGCATGTATACACGGAGCTGCTGTGTCTCAGTCCAGAATGTCATCAGGACCTTGAGATTACAACGGAAAATCAATTACAGGTCGTAATGCAGAGCGGCAGGGAGGGGAGATGGTGCTACTCAGAGCTCTAAATTGGCTGCCGGTGCTGAGGGGCCAGCTGCTTGACTTTTCAACTGATTGCCCCTGGCAGAGGTCAGCACCACTCTCAAAACATTTAAATCCAAACAACAGGGCGACTGATTGCAAGTGATCACTGGACTCTCCCTCTCTTGCCCTCTGCTGCATTGCCACTAGTATTTACTCCAGTGGAAAAGGCTACATCTGTAAGGCACAAAATCACCACTCACTGTGGCCAGAGTAATCCATTGTAATTTTATTTTCTGTGGGGCAACATTTGGACATATGGCACTTAACCCCTTAAAGGACCATACCAGTCATTCTGATTGTTGGGCCTATTTATTACAGTTTTCCCACATTTTGCATTGCAAAAACCTATTTTGCAAATCATGCGGGGCTGCTAAAGATTTCACAACATTCAAGCAAAATCCCACAGTTGTCAAATTTTATTTAAGAGCCACTTTATCATGTTCTGCTACTATGGCTAACAAAGTCATCAAGATTAATAAATCACAGAACCAATAATTGACTGTAGTGATAGAGGGAGGGTTTCACCCTGCCCAATTTCAAGTCATCAAAATGCAACAGTGCTGTTGCTTTTAATAAAACTAATGTGGGCAACTTTATTGCGGTGATGGAATGCTGGTACAAAGAAAGTTTGAAGTCTTTGGAAGTTCATTTTCATATCATAGTGGAATGAATGGGGACCAATAGCTGGATAAAAGGTTAGATTTGTAGATGTGGAAAATATTCAAAATCACTGGTATGGGCCTTTATGTACTGTAGCTTCCAAGTTGGATAAAGAAAAATTCATATTGTACAACAATGTTGTAGCCATATTGTGCAACTCTTTGAAGCTACATCACACTTACATCGGCTGAAATAATCAAAGGCAAAACACCATGGTTTTATTGCTGCACCATTACATCAAACATGAACTATCTAGATGCCCTGTCCATCATTTCATACATATTTCCCCCGGAAATTAAGCAGAACATATTTTGTATCTTTGGAAACTTCATTGGAATATAAAATAAAGTTCCCTACACTTGAACTGAGCTCAGCTGTGCAGCAATAATGAACACACCAATGAGAGCGGCAGAGTTGAAGAGGTTAACTTGCATGGTGTCGCTTTGCAAAGTCCTATTGCATTGTTAACAACGCTGTTGGGTCTGGTGAGCCATAGGTCACGCTTGTGCATCGGTTAGAAAAAGATGGCTAAATTTGACCACACAGAACTACATGCAGCCCACCTCCCCTAAGGACTGGATCAGCCTCAGCAGGGAACTGGGCTGCTGGCCTGGAGCTTTCCATAAGAGAGGAAAAGAGAGACAGGACCATCTGCTGCAATGTTGACATCTGCTGGCCACCGTGGTTCAGCACAAGCCTCCTCTCAGGACGTGACTGTGTTCCACCAGTGGTTCTCAACCTTGTGCCATTGTGCCCCAAAACTGCAGCCTTTCTTTCCAACTAAAAATCGCAGCAGCTGATGTCGCTGATTTCCACATATTTAATCAGAGAGCGCTCACTAATTTGTGAAATAAGCTGTTGTAGTGTTTCTTTTGAAAGACCCTGCAGACATTCAGGACACGATGGCACACAGCTGACCATGGCACACTGCGTTCGACCAAGAGATGTCCATGCAGTGGATGTGGTGCACGTGTGTGTGCATGTCTCTCTCTGCCTGTCTGCTCGTGTGTGAGTGCATGCATGTGAAAGGCAGTATGTCTTTAGCCTGTGTCTGAACACTGCCTCCAGCATCATGCCATACATAGGCATCTCATAAGGATTCATTCAGTCAGAGCCATTCTGTTATCTCTCCGTCCAACCCAACCCCCCACCAGTCCCCCCACATATTTCTCTGTCTCTATTTATAGAGCTTGGTGGAAACACATAATAATAAAGATGATTCCTATCTCTCACTTCCAGCCTGTCCTGCTTAAAATGTTCAGGGCAAAAAAAAAAAAAAAAAAAAAAAAAAAGGATGTGCGGTTAAAATGCAGAATATGTAGCAAAACACAATTAAGGTATGTTTTGAGTTATTTTGACAGATATTCACAGTTCTCAGTATAGTATTGATGCCACATGTATATTCCTTTAATAATGTCAATAACATACAGTAGCTCTGTCACAGTGCCTAAATGACATCAAAATATATTGATGTCATTCATTGATGTCATTATTGATGTCAATAATGGAAAATTCAACTCGAAATTTGATTATTTAATTATTTGTTTGTTGTTTGTGTAATTGAGTCATGCAAAAGATAATACTGGACATTATTCTAAGGCAATTAGCAAATTATATGTATATATATATATATATATATATATATGTATGATTTGCCTATAATAGCCAAGGTGCTATCTTCCTCTCTTTGTTACTGAGTGCTGGATACTGGCTGGATGCTCCAAATGCTAACTGTTAGCCTCCTGCCATTCTGGTGGACTTCCCCCCAGCTAACAGTCTGAAAAATAAGCACTTTTAGAAAGTTTAACATCATTTTACAAGTGTGACTTTCTGAAACTAAAATGCTCATACAACTACCAAGCGCACATTAACAACAGACCTTCTGACATTACTGTTTATAACGGTATTTTCCTATTATCAACATCCAGCAAGATCTGGTAACTTATGTACTTCCTGTACAGTGTTGGACAAGTTATTTTCAAAATGTAATATAGTACTTATTACTAGTAAATTTAATTTGAAAATATAGAGCTAATTTACAATATTACTGTCTTTGTAGAGTAATATGTTACTGACTACACTGCTTTTGCATTACTTTCACCAATATAAGTACAGAAGAACCACAAGGAATTATATGGATATTGTTGATTCATAGCAGATAATAAGAGCACAGACACTTAAGTTTATTGCAGTTCATTACAAATCCGGGGACAGGTAATATTGTATAGCCTAATGAAGCTGTAGTGAAACAGAAAGCGCAAGCCCGTCGTCTTCTTTTGGTTTTTTGGCTTTTCTGTGTGCGGCAGAAGCACTCAAGTATCGGAATTGTGACTCTGCAGCTCTCAGCCATCACATTTCCACCACCTGAAATTCTTTGGGGGATATTGTTTCAGGCAGCAAACTGGTGGAAGTGGTGGGGGATGAATGAATTCTTAATAAAACAATAAACAAAAAAAAAAAAAAAAAAAAAAAAAAAAAAAAAAGGGTAGTAACTCATTGCTTGACACGGTCACTGTAACAATACTACCAAAATCCTATTAGTAAGGCATAATGTTACTTTGTTACTGCAATTAAGAATGTTATGTGGGGGAAGAAGCATTTGGAGCATATGGCCACCATCAATAACAATGAGAGGCATGAAGCATCACTACTGCCCTGCTTAACAACTACAGGGGAAGTGAAATAATATCACATTTTTCAAAATGGGTCAACTATCTCTTTAAAACCATCCTATCAGCTAACTCGTGGCCCCTCAAAGATGATGCAGCACCCCCTCTGTGCCAGTAATTGACAAAAACAAGTGCAGTGGCCGTTCAAAACGTGTCTGTTCACAACAGGCTGATTGCTTGGCCTCTGGTGTTGCTGCTTACAGCTTTCAGGAGAACTGATCATCAACAACTTCACATTCAACACTGCACTTCCTTCAGTCCTCAGCAATACAACAAGTGTGGAGTCAATCAGATGAACAGTTGTGGTTGTGGTAATCGAAGGACAGACATGCAGCACACAGACAGACAGACTTTCCTCCATTTTTATTCAATAGATCTAATCATTCTCATTAAAATCTCACTAGATTACAAGAAAACTTGAAGGAGGTCTTATTTTCTGAAAAGCAAAACTGCAGTACTTACAGGATGAATTGCACATACTGTATGTACTTTTAGAGATGAATTCTGATCTAACAAGGGAGGAGTTATATTATTAGATACACTCTCTTCCCCACCTGTAGGTTGATGAATTTAATTGTGTATATCAATGGCAAATGCATCATTTTCTCACATTCTGGCAAAACTGGCTACTATCTCGTCTGAGGTATTATTGTGATTAACTGATAACCACTTGCACTGAGGGGGGATCCCTAGCCATTTACCAAGCACTCAAACATACAAAGCTCCTGTCTCATCTCCTTATTTCCTGTTATTGTCTTTCAAATATAAGGCTAGCAATTTTTAATATCAGAGCTATTCAGTCAGTATACAGCAAGTTGAAATGTCAAATATCTTGTGCTTGTGATTAAGCTCATCATTATTCTGTTCCATACTCCGTCATGTAGTCCCTATACACTTCCATTTGCATAATCACTGAGTACCATATCAAACCCTTTTTCTTTTTTCTTTTTTATGACTGCCTGCAGACACATCTGATGACGTGTATTCCAAAGCATTTGAGTTTCTGTTATAGTAAGTGTAGCACAGATAAGAGGAAATCTGTTTTCATTCATGGACTAAAAACATGTTCCCAGCACAACGCAGCCTATTTCTACAGTATTTGTTATATATAAAATTGTACTGCACACTATAGGCTTTCCTCTATTGCATTCAGTACAGCATCAAGAAACTAAGAGAGCATTGTAGTTTATAACATACAGTACAGAGGGATGACTGAATGCTCACACAGAGCATTTATAGATGTGCTACATGCAATTTATCTTTTAGCATTTCAAAACACTGATTCTCAGCTTCCCAGAACTGATGGTTTAGCCACCAACAAGACTGGCTGCTAAGGCTAAAATAGGTAAATTGAATGATGCTGCTGACGTAAATAGGAATTAGCATTGGGCCTGGCATCGTATCCTGGGGCACACCAATGACATTTTCACTCTGGGATGAGGTTCCTGGGAGTGATGTAATTTGTGCACAACTGACAGTTCAGCACCAAAGAAAGTCAACAGAAGACTCACCAATTTCTCTGTGCCTTTCTCTTTTTTCTTCCTTCTTTATCCCTTATGACCATCAAGCTGATTTTAGGAGATCAGATACCACAGGATGTCCAGTTATTCTTTAATCTACCCCTCAAGTGTTACAGTTGAAGGGGATGAGGGATAATTAATCATTACAAGATGATTAGTGGTGTTTATTGGCACTATTTTGCAAACAGCTCAAGATAGCTTTTAGTTTTGTTTATATTCAGTGATGGATTTCACTTTGATGCCAAGAATCAGTAATAATAGGTGTTATATTATTCAAAGGGCCGCTGTCTCATCCTAGAATAAGGCAAAAATGAGAATCTCTTTACCCGTGACCTCAATTCCACAGCTCTGGTCAGTCAATAAACAGCTAGATGGAAAAGAATGGATTGGCTGAATAGGCTGCAGCCAGCATCTGACTGTCTTTAGAGTAAACACACTCCAGAAACTTTTAAAACACTCAGGTGACCCAGCTCCATTATGATTAGCTTTAAAAAAAAAAAAAAAAAAAAAAAAAAAAAAAGCTTCATTGCTTCTATTATCCAGCAGCTTACAATGGCAATCCCACTGTTACATTGTTTGACTTTGCCCTGATCTCCAGTGTTATGGATTCCTTTATTCTACTCCCTTCAGTCTTATGAGACTGAGGAGGACTAATGTAACTCACTCTTTGTTCAGTCTTCTAGGTTATACATTGCCAAAAAAATAGGGCAAAAGACAAAGACTCTTTCTCTGAAATTTCTCCCCACTGAGTTTATAATATGAGCGTGCTGCCTTTCATAATTTGTTTGTGAGGAAATCCTTTCCTCCAGGATGCTTCTTAGCTTCACTGCCTCAGCAGGCGCCTTCAGAGCAGTGGAGACATACAGAATCTGGTGGCTGTTACATTTAGTCATTGCTGTCTGACTTGATTAGGGCAGGGCTCAAAGTTTGAGTCACAGACCAGTTTTCTTCCCTGAACACCTAATGCAATTCATGATGTTAGGTACTTCCAGACATTTAAAGGCGGAAGAAGGGGATTAGGGCTCACTGTTAAAACTATGCAGGCAAGATATTAGAGGTTATCATGACATGGTCATCTCATAGTGATGTGGATTAGATTAGATTAGATTAGATTAGATAAATCTTTATTGAAAACTGGTTCATTGCAAGCAGCAAACAAGAAGGCATCCAGGAGAGTGCAGACCTTCGCCAAGGCTGTAGCTGGAAGTTGCAGCCCTGTTTGTGCTAGACTGCTGACATAGGGCACGTCCCTTTCAGCCAATCAGTGGGGAAAGTTGCAGTGCTGCCTTGACCCATGACCAACCTCCCCACCAGGTTTTGTGACATTTATGTGGATGCATGTTTGTTTGTTTTGTTTTTGATAGGGACAGCGCAACTGACATAATTATCCCCGTAGCCGTTTGTATCCGCGATCTTGTCCTTTCGGTCATTACCCAAAGCTCATGACCATAGGTGAGGGTAGGAACGTAGATCGACTGGTAAATCGAGAGCTTCGCCTTTCGGCTCAGCTCCTTCTTCACTATGACAGATTGGTACACCGACCACATCACTGCGGAGGCTGCACCAATCCGCCTGTCGATCTTACGCTCCATCCTTTCCTCACTCGTGAACAAGACCCCAAGATACTTAAACTCCTCTACTTGAGGCAGGACTTCTCTGGTGGATTTAAAGTTCCAATATTTTTAATTGGTTTCATGTCCTATGGGAGATTATTTAGCATTTTAGCATCTTTTATAGCACGTTTTAAATGCAGTCAGCGCAAATGATGTCCTACGATATGATAGCCTGCATCTTGTGACTCTGCTGGCTACTAAAACACCCTCTTTGACTTTCTGGCAATAATTTATTGAGAATTTTAAAAACAAGTTCAAGCTATTAAAATTGAATAAAGCTGTCAAAACTGGCCAGGTTAGTATATTGCAAAGATTCCACCTTATTGACTTCTTATTCATTATTTTCAGTCATTGATTGTAATGTATTGTGGATTGAAGTGCTTGACTGCAGGCTGTAAATGTATGTGTAAAATGGGAGAGCATCACATTCATATACACTTGAGCCACCTGTATGGGTATGTAATATTTGATGATTTTAAAACAATTAAGATTTGTCTTAATAGGTATGGATATCTTTTTAATGTGCCTTAAGTTGAGGATTAATATTATCTGCTCCTTCACATTTCAATTCATTGATAGCTTCAGTTTCTTTGTACTGTAAACAAGACATAGGAGGCCTGTTGCCTAACAGAAAAGCACACAGACACCATTTTGGACAAGTTCAGAGTGAGAGGATTCTGCTGAGACTCTGCTCAAGCCACTCACAGACACGTTTCATATGCTCAGTTAGTATTTCATCTGGCATATTAGGTGTTTTAGTAGGTAAATCAATCACTCTATCATCAGCATAGAGATGGCATCCAACATTTTGAAAGCTTAAATGCAGATCATTTATTAATAAACTAAAAAGAAGTGGCCCAAGTATGGAACTTTGGGGAACGCCTCTTCTGATGTTACTAAGGGCTGACCTGCTTTGTTTAGGTTTAACACTGCCTTCTGTTTTGAAGACTGGAAGCAAACCAATCAGTTATCTGTTTAAAAATATGAAATGAATGCATGCAGCAGGTGACAAGGGCATGGAGACAGGAAAATACATCAAATAGAAAAAATTCTTGACGCAGAAAAATTAACATATACAATCAGAGATGACATACAAAAATAAATGAGATCTACCCTAAAGGCAGACTTGATAGAATGTCTAATTACAGTATATTAATCTAACACAAGATTTGCAGTGGAAAGGCATTATCCCCACCACCACCACCACCTACCCCCTCTACCCAATAATGTGAAAACAGAATTTTAGAAATTTTTGCAAATGTATTAAAAACGAAAAACTGAAATATTACATTGACATTGAAGTATTCAGACCCTTTGCAATAACACATGATTTCTCTTGATGGTTGCTGAGATGTTTCTACACCTTGATTAGAGTCCACCTGTGGTAAATTAAATTGATTGGACATGATTTAGAAAGGCACTCTCTATAGAAGGCCTCACAGCTCTGATGCATATCAGAGCAAAAACCAAGCCATGAGGTCAAAGGAATTGCCTGCAGAGCTCAGAGACAGGATTGTTGCAAGGCACAGATTTGGGGAAGGCTACAAAAAAATCCTGCTGCACTGAAGGTTCCCAAGAGCACAGTCCCCTCCATAATTCTTGAATGGAAGAAGTTTGGCACAACCAGGACTCTTCCAAGAGCTGGTCGCCAACAACTGTGGGAGAAGGGTCTTAGTGAGAAAGGTTACCAAGAACCCGATTGTCACTCTGACTGAGCTCCAGAGATCCTGTGTGGAGATGGGACAAAGTTCCATAAGGACAACCATTACTGTGGCCCTCCACCGATCTGGGCTTTATGGCAGGGTGGCTAGACGGAAGCCTCTCCTCAGTGCAAAACACATGAAAGCCTGCTTAGAGTTTGCAAAAAAGCACCTGAAGGACTCTCAGACTGTGAGAAACAAGATTCCCTGGTCTGACAAAACCAGGATTGAACTGTTTGGCCTCAATTCCAAAAGTTATGTCTGAAGGAAACCAGGCACCGCTCATCATCTGCCTAGTACCATCCCAGCAGTGCAGCATAGTGGTGGCAGCGTCATGCTGTGGGGCTGTTTTTCAGCAGCAGGGACTGGGAGACTGGTCAGGGTTGAGGGAAAGCTGAATGGAGCAAAGTACAGAGATATCCTCAGTGAAAACCTGTTCCACAGCGCTCAGGACCTCAGACTGGGCCAGACTATGCAGCAGATAGTTTTGACAAGTGAATAGTGGTCAGTGGTATCAAACACCTCTTTTAGGTCAAGAGAAATGGTATCCACAAAATTCCTGCTGCGCAAAGATGCTTTCATAAACTATACAGCCCCATGTGTGCTCACCCTTTTAGACAATCCTGCAATTACAGAACCCCCTGCCAAAGGTTTAAAGTCCTTCATGGAGGTAATAATTGCACACAACAAAGAAGATTGGGATCTAGATAAGAGTAAAGCAAGTGGTTATTATATAAAAACACTCAACTGGCAATTCAGCACTCAGACAACTCTGAGTGAATGAAAATGAAAAAAAAATGAAGAAAAGAACCAACAGCTATCAGCAGCAGAACTTACCAAGTCAGAAAGACAATGTGACAAAAGAAAACATATGAGCATATGTGCAATGTGAGAAAAGACAATATGTGAACGATTTCAGCATGCATCTTGTACAGGCTATGCAAAAATATTCCTCATATTAATGGGTCACGTGTGCATGTGCACGTGCAGTGTGAAAACAGTACAAAGCTAATGACATTACATTCTAACAAATCACCAGACACAAAGGGGGTTAGGGAGAATTTGAAGGACGGCATGGCTAGTATGTAATGCATTTGTGTGTGTGTGTGTGTGTGTGTGTGTGTAGGTGGGTGGGTGGGGGAATTGGAATGTGTGTGGGTGTGTTGAGTTCAATTTTAAGTTTCTCAGCATGCGCCAAGAACAGAGGGTGTGCACATTTGCAAATACATGCTTACTCACAGATCTTTTAAATTATGCAATACACTTAGACATACAAGCAAGTATGGTTGTTTATGGGTGGTGTGCATGTGTGCGTTTGTGTGTGTGTGTGGGTTGGGGGGTGGGGTTGGGGCGTCCAACTCTGCAAAGATGCTACCAGTGTTATGTTCTAAAATAATATTACCATGGTAACATGGTGTAAGCTTTGCTTGAGCTGCTGTTCCCGGACTTAAGTCGGTAAAACAGAGATGCAGTGCACATTTTTAACACGGAGCGACAAGCAGAAAGATACCAGGTCCCAGTTGGCTTGTTTATATAGATATATATATATAACTTAAAATATACAAATAGAAATATATATAATGTATATGTTTATACTTTTGCAATGTTATTTAATATATTATTATTGGTATTCTGTCTCTTGATGATTTCAGTTATCTTGTGTCTGTTAATGGCTTTTTAAAAATAATTATAATACATAATAAACATTATATAGCTTTCAGAATTTTAGAAATTTTTGCAAATGTATTAAAAACGAAAAACTGAAATATTACATTGACATTGAAGTATTCAGACCCTTTGCAATAACACATGATTTCTCTTGATGGTTGCTGAGATGTTTCTACACCTGGATTAGAGTCCACCTGTGGTAAATTAAATTGATTGGACATGATTTAGAAAGGCACTCTCTATAGAAGGCCTCACAGCTCTGATGCATATCAGAGCAAAAACCAAGCCATGAGGTCAAAGGAATTGCCTGCAGAGCTCAGAGACAGGATTGTTGCAAGGCACAGATCTGGGGAAGGCTACAAAAAAATTATATAGCACTTATATATATTTATATATATATATTATAGCAGCGGTAACAACATAAAGAACATAAAAAGAATAATGAAATACTTAATGAGATAAAATAAGAAGCGCAAGAAGGAGAGAAAACGTAACACAGAGGTGAACTCGTAAAAGAAAACGCAAGGAATGACAAATTATTGAATGGTTTTGAATCATAATTTGAAAGCATTTGCCTCAAATTGTTATAATAAAATTTCATTCTGTTTGATTTAAGTCTTTGCTTTGACAAAACCAGTTAAAATGAAGCGCAGTTCCCAGTATCAGGGCACACACCACTGATCCAAACCCACCCACAACCAATTCATGCCAGCGGTAGAAGAGTCTCAATTTAAAACTGTAAATACTAAAAACACTTGAGGATAAATGTTAACACACTTTTTGTCTTTGAGACCAAGTAATCCCTTTAATCCAGGTAGAAAATTAAAAACTCATGCACGCCTTTGGGTTTAACAGAACCGTGGACATATGGCATTGACAAGCAACAGTAGACTCACAGATGATTGACTCAACAATAGTTTGGTTTTCGCCAGCAGATGTCAGCCTTTCCCTAGACTTTATGTAGGCCTGCTGCATCTGACTTCCTCTGCTGTATTCATGTCATGAAGGATTGTGAATGGAAACACTGAAGGGTTTTCAGCCAGAGCCGCTCATGATGTGGATCTGAATTCAAATGAGATATCAGATGGGATGTGAAGAGATATTAATACGTGCCTTGAGCAAAACCCGATCTGCTAGATACAACATTCTGCTTGTAATCATCTCTGATTTTTCATGTAGGTAAAAAAAAACAACAACAAAAAAACTATTATATTACTCATGTAGAGGTAATTTGAAATGTAAGAAATGGTGAACATATTACATTTAGAAAAGATTCTCACATAGGGACAAGGCAGATTTGTTTGCTAGGATTTGGAACCCTGTATTTTATTATTTTTTAAAAAATGAAGGGACTCCTATTAAAGTATGATGGTATTGTTATTGCTATATTTTATCCTGATTTTTGCCTCTTGTTTTGTACTGGTAGAGAGTAATCACAACTGTGTTTGTATATTAGGTGAATGTGCCTTGATTCTAGATCGTTTTTCTGCTTTTAATTGTTATTATTTGTTTATTTGTTTTATTGGGATGTCTTCTGTTCCCACCTATTTTTGTATGACCTCTGTCTTGACTTTGTCTGTTTCTTGTCCATTTTGTTTCTTGTATGTAACACCAAGGACCATGCTGGAAATAAGTTTTGTACTTTTGCATGTCATCCAATGGATTGCTGTTTTATTCGTCTTAATCCATAAATAAATCTATCTATCTATCTATATGTTTAGGAAAGCAGAACATGGAAAATTTGAACAAACAAACAAAAAACAAAACAAAAATGAATGAGTGTTATAGGAACATGGCGAAATATAAACAGTCTAATACAAATTAAAGGCAAAGTTCACTCATTTTGAAAGGGGAAACACAAAATTTGCAATGGAAACTGTCAAGAGATGTGGCTACAAATGGCAAAATTTTGGATTCACATATTTATTATGCCTGATTTGATATAAGATGCTGTTTCTCAGATATAGTCATTTCTATATCATACTATATTTAGTTATTGGTCATGTGAGGTTACTCGATTCATCATTTTTTACAAAAACACTAAGGAAAAATAGGTTCCTGTGAGCACATGTTCAAAAAAAATTATGTCCTTAATGACCAGATACATTCAATAAGAATGAATTATAACAAAAAAAAAAAAAAAAAAACTTTCCAATGTGCTTTTGAAGAGAAATGATGAGAGATGTAGCTCCATGACCATGTGTTTCCATGCATTCCAGGGTTCATGGGTATGGCTGTATTCTGATTAGCTCCTCTTTGGTCTTTGAAATGCAGGCTCAGGTGTATTTTTATTCACATATCTAGTATGCTGCCGGTTGCCGCTGTCAGTCTTGCTGGCAGGCAAAGCGGAAGAGCTGCTGAAAGTGAGATATGGCTGATTCTCAAAAGATTCACTGTTCAGGAGGAGATTGAATTGTTAACATCAGTTGGTGCTGGGAGGGCAGACATTTTTATTGAGCCTCCAGATTGTGAGAGTGGTGACTGGGCAGAGGACAGCGGCGAGGAGGTGAAGAGGAGATGGGTAGAAGTCTGGACAACTTGTCAGATCATCTGTTAGATGTCATAGTACATGATCCTGCTCAAAAATGGAGAAAATTTGTTTTTTGGAGGTGAGGACATTTTGGCCTGTTCGGCAAAATTGGGTTTATTGGATAAGGTTAGGGTTGAGGTTAGAATTATGTTTGGAGTAATTTTAGGGTGAGGGCACTTTGGAAAGGCTGTATAAGGCTGTAAAAAATGAATGGAGGTCACTGTAATGTCCTTACTAAGATAGAAAAACAATATTTGTGTGTGTGTGTATGTGTGTGTGTGTGTGTGTGTGTGTGTGTGTTAGTAGTTGGGGGACCTAAAAAAAAAAAAAAAAAAAAAAAAAAAAAAGTCTTCAGAATTTAAAAACTTAAGAATACAGCCATACCCATAAACCTTATAGAAATGCATGGAAATTCATTGCCATGGAGCTACATTTCTCCTAATTTTCCCCATAAATCACATTGGATTTGTTTTTTTTTAAATAAATTCTTACTTGAGTCTATCTGGTCATAAAGTGCATACATTTTTTTGAACATGTGATTACAGGAACCTGTTTTTCCACTGGTGTTTTTGTGAAAAATGATCAAATGAGTAACCCCAATGTGACCAACGACTAAAAAAAGGATGTTAAGGAAACCTTGCGCAGTAGCCTCATATTTTGACTGATTTGAAAAATTTCAAGGGATTTATGCTTAGCTCAGCTGCTAGGCCTACTTTAACGGGCTGTAAAGAAAAGCATAAAATCCCACTGTGGACATTAATTGATATTTGATTGATATGTCCTTCCCTCCTAGCTGTTATGTATTTACTGCTGCTAAACTCGACTGCACTAGATAATGACTGACCAGGGTCAAAGAGACTGCTTCAAGGCCATTCCTCGCCTTCAGGGGTATTGAAATGTATAGCGAACATCATTAGGATCAGGAGGGTAGTCTTTAATTAAAGGTATAGTTCACCCATTTTCAAAAATGTGATACTTCACTTCCCTCCCAGTTGTAGTGGTGCTGTCTTGCTCTTTTTGTTACTGAGTGCTGGATACTGGCTGCTCCAGATGCTAAATGTTAGCCTCTGACACTGAGGTGGACTTCCCCTGACTAACAATCTCAAAAATCCTGACTTAAATGTATGAATACAAATGTTTCAAAAGAATAATAATAATTATACACTGGTAATTTTAGAACATCCTTCAGCAATCACTATTCTTGTATTCACATTGTACATTCCTTTGACCACAAAATAAGCAGTTTCAGAGATGCCTTGCTTTAATGGAAATTCAGTTATTATAGTCCTGACCTGATGTGAAGTCTCAGCCCCGTGCTGCCACTGTTGACTGACTCATATTCAGGAAGCTCAGCTGGATTTCATGCTTGGCAGAACACGGGGCAGCTGCCAGTCACTCTCAGGTGAAGCTTACGCCAAGCAGTGGCATTTAAAGTTGCAGGAGGTGAGATGCAGAACAAGTAAAAGCGGGACTGAAAGACATTTGACTGACACATGCACAAATAACCAGGGAACTGAAGAAGACACGCCAGACGTCCGCCAAATTATAGCAGCAGTCAACCCGAGATATGATTAATATCTGTGTCATACCATGTCATCTGCCATACCATCTGTGTCATGCATATGTTTTGGTCAAATTCATACTTGAGAAATGCATTGGGGAATATTTAGAGGCCTAATTAATTTGATTTCTGTGGGACATCTCCTACTGTGTAGACCTGTATGAAGTATACTTTTCTAATTCATGCCAACATTTTTACGTTTTTTTTTTTTTTTTTTTTTTTTTTTTTTTTGTGGAAAGGCCTACCCTGACTCTTTCACTCATAATATCACAAATGAGGAAAGTACATATTTTATCCCATACCAGCACATGCTCTGGACACTAATGGACTAATTAAAAATGTGTCAAAATGAGGCCTCTGTTTTGTTTGAATCATATGTGATGCTTATGTGCTAATGGGTCAATAAGCAGCTTTAAGCTGTGTTAAGTCATGATTTCAACAAGTTGGACTCCGCTAACCTGTTTATGTTAGACCATGGACTGTGACTTGCTCACTTAGATTTTATTTTGTTCAATATGATTTTAATTGCATCTTGTTCTTACTTTATCTTACTTTCTGAATTGTGCCACACACTGTAATCTCACTTGATCATTAGCCAGTATAGAAAAAAAAAAACATTAATTTATGTCTTTCCCCCCATAGAAAACGCCTTTGTAGTAAGTTACATCAGCATGATACTTGACTCTTGCTTTATTTAATAAAATGGTTGTATTTCATAAGGAAATATGTCAGATAGGCAAAAATATGAGTAAATATTATTGTGTAGATAAAAAAAAAGTGCTGCTCTGCAACTCTGCAACTTGCAGTTGCTCAGTTCTCAAGAGAAGAATCTAGTATAAGCATAAGTGAAATTAAGGAAATGGAAAAACAAATAAGAAATAGAAAAATATGTGCATTATAAATTTATAAATAAATAAACACGTACATTCATATATTTATACATAAATAAATGCTGCTTTCTTGACCATATCTCGCTGATATTGTCATTCTCTTTGGGACTAACCTGTTTAAACCAAGCATACACAACGTGAATAAAATTACTCAATAAACCTAATCTAAAAAAGAAAGTAAAGGTTCAGCACTGTGGAGACGCGTTCAGTTGTACTTATCTGCACTGCGCATGCGCAGTGCGTCTCCTAGTCTGGCTGTGTTGAGGAAGTTTGGAGCAACTTTGTACCTGGACACTGTGGATTTATTAATAACCCCTTTACAGGTACGTGTTTTCTTGTTGAATACTGCTTCGGGTTATCCAATCAGATCGTCATGCTATACTTTCATGAATGAAAAACAATGGGTTTTTACCATATATAACAGCCTTAATTCGCCCAAGCTGCGTGGTAACTCCTGTTAACTGTTCCCTCGCTGATTACCTTGATATGACAGCCAGGTGCTTTTAGTCAGGTTAGCTAAGGCTTGTGGTAGCACTGTAGCATTGCTAGCTGTTAGACATTTCAAATCCCACCTTCCTCGATACTGACCATCTTCAATTTCAAAACCCAACGTTACTCAGTTAACTTAGCTGTCCTGCCTTTTTTCTGTCCAGGTTAAGGTAACTCGAATTACCCAGAAGTTTTTATGGGCGCGAAACTTTGTGGGGTTTATACTAATTTCCAGTTCCATCTCTTTTTCTCTCAAGAATGACATTGGCCCTCGGCTATTTAACTGTAGAGGTACTAAATTAGTTTTCATGTTAAGCAAATCTAAGAAACCTGCTCTCTCTGGTTTACAGTAAGAGTTGACAAGCTTTCTTGCAGCTTGGAAGTCATATCATCAAGTTCAGGGGCTCCTAGACTTTTTCATGTCAGGGCCCACATGTTGAAGTAGTGTACTGTACTCCAGACAATTACTTTGTAAGGTAAAATGAAGATATCAAAAAGTAGTTAAGCTTTAAAGACACTCTTCAGAAATTACATTTCAACATTTCCAAGAATACAACATCTGGTCCTTGACAGGTTACAACCTGATCTCTATGATTCATTATACTTTATGTGGTGCCTGTTTTTAGTTTTTGGAAAGTGGCCCTTGGGCATCAATTGCTATTGACTGTAACCCTCCTGTTGTATTCCATTTTCCTCACACTTTTTCATTAGTTGGGGTCAGTTTGACCCCAGTGATTTAAAACTCCAGAAAATGATTCTATTAAAATTGTTTATGTGTCAGGTACTTTATGTGTCTTGTTGACGACCTAAATAGCCTTTTAAATAAACATAACCCCACCCCGACCACCCTTACTCATCAGCAGTTCTTGTGGAAATTATGCTTTTCCCTATCAAATGTCAGATGTACTGGTGTGGCTAAGTTAGCAGAAGGAAGTTTTTTGAAGATTATAAATAGCACCTTGCAGTTCCTCAGTGTGATCCAAAACAATTAAAACAAATGTATGTGAAATGTTAATATTTCTTTCATGTTTTATACAGCTAAAAAACAAATATTGACATGTTTTCCCGCAGGTACATAATTTGCAGTTGAAAATAGTTAATAAGTTGCAATATACAGTACAGGCCAAAAGTTTGGACACACCTTCTCATTCAATGCGTTTTCTTTATTTTCATGACTATTTACATTGTAGATTCAAACTGAAGGAATCAAAACTATGAATGAACAAATGTGGAGTTATGTACTTAACAAAAAAAGGTGAAATAACTGAAAACATGTTTTATATTCTAGTTTCTTCAAAATAGCCACTCTTTGCTCTGATTACTGCTTTGCACACTCTTGGCATTCTCTCAATGAGCTTCAAGAGGTAGTCACCTGAAATGGTTTTCACTTCACAGGTGTGCCTTATCAGGGTTAATTAGTGGAATTTCTTGCTTTATCAATGGGGTTGGGACCATCAGTTGTGTTGTGCAGAAGTCAGGTTACTACACAGCCGACAGCCCTATTGGACAACTGTTAAAATTCATATTATGGCAAGAACCAATCAGCTAACTAAAGAAAAACGAGTGGCCATCATTACTTTAAGAAATGAAGGTCAGTCAGTCCGGAAAATTGCAAAAACTTTAAATATGTCCCCAAGTGGAGTCGCAAAAACCATCAAGCGCTACAACGAAACTGGCACACATGAGGAGCGACCCAGGAAAGGAAGACCAAGAGTCACCTCTGCTTCTGAGGACAAGTTCATCCGAGTCACCAGCCTCAGAAATGGCAAGTTAACAGCAGCTCAGATCAGAGACCAGATAAATGCCACACA
This sequence comes from Myripristis murdjan, assembly GCF_902150065.1. Taxonomy (NCBI): domain Eukaryota; kingdom Metazoa; phylum Chordata; class Actinopteri; order Holocentriformes; family Holocentridae; genus Myripristis; species Myripristis murdjan. The sequence goes on from NC_044002.1 coordinate 2,353,484, forward strand.
GAGTTCTAGCAGCAGACCCATCTCTAGAACAACTGTTAAGAGGAGACTGCGCCAATCAGGCCTTCATGGTCAAATAGCTGCTAGGAAACCACTGCTAAGGAGAGGCAACAAGCAGAAGAGATTTGTTTGGGCCAAGAAACACAAGGAATGGACATTAGACCAGTGGAAATCTGTGCTTTGGTCTGATGAGTCCAAATTTGAGATCTTTGGTTCCACCCGCCGTGTCTTTGTGCGACGTAGAAAAGGTGAACGGATGGATTCCACATGCCTGGTTCCCACTGTGAAGCATGGAGGAGGAGGTGTGATGGTGTGGGGGTGTTTTGCTGGTGACACTGTTGGGGATTTATTCAAAATTGAAGGCACACTGAACCAGCATGGCTACCACAGCATCCTGCAGCGACATGCCATCCCATCCGGTTTGCGTTTAGTTGGACCATCATTTATTTTTCAACCGGACAATGACCCCAAACACACCTCCAGGCTGTGTAAGGGCTATTTGACCAAGAAGGAGAGTGATGGAGTGCTGCGCCAGATGACCTGGCCTCCACAGTCACCGGACCTGAACCCAATCAGGTTGGTTTGGAGTGAGCTGGACCGCAGAGTGAAGGCAAAGGGGCCAACAAGTGCTAAACACCTCTGGGAACTCCTTCAAGACTTTTGGAAAACCATTTCAGGTGACTACATCTTGAAGCTCATTGAGAGAATGCCAAGAGTGTGCAAAGCAGTAATCAGAGCAAATTTTGAAGAAACTAGAATATAAAACATGTTTTCAGTTATTTCAGCTTTTTTTGTTAAGTACATAACTCCACGTGTTCATTCATAGTTTTGATTCCTTCAGTTAGACTCTACAATGTAAACAGTCATGAAAATAAAGAAAACGCATTGAATGAGAAGGTGTGTCCAAACTTTTGGCCTGTACTGTATGTTATCGCCATACTAAGCATATCAAAAATGTTTAAAATCACAGTACTGTCATATTGTGACTATATTTTGAGCAATTGTGGCATTGTGGTACCTCTGATGATTCCCACTCCTAATGTTTATCCACTTGTCCCCATTAAATTAAGAAAAGTCACTAATTATGAAGCAAAAAACAATGTTAATCATGTATTTAGAGACATGAAATATTGAACGGGGTCAGATTGAGCCCTTAGATAAGATAATAGCAGGGTTAAAGTTTTGGCCATGTCAGCAGATGGCTTATATTGTTTTCTAGTCACTGTTGCTTGTGCAAAGCATCATGGCCAGTGGTGTATGACAGCATGGCACACACCACTGATGATGTGTCTGCATTGTGTGATTCCAGAATTTCCGTCCTTTATTACTAAGAAAAGCATTCATTGGTACAGCCTTCCCATGACCCACGTGTCTCTATGCTGGGAGCCACCATCATTGATCAAGTTATGAGCCTTGAGAGTGTTGTCTGATTTTCATATTGTGTTGAAATGTCTGTGTTTACCGGCAGTCTGTCTGTATCAGATCAGATTATTAAAAAAAAAAAAAAAAATCAGACTCATCATATATCTTGAAATGCATGTATTTGTCCCATCCAGGGTGCTCTCACATCACATTTTCAATATTTTTCCCACTGATCACTTTCAAAAAAGAAATTGCTTCATTCCATTCATGCCAATGCCTCACCATCTGAAAATATCATTCAGTACACAAGCCTGTAGTGTAAGGCTTTGAGTTGACTGTTGTTCAAAATTGAAGTTCAGCAGGTTGTTCACACTTGCTACCTTGAAATTACAGTTAAAATCATGTATGTCTCCACCTCCCATTTGTCACTGATGCAATTTTTTCCCTCCTTTCATGCATGGCAAGGCTGACGACCATCAATAATGATATCAACAGCTGACCTGGAGCAGCTGGCAGAAATAGGTAAGATGCTCAGTGAATTGAAACGTGGTTAATGTCTTTTACTTGTCTTTTTTGTATGCTGCAGTACATTACATTAGCTGACATATTGATTTCTAAGGGCATAGGTATTTTTTTTCTCTCCAGGCACACATTTCATCTCAAATATCCAATTCAGGGCTGGGAGACTGTTTCCCAGTTTGATGCAGTACATTTCCTTGCAATAGCAAGGACTATACATAGATTTAATGTTTGTATTACTTGAGTTCTTTTGATGTGTTGGTTTAATTGCCAGGTAGATACATTTCTGGGTCAGTTTGTATTGATATTGTGATATGAGCCTAGGTATCATCTGGGATTTTGGATATCATGACAAGTGTACAGTAAAGGGATGCAGTTTTCTGAAATTATAGACTGGTCATGCCTGCCTGGTCATTACATTCACATTACTATTCAAAATATCGAACTGGAACATCGATGCTCACTTTTTCAGTAGCAACATTACGGAAGTAAATTTCCCATTCATTTTTCCCATCACGTTTTTTAAAAATCGGTATTTGAATGTTACAGCTTGAATGGAGCCAATCCTCAAGATGGAGCATGACATTACTTACATTCTGAACAAAAAATATTCAAAAAAATATGGGTAAGGTACAAGACTGTACATATTGTATTTTAAGAGAGAATGAAATACTCAAATAAATATATATATGTATATATATATATATATATATATTCAAATTAGACACCCTCCTGTAAACTCTGTGTGCATCCATCTGTAGCCATGCAATCTGCCATACCGGTGGTTTACAGTGAGTCCAGTGATGTTATCCAAATTGGCGTATTGATGCTGCTAAAAGTCCTGCACTCCTAGGATCCTCAGTAGACTCCTGTTGCTCAGTATAATGCCATGAGAGGCAAGGGCTCTTTATAATTACTTTGACATATCTCCATATCAATATACATGTATACAGAACCTCTATGCAGAAATACACAGGTGGCTACTGTTAGCTTCTCCATGAAATTGTGGCTACATTTTTTACTTATATTATTATTATTTTTTTAAGACAAGGAAACAATGTAACCAAAACATGAACATGGCCACAGTGGTATTATTTGAGATCTTGAAACATCATGAAAAAAACTATATTGTGCACATGAATTAGAAGTTTGTGACCTTGATTAAAATTTTGTTGGTATGATTTAATATATCATGTGGAAAATTAAAAAAAAAAACAAAAAAAACAAAACACTTTATGTAAGGACAATACAATACAAGTCCCAACAAGCTTTATGGTTGAAACCGTTGTAGAGATTTTTAATAGACATGTATAAATGATACAAATGTCTTAATTTGTTAAAATATGACGTGTGTGAGACATCCTCCCTGCTTGGACAAACAGGTTGCACTGCTCCCCACATATGTTTTCAGTTGGAAGTAACAGAAAAAATGCACTTTGGATAAGTTGTAATTCCTTTTCAATTCTTGAAATGACATAACACCCTTTTCAAGCCATTGTAACAGTATGTTAAAATCTTTTAGTATCTTATCAGGGGATAATTTACCTCTTGGCAAGTGTGAATTATCCCAGAAAGGGATTTTTCTTGTGACAAATCTGATTTTAAACCAAAGTCTGTGTATTTCACACTACAGCTTAATTGTGTGGATTGTAGTGGCATGTGAAGGTAGTAATGTATCTAATGTATTTAATATATCTAACACTTAATTTTCTAGTTCTAATTAACTAGTCGAACCTGAAAATACTGCTTCTAGCAATGGCTGAAACGCATCGGTTGCTCCCAATAAATTTACAGTACAGTCATTTCAGTGTGCGGTGGTTTATTTTTGTTTTTACTGAGAGGTTCCTGTGACTGACCAGCACCTGATACTGGCTAAATACTGGCTATGCACGGAGAGGTCTGTTCACTAAAAATACTGGTATCGGTTTTAAAAGAACATACTAGTTGAATTCTAGTCGTGACCATAAACAAGGTAAAGCCATGACCAGGGTTTGTACAAGTATTGGAAATCCCTTAAAATGCTTGAAGTTTAATGTGGAATTTTCAAGGTTTGAAAAGAGCTTTGATTTTGAATAAAGTGCTTGAAACTGCTTGACATTGAAACTGCATTACTTTCACGGTAAATTGCTGGTTTGGTGACACATTATGAAAATTGTTTTCCTTTTAATTTGTCTCCCTTCTGTAGGATTCTCTCAGTAAACATTATTTTGGTTGTTTATAGCACAACATCTGATTTAATGTGATGAAGAAGTGAAGTAATCATTTTGAGTCAGAAAGTGGGAAAACTTGAAAATGCATCTTGAAAATGCTTGAAAAGTTCTTGAAGGTGAATTAAGATGGTGTAGCAACCCTGCATGAAGTTCTAAAGACAAATAGCTGAAGTTGAAGTTAAAAAAAAATCTGTTTGAATAGACTACTCTGTCGCCTTTCTTATGTTAGTCAACACAGGACTTGGCATCAGACCAGAGAAAATAATTCCTTCTGGGAAACCAATTGCAAAACAAAGGTTTATTCTTCTGAATTCCAATTATGCATTCTGTCGCACACCACAGTGTAACTGGCTATTTTTAGCTCGATCAGGCTTTCAAGAACTATTCGAATAGAAGGAGGAAGACAGGTCATGTTCCAGATAAGACAAGCCAAGCTCATAATTGTTTCTGGAGGGCCTGGTAAAAATAATGCCTTATTAATTAAAGGCTCTAAGTGGTCAGTGGTGCATGTGAACAAGATGTGATTGGCGCTGAGGTAGTGACGTTTCCTTGAGGTGATTGGTTGTTTGAATAGCCCTGAATGGATTTTAACAAATGAGATTCCAGCCCCAGTAGCAGCCCAGAAGACCAGATTTTTTTCTCAGTGCATTCAGTGTGGATCGGATGCTCTGTGTGTGGCAATTTATCAAAAGAGCTTTTCCTTCCCGGAATAACTCCATTCATTCAAAGTTAGGCTTTGTTAAAGAAGCCTGAATATGCTTCATAAAGTACCAGCAAGCTTTCTCTAGACAGTGTGCTTGGTTGCTGCTTAAGTTTTTATTTGTCACTTCCTGTGTTTACATTTTCCTCTAATGTCCATTCTGGAATATAATTTGGACAAATAGGTGAATCTATGGTCTCTGTATTAGTGTGAATGTGATGTTTTTCCCTGTTGCTCTCACACTTTGTGATCTTGGCTATGTTAGTGCAACATTGCGTTGTCAGTTTTTTGTCTTCTCTTACACCTCCCTTTTGCACTGTTAAGAGGTAAGACATGACATCTGCAGCTGGTTTTAACCAATCAGATGATGAGAAACCTTGGTCTTCATTTACTTTACTGTATCACGTCATTAGCGAGTTAGACATGGTCTGTGATACATATCTCCTTTCCAGCATTTTATTGGAGTTATGGGGATAACAGATGACAGATTTTAGTCTTCTTACAGCTTAAGGAATCCCCTCCACTGTGTGCAGAGTCAGGCCAGAGAAATATGACTGCCTGTCCTGGCAAACTGTAGTAAATTCAACCAATGTCCAGTCAGTTTCTGCAGCTTGGCCGTTGGAGCATTTCCCCTCTCCTATCAGACAGACACTGTATTTATAGAAGACTTCCTGGACCACTGCAGAATAAACATTGATAGCAGCCATAGATAACACTGAGAGTTTCCACGCAGTGTTATGGGTCTGTTGTAGTTTTTTCCCCCGATAATCTGTTTTCAAATAATAAAACAAGAGCAGAGAGAGCCATTACTCAGGAAATGGTAGGTGGTGTCGTATGGGAAATTGTGATGAAAACATAATCTTCACTCACCATATTATAAATAGTGCTTCCATAAGTGACCTGAAGTTAAATATTAGAATAAAGAATCCTCAATCACCGATCTGGTGACTCCACAAGGAAAACTCCACCCTCAGATTCTCTTCACACTGATACATAATATCATTCAGGAGGTTATTTGTAAAGTTTTGATTGCTCTGGTAACTACTTTTCATCAAGCTGCCTTATCTGTTGTACTTCAGTTTAGACTTGGGCGGATTGACAATTGAATTGGCAATCACTGATAAATGGAATATATCGCGATTGCCAGTTTAGCTGCCAATGCTCTACGATGCACTGGCTGTGAACATTTTCTCATGTTTTTTTTCCCCTGCAGTGCTGCTTGTACTATTACTATTTGTGATGCACCACTCAAAACAATAGTTCACTCAAACAGACCTTTTTCACAGCAGCCATTTTAACATGAAATAGCAGGTAAACACAGGTGTTACCAATGATTTTAATATTTAATAAAGTTTTAATGAACTTTTGCAAGTTTTGCTTTATATTGGTGATCAATATTAGAAAGATTAGTAGGGCTGTCCCAAATACCTTTTTTTTGTCATCGAAGCTTTAGCATGCACTTATTTGTTGGTATTCAAAGCTTAAAACCCGGAAGGTCGTCACTACAGATGCAAGTTAGTCAGGCTATGGAGGAATATATGAGGGACAGTCAGTGAGAGGCCCATGGAATTTCCAGTGGTCCCACATACGTTTTCTAGAGAACTTAGCAGTGATTCTCACCCTGAAGGTCTTTCTTCTCTTAGTTAGTGGACATCATATTCTGGTGAAAATGGACAATACGACAAAGGTAGCTTATATCAGCTGTCAAGAGGGTTTGCATTCCTGTCTGTTACACACGCTGACTGATATTGAGCAGCAAACATCTCCTGTCTATGAGTGTGACGTATGTCCAGGGGTTTTGAATCTTGGGGCTGATCTGTTGTGCATGGGTTACTCTCAGCAATGAGAAAAATACACCATCAAACATAAAAATGGACCCAGACATGCAAGGTGACTCACCCATAGATGCATTTTGAAGGTGTTAAAAGTGTTTTTAGGAACGATATTCTTTACATTTGTCAGAAATCCAGAGGGAAGAGGAAGAACAGCAATGTTTGGATGGTCCACAGATACATCCTACCAGCAACTACTGCTCCGATACATCCCACCCTTTTTATGATGTGGCACGACATGGGATCATCCAGGTCACCGGTCAGCTGTTTGTCTTATTCTGTAAAATGTCAGAGTTTAGTTATAAATCAGGATGCAAATTCTAACTAGAAATCTAATATACATTACAGTATAGACAGTATTGGAGTCACACCTGTTTTAATAATTACTTCTATTATGACAATACATGTGCTCTATATTAAGTTAAGATTTAAATGGTTGTTGACTATTTGAGTACTTTATTTTACTTTATTGAATTATAATGGTTGCCAAGGAATTACATCAGTATTGACAGTATTGACACTCTGCTACTGCTTACCTGTAAATGACATACACTACCAGTCAAAAGTTTGGACGCACCTTCTCATTCAATGTTTTTTCTTTACTTTTACTACTTTCTACATTGTAGATACATACTGAAGACATCAAATATATGAAGCAAGATATATGGAGTTATGTAGCAAAGAAAAAATTGTTAAGTAACTCCAAATATGTTTTATATTTTAGCCAGCCTTTGCTCTGTTGACAGTGCTGCAAACCCTTGGCCTTCTCTCAATCAGCTTCATGATGTAGTCACCTGAAATGGTTTTCACTTCACAGGTGTGCCTTGTCAGGGTTTATTTGTGGAATTTCTTGCCTTCTTAATGGGGTTGGGACTATCAGTTGTGTTGTGCAGAAGTCATGTTGGTAAACAGCTGACAGCCCTATTTGACAACTGTTAGAATTCATATTATGGCAAGAACCAATCAGCTAACTAAAGAAAAACGAGTGGCCATCATTACTTTAAGAAATGAAGGTCAGTCAGTCCGGAAAATTGCAAAAACTTTAAATATGTCCCCAAGTGGAGTCGCAAAAACCATCAAGCGCTACAACGAAACTGGCACACATGAGGAGCGACCCAGGAAAGGAAGACCAAGAGTCACCTCTGCTTCTGAGGACAAGTTCATCCGAGTCACCAGCCTCAGAAATGGCAAGTTAACAGCAGCTCAGATCAGAGACCAGATAAATGCCACACAGAGTTCTAGCAGCAGACCCATCTCTAGAACAACTGTTAAGAAGAGACTGTGCCAATCAGGCCTTCATGGTCAAATAGCTGCTAAGAAACTACTACTAAGGAAAAGCAACAAGCAGAAGAGATTTGTTTGGGCCAAGAAACACAAGGAATGGACATTAGACCAGTGGAAATCTGTGCTTTGGTCTGATGAGTCCAAATTTGAGATCTTTGGTTCCACCCGTCGTGTCTTTGTGCGACGCAGAAAAGGTGAACGGATGGTCTCTACATGCATGGTTCCCACCGTGAAGCATGGAGAAGGAGGTGTGATGGTGCTTTGTTGGTGACACTGTTGGGGATTTATTCAAAATTGAAGGCACACCGAACCAGTATGGCTACCACAGCATCCTGCAGCGACAACCTATCCCATCCGGTTTGCGTTTAGTTGGACCATCATTTATTTTTCAAAAATGACCCCAAACACACCTCCAGGCTGTGTAAGGGCTATTTGACCAAGAAGGAGAGTGATGGAGTGCTGCGGCAGATGACCTGGCCTCCACAGTCACTGGACCTGAATCGAGATGGTTTGGAGTGAGCTGGATCGCAGAGTGAAGGCAAAAGGGCCAACAAGTGCTAAACACCTCTGGGAACTCCTTCAAGACTGTTGGAAAACCATTTCAGGTGACTACCTCATGAAGCTCATCGAGAGAATGCCAAGAGTGTGCAAAGCAGTAATCAAAGCAAAGGGTGGCAATATAAAGAATCTAAAATATAAAACATGTTTTGAGTTATTTCATACTTTTTCATTTACTACATAATTAGGGGCCGGGCAGAACTGTATCTCAAAAACTCAGTTTTTGACAGCATTTTGAATTTTGCTCTCATGTGAACAATTGGAGACAATGCAAGAATGGCATTTTTAAACATCAGTTTTTCACTTATGGAGCAAATCAATCATTGTTAAAAACAAATGATCAACATCTCCATGCTGTCTAGATGCAATATGTGTATTTTCAGATTTTTGTCTTAATAACTGAATTTTTGACAGCTGTATAAAATCTGCCTTTCCATGCTTGGATGGCTGCTGTCCTGCACGTCAGTGATTGGCTTAGTCAGTTTGTAAAGCTACATGTGATATTTTAGCTCAGTGAGACAGAGGCCAGTCCTCGGTGTTGAAGATTGCGAGCTCAAGCCTCAGCTTCTGCAACATTCCCATGTCTGAAAACTCACCAAACTTTGCACAAAAGTCCCATGCCAGATTTCCTCAGCTGCCAACACAAGCCAATAGTCCTGATGATGGCGCTACAGCAAGCCTCTAAATTTAAATACTTTGAAAATTTATAATAAATCAACCATATGTGCTACAGCATTGCAATTTTCATCAAAATGTAGCCCCAATACAGAAGAAACCTTTGTACCCTTTACAATTAAAGTCAGTTTATCATTATCGCAAACAAATTACCAACATCTCCATGATGTCTAGATGCAAGATGTGTATTTTCAGATTTTTGTCTTGAAGACTGATTTTTTTTTTTTTTACAGTGGTTTGAAATCTGCCTTTCCGTGCATAGGCGGCTGCTATCATGTGACTGGCTTAGTCAATTTGTGAAGCCTCAAATGAGTTGGCACTTGCCAATTAGCTCAGTGTGATAGAAGATGGTCCTTGGTCTCAGAGATCGTGAATTCAAGCCTTAGCTTGATTTATTTATTGTTACAGCTCTAATTCCCATAATAAGCTAGAAGAAGTTTTAAACATATCACTGTGTTGTCACTTGCCAATTAGCTCAGTGAGATAGAGCATTGTCCTTCATGCCAGAAATTGTGAGTTCAAACCTCAGCTGATGCAAAATGCACATTAGACTGCCATCTTCTAATTCTCCACTTGTTGCTCAGAATTGCCTAAAATCGTCTGGCCCCGACCATTGCTGCGCAGCAGCTATAATTCCATATGTGTTCATTCATAGTTTTGATGCCTTCAGTGACAATCTACAATGTAAATAGTCATAAAAATAAAGAAAAAACATTAAATGAGAAGGTGTGTCCAAACTTTTGACTGGTAGTGTAAATAATAGTTATATTTTCAAAATCAAGAGGAGCGAATTTGGGCAGAGATCCAGCACAAACATCCAAGAAGTAATACATTATGAAAAATCTCACTTTACTGCCCCATTACTAAGTTTCAGGCTTGGATAGATAAGATCATGCCAAGTGTTACTACGTTCTTAGAGATATAGCCCTACTTTCAGATTAGGAAAGACTGGATTGGTAGACCTTCCACATTTCCTGCTTTTAAATGATTTATCTACATTACAGGCCTATTGGCTGAATAACGTTACCCCCTAAAAATTTCACTGAATATTCTTATCTCAAAGTTCTGCATCTGTTTGCACTACAAATCACAGATAACATTTTTGCCTTGGACAAAGCCTTTTTTTTTTTCCTTTTTTTTTTTTAATCCATGAGCTGCCTCTGTGCTGTGCATGCATACTTTGTCCTTATATCTGGTTCCTCAGATAAAGAAGAAACAGCACAACTAGAAGGGGAAGAAACATTAGGCAGTCTATCTGATGCTTTCTGGCTGTTTCCTCTCTAGGGGATGACAATTACGGCAGGAAGCTGATCATCTTCAGTAGTTGCAATCTTCCTCCGTCCCACCAGTTAAACCACCACCGCTTGCTGGAGTGAGTCAGGTCTTGCTGAAAGTTTTCCTCTATGTATTTATTTATTTAGTTAGTTTCATGTTTGCTAATTATTTACCTCTGCTAGCTGAGTTGTTAAGGGCATTTGTTTTTATCCAATTCTATCTTTCTTTGTACATTTATCTGGTAGGAGAATATCTGAAAAAATTCTAAAAAGAGTTGAACAGAGCTGTGTTGAAGGGTTATACATAGGGCATGGAAGAACTAATTAACTTTTCATATTTACTGGCATCAGGCTTGGCTGATGCCAATAAAGCAGATTCAAGTAACACTATGACACATATGTGTGCCTCTCAGCAGACTTAAGAAGAGGCAGACAACATGGGGGCACAGGCGAGTTAATTTCTGTTTTGACATAGCTGCCCTGCCAATTGTTGCAAACCTTTAGTGGTAGGACACTGAATAAATCTAGTGCTGATTGGCCATGTACTGTTGCAAAAATGCCTTCAAGTGGGTGGAACTTGAACATGTGCCATTTCAGGTTCAGTCATCAAATCTTCTGAGCATCTTCTGATGTGAAACATGTTTGTAATGGACCGCAAAAGAAATTCCTACATGTACAATAAATGATTTTACCTGACCACCAGATGGTATCGAGAGCAGCAACAAGTTTGCACACCCTGTCCTCCTAAAGTATATTTTGGCAAGACAAGCTTAAACTTTGCTAAGCTCTCTGCCCGCCTCTGTGGACTATTTACTCTTTAACTTAATTTGAGTTAGACACCTTACACAAAATCAGTCAGTCCAGAATCAAAGTTAATAAGGTTGAATGCAAATCATGGTTAGTAGTAAAATATACATCCGGCTTTACCGAAGACAGTTGGAATTCATATCCATTAGCAATGTCCTAGGTGTCCCCTTTTTTTTTATTAATAGCTATCTATAGTTCACTTTCACTAGTATATTCAACCACAAATAATCTGTTTTGTATGTTCTTGTTTTTTATTTTATTTTTCAAAACTGGTCTTAAATTCAATTCTAGGTATTTGGATGCTAGGTTTTCTGAAACCTGCAGTATCCAAATGTTATCAGGTCCAGTTCAGATTGCAGTTCAGATCAAAATCCAAAGAGGTTGTAGTTGGTTGTGTTTGGTCCTGTCACACCCTCTCTGGGATCACAACTAAATATGTCCAGAAATTCTTTCCAATATGAAATTATGTTTTAGTAAATGGAGTCAATGATTCATCACTAATGTGCTTAGCATTTTTTCAAATATTTGGTATTACTAACACACTGGATTGCCCTCCATAGGTACATGAAGTATACATTGGATCAGTATGTTGAGATGGACTACATTGTGGTGTACTTCCATTACGGTCTGAAGAGCCACAACAAGCCCTCCCTACGGTGGTTGCGAGAAGCCTACAACGAATTTGACAGAAAGTTAGTCACCTTGGCTTATTTCTTTACTCTCCTGTGTTGCAAAGAATGCCTGATAGGCCAAAGTTGTACTGGAATTAAGTATATTTACAGCACAGCTCTAGTCTCACCATTAAACCCTTCCCAAGAGACTGTGACTAAAGATTCTGATCAATAATGTATGCAAATTTATTTATTTTCATCATAGCATATTTGTACAGTTTAAGAAATGGCAAGGGAGCAATTATAAGTTTGGGAAATCATAGTTTTAAAACCTGTACATTAGAAAAAAAAATCACTTACACAAACTAGTTGCTTTACCGTGGATAGAGACAAAGAGACAAAGTCAAATGAGTCAGTCTGGATTGTGACACATCTGTCCTCTTTACCTGTAGGCTAATTAAACACACATTGGACTAATGAAACTTTGTGGTGGTTTACAGTACTTGTGAAAACCAAATTTCTGTTCTTTATATAATGGTCACACAGCTGAGAGGGAGACTTAAGATCTTTGTACTTTTCATATACGTATTTTTAATCCATCATCCAATTAAAAATCGTCACACAGAAACCTTGCACACTGAGTCTGAGGCATTTTATTATTCAATTCACTGCGAAATTCACAATAGGAGACGAAAGGCATCAAGAGCGGTGAGGAGCAAATTGTGCCAAGTCCACACCAGGTGATCATCACAGAAACTGAATGGTTCATTTCAACTTCTATGGTGATCAGCCTTTCAACTGGATCCGCAGATCCTCAGGGCACGGCCTCAGAATGCTGCAACATACAGACAAGATCCTAGTTAGTAGCTGTCCTGGGATCAGTCTGTAAATCACAGTTTTCTGCAAAGCTGATCTCAGTCTCAGTGTTTCCGTGCTCTGCTGGAGATCCCAGCAGATCCAGTCTGGCGTAATGGTTGAGTTGCCTCATTGCCTTGTTTGTGCATGCAGTGTTTACACCTTCTTGACAGCCTATTAAATTGTTCCTTCAACTTATGAAGCTTGCTGCAAAAAAACAACAACAGACAAACAAACAAAAAAACGCTGAAAATCGAACCTATTCCGAAACCTTTGATCAAAGTGTCGATGTCGGTATGAAAACATAATTGAGACAATGTGAGGTCAGATTTTATTTATTTATGTATTTTTTTTATTTTGTTGGTTTATTATTAGGGACAATGCATATTTATGAACATTAGTGTGAGAGATACACCCATGTAAATATGCCAGAATTGGTAAAAACAGCTACTTTTCATCTGTAGTCCCTAGGCAGGTGACATAGAGACTAACATAGAGACAGCTTGCATAGAGACTAACATAGAGACAGCTTGCATACAGCACTCGTTCACTATAAATTAACAAGGTACACATAATGGTGACAAAGACATCAAACAGAACAAAACAGACAAAAAAATACTCAAATACTCAATGTGTGAGAAAATCATAGTATGTAAGAACATCTTGGCAGCTTTGGTGTCAAGAAAAGGCCTAACATGTTTAAAATTCTGCAAATTTTTTTTTTTTTTTTTTTACATGATTTTTAAATGTTAGGGTTGAGTCATATGTCACTCCCAAGATACTTGAATTCATTAACAATATCAAGCTCATGTCCTCTAAAGAACACATTAAAATATGACACCTTCATGTTTTGTTTAGTAAACACCATACAGACTGTTTTTTGGTGTTTAGGTAGAGACATCGTCTAGTAAGCCATCAATGTGAGCCATTGCAGATGTAAGTGTGGATGCTATCTCTTGGTAGGAATTTATTTTTAAATGTGACAATTTCAGATGAAAATACAGACTTGGTGTGCAAAGGACTTAATGCATGTATGCAGGGCTCCAGACTAACTTTTTCACAGGTAGCACTGGTGCCACCTAGCTTTTCATTTAGTAGCACCAAAAGAAATTAGGTAGCACCATATTTTTCTTTGTATAGCGTGTTATTAATGCATGACCTTATCATGTTGATGAAATTTAAAGATTAAAAATGACCCAAACTTGTCTGCAAAATATTTTAATTTGAACTTTACGTTTCTCTGCAGCAGCAGTACAAAATAGATCATCTTCTTCATATAAACAAAACATAAAAATGAAAGTAGGGATGTCCCGATCACGTTTTTTTTGCGCCCGAGTCCGAGTCCGAGTCATTTGATTTTGAGTATCTGCCGATACCGAGTCCCGATCCAATACTTCTATAAAACCACGAAATGATATGTTATTGATTGAACAAAAATGACAAGAGGATGCATCAGTAATTATTTCACCTGAGGGTTGACAGAGTACTTTTTACTGTAACAATATGTTAAATTATTATTTGTTTTAACAATGTAAATTTCTTATCAAACAGACCTAACAATTCAGCTACCAATGAAAGAGCAGTAGCATGCCTGTGATAACATAGATTGAAAAATAAGCCGAAGTGATACCTCTTCTCTGAATAGACAAGCTAAGCCAGTGTGCTGCTGTTAGCCAGTGAAAATACAGCAGAGTGGCGACTCTTCACATTGTTACACAATCTATGTCAGTGCGCTGCTGTATCTGGAAAGTTTCTTTGCCTTTTGGACTCGGTTTCCAAGTCCAAAATTCTCTTGTCGCTTCCCTATTTTCAGACCCTCCAGCATCAACAGCCTCCTCTGACACATTCTTTTTCTTAAAATAATCAGTGATAGACCGCTTCATCTTCTTTGTTTAGTTTTTTTTAGCGGGATCGTTGGTGATCATTCAGTGAGCGCGCTGCGTGTACGCGCGTGTACGTCTGTGCACGTCACGCATTAAGACAGACAGGCAGGCAGAGACAGGGAGCGAGAGACAGGAGAGATAGGAGTCGCAGGAATGAGCCAGAAAGTAGCCTAATATTTTTATTATCAACCACAACCATTACTGCACTAACATAGCCATGGGAGTGATGAGAGAAAAAAAATGATTTTTTTTTTCACTCGTCCTCCTGCAAGTAGCACCGGCGCGACCTAATTAAATTTTAACTCGCACCTTAAAAAAATTAGGTCGCACGCTGGAGCCCTGCATGTATGATATTCTACTCACCATCATTATTTATTTTTCATAAATTTCTCTATTTTCCAAAAAGCATCTGGAGAATTCAGCATTATTTAACTTTTCACCATTCTTATTTGATTCGTCATAATTTGCTCAGGATATATTGAATAGAATGGAAACCCAGCTTTTGAAAATGGCACTTAAATTAGGAATCTTAGCAACTCAGTCATAAATTTTCACCCAACTCCAGCAGTACTCATAATCAGAAAGTTCTGTAGGACTGAAGGAGACCTGTGTTTGTTTTGTGCAAGCTTGCTTATACATCCTTTTGAACCTCTGTAGTTTTTACAGCCATTTATAATTTCTTACAGATACAAGAAGAACCTGAAAGCTCTCTATGTTGTCCATCCGACGAACTTCATTAGAATTGTTTGGAACATATTCAAACCTCTTATAAGGTAAAGCCTGCTGTTTCACAAAGTTGGACATGGCTGAAATTCAAGCCCACCAATTGTAACAATGCCTTCATGTTACCCTCACAGTCACAAGTTTGGCAAGAAGTTGACGTATGTGAATTACCTGGCTGAGCTCAGAGAACACCTGAATTACGACCAGCTCATCATCCCTCCTGATGTACTCAGGTGCTTTTTCATATTTTTCATCAGAAATTTGCCAATGATGAACGATTGTTGTGGAAAGGAAGAGAGCAGTGTCAACAGTTCTTTGCTAGTTTTTTTTTTTTTACAACATAATGAAGCCTAGCTGTTGCTATAGAAGACTCATCATCTTTTTTGGGTAGCCGTCAGCTGCACACTCTGCCTCCAGACTGTTAAATGATGAGCTTCATAGGTGTGGTGTATTAAGTGGAGTACTAATTAGCATTACATCAGCTTTAACATAATTCTGACAATCACAGCTTTTGAGTTTTCAAAGCAACATGACAGCACTAACAGATCACAGAAGAGAAATATAGAGCAACAGTCACAGTGACTACAGAATTAGTTAATTTGGCAAGGAAATAAAAGTTCATCAGCATGAATAGACTGACATATAATAGGACAGATGGCAACTATGACCAAACTATACTCAAAAATGGCCACGGAATCAACTCAACACATCTGTGACATTCAAATAAAACTTCACAAAGCTGGTATTTACGGCAAAAACCCGCTTGTATCAGAGCTGCATAACTTGGTATATTGAACACAAAGCCTGGAGCTATGATCAGTGGGGAAAAATAATCCAGTTTAAGTTTGGAGAAAAATACCAGATGTCTTTAACCCACAATGTCTGTAGCTTTTGTGAAATATGCAGTCCACAATGTGTGCTCCTGTACACCTTTATACTGTTGTGCAAAAGCAATGACATAAATAAATGCCCCAGAATGTGAACAGTTTGTTCTGTTTCATGTTGACTCTAACTAACATGGTAATGATATCAAAAGTTCTCTTCCAAGTATAGCAAGAATGTAGCTAGCTTTGCATTACAGCAAATTCCACTCTAGGTATTAAGTGCTCTTCATTTGACAAACACCAAGCCAAAATTGATCTGATGCCAAGAGCAGAACTTTTTTCCATGAGCTATCACATAGCTGTTGGTGAAAGATCAGTAGATAGAGTCTGATAGGCCTGGGTTACACATCAGAAGTCTACTCCTTGGAGTAATTTAGTAGTAGATTACTCTATTATGCAGGGAAAGAAAAAAAGAGTACTCATTTTGCATATGCTATTTCTGCCTCATGGTGTTCCCATATGCAAAGATGATGATGCCTCCATATTACATTGTAGGTTTCATGAACAGGAATGAAGCTGTTCTGAAGGCAAAATTGGCCCTTGCTGTTAGGTGTTTCCTTAGATTGAAGACCAAATTCTGATCTTAACCTACACAGTAGTTCTAGATATCAATCAAAGTAAAACTTCTTTCTACAGACATGATGAAAGGCTACGAGCAGCACAGAAAGGTGGCCCCTCTCCATCAGTGAAAACCCCTCCACCTCGACCCCCGCTGCCCACACAGCAGTTCGGTGTCAGTCTGCAGTAGTGAGTGTTGTTTTACTGTGATTCTCTCAGTATGGATGCCAAGCAGTATGGTATCTCATCTCATTAATTTTGCATCCAATTGGTGAACCAGCTTCTTAATGAAATTCAAGAGATTTATCTGTTCATAAATATTCCAGCCACACTGATGCAAAGTCAACCGGGTGTGATGTTCATCTGGGTTGAGTTGAAAAATGTTTTCTTAACAGCATCCGAGAGAAGAACAAGGAAGCAGTAATACCACCTGTGATTTCTCAGACCGTGACCTATCTGAAAGAAAGAGGTGGGTGTCAAGATCTGGCGAGCCTGTCAGAGACCAGAACTGAATCTTACTTACTTCAAGAAAAATCCTGATCACAATTTCATTCACCTCTGCTGACGTTTTACTGTATTTTTCAAGACAGTATCAAGAGTTGATGAAGACTGATGTCTTGCTAAAAGTATCACATCAAAATGTCAAGAGACAAATAAGCATCAGTAGAGGTGAATTTAAGTGTCAGTCTTCTTGAAATAAATGAGCCAATCAGATGGAAGTCTGAGACCTCCCAGCACCTATAAAAGTGTGTTGTGTGCCTGTTTATTTATATCACTAATGGATGGTATCTTAAAATAGGTGAAATGCCCATGAAGCACCATAATTCATCTACATGTACAGTTTGATAGTCTGGGGCCTTATAAATTTTGCATACACATAAATCAAGGCTCAAAAGATGTGTACCCACTTTTCATGCAAATGGTAGGACTTCCAAAAACCAAACTTTAATTCGTACTTCTACAGAAACTTTGACCCCTGCATGCTCAACACACTTAAAAATGCCAAAGAAGTGAAAAACAGTGTAATAATGATAGTTTAACACAGTGGTTCTCAAATGGGGGTGTGCGTACCCCTAGGGGTACACTGGAGAACTGCAGGGGGTAAGTGAGATATATTTTTTTTTTAAATGTTACTTCAGAAATAACAGTCATGTACAATTCCTAAAACAGTTAGCCTAAAAAAATGTAACTGTAAGTTTGATAAACCACATTTTATATTCAGTATTAGCTCCAGGTTTTATGAATGTTTTAAATGTGTATGTTTCTGGTTTAAATCTGCCTCAAGTGAAGAGGCAGTTTGTTTACTATGACAGGGAAGCCTGAAAAAAATCGAGAACACGGATTTGTGGTTGAAGTTAGTTAGCAATACAGCTGAAGATAAGGATTTCTCCTTATCTTCAGCTGTATTGCTAACTAACTTCAACCACAAATAACAAACAAAGAAAAAGAAACAAAAACATCAGGTTTTTGTTTCAGACACTGATGATGCTGAATTTTATCTCTTTATATAGACTTTTTTCTACCACTTGTCAGTTTTTTGTTTTTAATTAGTCAGGGTGTACTTAAAAAAAGTATATTAAAGGGGGTACACCAGTGGTAAACCACTAGTTTAAAGGGATGCAAACACAGTTAAAAATTTAGGGATTTTATAATTGAGCATTGTTCTTCATTGCTACTCAATGACGAACACCTTCATTGCTATCTTCATCAACCACCAAGATTTGAGAATTCCTTAAAGTTACTAACTGTAATAAAATTTTAGGGTCTGCATTTTGTACAGTAAATTGTTCCAGCAGGATTGAGTGGGCGTTCTCTCTAGAATATCATTAGAGTCGCAACTCCAGTCGACCATCTAATTGTAGTGAAAATATCTCGCATGTTGGAACTGGTGCTGCAACAGTATGATAGCAAATATTTTCTTAGCTAACATTGCTGTAGAGCTCACTTGCTAAAAATTTAAATGTTGGAATCATGTAGCTAGAGAGTTGATGTAAGAAAGTCCACAACTGACGCCATCGCTTGCTAAAGCTCCGTATTTAGATTGCAGCCTTTGCTAGACCTTGCCTCCTCTTGTCTTCTGTACTGCATAGTCCTCTGCTTGCTGTGCTGCGCATATGAGCACAGGAGCAGGTGTATTTGAAGAGTCAGTCAGATGAGGAGGAAAATTCTGAGGTCATGTTCTTATTTGAAAACACATTCGCAGCTATGTTCAGCATTGAACAGTATATGTAGACCAATTTTGGTGCTTTTACGCAAATCAGATCCATTTGGCCTATTTCTGTGTCATTTCACAAGGACTTAATACATCACATTTGAGATTTCAGTCAGAATAGTGGTCAGTAAAACAATCTCTCTCTCTTTCTCTATCTCTCTCAGGGCTCAGGACAGAGGGTATCTTCAGGAGGTCAGCTCGTGTTCAGCTCATCAAGGACATTCAGAAACTCTATAACCTGGGTGAGTGGGGTATCCTTGTGCCGGCAGCAGTGCTTTTTATCTCTCTCTACCAGGAAGTTGGGATCAATAAAACTCTGTCTCCAGTGGCCTAGATGCCATCAAGCTGCCCTCCTGTTGCCGACAGATAGAGATGGTGTCTGTTTCAGTGAACCTTCCACTTCATTAGGCATCCAGTCTCAGTCCCATGCTGAATCCAGAGTGACACACTGATCTGTTGATGTACAGCTACATTTCACAACTTCCAAAACACAACAATCAATGGCTCATTTTATGCCTATTCATAGCTCATTGCTTTGTTTACATGCAGAGAGTATCCCAGCTATTGCCATACTCAAGTTACTGTCTTATAGAGCTCCAAAAAAAAAAAGAAGGTTTAACATCACTTCACAAGTGCTGCTTTCTGCAGCTAAAATGCATATATGACTACTTAGTGCACATGGAGCATAGTCCACCTCAATGGCAAGAAGCTAGTGGTTAGCATTCAGAGCATCCAGCCAGTAGTAACAATGAGAGCAAGATAGCACCAATGCTGTTCTACATAACATCTTGGTGGGGTGGAATAATATCACATTTTTCAAATGGGTCAACTATCCTTCTAAGCTATCAGACATGAGAAGTCTTTAGATGCTTTTGCCGTGATCACACAGGGTGCTTTTTTATGCTCTAGGACCTTTCTTTAGGGTATCTTTAATGATTTGGTTGCTGCCGGTAAGCCTTGTTTTGTGGTGCTAGTCTGGGCCTAAGGTTAAACAGCTTCAAAGCCTCTGTGCATTATGCGTGATAGTCCTTGGAATGGCTGTAGACAGAGCTTTTGGACCGGGTTATAAACATTTTTGTCCTATGTTTATCTTTATCTGTCTTTTGAATCTTATGTAAAGCACTTTGAATTGCCTTGTGTTTGAATTGTGCTATACAAACAAACTTGCCTTGCTTCTTTAAGAATGGACTCCTCATCCTTCTATTCAAGAGCAAGCAGAGACATCACAACCTTTTTCTTGCTCATTTTCAACAACATCAGTTTAGCTAGCTAATAAGAATTAGACACCTTGCCAATTGTTGTCAAGTTTAATGATGTCAGTCTCCTTGCATCTTCTTCTTGTATCTTACTCTCTCTGTTATTGGTGATGCTCATAGCTAAGCTTTGAGTTGGTGCAGGAAAAAAAACCCCATCCTTTTCCTGATAAGGTCTTATGTGACATCAGGTGTGCGTATAACAGCTGCTTTATTCAGTACAGCTGTCAATGTGACTCTGCAACTACCTGTTTTATGATGTTATTAAGCATTGTGTATTGAATACTGTGATGTTGCAGTCCAGTTGGAAGTATCCACATGCAACTCTGCCTTTGTGTATTTTATTGTTTCAGTACATTTTTACTTCCACAGGGAAGCCGGTGAGCTTTGAGCAGTATGGTGACGTCCATGTTCCTGCCGTCATCCTCAAGACCTTCCTCAGAGAGCTGCCTGAACCACTGCTGACCTTCCCTGTATATGACCAGGTCCAGGGCATTGTCAGTAAGTACTGCACACTGCAGACATGTGTACAACAAACTTCCCACTGCTATGGAAGATCTGGATTATTGTGGAATTTATAGAGGTACATTCCAAAGAGGTTAAAGTCAGGAAATTCCTTAGGGAAGGTTTAGGGGAATTGGAATGTACTTCCCAACTTGTTTGAAACAGTCATTAGATTATATTTTCAGCCCAGTGGAGTGGAAAGCAAAGCAGCAACTAACCTGGAAGGAATTTTTAGCTCATGGACATCCTCTGACTTAGTTACTGAGTCACAGAAAAGTCTTTGCATTTTACAGCAGGGGCCTCTTCTCTGTGGCCTGTGGTAATCCACTGGAATATGGGGGATAGCAGGAGAATGAATTTGCACTGGCCTGAAATCGTTTTCCAGGCTGTTGGATGTCTTACAGAGACCATGGTCTGACAGGACAGGGTCATTAGTTATAATGGAAAACTGGGCAGTTGTGCTGAAAATGAATTGTCACATTTTGACTGAGTTTTCATTTCGAGTCATTTTGTATGATGGTTAGATCAATAATTACACTGTCAGCAAAGAGTGGAGGAAAGTAGACAGTTTATAGATTACAGTGAAAATATAATGAAGTTGATTGGAGATGAGCTAACAGAGGGTGAAAAATTGTCAATCCCAATACTGAAGATGAAGCCACAGCCAGAAGCAATATAAGACTGCCAGTGATTTAAATCAGGGATTTTCTCCTTACTTGCCTTCAGAACAGTTCTTTGGTTGTTGCTTGTGGGGAAAGCAAGCATTCTGAATCTATCTGATTTTTCAATATGAGTTGATAGATTTTACCAGTCATGAAATGCACAAACTATCGATAAGACCTGTGAGCCAGCCATATGCATGATTCTTACATTCAAAATCAGGTGATATCTTATAACAGCACCAAGACTCCTGAAAATCAGAGTCTTGGTCTCGGTCCTTTTCCAAGAGAATTGTGGTGCTGTTTGTAAGGAGAGAGAAAGTGATCTAACCCAGCCACAGGAAATGATGTAAAAGCACAGGGTTCTGTCGGTATAAAGGGATACATATTACAAGGAAATCCTAGTGAAACAAAATGAGCCAAGTGCAAACTGCAATTGCTTCACGTGTTCTTGACTGGTATAACAGCACAGACAGTTATGTCTGTGCTGTTATAACAGTTATGCCTAACTAAACCTACAGGACCTGGAGTCATATTTGTTTTAACTTGATCTTAACTCAGGTTCCAGGTAGCTTTGGAGTGGTTTTAAATATGGCTTTCAGTCCAAACTCTAAAACACTATATGATTAGCCTAGCTCACACCAACTGTGCAGGACATCAGGGGGATGTTGCTATTTAGTCTGGACTGGTTCTCTTCATTTGACAGTATTTACTCAAATTCTGAGATTATTTTTAATTGATTCTCTTGTTTGAATTCATAACAACACTGCTCACCTGTCAGTCAAATAACTATGCATTCCCCATCAACCAGCTACACCATCAGCTTTATTTGTTTGCTTCAAATTAGAGATATCCAGTCAGCTTTGAACACCACAGGCACAATCCCCTCATCTGAATAATAAGCCGACGCAATCAAAAGAGCCTTTC
The DNA here is from genome assembly GCF_902150065.1 of Myripristis murdjan. Taxonomy (NCBI): domain Eukaryota; kingdom Metazoa; phylum Chordata; class Actinopteri; order Holocentriformes; family Holocentridae; genus Myripristis; species Myripristis murdjan. The sequence continues at coordinate 2,375,771 of NC_044002.1, forward strand.
CAGACTCTACACAAAGATAGTCTCTAGAGTGTGGTCGTAGCCAGGCTACTATATGATGCTATTTTGCAGACAAAGGTGTTTGTTAAACAAATTACATCAGTAAGACTCCATAATGAATTTTACTTTGCAGTCATTTTGTGAAGGGCAGAATGAATCTCAGTTTTTTGTAGTTAGTGCTATAGTACAGTAGATGTAGAAATGCTCCACCCTGGATGATAAAAAAAATGTGAGGACCTACTCTTAATCTTATTAAATTTTGTATGTCAGTTTTAATAAGGATTTCTCTGTGTTTTAGGGGTGGAGAGCAGTCTTCGTGTGACAAGATGCAAGGAGATTGTTGAAAGTCTTCCAGAACATAATTTCATCGTGCTGAAGTACTTGCTGTCTTTCCTCCACATGGTAGGTGTGCAGTAGTTGACCTCAGCACTAATAGAGAATCATTTGCAGTGTCTTAGAAGAACAGCTGTTAACAGTGCTGTTAATGTGCTTCCAATTTGCACTGTGTTGCAGGGCAGTGTAGGTGTTAGAGAAACCATGCCACTATTGCCAGAGAAACCTTACCCATTATTGCAAAGTCACGGGTTTGATCCACACCACCGTCAGCTCTCCTTGTTGACAAAGTGCCCTCAATCATTGAGTCTCAACTCTTAAAGCTGCACTAAACATGTTTTGTGTCTTGGCAGTCCCAAATGACAGAGGTAACTATTTGAATTTCTGATGACTTCAATGTAAGGCTTAACAGTTAAACAAAATATTATCAAAATTGCAATATGGTCAAGTGCATCATCCAAATCACAGGGGCTGCAATGTTTTCATTAAAGCTTGTGTAGGTAACTTTTTAGAGCTGGGAATCTATTGTCAAAAATTTGGACCCCAAACAGCTCAAACAGCACCCACGTGAGATCCAGCACCTTGCCCAAGTTGCTCCTGTAGAAACTAGCGAACCTAAATTACTATAGCTAAGGTAGTCCAGGTGGAGTTTTTAGGGAAGGGGAGATTAGGGTGCACAGCACTGGTGGATGTGTGTGTGCACAAGACATGGCTGGAGTGGTATCGTGATGTGGCGTGGCTCAGGAGGTAGAGCGGTTGTCTGGTAACCAGAGGGTTCCCGGCTCGATCCTCGGTTCTCCAGAGTGTGTCGAAGTGTCCCTGAGCAAGATACTGAACGCCTCACTGCTCCTGCTCCAGCTAGGAACCTTGCATGGTAGCATGGTATCAGTGTGTTAATGTGTGTGTGAATGGGTGAATGTGAAGCAAACATTGTGAAGTGCTTTGAGTGGTCAGTAGACTAGAAAAGCGCTATAGAAATGCAGTCCATTTACCATTTTACCATTTGAAGTGAATGGTGGTTTGATTTGTCCCAATCGGATTTTAAGAAATGAGATTACACCACCAGGAGCAGCCTGGAAGACCAGACTTTCTTCTCAGTACATTTAGGTTGGATGAGACACCCTGTGTTAAATTATGATCAAAGAAAGAGTTATCTACTGAAGCTTTTAAGTGACAAAATTCCATTATGAATCAAGTGTCGTAGTACAGAGATGCCCTGGCCCATGGCACTCTCCAGACATGAAAAAACACTTCTGTTTGGTACAGATCCCACCAAAAATCACATCATCACTTTAAGTTTTTTTTCATTGAAAAAATTATGATGCAGAAATTATTAATAGCTCTAAGTGTATTAATCATATCTTAATTGCAATATCTGTCAAAAGTAGTCGAGGGCGCCCCAGTAGCTCACCTAGTAGTGTGTGTATCACTTGTCAAGGCTGAGTCCTGATTGCAGTGTCCTGGGTTCGAATCTGAGCCCTGGCCATTTGCTGCATTCCACCCTTTCTCTCTCCCCTGCATTTCCTTTGTGCACACAGCACGCTCACATTAACCAGCCATCTAGTCTGTGATGCTCAGATCAAGGGGATGACAGAGGACAAGGTGTAATATTGAGTCCAGCTTGCTATGTATACACAGAGTGCTTGTTATTAGGAGGCAGTTGAAGTTATTTCTTCCTCATCCAAAAATATCATGGATAAATTGATGCTGAATGCAAAATGATAATTGATGGCTGTTTTAACAGTGCATCTTTCCATGGCAGTCTGATGTATATCCTAGTTACATAACATGCACTCTCCACATGTTAAATGCCCAGGCTCACTCTACTTCACATTCACTTTTAGCATGCTGATTTGATGTAAATATATGTGAGGCAGCTCTAACCCACTGTGTAAGATCAATATGGAGCAACAGTATAATGTTCCCAAGAGATTCTAGCAGGCGCCATTAGTCACTTTGACAAGTGACTATTTCATTAGGGCAAACTGTGCATAATTACTCAGAATGAGACTCTTTAGCAGAGCAAAGAGAGACATCTGTGCATCTGCTAAATGCTGAATGCTGTTTCACATTCTCTACATGTGAAAAAATGTGAAAACTTGCTTAGCACCAGTTAATATGCTTTCCAACTGTGGACATTTTTACTAGTGAAAATGTAACACTAAAAATCAAATGACCAGTAAAAGCTCACTGCTTCAACTAAATGGCAACGGGTAAGGCTCAGTTCTCCTCAGGAATCAGGAAAGTGTTACCAACCAAGTTTTGTATTCAACAAATAATACGCAAAACCAAAGTCAATTTCGTGGCATGTAAAATGGCAGGATATACCATATCATGAAGCCAGGGAATTTGAAATGAAGTTTCTAGTAGTTAGCTAAAAGCTTTTCACGAGCAATTTGAGTTGCTTCAGTGTATAGAGATGATGGATCTTTTGCAGCAGACTGCTTGAAAATGTGAAAGTGAAAGTTTTATACTGAAACGTTGACAAAAAAAGATACTAAGCAGAGGTGAAGAGTGCGCGGGCTTTCATAATTCTTTCAAAACACATTTATTTACTCCCATTTTATTTACTCCCATATGAAATCCCATATGATATTTTTTTTCTCAGTGAGCATGTGATTCTCAGGTCTGGAAACAGGCTGGGATATTGTCTCTCAGTGTCAAATAATTTTCCAGTGATGCCTGTGATGCCACTGTAACAAGGTGTGCAGTGGCATGCCACTTCTTACCTGTGTTTCTAGTTTGTTTTTGTTATCGAGTTTCTAGTTTATTTGCTTTGGGAGTATGTGTGTTCATTCATAAGTTAACATAACACAACACCACTGACACTTGTCCTGTGTTTTTGTGTTAAATGTTAAGTTAAGCTAAGACAGTGGCTAGATTGGCAGTTTTGCATCTTTTATGTTTTCAATAATGTCATTAGGGAAATACTAATAATATTGTATGTTTGTGGGGAAATCCATATTGTGACAAATGTATTTTTCACTGAAATTGTGTTTGTCAGTTTGCATTTAATTGTTGTTGTATTATTTTTGGGTAGAAGCTGAGATGTGTCTGTGAGAGTCCCCTTTGAGAGACTAGTCTAGTCTAGTCTAGTCCTCAGGTGGGTTTGTAGGTATGGAAACAGTATATAGATCAGCTGAATTCAGCCAAGAGGGACAGCATGTAGTTTTGCTGAGAGCACTTGTCTGAGTTATGTTTTCCTGACTTATTCCTCAGTTGACTTGCCTTTGTTAAAATAAGTTGTCTTTGTATTCTTTTTCTGTTTTTGATGTTTTTGAACACTAATTATTAGGACACTATAAAGAAATCACTACATCCATGATGAGGAAACACCGGGTCTACATCCTATTTTTGTCCCTATAGCCAAGGCTATCTCACATGCACATTGCCCAGTCCTACTTTAACTCACGTCGTAATGAGTCATTTGTGGGTCTCTTGTTGATTTCAGGTATCTCTGGAGAGCATCATCAACAAGATGAGTCCGTCCAACCTGGCCTGTGTCTTTGGCGTGAACCTACTTTGGCCTGCTCAGGGCTCGGTGTCTCTGCATGCTCTCACCCCCATCAACATCTTCACTGAGATCCTCATTGAGCATTACGACAATGTGTTCAGTTCCCGCTGTCCACCTGGCCAGGTAATGCCCTGAACCAGCACCGGGACATCACATCAGCAACATTACTACAGCAATGACATTTAAACAGTGAATCACATTGGTTCACAGTGGCTTATCTATTTGAAATGTAGTTTTTTGTGTTTTATGTCCTGGGGAACGATAAGGTTGCTTAGATTACCAAGATTACTTACTCACTCTCAAAACTTTACGCCCCACCGTAAGAGGTGGAATCAAGTAAAGCCATCAGGGCTCCAGTGAAACTCCATAGGCTAAACACCTTTGGAGTCAATAAAAATTAATGTTGATTTTTCATAGCTCATAATTGTGAATCACATATTGTTTTTGAGTATGACAATGGTAAAACTCTCCCAATCTAAAAACTTGCGAAAATGGTATGCATCGTCAAGATAACACTGGTGATAGCCTTTCAGTGGGAGTTCAATTAACCTCAGAAAGGAGAGAGTCTAGGGCACTTTCTGCCGTCCAGATTAATAAGAAATCTGACAGAAAAAGCCTGAGGGGCAGGCATCGTTTTTTCAGTGGCTGAGTTATTTCTTTCTCCTTGGAAAATAAAAAAAATCTCATCTGTAAACAGTTGCTCCACACTAGTGCAGATCCTTGGGGTTTCTTTAACATAAATCACTACCACTTTATCATGGGATCTTTTGATAATATAAAAGATTGCTGAAACACCACATATCCTCCTAAACCTTGTCCAACCTTTTGTTTGCAAAGCTAGTATTTTCTTGTTAGTGTGTTTTTAGTTGTCCTGTCTTACATATTTTGTATATGTGTGTTTTTAAAGTGCATATGGGTGTTTAGTTGTATGTCAGTATTGTCAGCTTCAGTATAGTCTAATGCTATAATGTTGGTTGGACTTCACGCTGTAGCTAACCATATTTGGTGCATTTCACATGAAAATAGACACTCTTATCCAAATGTTTGTTCTTGACTTTTGTTTATTAATGATTCAATTTTTCATAAGAACTTGGTACAAAAAAGTGAGACTACTCTTAACCATTTACCAACTTCCATCAATCAACTTTTAATGCATCATAAAGAAGAAAAACTACATTGGCATATTTAAGACAAACACTTTCCTATACACACTATCCACTGGACAGTCCCCTTATTAATGACAAAGAAAAAACTCTACTTCAACAGCCAACAGACATTTTCTTTTCCATCTAAACACGGCTTGTGTTGTCTTCTCATTCCCTCTCCACGTCCTCATGGCAAAAGAATACATTGAACATTGCAAGCTAAGTAAGAATGCAGAACTGGCAAACAATAGAAAATTCCAATGTTTTTTTTTGCTCCTTGATAAAAGAATATAAAAATGTTTTAACTACCTTTTTTCTTCATTTGTTCAAATGTTGTGTCGTTGTGTATTAAAATAGATCTGTTTAAGTAAGCACTGCACAGTTTCTCCCGGAGAAGATTCTGGAAATGGATGAAAAGAGGCTGGGACGAACACCTCAGGGTGGGGGTGGGGGACTATGAAAGGTGTACTATTGATGCAACATGGAGCACAGATATGGTTTTCATCTTTTATCCACCTCGTCCAGTCGGACTGACTTGCCGACACAGTGTCCTATAGATTCTTATAGCATCTATAGAGGCAGAGTGCATGATATGCATCAAACGGTACATTCTGGTATCAGGAGCTGCATGTTGGCCCTGTGTTTGAAGTTCAAAAGGAACATTCTTACCCAGACTTGATATTCGCCGTGGCAGTGCCAACTTGGCTTCCATATCCCCTCCCATTCCATTATAATCAACCCAGTTTTGTTCATTAAAAAGGCAAACATAATACAGTGTTGATGCATATCTATACCATTGATAAAGCGCATAATTTGTTTGATGCTGATGCAGACAGACACTGTGTATTTGGTTTGGAGTGTCGAGTGACAAAAAAATTATTAACTTTGAGGTTTACCCCACTTTCACACTGCATGTAACATGGTTGTTGTGTTGCTTCATTCTGAAATGTTTTGGGCAGGCCAGAGGCTCTGATTGCATTATGTGGTGGTTTACAGCTACAAAAGTTTGAATAGGCAAAAAACATATTTTTCACTGCTTTGGTATTGCCTTTCATAATGTTACACTGTTTTGATGAGTTAGCATGGCTACCTAGCAAGCACTAAATAGGCAGCATTAACTAAATAAATAAAAAGTGAAATGACTTCTGAGCACACCATCGCCCAGTGATAGACGCAGCTGTTCTACAGGCATCATTTTAAGACATGTAGTTCTTCAAAAAAATGTAAAATGACTAGTAGAACTAGTTGAACTGCGAGGCTTTGGGTTGCTGTAATCAATTTCAGGTACTTTTTGCATTTTCTAGGCAGAAATATTGTTCATGAAACAAAATCACATTGGTGGGGAAACAAGGAAGCACAGAAACCTGATGTTTATGGCCTGACTATGAACCTGACCATGGCTGAAAAGTTACCCATGGTCAGGTTTTCTCGGCTGACAAGCTGGTTGGTCATCCACGCAAGTTTCCCTGGTCACTCAGCTCCGTAGAAAAAAAACGGACTTCTGATGACTTGATCATGTTGCTTGCAGTGTGAAGGCAGTGGGAATGCACAGTCACGGTAATACAGTCATCTCCAAAAGGCTAGTTTCACCTGATGGATGAAGGAGGACTGAGCTCTTCACATAATGTATGGAAACAAAGTGTTACATTTAACTTAATGGTCAACAACTTTTTCTCTTTTTTTAGGGCAAGTAAAAGAAATTAAAAGAGCATTTTTATGAGATAGTTTCAAAGCCATATTGCTTGACACTTACACTTACAGATGTGTTCCTTCAGAGCCGTAGTCCTGAGCCTCAAGCAAAGTTTTAGAGAGCAAATACAAGCAACTTTGATATGATTTCAACGCTTCTCACCGCTTCTCAGTTAGAGGAACTCACCTCTGATTGATTTGATGGCAGAACTTTTTGTCATCATACCACAAGGTAATTGCAGTGAAGCCAATCAAGTACACAAATTCACTTTGATAAAGGCATTTCTCGCTAAATGAAACCAACTTTTGTTCATGTTTGTGCATTTATAGGCTGCAACGTGGGATCCTGCAACTCATCGTTTGATAACAGACTAGTATATGGTAAGTATGATAGTGTTAGTCAAATAAAATGGACTAAGTCTATGATTCGTAACATGTAAAAGAACCTCTCTGGACCAGCAGGAAGACTAGCTATACATATGGACCAAGAAGAAACAGATAGAGGCCTCCTAGTTTGATATCATAAAGACACCCTTAGCAAGAGTTAATGATACCAAATCAGGAGGAAGCCATATTTTCCTCCAGGACCACTGACAGTCAGAACTGTTGCAGATGACAGAGTTGTCCCATTTCTATTTGACTGTTGTCTATAAAATGACGCAACAAAGAACCAACAAACCCTGGATTAAACTACTTGTACTTGAGGCAGTGTTCATTTGTACTGTCTAACTCTCATTAACAAATATGTCAAATTAACAGGCTCATCACTGTAAAATGTTCAGTCATAAAACAATGTTAACACGAGAGTAAAAAAGCTTGAAAGCGAAAAATATAAAACAGGCAGGGGAAAAAAAGCACTATAGACATTATTGATAGATGAGTGTTCCCAGTACAAAAACGTAAGTTTTTTTTGGCATATTTTCTATACTGGTAAAGGGGCGAAAGAAAGGGACTAAATGGATGCATCACACATATACATGAACTCAGATGGTCCTTCAAAATGTTCATTTTTGAGTGCAACTGTGAAAAAAGGAACACCTTGGGTTAGATGTGTGAATCCAGTAAAGTTGAGAAACAGAAAGACCTGCAATAATAATACAAGTTATGTACAATGATCCCCTTGAATACTCCAAACTTACATTTATCAACAGGCATCAGCATGAAAATACTAAAATCTCCACTAGAAATGCTAATTTCTGTAGTTATCTTAAATACTTTTTTCTTTGACTTTAACTATATTAATACTGAAAAAAAGTTATTCTCTGTTTTGTTTGAAGGCTCGTATGCTTTTACGTACATACACAATGAAAACATTTCCCCATCCCTCTTTCACCTGAATTATTATGGCAAACATTGTTCATAGGAGAATGAGAACAAACATCTACTCAGATATATCAATGTACAGTCCTTTCACTTTCATTATTCCATTGTTTATTTTTAACTACAACTACTCTAATGTTCTCTCTCACTATATGCAGAACAATAATTATACCTGTTAAAAAAAGGAAGTATCTTTTGGGCTGCACAGAATACTTATTCCATGGTTCTGTGGCAGCACTGTAATCTAACTTTTTGTAATAAATACATTAAGGCCAAGAACATTAATAAATAGAAAATAAATTAAAAAAACAAATCTCGTAAGCACTGTAGGTGTTGATTTTAAAAAATACTTGTCATGAATTGAGTGGAGGCTCTTTTTTTCTTTCTTTCTTTTTTGTCATAGTTTTTGTCATTTTTTTCCACAACAGCTCTCAGAAAAAGATGGTTAGCTATTATTCAGTGGTTTTAATGGTAACTTAGATGTGTTAGGAAAAAAAAAAGTTGCCCTCAACATTTGGGTGAGGCGACCTGCGATGGGTTCAGCAGGCAGCCGCTTGGCTAAAGATACTGCACCTCAGGGTGCTGCTGTGGCCAGGACTAGTTATTGCCCTGGGTTTGGGGCTGGCTCTTCTGCAGGGCTGTGGAGGGTCCTTGGAGAGTGGAGGTGGTGGAGGTGCTGGTGGGTTTGATCCAGGGCAGGGACAGCAGGGAGGCTCCTGTGGTGGTGGTGGCCGTCATAGTGACCTGAATCATCTGGTCGCGCTGGATCAACCTGATCAGAGCTTTGAGGCGATCCAGGGAGGCCTGGGTGTCCCTCTGCTGGCTCAGCAGTCGTTCTCTGAGATCCATACATTGCTGAGAGAAACAAACACCAATATTAGTTCTTCTTGAAATTAATAGTTTACCCTAGAATGAAATTCCTGCCATTATCTCACCCCAGTGTCAGTCAAAACTGCACTGCTGTGATAATTGTTTATACAAGACATAGAAAAATTCAGTGTGAGTACTGAAAGGAGGTGCTTTAAAGGGATGGTTCACCCACTTTGAAAAATGTGATACTATGTCATTTCCCTCCTAGCTGTTCTGCTGGACAGCAGTGGTGCTATCTTGGCTCATCGGTACTGTGTGCTGGATACTGGCTGGATTAAGGCAGACTTCCCAGCTGATGTTCTTAAAAATAACTGCATTAATTACTCAAAGGTTTAACTAAAACTAAAACTTTCCAAAACTAAATGTACATACAATTAGTGCACATGGGTGATAGTTTGGCTAAACATACTGTTTAGAACTGTATTTTCCCCATTGTCAAAATCCATAAAGATCCAGTAACTTCTACACTTCCTGTATCACTCCACACCAGAGCAGCGGTAGCCACCACAGAGACAGAAGAAGATTTGCTATCATTTGTTTTCTCAACTGAACACATGTACGCATGTTGGAGGACAAAAATAATTTTCTCCAGAGTACTAAAAGATAACTGGTGATTTTGTGGCTAGCTTCTTCTTTCCCTCCACTCCCCTCACATGTTTGACGTTCCTTTTAGGCACCTGCCAGCCACCACTGTAACTGAGGACCAGACCAGTTCTATTGTTGTTTTTGTTTTGCCCCCCCCCCCCCCCCCCCCCCTGTTTTTTACTGGAAAACTTTACATGTTATACACCACTTTGGGCTATAAAACTTCTGCAACACATCATCAGACTCAAATTTGATGAAACTTGCAGTTATTTTCAAAAATGTTAGCTGGGGGGAAGTCCACCTGAATGGCAGGAGGCTAACAGTTAGTGTTTGGAGCATCCAGCCAGTATCCAGCACTCAGTAACAATGAGAGGAATACAGCACCACTACTGTCCTACAGAACAGCTGGGGGGGATGTGAAAGTGAAAAATGAACTATCCTTTTAATCAATTTGGGTTGAACTGTTGGAGGTCGTGGCTGTCCTGTCAGTGACTGTGTTTACAAGGTCTTTAGTATCCCGGTTTTGAGGCTTATCCCGGTTTTGAGCATATCCGGGATATGATGTTTACATGGAACACAGAGAAACTCGGTTATTCATATCCCTGTATACATGATAAATACCAGTAACCCGTTTTCTGATCACTGCATCCTCTCTGCACAGACGTGTGTTACATCTTTTACGTCTTTTGTTTACATCAGATTGAGTGGGAAATGTGATATATTTATTATATTTAGAAGCAAGACAAATATGAGACCTCTATGGCTTCTTCAGTATTTTCCACCGCGACCTAACTTGTTCAACAGTGCGAGGTGGAAAACCAGCGTCACGTCGCTTGTCCACAATTTCTGTGTCTTTCGCCATCTAAACACGCAGTTATGTTGAGTTCTTTCATTATTTTCAGGCAAAATTCAGTCTCTTCGTTGCTCCAAAAATGGGAAGCTCTCGTTGCCGCCATGTTGCTTGTTTATCTGCTGCATCACTCTGGCGCCTGGGCACATGGTGGGCAGCCGTCAGAGACCGGGATAAGGCGTATACATGCTCCAGTATCCCGGCTTCTATTGGAGTCCTCAAGGTGGCAAAACTGGGTTTCTTGAAACCGAGAAAAGGGCATAACCTGGTTTCTGAATTTGGGATATGGTGTTTACATGCACACAAAAGCGGGATACTTAAAAAACCCATTCAAAAACAGGATACTAAAGACCTACACAGTAAACACAGTCAGTGTTGATGTGAAAGCAGTATTCCCAACGAATTGAAAGTATTTAAAAACTCTAAAGGTGTGTTCAGACTGAATGCAAAGTGAGTTTTTAATGCAGTGCAATTAGATACAAAGTCAATGCAAAGACATAAATAGATGCAAATTCGTGGCGGGCGATGTGAATGACGCAAATTTCAACGTCATGAATGACACGGACGTGAAATTCACATCAGTTGACATTTTTCAACTGACGCAATGTGAAAAAACGTCCTTCGCGTTTGGTGTGAACACTTCTTTAAGTCAAGTAGCTGATAGAATTTTGATTACAGTAAATGTAAATTGTCATCATGGCAAAAACTCTGAAAATAAGGCCCACGCTGAAGATGAGCAGATCTGTCCTTTAAGAACTCAAGTGACTCATATGGAGGAGAAGCCTATGCCAGGTGTCTTACTGTGAGAGTGTTGTTGAGCTTCTTGTCCTGTTCTTCCAGATGAGCACACTCTTTTTTCAGCTCAGTGTTTCTTCTCAGCAGCCGCCGCTTCTCCTCCTGCCTCACTGCTCAGGCAATTGTACAAAAATCAAACAAACAAACAAGAAATCACCCCATCAATACATATATACACAGTGTTCCAATACAAAACTTTGGCTGCATGCAAACATCGGATATATAAGTCAAGCAGAAACATGTTTACCTGTCTTGTGTGTAACATAGGACTGGACAAAGTTCTGTGGCCATGACATGTTCTCCTTGTTCAGAACCTGAAAAGCAGCCCCATCAGTGAATGACAGCACAGAGTCTCAGTGATCTCACAGAAAGACCATTCTTGTTTAGTGAGAGAGTCATACATACTTTGTCTATGTAATGCAATTGGCCATTGTGTGCTGAGCCAGGCTCTGTGTGTTCATTTAAAGCAAAATTGAACTTTGGTAGAGTGTTAGCTCCCCTGGGCTGCTAATCCACAATACTGTATCACTGTCTCTCCATTCCTTGCCATAACGAGGCAAAACACATCCCAAAATTAACACTTTTAGCACATTAAAAAATGTGAACAAAGCGGATTATACCTATATAAAAAACAATACTCCCTGGTGCCCATTTTTTAAGGAAATGAAGTGTCCCTTTCCTTGTTATTTTCCCCTGTGAATTGGAAAGTAGATCTGGCAGGAAGCATCAGCAGGAAGCTTCTGCATAGTATTCTTGTGTCAGGAAGAAACAACATAATATTACTTTTAATTAGATGAAAAAATGGATACTGAACTTGTTTTTTATGTTTGCATAATCCTCTTTGTTGGTATTTGTTTATGTGCTAAAACTGTTATTTTGGGAGCTGTGGAAATGAATGGAAAGATAGCAATACAGTGTTCTGGATTTGCAGCCCACAGGAGTACAGAGCAGTGAGGAAATTTTCCCCACCATGTGGACTCATATAACACCCAGGTAACTGTCCAACCCAACATGCCAAAGTTCACTTTTGCTTCAATACTTATGCACCATGCATGTATAACAAGAGTCCCTGCATAAAGGAAATACATTGTGTGCTCATCTTAAGTAGAAGCAGAAGTACAAACTAAACAAGCATTACCCAGCTCTAGGATGATGCACTGCACATTCATGTACCTGAAAGCAACTCAGTGATTCTAATTCTAGTGGCCAAGACAATACATAGATTGAGTATGTCAATCAGAATTTCTAAATATTCTTTTTTTAAGATTACATTTTGGCATTTTGCCTTCTTATTAGGTATAAGATACTGAACAGGCAGGAAATGAGGGGAGAGGAATCTGAATCCGAACTTGATGATTACATGGTATACATCACTTAGCCATCAGGATGCCCCATTGTTCTTAGACAGAGGAACGGAGAGCAACCAAAGGACTTTGAGTGAAACTATGTTCAATTTCAGAACTCCACCTGTTTGAATTAAGGCCTTTTAGGATCTGGAGTTTAGATAATATACTTTGACTTTGTCATGTCCTGACCACTGAGAAATTCAGCGCTACGTGCCTCACTTAAGGTAACCTAGATAGTAGTTACTGATAGAGGGGAGAGTGTTACTCACACACACATTTTCCCAGCCGGTCCTGGGATTGGAACTAGGAACATTCTGGCCTACAGCCTATGTTTCTATAACTTCTGGGCTAAAACCAACATATATTTATAAGTTCTTACCTTCTTCTGGCACTTGGGGCAGTACCACACCCCTCTGGGTGGGGTTTTGAGTGGGGGGTGGAGGCAGTTAGGGTGGTAGGCGCGGGGGCAGTTGTGGCAGGGCTGTAGCTCGCCTTCCTCCTTGCAGATGGTGCAGTGATCATCATGCTCCAAGTCCTCCTATCAGCAACATAAACAACAGGCTGCCATCAATATACAGGGTCCCGACTCTGGCCCTCATGTAACAGTCCACGATTCAGTGTTACTTCAGTTCACTTCAGTGTCCTAAAAACATATTATTCCATCCTGGTTTGTTAATGTCTTCTCACCCTTGATTTAAATAAATAAATAAATATAGCTCTATACACACTTAATGTATAGATAAAAATAACTGTAAGCCACTATCTAATACAATGTGTGAAACAGGTTGGTTAATACATCATAGTGTGTTGCTGTAAAGTGACCCTTTTGTAAATTCCCCTCAGATTCTGTTTTCCCCAGACAATTTATTATTTTCCCCGTCTTTCCTCTCGGGAATACCACATCTGAAAATTTCATGATATACTCTGAATTCTGTGAACAGTTAGTATTCCAACCCTATTTATTTAGTACACACCCAACCTGACGGTAACAATAAATTGTCTTAACACTTAATGAAGTTGGTGCTGCTGTTAATCCACCACCGCTGATTTGTCAGTGTTTGCTGGCACTAGCTTAATCTTTTGAAAGGGACAGAATGCAGCTCTCCTCCCATCTTATCTTTGTAATTAAATTCTTAACAACAGGGGGGCATATCACAGTGTACGGTTTGAACAGCCAGCGTCTGATATGAATCCTAAGAGTTTTCTGATATCTACTAAGAAGCCAAGTGAGTGATTTGTTTGGTCTGTGAACGCTGGACCTGCACACTAATGGCGCCATTTCCCTGATATCTCCGGTAAGGCAGGCAGACAGTGAAATGTCAGTAGTTTAATCCTGGGAGAGGGGTGGAAAGATGAAGAAAAAGTGCTGGCACTGTCTGGGCCAGCGCATTCTCAGATTGACGGTTCTGCCACCGTCATATCGCTCTCATTACACCTCCTTCAAGAGCAGGCGGCACGTTGAAATAATATGACAGTCAAACTCCAACGGAAGGAGGAAAAAGCTGATGAATTTGTGGAGTCAGGTATAAATTCATATTATACTGTGGCAGTCAGAGCTACCGGTGTAGGTTCTGGAGGCCCAACAGAGATTATAATGCTTGACTGCTTTTGCTATGATAGATTTTGCTATTATTTGATGTTGCCTTGTTGAGATTTTATGTTCCTGTGTTGCATTCAGTCTGCACTCGCTCATTGCTTGTGTGTGATGTATGAAATGTTCCTCTTGCTTTTGGGCCTATGCCCTTGTGTAGGTGTAGACACCCAAAAGATAACATCAAAGATTGCATTAATGAGATAACAATCAGCAGTGAAGTGAATTGTTATTGAAAATTCCCTTGCCAATATTTTGCAGACTTAAACTACCTTGATATTTGTTTAAAATGTAGCCCGGTGCAAGAGGGAATTCCCGTAACACTTCACAAGCACAGACAGCTTCCTTAAAAGAAGACCTGACCTTGATAAAAACAAAACAAAAATGAGAACTCAAAAAATGAGATGCTTTTCACTGAGACAAAATCCCTAAGTCATGTTTTGTTAGTAAAGTCCGTTGTTCCAAATTAAGCCAACTTTAAAGGCCTATTCTGTTGTTTTTGCATATTTCAGCTCATTCACCACATTATACACTTGTGTGCAATGTGATTTAGAGTTAGGAATAGGGACGGGCTTTCTGTCACAAAGTCTCAAGTGCTGTCTCACAGAAAGAATCAGGGGCAGATGCTTTCCCAGACATTTTAATTTAGTCTTCAACAATCGTATCTTTTTGGAATATTTTTTTTTTTTTAGCAGAGAAAGGCTTTTTATTGAGTGTTTGCATGGCAAGCATTTCTGAATTCAATAGAGATGAATATTGCAGTTCACAATGTTCATGTTTGCTTATCTTGTGTCTTCTGGGTTTCATTTTTCAGCCAAACTGCACAAGTGCAACGTGGTTTTGCAGCAACCTTTACAGTGCTGGATGACAGGGCTTACTACCAGTATGTGAACACATCAGAAGATGTATAGTTTTAAAATCATTATGGGCATTAAACTAAACTTCAACGCTATGATAGATAACTTAAAACAACAGTATCAATAAAATAAGTATTTTCATTGTGAAGGCTACCTCAAATCAGGCAAGTTTCAAGACACTTGCTTAATTTTTGTATTGCATTGATATGACAGGAAGCCTGGTAGGCAGAACAACATATTCAGAAGTCGTAGTGTAAAGTGTGTGTGAGCTGTAGGAAATGAACCCCAACATACAGTGGAAAAATGCCAGTATGGTCCTGGACAGATAACATCTGTCTACAATGTTGTAATTTAGCTCCAGTAACCCTAAAGTCAGTCCACCATCAACATCAAAACATTTTCATGAAAAACTTGACTTAGAAAATAAATAGCAGGATAATGGTGCATTGATATTGCAGAGATTCTGAGAAATCTTATCATTTATGTTCACCCAACATGGAAATTACTTTTGCTGAAGTCAGATAAATGTCAGCTTTCAAAATGCACCAATGGTAACTTTAATCAGGTATATTTACCCTTGAACATTTAAACTGAAATGGCAGATATGAGCATTACTTTTTTTTTTTCTTTTTTTTTAATCTGCCATGTCTTGCATATTTATTTAGGTATTTACTGTAGTCAGCTGGCACCAGCTTTACTAACATTTCCTGTGACAAACACTGACACTGAAATGGGAAAGCATGTGCTTTCCTATAATTTTGGATTCCCTGCACATTTTTAAAGCTATGCTTTGTTTTAAGTCACTGAGAATTGCCAATACAAACGGATGTGGGTGACAATTTAAAAAAAAAAAAAAAAAAAAGAACACAACATTTTGCCTTACTAAGGTGTAGAGCCACAAAGAGCCACCAGAACGGTTTCATTACTGCTTGGAATAGATTTCTCCAGCTGTCTTGACCTTGTTTTTGTGTTTTGGTGACAGTGGTGGAGAGCGCTGTCTAACATGTCACTCCAAAATCTCCCACAGGTGTTGAAGCGGGTTGAGATTTAGTGAGTGTGAGGGCCACTGCAAATGATTTACATCATTTTTATTCTCATCAAACCACCCGTGAGCCCTCATGCCCTGTGGCTGGGGGCGTTGTCATCCAGGATACAAATGTTTCATCAAAGGATAAAGTTGATCCCTCAGAATAATTTTGTATTGATTTGCAGTGAATCTTCCCTCTATGGTGGACAAGTGGAAAACCAGTGGTGAACCTGGTGATTAACATTTTTTCCCAGCTCTGTAGACCAGTGCCACTCAACTCTCAAAAGGGCATTTGTCTTTGTGATAATGGCTTAATGCACTTTAGTTCTACTATAATATCCCTCTCTATGTACAGGATCTTTTTGAAGAATGGTGTTCCATCCCTCTAGTAGAGTTCCAGAGACCCAGCAAATCTATGCCAAGGAGCACTGAAGCTGTTTTGGTGGCTTGTGGTGGTCCAACACCTTGCTAAGACATTTTATGTTGGTTTTTCATTTCATTTGGCATCCGTCTGTACACAGTGAGTCAGCTGATTGGAGGGTGTACACTATCGCTCAGTCCTGTGAGGAGAACACTCACTGCACCATCAGTTCCTAGTCCATCAGTTTCTGTAGAAACCTTAGTACAGTGTACGCACAACCACACACTCGTGACACTGTGGCAAACACATACACACACTTAAACACACACCACATCTAATGAGGAGTCACACTACGTACCTTCCAGCAGAGATCCTCAGTGTCTAGCGTGTGGATGGGAAGCAGAGAGCAGGTTAGTAGCAGCCAACAGGTGGAGACAGAGCGAGACAGGGGTTAGAGGTAAAGCCAAGCAGCAGCAAATCCCAGGGAAGGCAGCTCAGTTCAGCCTCTGATTAGACACACCTGGAGCTGCATTCTTATCAACCAAAAGCCACAACCAGGCATAATGCAAATATGGTGTGCCTGTACATTGCAAAGCCAAATTTACGGCTTTATAAGACCTTTTAAGGCGACTAGAAATTACATTTAAGAACAGTTGAACCAAAACAAACAAATGGGCAAAATGTCTTTTTTCTATCTGCATGGCTACAGAACAATCTGAAACTAAATATGAGCAGAACCAACAACAAAACTAACATTACCACTGATCCAATTCACAGCTTTTAGTGAAACTACTTAATATGACATTTGTCTTATTTCATTTTTACTTTCCAGATAGGCCGTAAGTACATATCACTGATGGTAAAGAATCTGCTAATGATCTGCTAATGAGCTTTTAGAAAAACCCTCCAATTGTGCTTTGAAAATGGGCTTGTCATCATTTAGAGGGGTCCCCTCAAAATGAAATCTTGTTCAGTGAGTGCAGTTCACAACAGGCTGTATGGAGCTGATGGGAAGTGAGATGCAGTTTACCTCGTGCTGATAGGAAAAGTGGGTTGTTCAGGTAATTTGATGCAAGGCGTTTGCGCTGGAAGGCAAGAAGGAAAGGACATTTTTACTTTTATCAGAACCAAGCCCTGGGATAGGAAGAGGATTGAAATCTACATTCAGTGCAGAAATGTAACTTGACTTATGGCATGAGAGTAAAACTCAAAAAGAAATTGGTCACTTTTGGAACTTGACTTATAAAACAGGATCAACTTGCAGTGTCTAAGTCTTGTTTTTGATTGATGAACTGAGTTATGTGATCAAGTCGCTTATTTTCATGTTGAGGGATTTTACTCTGTATAAGAATTCTACTAAGGCAAAAACAAACAGTGTCTCCATTCCATACCCCCACAATCACTACTGCTGTACACTATACATTTTGATAGAGGAAGAAAACCATTTGTTTTCTGACCTCTGGTTCAAACAGGCCACTGTAAGCAGGGTTGGCTGTACTCCGCCTCTTCCTCTCCTGTCTCTTAGTCTGGATTTCTGTCAAGAAGAAAAAGATATTATATGTACAGGGCATCTGCAGGTTTCAGGAAACACTCAACATTGTTTTAATGCTACCTTCAATTGAATCAGTGATTTATGGCCAAAATAAAGAAACCAAATCAGGCTATTTCTGGTTGGACACAACTGGTTACAATCTCAAACCTATAAATGGCCAGAGTAAGATAAGACACCAGGATTTATGTTAAGGAACTTTAAGTCCAGTTGTATAATGCTCTGTGTAATTCTCTGAGGAATCCGATTGTGGGAAACAAGCAGTACATTTTTTGTTCAGCAACTGGATAGCTCAACAGTTTAAGGAACTTATTCTTTTATCACAAATATTAAGCCCAGAAGGTCTGCACAGGGAAAAGCATGCCATGGTGGGGCTTCCTAGACACGGTTTAAGGTAATCTAGAACTAGACCTTAATCCAGAATAGTTAAGTCATGGACTAAAAGTGGCATTTCAAAACACATGCTAACTTCAGGTTAGTTACTTTTGGACTGTGGAATCCTTGATTAAATTTAAACTGATAATCCATCATATGCATGTTTTTCTTCATGTTCTATAGCCACCCCTGCATAATTGTGCTTTTAAAGGTGGTGGCACAGGCACCATCACCAGCAAGTCAGGCATGTGAGGGAAAGGGCTTTCCACCCTGGAATTTAATTAGATCAGGGAACGTTCTGCTTATAAAGGGGCTTCAGGGAGCAAGAATGCCAGCTTTGGTTTATTATTGGTCTTCCAGCTGAAGCTATTTGCACTTGCAGTTGGTGATGAAGGGGACTATTTGCTGGCCCAGTACTCTTTTCAAGGTCTTGTTTGTACTAGTTCCATTTGCATACATTTGGAAAACTCCCATTCTGTGTTCATGCCATATCGTTAAAACCATAAATACAAAAAGCAATGCAAAACAAAACAAAAAGTTCATGTCTTCTCCCTATCTATAAACATGTCCAACCTCTCTGATCTGACATGAAGATCAAGCATCCAAGGAGGAATAAAAAGTTGCAAACTGTGCTAAGAGTGCAGAGTTACTGAACCTGGACCCTACCGTCTGAAATGAAAGGAGAATATCAAAGAATCCTCCTCAAGACATTATCCCTCCCTCTCCCACAGCCTCAGGAAACCTACCTTCCAAGTGCTCTGTGGTGACCAGGCCAAGGGCAACCATGAAGGCAATTTTCTGTAAGAGGCACAGACACAACATTTTAATGAGTGAAGCTCAGCCACTGTATGTGAGATTATGATGAAGTAGTGTAGTGCTTCCACAGAGAGGCTGTAAAGATGTGGAAAAGGAGACTGGGTCAGGAGAGCGGAACCGGAGCTAGAGGACTCTCTGCTTATGATTGAAGGGTTCTCCATTTGAGCAGCTGCTTCCTCCTTAGGACATATCCATGATGAGCTTCCCCCCACCCTCCTCCACTCTCCTCTGTATCTCCTCCTCACATGTAGCTCTGATAAATAAACGCTCCACACTTGGTTTTAATGAGACAGTTCTTGTTCTGACATTTCCCAGAACAAATAACAACGCAGTGACAACGGTAATAAAGACGGAACATCTCCTCCAGAGAATGTAGTGCTTTACAGTTTATTATATGTCATAAACTCCCCCTTTTACAACATGAGGAGTGGGGATTGAGATCAGTGTATTCATATCAGAATCACTTCTCCTCTGCGTTATTGCAGGCTTTGATTTGCTATAATTCTATACAGCAGAAAGTGAGAGCCGTTTCCCTGTTAGAGGTAAATCTAATATTAGCGGTGCTCTAGAGACAGTGGAGAGTGGATTATGGTCTTGTTTCAGACAGTCTGCTCTTCTCCCATTGCTGCTGTAGAGAGTGTCCAGTAGGAATAAGAAGGGGAGGCTAAGCAGAAACAGAAAGGGTTGGGACTGCCGCAGGATTATCTGGGATTAGTGATCAGAATAATTGGATCGCTTAAGCAGCCAGTGCTATGTGGATGAGATAATCATCTGCCATGACTGCAGGCTAGCAACAACACAAGAAACACAAACACCATTTAGCACAGGCATTAATGCTGGTTGGTTTTAGTGACTGCTGAATGAAAGCTAGATAAATGCATGAAACGGCTACATGTCCATGTCCAGAGTAATAAAGCTTCTGGCTCCTGTGAAGTGACATGTTCCCTAGTCATCTGGGATATGTGATGCAGGGTTTTGTTGACTAAAATTATGGCTAAAAGTGTTCAATGACATTTTTCACGAGACAAAAACGAAACAAAAATGACCCTTTCTTGACAAAAAAGTTTGGAAGAGAACAGGCATCTGGGCAGTCTTTACTTTTGATATTAAACAAAAACTGAATAAGAAACTGAGAAATGTAGATCAATTTGTGTATAGGTGTCAACAAGGGTGAAAATGATTCAGTATAACTGTGAAAAATGATTTAGTGTAACTACAACTTTCATTTTCATCAACTAAAAACATTAAAGTTTTTGTGATTGAAATTAAAACTAAATGCATTGTTGTCAAAAGCCTAAAACTGAATCAAAATTAGCTGTCAAAGCTAACACTGATGTGATGTGACAGAGAGAATACAAAGTAAACTATCAAGAAAAAAACTGATTTGTGTCCCTGTCACCTTCAGGACCATATAAGTATTTTTGCAAGTTTTAGCCCTGACTTACTTACTGTTACGCATGTTCAGATGATAAGTCTACCTTAATATTCTCTGCTGCTCCAGCTAACATTCCTACCTATGTTTAGAAGTCCTGGACATTTGATTTGAGTTTGTTAAATAATCTTTTCTTTGGGGACTATTTTCTGGCAGTAGCACACCTGCTGTTGTGTGGACGTCTCTTTGGGTTTTGGTTGCAGGCAAATCGTCATTTTGCTCCTTACCGTTTGGCCACACTAACCAGCAGAGCTTTTGAAAAGCAAGAAAAAGCCAAATTCCGAGCAGCCTTTTCAAGATGTCCACACTTGCTTATCATTTGTCTTCAGAGTTTGTTTTTCTAATCAAACAGCACAGAAATGCAGTGCTCTTTAGCAGAAAGTTTTGAATTCTTAAATATCAGTGCTTCTCACTAGGATATGAATGTATCAGAAGACATGTGCACTTGACAAATCAATTCAGGCAATAAACAAAATGACCATGCAATGATTAACTAACTTTGACATAAATAAA
This sequence comes from Myripristis murdjan, assembly GCF_902150065.1. Taxonomy (NCBI): domain Eukaryota; kingdom Metazoa; phylum Chordata; class Actinopteri; order Holocentriformes; family Holocentridae; genus Myripristis; species Myripristis murdjan. The sequence continues at coordinate 2,396,736 of NC_044002.1, forward strand.
GCCGGGCGTGTTGTTCACTGTGAGGGATTACCTATTCCAAGGAAATTCAAAAGTCTATGCAATATGATTTTTGTACTGAAAGAAAGTGAAAACAAACAAATGGCTACGTTGAAGGCAGGAAAACATTCAGGTAGCTAAAACAGTATGGTATGCTCTGGAAAATGGAAACAAAGGCATGATGCTGGACAGGGGGATTTAAAAATGGCTACTGTGGAGGAGCGTGTGCTTTATGTGATGCACCATCGCTGCCAAAGAGTTTTGCAAAGAAAAAGGTTTGAATGAATTTGTCAGATTCTGTTTCAAATCTGCCACCTGCTCATGTTTGTACATGAACGACAAAACTACATCATCTTTGTTGGTGGTTGCTCTTTACCAGCAATTTCATTCAGCGTCCCACCTGAAGCATGTCACATTGTACCAGACTACCGATTTGCATCTCATTAAAATTTTTTTTTAAAACTGCTCATTTTGCTGCGCAAGTACTGCTGCCATGCTTTTCTGTGTTGCTTTCTTTAAAGGTTTTAGTTTTGTTTTATTTAGTTGGGGATTCCTGAGTGATTAGACAGGTACAGGAGAGAGAGACAGTCACACAGACAGTTTCTGACCTCAGGGTCCTCATCCTTCTTCTGGGCAGGAGGAGACGGGGCTGGGGGGGCCTCCTGGGATGGAAGGTCAGCTTGGGACCCAAGGGACCCCTGGGTGCTGCTCGGGGCCTGTGGCTGGATTATTATCACCTGATGACACACACATATATAGGCAATATTAGGAAATGCATTTGTGTACATTTTGGCTAGGATTTTTGACTTTTTGTGGCTGATCCTGGTGCAAATGTGTGTGTGTGTGTGTGTGTGTATATGTGTGTGTGTGTATAATTTAAAGTGAGTCAGCATAAAATTCTTGCTCCATCAGTTTTTAGTTGTTGCAGTTAATTCTGGTGTTTAATCTTGGAGGGACTCTAGGGATGTGATAAGATGAATTGTTTTGTTTCAAAAAACATCTAATCCTCCAAATGGTGTCCTTGTACTAAGGTTTAACTCAGTAGTTATCATTTATCATGTCTGTGTATCATGTTTTTATATATAACCATATGTTCATACTCCTGTGGTTACTGAACAGAATCGTCTCTTTCTAATGCTGTAGGAGGTCAGTGAGGTGTGCATGCGTTGTTAGTGTTTGATGGTGGGGACACCAGCCTTGTTATCGGCGCTGAAGAGCAGTGGCTGCACCTTGACGGCCTCGCTGACGGCTGACACCCCGTTACTGGTGGCAGGGGAAGCGGCGATGATGGCGTACGCCACGCCGGGCCCAGCGGAGGTGTGTTGGCTAGCGTTGCTGGAGTCCGGCCCCACTAACAAGCTCTGGGCCGGGGGTGGGGGCGAGCCGTCGCCCTGGCCGTTGGGCTGGTGCTCAGGACTGAAGGTGCTGTTGGCGGTGGGCAGGGCGGGGCCCTGGCTCTTGGGGCTGACCACAGTAGTGGCCTTCTGCAGGCTGAGCGGCTGCAGCTCCTGGCAGGGACTGTGGGGAAGGCTGTCTGGGATCTGGGTCTTTGGCCTGACCTGGATGAAAAAAACAGAGAAAAACAGTGTTTACACCTCTCAACTCTACCCTACATTAGTCCTGATTCCAATTTTAATCCTAAACCCAAATAAACCCTAATTTTTATTTATCCATTAAGCCTTTGAAACCTGAGTAAATTCACTTGATTTCTTTCTAAACATGGGAAAAAGGTGATAAGCAAACTAGCAAAAAATTACCCAAAAATTCACTAATCTCTTCTGACATTATGAACAACCTGAACATATTTTTCAATGGAAGTCCTCTTTCAAATCTAAATACTAGCAACAGCAGCAATACTGCACAGAGGACTTCTCATTTTCTGGTAACTGGCTGTTTATGATCTGAATGCAGCATATATTCACATTTATTTTGTAATAACAACTTCTTTATCTTGACTCATTTGTTCTTGTTTCTGTTATGTATCAAGATATGAACCCACTTGTTAGCGAGATAACTCAGTAACTAATGGAGGGATTTGGATGTGACTACATTGAGAGAGTGGTAAAGAGTAAAGGATGAGCTGGTTATGTTTTGGATTATTTAGGTCAAAGGTCAAGGTAACCCAAAGGTCAGCATGCACATTTTGGCCAATATCTCTGGAGCACATCACTGTAGAAAGATGCAGCTGGATGGCAGAGGTCGATGTCTCTGACTGCTGTTTATGCTTTATTTATTTGTTGTGATTTGATCTACAGTTTTTTATTCTTTTATTGTAATTTATATAAAATAATGCACTTAATGAAGTGCCACATAAAGAAAAATTAATAGTATGAAAGATCAAAACAACTGACAATGTGTATTAGGGGCATATATGTCAACTACAGGATATTTCAGTTTCAGTTTTATGTAAGAATTTCTCCAAGATATAATCTTGAATTGCATCAGTTGTAAATGATGTATTCTTAACTTCTTTCTCTAACTTCAAAAGCCTTAAAAACATCTTACGTTTGGTTCACTGAAACCTGCCGACAGTTTGCTGAAGAAAAATCAGTGATTCATAAGAGAGTAAAAATACAGCCGAGTGTTTTCTTAGGTAAAAAGATAATTCTGTGACTGTTCTGTCGCGCAAATTCTGTCAACGATACTGGACATTTTCACAATTTGGTTTGCTGGATTTTCCTCCTGTGAGCCTCGTGCCATGTCTGTGACCGAACAGAAAACCATGAAGTAGCTCCCTGTCTTTCAGGCCAACGTCCACATGATCTAGTGAAGACAACCTGCCATTCACACAGCAAACACATGAGATGTTGAGACACAAAGAGCTGAGACAGAGGCTCTCCCTCTCTCTCTCTCTCTCTCTCTCTCTCCATCCCACTGTCCATCTCTCCCCCGTCCAGACAGCTCCCGACCACACACAGATGCTGCCATGCCCCCTGAGTGTTGATGCATGTCCAGACGTGAGTGGGCTCTTAATGTGTCATGCTGTCCAATAGGAAAAAGGCTGGACAGAGTCGGGGAGGAAACACAACCACAGCAGCCAATCCCTCAGCTGACTCATTACACAGAATATTTATCTTCCTATATTGGAGATCACTGACACATATCACTTCCATTTCTGCTTTGTTTGATTCGCTGTGGCACGTGTGTGTGTATGTGTGTGTGTGTGTGTGTGTGTGTGTGTGTGTAAATGTGTAAGCAGAGGTGTTTAGTTTGTTATGGTTTGTGCTGCCACCCAGTGGTGATCTGACGACACTGCACCCAATGATACTGTATCATGTTTAGTCCTCTCTGCCCACTTGGCCAGGGTAAAAATGCCAATGCAGATTCATCAGGAACAATTTCAACAATCTACTTGTCCACCTTTTAGCCAATCTGTACCTTACAGAAGGAAATCAGCAGAAATCAGTGTATCACTTTGACATTTTCAAGATCATCGAACTGTATTGATCTCTGTTGAGGTAAACTGGGTTGCTGCCACAGAATATATAAATGTGTTGATTAAAATCAATAAAACAGAGCATTATAGCATTACAAAATGCATGCAGTTTGCCAGTTTCCTGGTAGCTGTTTTTTGCTCATTTTCTGGTCATTTTCTTGCAACTTATTAGTTAAATTAGTTGCAACTCAACTAATTTCCTGTTGGTTTTGGGGTCAGTTGTGGTTAATTGGCTCGTCTCGTTTTTCCCTTTGTTCAGGTGTCAAACAGTGAAACGCTTCTGAAATTTTCATTTTTTTTTCTTCAGTAATCTTTTGCTTATCTGCAAAATGCCTTTTTTCAGTGCTTTTAAAACAAATCAAGGCAATTTGCTCAGGCCTCAACAGGTTAAGTAGAAAGAATATGGATTGCCTACAAGTATGGGTACACTTACATTATGATTTTTTTTTATTTTATTTTTATTTAAAATGAATTAAATCCACAGAAATAAAGCCCAGATCAGCTCCACCATTAATCCAGTATACAAACAGCCCTTTCCATCCAGAGCAACAGCAATGGCCTTGATAAGCACACAGATTTCCTCTCCTAACAATAGCTCCATTGATCCAGCAACACCAGTGAAACTAGATGAACTACAACAACAACACAGGGATTAACGGTGTTTCATGCCCGTCCTGCCCAGCCCAGCGACCCCCCCCAGGACCAAATTAGCCAAGCGACTTAACCGAGCTGATCTCTCTGATCGACCATCAGAGCCACAAAGCAGCGACACTGTAAAGCAGAGGTTTTCTTTGTTTTGTTGAGTTTTCCTCCTCTGAAGGCAGGAGGGAGTTTAGCAGTCATGTTCTGTGCAGGGCAGAAAACCCTAGAGTGGCTTCTTGGAGAGGATTGTAATCACCCAGCAGCTAGAACAGGATGTCCCTTTGTATAGAAGATCCTCTTGATCTCGGAAGAAAATTACTTCCTCAGCCTGAGAAATTCAGCTCAGTTTGACTTGCTGAACTATAGCTGTGTGAAATAGACTGCAGACAAACTGCTGAGATTTGGTGTTTAAAATGTGTTCTTGTACTTCAGTACTTGTGAGAACTAGTTTGAGATTTAGACCTGATGAGCGAGGACATTCTGACCAACCGTCAATTTTTCAAGAGGCGAGTAAAGGAATAGAATTTGAGTTGAAGCTAAGATTAGGACTAGGTAGGGCTGCACAAATTAATCATAGCACACTTTAATCATACCAGTCATTTTGCATGTTTAACATAATATCTACAAAATGTATAGACTTCACGTTTGTGCTGATCTTCTCCCAAAGCAAGCAGCTGTATTTTCGAGCTCAGACGGTCATGTTGTAGGCTGTGTTGATAAGGGTAAGTGTGTGTTACCTGAGGTAGCACAGTCGCTGCTTGTCCTGCCAGTCGGTGCAGCGAGCTGACTTGAGGCACCTTAATGGGCACTGCTGTGAGAGTTCCCAGCATCTGAAACAAAGACAGACAAATAAACCCATAGAAACGATGCCAAATACTTTTGCGTGGCTCACATCCCTTTGCAGCATTCCAGACAGCAGGTTCCAGTCTATTAAGGATTTAATTTTTTTTTTTTTCAAATGCCTCTGAGATCTATCTGCTATGCTGCAGATTGAGCACTGAATCGGTAAAACACTGGGAGCCAAAGTCAAAGCATTTCGAATGCTTCCGCTTACTGCCTCAAGGTCACTTGGGTAGAAGAGAACTTCAGCAGCATTTGTTTAAAGGTGTAGGTCATGTCTACAATGGCTTACATGACTTACAAATACAGACTAGTGGCAAATTAAAGGAAAAACCAACTCAAATTGTCTTCATAGGGCGTTGAGCCACAAAGAGCCGCCAGAACAGCTTCAGTGCTCCTCGGAATAGATTCTGCACGTTTTGGGAACTCCACTGGAGAGATGGAGCTCAGTTCTTCCAACATATATTTTCTCATTTGGTGTTTTGACGGTGGTGGAGAGCGCTGTCGCTTCAGAAGCTTCTGTAGATTTTCAGCTGGGTTGAAATGTGGTGGTCTGGTCATGGTGGTCACGGCCATAATGATTTCATTTGGAAAGTGGCAGTAGAATTCAGTGGAATCAGTGCCATTTAAAAAGGACCACACCAGTAATTTTGTATGTATAGTGTAATGTCTACAAAATTATATTATTTATTAGTATTCCATGTTTCTTCACATTTAGCCATCTACAAGTGGCCAGGAGTAAACATAAATCTACAATCATTTTCAAGGGCATCTTACGATCTACGATCATCACAGCCTAAAAGGACCATACCAGTGATTTTGCATGTTTAGCATAATATCTACACAATATATTTCCTTCTTCACGTTTCTGCTCATCTTTTCCCAGAGCAAGTGTTTTTTTTTTTTTTTTTTTTAGAACTCCTATGTATTTTTCCTCCCTTTTATCCAGCCATTGATTTCCAATCATTCCACTGCGATATGAAAATGAACTTTCAGAGACTTCAGACTTTCTTCACACCAGTATTCCATCACCGTAATAAAGTCGTCCACATTAGTTCTCCAAGAATACAAATTTGAAAATTGAGGGATTTTGATTATATGTTGTGAAATCTCTGCAGGGGGCCCAATTTGCAAAATGGTTTGCGCAAAGTAAAATGTGGGTAAATTGCAGTAAATAGACCAGACATTCAAAATCACTGGTATTGTCCTTTAAGAGAGCAAACATAAAAACATACAAGTTTTAAAAACTGTCTGAAATCACAGACTGTGACAGGAATGGTTGTGTGAAAACCCCATGGATTTTCACCATGTTAAAAATGACAGACATCCACATTTGGGCAACGGTTTGCGCTCCATGTTGCGTGTGAATTCTGTGGCCGATGTAAAACGCATCACTTCCTACGTGTCAGGGAAGAGCCACCAGACAACAAGTGACTGGGTAACTGCTTTTCTGAATCAGCTGAATCACCTCTGAACTATATCAGTTGCCCGAACAGAGTGGCAAAACATTTATTTTATATGTTGGTGGATTATTTAACATCAATAGATGGATTTTTTTTTTTTTTTCACCAAAAGAATATTTGAAGAGTTCATTTGCAAAAACAGATAAAAGCCATTCTTAAAATGAATACAACTTTTTCACTGATACTGCTTGGAGTACACACACACACACACACACACACACACACACACACACACAAAGCATGATTTAGGATAATAAAAATTATGCCAGGCTAAATAAACATATAAAAATAGAAATAAATATAAGTATATTTTAATAAAATTCCAAAAAGTTTAAAAAGGTTTTAATAAATTCAAATGGAATATCTGTTTTTGCAAATGAACTCTTCATTTGTAAAACCATACAATTTTTTGTTTGTTTGTTTTGGGATGGACTTTTTTGTAATTTTCTTATAATATTAAATAGGCTATATGTTTATAGCACATACTAATTTATAATAATTTTTAATATCTACTTTTTGTGCTTATTTTCTGTTTTGTTTTGTTGATTTTTTTTTTTTTTTTTTTTTTTTTTTGTAATTTTTTAAAACTTTTTTTTTTTTTCTTTAGAATTTTCCAGTAGTTTTCTTGTAACTTTTTACTAATTTCTTTCAAATTTTTGGGTCACTTCTCACTAATTTTCTTATCGCCTTTTCCCTCATGTTTTTGAAAGAATTCAAGCAAATTCACTCAGGTTAGGGTTAAATGCTTACAAAGGCACAAGCATCTTAACACAAGAACTCTGCCGCTGATCCAGCATCACTGATCTGATGTTTAAATATATAATTTTAAAAGCTTTCATCAACTGGCTATAGTTGGAAACACTTCTGAGTTGCATCACGTGCTGATACAGAGAACCAGAAAATGGATTGAATATATATTTTTTTTCACCAAGAGAATGTTTGTAAAACCAAACACACAGATTAGATTTTTTTAAACTGCTGGCATACTGTAACTTTTCCTCTCAGTGATTCTCTCCACCTCCAGCATGCTTGGCCTGTTGTGAATCCCCAGCTGGTAATTGGGGTGAAGAGGTTTTCTTGTTTGTGTTTGCGTCCTCCCAGGCAGCAACAGTCTGCTGGCAGACAACAACACATTGTCTGGAAAGCACAGGGAGCGTATATGCTGAAAAGCTGAAAAGGATTCTGTCCCCTGCACTGGGAAATTGCTAAACACTTTGTATTGGGAACATAAAGGAGTCAGAGTGTGATGAAAGAGGAGCTGGGTGTTCCTCCCTCTCTCTCCCTCTGACAGTTTATCTCTAATGGACCTGTGATGCTGGGCGGCTTCTAGACTCCCAGCAAACACTGCTGCTGCAGACGCTGCCACATTTAAAGCCATATCTTAAAATGACAAAATGACACCCTCAACCCCCCCAGCTCTATCACACAGGGTTTGGGAGACAGTGGGGGAGGAGGTTTTTCAGTGTGCCGCAATTGTGGTTCAGTGCCGTCTCGCAGATGGTACTGACTTTGGTATTTGGAAAAGAAAATTCATTTGAAAACCAGAGAGGGGAGGGAAAAAAAAAAAAAAAAAAACGTGAAATCGCTGGTCCAAGGTTGCTACGCTCACACTCAAGAGGTGGCCTAAGCGAAGGTGCTTAGGTTTGAGAAAAGAGGCAGCAATTACGAAAATGAAAGCCCTCGCACTGCAAGAATTTTCATCTTGCCTGTTGCCATGGGAACAGGCCTTGGTCACCCCCCGCACCCCCACCCACCCCCCCCTCCTCCTGTTCTGCAGCACAATGGAACGAAGGGATTTCACAGAAGAAGAAAAGAGGGACCGGTTGAGTTGTGTTCCAAAGGGGAAGGCTAAAACTTTCCCCCCCTATCTTTTTATTCCTTTCTTCCTCTCATAAAGGAGCGGGGGCTTAGAGGAGGACAACAGCAGAACCGCCTGTGGAAAAAGGGCCGTATGGGGAGAAGACACAACTTTTATAAACAACTATATCTCTGATGAAAATTCTCTCTAGATTCCTGGGTTTTCATATAGTAATGTAGTGTTGTAGTATAATATTCTATACTAGTATAGTATAGCGGTATAACAGTATAGTAATTGCTTTAAATATAACAAATTAAGTAGACAAATATTTAATAAATAACATGAAATATTATTATGTTATTTAATGGTAACTTTCCTTACCATTGCACAACCTTTTTGGCTTTTGTGGTTACTATGGTAACTATGATTAAATGGTAGTTTTACTGTAGAAAATCAGTGGTTCATTTTCATAAGGATACTTTTTGGTTATGCATGTGTAAGAACAAGACATGTTGATTTTGCATTGACATTGTCCCTCTAAATATGTTTAGTATTTTTATCTCCAGCGCAGTTTGTCCTTTAGGAGGCCTGAACACCTCAGTGTAGTTTATGTCTGTCTAGCCATTAATATCACTGTCACTGATGGTTTGACCTTGGCCAAGCCACAGTAGATGTCAGCTGATATATGGACCTGGACTTTAGCCGCGTAAATACCATTGTCTCGTAATCCTCCCCGTGAACACACGGAGCCCTCGCTATTCTCGCCCTTATTTCACTGCAGTGAAAGTGAGAAAACCTCCCCTCATATTGACTTCTCCATCAATACCTGTCGGTCACACGGCCAATTCCATCTGCCAAGGCAAAGCTTTATTTTCTCAAAAGAAAGCCGAGTGAAATTGTATAATTCACAGACGCCGTGGCAGTTTTTAAATGTGCCCTTGGGCTTTCATTTTCCTCAGACTGGGTGTGAACAGTGAGGTGTTATTCTATGGATGCTAATCAGATTCTGTGGCTGGCTTGTTTGTTTGATTTGGCGGAGGGGGAAATTCGCCACAAACACCCAACTAGCTTACAGCAGCAGTAACACGAGGAGGTTTGTTCTGAAAAACATGCTGTTGTTGACAGCTTTTAAAAAGCTCCACTCGTTAGTTAGGAGAGAGGGAGGGTCTGGCTCTGTTTTTTTTTTTTTTTTTTTAATGTCGGGCGACAAATACAGAGGAGGAGAGAATGTTCTTTAGGAGAGCGACTCTAACGAGAGGTTTGGAAACACTGGAGGGCCTATAGCAACATTCTGACATTTTCCCATGGAGGATTTCCATGCAAGGTTTAATTAACCGTGTACGCCAGCACAGGATTTAATGAGAACAGTCTGAAGCAGCCTTGGGTTTGAGGTTAACCCAATGCCCCAGTCAAAGCAACTCCATCCTGAGAGGTGAATTAAAGCGCTGTAATGTAATATAGCCTCATCTTTGCAAACGGACTGACAGTGATTTAACGCAAGATGACAAATGAAAGGTTGAGAAAGGACTGCCGATTCTCATTACACTCCTGCCTGCTGTATTAATAGAAATATAATTGTTATTCTTGGATATGAACTCCTGGTTCTGTCTCCTTCTGCTCGTCTGCATGTGGCTTACTGGAGGAGGAAAGCCCTTAGTAAAGCAACACATTGCTGTGCACTCATACATAGAAAATTCCTACATTCCTAATGGAGTGTATTAGTTCCTATTAGACTGGCTTTTTATATGCTTTATTGGAAATGTACTTTTGTAGTAGAGGATAAACAGGTGTCTGAGCGAGTGAGGCTGCCTGGCTGCATGCATGTGTTTGTTCTGTTCCTGTGTAGCTCTCAGATGAAATAGAATTTTAGTCGAAAAGGAAAAGATATTTTCAGGCTTTGTATGCAGATTTATTGTATTATGAGTGCAGGTTGTTCGTGCATGACGTTTCCTGCTGTTGGATGTATGGATGGGTGACAAATTAAAGGAAAACATTAAGTGTCTTAGTAAGGTGTTGGTCCACCAGATCAGCTTCACGTTTCCTTGTCATAAATTATCAGATTCTCTGGAACTCTGGCTTTGTAATGAAGGCGTTATGCACTGCAGACCTACTATAATATCCCTCTCTATGTACAAGATGTGTTTTGAAAGAATGGTGTCCCTTCCCTCCAATAGATCCTGTACATATGGAGGGATTTTATAGTAGGACTGCAGTGCACAAAGCCCCCATTATAAAGACAAATACACATTTGAGAGCTGGTTTACAGAGATGGGGATCCTTCACATTATTCTGGACAAGCGGGCGAGTCCACCAAGAGAGCTCCAGATGCTGGACCCCTACAGTGAGGGGGGGCCGCTGCCTCTGTTATGCTGCGGGGGGCATTTTCCACTTGTCCTCTTAGAGGGAAGACTCACTGCAAATCAATACAAATACTGAGTGATCAAATGTATCCTACGATGAAACACGTCTATCCTGGTGGAAGTGGTCTCTTCCGGGATGACAACGGCCCCATCCGCAGGGCACGAGGGCCCATCAGGATGTGCATGATGGCATGCTACAGTAGTCTTCACAAAGGTTGGCACATCAAAAATGCAACTCTCAACAGGAGAGCTAAAGTATCTGCCTTTGATCTCCGACTCAGCAGTCCTCGGGTCCAAATGAAAAATGCCGTGTCCACACGTGGACCCATGCTCGTGAAGTGCACTTTGGCACATCTGTACGTTAGCCCGTGACCCACTTTGAGGTCCTGTCCTGACCACAAGCTTAACAAACCAGGCCATCTCGCACTGAAGCGCTCTCCATTAGCTCCAATGGGAGGATGGTAAAGTGAATCTTCGTGGAGAAACTGTATCAGGCTGACAGATGGCCAAAAAAAAAAAAAAAAAAAAACCTTACATACCTGAAATGGAAAACATAGTTTTTTTTTTATTATCTCAGAAAGAAGATTAAAGATGGGGAAATAAGCTGAGGAGACAGCACCGTAAAGCCCATTAATAACTTTACCAACACAGTACAAACTGTATTATCATATCAAAGTCAGTCACTCTACTATAAGTACTTGAATTGCTAATATTGGAGACCAAGTAACACATTAGGTTTGTTTACTGCAAAATCAAGTCTTCTATTTGTGCTGCAGTGGAGAGGAGAGCAGGAGGAGATGGAGAGATTATATACAGAGGGGTGGATATCAACTCCTCACTGGATGGTGGGCTAGTAGGGTCTGAGTTTGCTATCATTTGTCCTGTCATCACTGTTACTCACAGCAGGGAGGGGAGGAGGAAATGCATACACAGCAAGAGAGGATGAGAGGGAACGACAGAGGAGAGAGAGAGGGGGAGAGACCGAGCTGCCACAGACATGTATCATCTGTGAGAAAGACTTCTATTTTTTTTTTTTTTTTTTCCCCATTGGTTTATCTTGCTCTTGGGATGAGAGGCTTAGTGCGCCATCATATTCTTCCAATGGCCTTATATTTGTTGCAGTGCCAAGCTGTGATTAATTCCACCATGTAGCCAGTTTCTCAAAAAGACGCCGCTGAGTGAAATCCTGTCAGCTCTTCAAGGAAACGCCATGCGGAGACGTGTCTATCATTTGCAGCACTTCAGTCTTAAAATAGGCTGCGACAGCTGTTTAGGAAATTTGAAGTTAAACATTTTTGTGGTAGATGTTGATAAAATGGCATGCAGCAACTCAGGAAACCAGTGCAAAAATTAGGAGGTGACAACATATGTTTTCATATAATCAAAACCTAAATAAATATCTTTTCAAAAGTTGCTTAAAGGGATAGTTATTTTTCAGACTGTTAGCTGGGGGGAAGTCCACCTCAATGGCAGGAAGCTAACAGTTAGCATTTGAAGAATCCAGTCAGTATCCAGCACTCAGTCACAATGAGAGGAAGATAGGACCACCACTGTCCTACAGAACAGCTGGAGGGTGGGGACTGTGAAATATCACATTTTACAAAATGGGTGAATTCTCCCTTTAAAATGCCATAATTATAAGCATATCGTGAAAAGTTGTGTGTTCATTTAGGTGTGAACTTTGCCACCCCTCGTATGTTGCTGTCAAATGCCATCATCATGAACGCTGTCAAGTGTACGAGGTCAAAATATGACACAAATCTGTTTCCATTACATAATTAGAAACAGTTTAATCAGCTGGACAGAAGGCATAGCCCATGCTGCCTCCATGAAAAACCTTTTTCATGCTCGACTGGCATCATCAAGCACACATATTAATTATATTTGGATGAAAACATACAACATTTCCACAAGGTTAGGTCAGAAATGTCATGCATCTAGAAGAACATGTCTGCATATGCTAATGCAAATGTTACGTTAAACTTGAGATGTTTTAATACCTCTTTCAGTGCTATCTAGAATTCAGATGAATTTCTAAATTGAAAAGAACATGTAAATGAACTGTATTGCTGTAAGTCTGTCTGACTGAGCTCAAACTGCAAGTTTTAAAACTAAATTTGAGATTTCTTTGACAGCATGCAAGATCTTTTCAAGCCTTGAGTTACAATACGATTTAATACATTCTAAAACTTTTTTTAATTTTCCCTGCAGCTATTTAACACATTACTGTATTAAAATGTTACTTGTGGACTTTTACATAAGATGCTGTTGTAGCAGGAGTCATTTCATCATTTGGTCAGTTAGCATACATGAAAATCAATGATCAGAATCGGCCCCAAAAACACTTAATGTGTGCGTTCCTATAAAGAATGACTAACACAGCAGTGATGTTGCAGTGGAGCGAGTGTTTATCTATTTTTCTTCTTCTTCGGTAGTGCCTTCCTGGATGCACTGTGCTGATTGCGGAGTAGCTCCACAGTGGAGTGTGCCAGTACTGCAGTCAAATTAGAAAGTTCGCCTGTAGTGGTTATTACTATGAGCCAAATCTACTTACTAGTATTCACTGATACATTGTTGTGCACTTGATTTGTTCAAGTGTTCCAAAACATTAAAAAGTTGCCATGGCAACTTGCACTCCTACACCTGTTTGTATGTGTAGCCACTTAACCTACAGTTCAAATAAACAGCTTTGGAATACATTTAAAATTCAATGCATTTTGTCTATTTTTGATCTTTTAATAAGATGCTTTGTGTGGCTTACTACTGCCTCATGTAACCTTGCACATAATATCAACAACAGCAATAATTCTTTCATCAAGAAAAAAGAGCTCTGCTATTGGATTGGCACTCAGGATCGGCTGATAATTAGAACCCGGGTATCAGGATGGACGTTACGCACAAGCATAGTAACAGATTTATGAACAGACACTCCTTTCAACAGCAGTTGAAAGGGAAGGGAGAACGTTACAAATTAAATATGCTCAGCACATTTTTCTGATGACATACTTGTGTGATGGGTGCCTGATCGATTGGTGAATCCCTAGTTTAATTCATGTATTTTCTATGTGCAGTGCAGAGTGTGTGTCGTGTGTCTGAAGTGAGGAACAGAGCAGATCCATCTTCCATGCCGTATACATGAACAGTCTGGACTGTTCCCCCTCATGTCTCTGAACCAAATGGCTTCCCATCCACAGAAACTTCTTATGCCAGGCAAACTGTTGTCCTGTCATGGTCTCCTGTGTGTGTGTGTGTGTGTGTGTGTGTGTGTGTGTGTGTGTGTGTGTGTGTGTGTGTGTGTGTCATGCATCAGTGCTGATAGCCACAAGTCCAGCAGTAGGCACATGTCAAACAGCAGTTTTCAGCCATCACCTATGTTAATCAGGAACAGCACTAATTATTAGTAATCCAGGCCACCGATAACCAATGTTTAGCTGATATTCATATGTAGTAAATGAAAGAAAAATACTAGAAAATTAGAAATTATAAAAATAGTAATACAAAAACTATGTAAATGATTGTTAAAATTCTATATTTAAACATCAAATCAGTGGTGCTGGAGTGATATCAGATTTCTTGTGTTCAAATGCTTGATGCCTTTCAATCCAGTAAAAGTAACAAAACCTGCAACCCATCTGTCCTCATGGCAGGTCAGCAGGGGCAACATGCTACAACTTATCGTTTTTGTCTTTCTGTAAAACTAAATGAAATACAAATCCAGTGAAAAGGGAAATGAAAAATTGCACCCATATTACAGAAACGTTGCCCCGCCCCACTAGCTCTTGTCCCGCTGTCTTTTCAGACAGAAAGGTGGCATCTAAGTGGTTTTCATATCAGCCGTCATGCAAATCAAAATTATGAAGCCACCTATTGAAATATTGTGAACATCGGCCCTGATAATCGTCTGGCTGATAACTGGTGGATCCCTAACCTGCTGTGATGCACTGCCATTCTCTCTAATGGTTGAACATAGTAAACAGTCAGTCAGTCATTATTTTCCTCTGGGGTGAGGGTAGGACTTGACAAACTAATTGGAAAACTGTAATAGGTGAAGGATGTGTGTGTTGCTGAATATAACAGCAAACTGTCATCTACTGTCTTGGGCAGGCATGAAAGAGAGAAAACTAAACCCTTTTGAAAAGGTAGCAAACTGACATTTTATGATCATGTCGTAACCTGTTGTTTTTCAGCATTGCCACATGCATTATTTATTCAAGTGCATATTGGATTTCACGAGACAGCTGGACCAAGACCTAGTTAGGGCAAATCAACACACATGTAGAGCCTGTCTCTTCTGGAGAGTGCAGATCAAAGAGCACTGTTCTGTTCCATGGAGGTCATTACAGAGTCTGTGCAGGACGCAGGCTGCTCCTTCCAGCGGCGGCCACTAGAGAGCGCCGCGCGTGGCCAAAGCATCGCCTCAGCTCCGGCTGACGGCGCATGCTTACACACTCACTCTATCTTCTCCATGAAGCTTTTTATTTCATTCATGCTCTATGCTCAGACTGTAGCTCGTGATATATAGATATTGCAGGCTAATGTGATGATGCAATGGGTATAAATCAGATCTATGTGGGCTGAGGGAGAGGACCACAGTTGTAAATGAGGACACAGCAAGACTGGATTTAGTACAAAATGTAAACAACCCTCATTCAAGGCCTCTTTTATGGCCTTTTCCTGTTTCCCTGATTTCTAACAGTAACACCATCACCTGACAGTGACTTGTACAATCACAGAAACGATCATGCTGCACACAGAGTTGAGTAACATCAGTAGTATTTTAGCTTGAACCTGTACAGACTGTTCAGCCTTGCCATCCATCAGATTGAATGTCATTGCTCTCTCTGTGAAAGTGAGAAATTCATTAAGTCTGCTACGTCGACCCAGGGGGTAGCAAAGAAATTAAGACAACATATCTCCTTTAACCCCCTCGCCACTCTATCCCTCTAGTGTGCTTTCTGCCATTTAATTAGCTTTACACTCTGCTTGCACAGTGGAGGAACTTAGTGCGCGCACACACACACACAGAGGTTTGTGTGTTTGTCCTCAGCAGGGCTCGTTGGTGGGCATAGTGCCCATGTGGCCCTGGCAGAGGAGCAGCTTGCTCCCAAAAGCCTGAGAGCCCCCCCCCCTCATGCCCCCACATGCGGGTGCTTGCTGCCAAGACCTGGGTGCATCTGAGCCTATAGAGCCCATACAGTTCCCCAGCAGGCCGGTGGACCATAGACTCACTGCATCAGGCCCGCATCTGCTCCTTAACACCACAATGAATAGGCGAAATGATTTAGGATGACATTTTCTATTATTCTTCAGCCCGCTGCTGTGTACTGAAGCTATACTGCACTCACAACTGTGAACGGCTACAAATCCTACAGCATAACTGTTCTGCTTTTCTTTCATTTAGTCACAATAGGCCCAGTTCAACAATAACATTTAACCATTTCAGACCTGTTATTTTAAAAGGTTTTATTTCGCCCTTTTAATAAAATTCATTGATTTCTTTCTGTTTTTATTTTATTTTATTTTATTTTATTTATTTATTTATTTTTTTGGGGGGGGGGGGGTAGTTTTGTGGTAATTTTCTTGCAATTTAATTTTAAATATATATAAATAGTCTACTTATAATTTTCTTTTTTTTTTGCTTTTGCCGTTTTTCTGGTAATGTTTTACTAAGTTGCTACTTTTTTCTAATTTTGGGATATTTTGTCGATTTTAACTATTTTTTTGTTAATTTCCTGGTGAGTCTAACTTGTTAATTTCTTTGTCATTTGCAGGTGATGTCTTACCAATTTTTCATCACCTTTATTTCCATGTTTTTGAAAGGAATTTTGGGAATTTGCTCAGGTTTCAAAGGGCTAAATGCTTCAATCTTATGTCAGTGTAGCATCAGTGATCTAATCTTTAAATATGCAATAATATACTTTTCTTATATTTTTTCCAAGTGTTTTTGCAAATTTACATTTTTTTTTTTTGGCAAATTTTCTGTTGTTGTTTTTTTCTAATTTTCTGATAATTTTATTTATTTATTTATTTAATTATTTATTTATTTATTTATTTCACTACTGTTCTACTAATGTTCTGGTTGTGTTTGTCTGATTTGCTAATTGTCTTTTTTCCCATGTTTTTGGGAGAAATCAAGAGAATTTGCTCAGTTTTCCTAACCCAAACAAGGATACTAATATGCATGTACAATTTGATATTATAAACAGAAATCAGAATTAAGACAATTCCAGAATGGGAATTTGCTATTTTCCTGTACACCTGGTTTTAATCAAGTAGGGCTGGTTCTCTTCAAATTGTAATGACATATTTCGTCACACAATATCACTGCACTTGTGCAAACATAGTGGACAGTTTGTTTTCCATCACACTGCTGTATTCCTTGGCCATCAACCCAACTATGGAAATATTTTCTCAACACTATCATGGCTACCTCAGCAGATAAAGAGGAAAAGCCATTTTCTCGTAATGGTGGGAGGAAAAATGGCAACAAAGGCTTTTCAAAACAATAACTGCCAAGCTGACACCCATTTAACGCAGAGCCACATCTGAAAATCGAGGTCGACTTTCCTGTATTTCTGTGTAAAGGTAGGAAGAGTAAACTCTGCTCTAAGGTCAGTTATTCTCCTCCTTTCATAACTGTAACTAGCAGATAGAATAATTGTGACTTATGACCATGGCTTGTCTTTCCAAAACTTGTGGTCGCCAGCGGCTCATTTTGTGAGCCACAGTTTAAGGAGTGAAGCGATTCACACATTATCTTCCGCAGAGTGCGCTGGTTTTATTTCAGTAAGCTAGTCTTAGTCATTCAAAGCAGTAACTGGGAAAGCGGCCACTTGAAGAGGCCATCTACCTTCTCCTGGCTTTGACAAGACTTGGAGGCGGATGGAAGAGATGACCTTGGCTGTTGTTTAAAGAGGATAAAGATGTCTTTAGAAGCTGGCAGAATGGAGAGCCATAAAAGAGAGGCAGGATCGCTGCTGAAGCAGAGTACTTTCAAAAAGATTCGCCTCCTCGTACTCGTCTCTGTTTTTTGCCTTTGCTCAGCGAGTCACTAATAGTAGCTTTGAGATCTGCAGCTCCAATCACTGGTCAAGGCGTTTAAAGCAGCTTCTGCTATTTGAATATTGCAGCAGCAGACAAAACATGTTTTGTTTGTGTTTTTTTTTTTTTTTTTTTTTTTTAAAGCACAGTCAGTGTTTAGCATGTGTGACATTTGTCAAAACAGAGAAACAATTATTTTCTCTTGGACGTCAGAGGCCATGCATATTTTGCATTGCTATTATTCTGAAAATGTTAATGTCCTTTCCTCATGGAACTAGAGGGCAAGTATGATCCATACCTGCCTAAACAAGAGAGTTCTGCACATACAGAGCTATTTGCTACACTTTTTCAAAACTGGAGTGAAGAAAGAATAAAAATCATATTGTGATTAATTTAATAGCTATTACAACTGCAATATGATTTATGATTTTAGGAGGAATGATCATTTTTGCATTATATATAATTTTCATTTGATCATTAAAATGATGGTGGTGTGATTTCTGCTGGGGTCTGTGCCAACCAAACTTTTCTTCCATCTGGGAAACACAATATCTAGGACTTTATTTACAGGTTTTGTCACATATTTTACCGACAACTTGATGTTTCACTGGGCATATTGCAGTTTCGGTGATATTTCGATCAATTGTTCAGCCCTTAGAAGAAAGTACAGGGAGCTCACTGAGATAAAGCTGTCAAGCAAGTAGCCAGCCAAGTAAGCGGCGGTTTGAACAACACAGCGCCTCGTCGAGAGGCACGCAGCAGAAACAGGCTGTGTCACTTGTAAAGCATCGAGAGTTCACTAAAGTGCTACTTCGCTAAAACAATGTGGCTATAATGTGTGCACTCATGCAGAGCCACAATCCAATTACACCTCATTATTGATCTCCAAATTAGTGGCCAGGTGGTCTGAGGGACCTGTTACACCGCCCCGCCTCCCTCCCTCCCCCACCGCACACATTCCCACCCATCCAACTCTCCTCTCCTCAGTCCACACATCAACAGGAAAAAAGGCTTCTTTCCGATTGGCCGGGCTTTACGATCCTGGCGTCCAGTTGGTGGAGGCAGGGAAAGTGTCGAGGCCGTGAGCTTTCTTTTTATTACCTTGCGCACTCAGGCAGGCAGCTGGGTGAGGAGCACCCACCCCCTCTAAACAATACAGCCATAAACAGAGGTAAGACAATATCTCAGCGTGACCCTCTCCCCCTGACAGCCCATGAGTGGGGGCAAGAGAGGGCACGGGAGGGAGCGATGCACTCGAGATGACGGTGGAGGTGGTGGAGGAGGGAGGACAGAGACTGGGCTTCTTAAATGAGGCACACAGATGAAACTTGTAACCTAGATACATTTGTAACGCCATATAGTGCCCAAAGTTTCATCCAAATCCAAGCAGTGGTGTGTCACATGCATGTTTAATGGATGGCTACAGTCTGATCCATAGTCCCTCCACAGCCCTGATTTAATTGCATGCAGGGAATTCTACTGGATGGACAGTGCACAGTCAAATCATAAGGAGGAGGCTGCAGGCCCTGTGGCTTGGCCCTCCTCTCTCTATGGGGCCAGGCAATTACTGTAATAGTGTGGAGGCTGCCTGTGTTGAGCGTGAAGCCCTAATCCAAGCCTTGTGCTGATGGAGGTGATGGTGCTGAATACAGAGTCCAGAAGCAAGGAGAGACACGGCGTGGCTGGAATGCTAACAGGAAAAAGTGGAGGAAAAATAGGCTTGCATCTGTGATGAAGAAAATCTTGTCTGTGCATTAAGTGGACGCACTTAACACCGTCACTTTGCTTAAACTCAGATTACATGGTGTGGACTCACATAATCAGAAAATCACTGATGTCCACCGGTTATGTATTATGCAACAATAGCACACAATCCAAGATGGCATTTTCATGTTCGTCATGTGGAAAGGTTAACTCACGGCTAAGTTTAGAGGAGTAAAACAATTTAGGTTAAAGGGATGGTTCAGCCATTTTGAAAAAAGTCAGTATTATTTCACTTTCATAAGCAGTTATTCTTAATTTCTTTCTTATGTTTGGCACCTGCCAGCCACGGCTGTAACTGAGGGCCAGCACAAAGAGCTAAGAGTGTTGAAAACATGAGCTGGGGGGAAGTCTACCTCAGTGTCAGGAGGCTAACAGTTAGCATGTGGAGCATCCAGCCAGTATCCAGCACTCAGTAACAATGAGAGGAAGAGAGCACCACTACTGTCCTACACAACAGCTGGGGGGGGAAGTGAAGTATCACATTTTTCAAAATAAGTGAACTGCCCCTTTAAGGCTGGGTTAACTAGGCTAAAGCTTAAGCTGATGATATGGTGTTAATGTAAGGGTAAGGTTTTGGTAATGGTTAAATGAGGAAAAACTTCAAGTGAAAACTTCACTCATGATCGAGAAGATGTCATGAGTCAGGGATTGAAAGTCACAGCTGAGGGGAAGCGTCTCGCCCACCCGCCCACCCCCGATGCCCTCACGTTCCATCGCACTATTTCAATGTGAGACTACTTCTTGTTTCCAGTCGTGTCTTCTAAATCTAATCCTTTCCTAATGGGGAAACAGATTTCTCTCATTTTCCATGCACAGCGCACGTTATTTGCATTTTAAGATACCTTGCTCATTCTGTGAGAGCAGCCTGCAGCATACAGACAGAATGTAACTGAGTACTGCACTACCACATAGACCTATGCACTATTGACACACTAATAATACACATAATACTACCAATACCAATGCTAATTCCCAGTGCTATAAAATGTATATGACAAATGAGCACTAGTCAAATACATAAGCATTCACAAAGGCCAGTTCCTTTTACTAATATGTTAGCATTACTTGTGAAATATGAGAGTGTGCTCCTCCCTTGACGTCATCATTATGTACTATGCAGAGATCAGCAGGGCTTTTGTATAGCAAATGTAAAACTGTTGGACTGGGGAAATAATTCTTTATAATCAGCATCCTTCAAATGTCAGAATGTTAAAATTATACCTTTACACCTGCTTTTCAATATTACTGAGAGAGAATAAGCAGGAAACAGAGTGATGTAATGTGATGGGAAATATAGCACCAAAAATAATGTAGCACTGTGCGATCCAGTGCTGTGTGTTGACATCATCGTATGTGGTGCATGTGATTCAGCATGCAAATCCTGTGAGCGTAGACTGGACACGCACTCTGAGGTGACAGCAGTGGCTGGCAGGGGCCTGAAAGGTACATGAAACATGTGCAACAGAGGCTGCTGGTGGAGACGAGGAGGCTAGCCACAACATCACCTGCTGCTTGTTTCTTTTGTCCTCTAACATGCGTTTGTGTGTTCAATGAAGAAAACAAATGACAGCAAACTCAGACAATCTGCCTCTGTCTCTGTGCTGGCTGCTGATATAGTAAGTGCAGAAGTTACTGGATCTTTGGGGATGTTGATAACAGGTTATAAACATTAATCTGAACAGAATTATCATCCATGTGCCCTCAGTGCACTGGTAACGTGATGTTAAACCTTTGAGTGGATCTTTCAGTGGATTAAGGCAGTTATTTGTAACAATGTTAGCAGGGGGGAAGTCCACCTCAGTGCACCTGAACCATGGATGCCTTAAGCTAACATCAGGCAATCTGACGACTTGCTGCAGTGTTCGATCCTGTGTGATGTGATCGCCGGCCTATGTGATTGGCCGCCGCAGTGTGACGCCACTGTGACGTTTCTGCTGGATTGTCAGATTCTGTGTGATTTCAGGCTAACAGTTAGCATTTTTCAGCATCCAGCCGGTATCCAGCGCTTGTTGATGATGAACTTGGTCATGCACATGAATATTATTATCTGGTCATGCTGCTTTGTGTTACTGTATGGTGGTGGCTTTAAACAGCTAAAACTATGCTGCTTAAAGGAACAGTTCACATTTTGAAAAACAACAACAACAACAAAAGTAATGGTGCTATCTTCCTAGTTATTTTTCAGAATGTTAGCTGGGGGGAAGTCCACCTCAATGGCAGGAGGCTAACAGTTAGCATTTGGAGCATCCAGTCAGTATCCAGCACTCAGTAACAATGAGAGGAAGAGAGCACCGCTACTGTCCTACAGAACAGTTGGAGGGTGAGGTGAAATAGTATCACATTTTTCAAAATGGATGAACTATCCCTTTAATTAAAGACTACCCTCCTGATCCTAATGATGTTCGCTATACATTTCAATACTCCTGAAGGCGAGGGATGGCCTTGAAGCAGTCTCTTTGAGCCTGCTCAGTCATTATCTATGCAGTGGAGTTTAGCAGCAGTAACACAGGCTGCCTAGGTTCTGTGTTGCTACCACTGCCACTGCTGGTCCTGCAGAAGAACTACTGAAGGCTGTTAGTTAACACATTATGCTGTTGTGGTGCTGCTGGTGAAAGCCTTTTTTGGTAAATAGACGTTGTTGTTGTGATGGTGTAGTATTAGTGTTGCAGCAGTCAGCCCAGGTTAGCTGATAGGCTGTGCTGTGTGAAGTGTTAATGCTGTTGCTGCGGTGGTACCTGAGAGGGAGGCAGCTCTCCGGCTCTCCTGCTGAAGGAGTGGACTCCAGTGGCCGCCACTCTGCCGGCGGTCTGGAGGTTGATGGGGGACGTCTGCAGCGGCTCCGAGCTCGCCGCCTTTTGTCCGTTAATGTGTGCGGTCACCATGGAAACGGGAGCCTTTGCCGGCACCACAGAGATGGCGATGCTCTGGCTAGGAGGCTTGATGAGCGACAGGGGCTTGGTCGTCCCTACAGGACAACTTCTTACTGCCAGCTTCTGTGGGAGAGACAGAAGAGAGGATTGTTAAAGAGGAAAAACAGACAACCTGATGTGCTTCGTCAGGAACTGAATGTAAAAGACATTTCATTTTATTTGTACATTGGGCACAGTTAAGTTCTATTTTTACACTAAGGTTATTAAAAACCAAAGCACAGGACGCATAAAAACAGCCTATCATCATGACTACTACCACCGTTATTCATACCAGTCGAAAATCCCTTCTACTTACGTACTGTTACTGTTACTATAAGTTTTCCTACTATTAATACTACTTCTCCCACCATTGTTACTCATACTACCATCACTGCAACCACTATTACAGCTACCATTAATACTAATACTACTTGTATTTCTGTCAAAGCAAGGGCACTGTTAAAGATATTAAGACACAAATGTGTTGACACAGGACTTCAACTCGAAGCCGTTTCACTCTATTTGTCGGCTTCTATTTTTACACTCTGGGAATTGAGAAGAAATGTGCTTGGCAAATAAACAGAGACAACAGCCTATCTTCATTTAGAGCATGAGCAGAATATAGAACGCAGAAAAAAATATGTATTTTAACAAACAAAAGAATTATCAGTCCTAATACTTCATAGCTAAACAGTTTCACCAGATTAATAAAATGCACACATGGTGACTAAACCCTTTGATATACCAGGCTAATATTAATAATACAACTGCTGCTACAACACTGTTAGATGGACTCTTAATACATGAGGCAGATTATATACTTATATATACTAGCCATTTTAGCCATTTTCACTTGAAATAGCAGGATAAATACAAATGTTACCATGACATTAATAAAGGTTCTGTTCCATTCAGGTCTAACAGAGCCAGGGTCCTGCTGCTGTTCATGCTGGTTCATTGGAATGAGACACTTAAATGGAACAGTATGATAATTAGTATCACCTGTGTTTACCCTGCTATTTCATGTCAAAATGGCTGCTGTGGAAACAGGTCTCTTATAATAACCCTACATACATTTCAAGACAGGAAGTGACATCATACATATCACTTAAAGTGATGCAGATGCACAAGGGTATAGCACAAACTCAACCCTACCACACAAAATATGCATTACAATCCCTCATATTTTTTTTTTTTTTTTTTTTTTTTTTTTTTTTAGAAAAAAATCATCAAATCATGAAAACTATTACAGTTATAGCTCAGTATGTGAATAGACATAATATTGCCCTGAGACATTACAAAGAAGAGAATGAACCAAAACTTTATATGTATCACAAGTCCACCTGCAAAATATCCAATCAAAGACACAAAGTGGACCACAGCAATCGATCACCACATCACTGAGTGGGAAAAAGGTCCAAATAAGACATTTCCAAATATTCTGAGTAGGGAAAGAAACCATGAAGTCATGCCTTACATTTTGAGCAGTGACAGTCTCCACCTAAGCAAGCGTCACTATTCTTCATTCTGATACTGTGATAATAATATTTATTCAATAACCATTTCATTTTTGCATCAAAAAATGGGTTGCCTGCAGATCATGATAGTCTCAAAATGTCTTCAGTGATGGTATCTTAAGGCCTTAAAGGCTGCTGAATATTAGTTAAAGCATTTTAAATTCGGTTTTTGGAGGGATTACAAATGCTGCAGATTCTTGGCATTTTCATACGCTGAAAAATCAGCTCCGTCTATCAGCCCCAAATAATTGTTTTTTCTTCTTTTATTTTGGTATTAAAATGGTTTTAAATAGTCCTGTATGCGGCTCGATGAAAACTGAAGACGCTGGGGGAAAAAAAAAATCCACAGAGCAAATAAACAGAGACAACAGCCTATCTTCATTTAAAAGCTAATGTGAGCAGAAAACAGAGAAGGCGGACAAGGATCCAATTTAATATGTGGAGGAAAACACTGGCAGCAGTTCAGTTCAATAGTTGAAAGTGGGATATGTCCACAGTGCCAGACACTACTGCTCTAGCTGTCCTACACACCAGACTGGCCTCATCATGTCTCACACACACACACACACACACACACCATCACCGCTCAGCCCCACCCCCACCCCTCCTCCTCTGCTTGGAGAAGAAAAATACATCTTCCAAAGCAGAGATAAGTACATCTCGCTTTCCCCTCCGCTCACCCTCGCACAACTGAAAGAAGAGGCACTCTAAATATTTTATATTCCATTCCACTGCCCCTTCTTATTTCGCTGCTGCCTTTTATCGTTTTCTATGGAGTACAGTGGGTTTGCGAGTGGGGGTAGGGACGGAGGGATGGAGGGATGGGGGGGGGGCGGCGGGCGTAAGGGATTTCTTTCTGTGCTGTACTCTGGCAAAAAAAAAAAAAAAAAAGGAGACTGTTTGTGCATCCATCGAAAAAATGTTTTGTTGTGCACATCCAGGCAGCGGGGCCTTCAGTTGAAAGCATTTCCGGAGTGTCCTTGCACGTTGCAGTAATTACCCTTTAAATACATTTCAAGTAGCAGGCACTTTGATAAACAACATCAAATGCAAGGGAAGGTGTACGTTCTATATGCTCGGCGGGGGTTGGGGCGGGGGTTCGGCTGAAAATATTCGCACCTATAGAATTGTTTATTCTCGCAGTACTTTTTGCTCGATGTCGAAACCCGCGGAGAAACTTTTTTTTCCAATTACCATGGCAGTGACACTAAAGAATTATCCGAGCGAGTTGCTTTTAATTAATTAATTTATTTTTTTTTGCTGATGAGAATCTGAGCCCCCACGCCATGAGCCCCTTCATAGCTTGGTAAACTCACTATTATCAAGAGTGCTGGAGGCCTCATTCTCAGGCCAAAAAAGAAGTGTGAAGGGTAGTGAGGAAGGGAAGGGTTTGGAGATTAATTTAGGGGCCTGCTGCCCGAGATGCTGCATTCTTAATCAGGTAGCCAAGGCCTCCTCCTCCTCCTGCTCCATCAAGCTCCAGCCTCTGTTTTAAGGAGGCTGCAGAGGGGCTGGGGGGTGGCAGGGCATAGTGAATTTATGAGGAATACAAGTGCTAGGATGGAAAGGGATGGGGTGGGATGGGGGGGGGCACAAGGGGTTTGCGGGGGGTTTGCAGAGGAGGTGGAGTTTCCGTGGAAACTAAATTCTTGCTTTGTGTCCAAATCTACTCTAATCAGCATGTCGAACAAGCAGGGGATTGTTTCAGAAGCACACCAGGGTGCTCCATTTCACTCTCTCGGTCTTCTCTGCACTCTCTCTTTCCCTTTCCTTCCCTCCATGTCTGGTACAAGCTCAGATAAAACAAAAGTTACAAAAATAGACGCGGTGCAATTCTGTAAACATGAGACGCGCGAGCCAAATCTGTTCCGTGCTTGTTCATTCCCAGATGATGTGTTTTGGCTCTTACAGAGGATTCTCTTTGGAAAGATTTCGGGATATTTTACAGCAAACCAGACCGGCTCCAGTCCATATAGCGGCAGATGAAGTTTCACCGCTTATATAGCAGGGCAGCGGTTATACAAGATGTGAATAAAGTACGCTTCAATTTGATTTTCTCTCCAAGAATCTGCTGACTGTCTGAGAAGTAAATTAACCTAAATTCATAGTCAGGCTTTGGCTGAGGCCAAGTGAGAAGCCACTGGGAGGGGAAAAAAAAAAAGAAAGGAACCTGTCATAATTGTGCAAATGGTTTCCCAGTCAAGGCTCTGAAAGCATACACTTTGAAATCCTGACACTCCATAAAGCCCCCGCCGCACTTCCAGTGTGAACAGGGGACTTTATTCACATGTTGTTATTTATTAATTCCCCTCAACAATGAGGGTGGTGGGGTCCTATTGTTTCAGGGGATCAATGTAATCCACAGGCAGCCACAGCAGCAGCCTGCATCGGGGCCTAGGGGCCACCATTCACCATTTGTTCAACCCAGGGCACCTCTGATTGTCTCAAAGGTCACTCATTTAAAACCCCTCCACTGTTGAGAGGAGAGACTCATGCCTCCTGGAGAGACAGAAAGTGAAGGAGAGAGAGTGTGTGTGAAGGGAAAATAGAGAACACTGTATCTAAAGTAGCAGAAAGCCACAGTTCAGACTTACTGAGACCTTTGTAATGCTACCTGGAACTCAATTTACAACCAAGAAGTGATCACAAACATTTTCATTTGAAGAAATGTCTGTTTTGCCACTCTTTATGTCCAGCAGTGATTCAGTATGGATCTGGTTGATGAAAGCTTCCTAAACACACGTCTGGTAAGTCTTTCCTTGGGGAAAAAAGTCCCGTGGTGCTCAGTTAGTGATGCATTTTCTGTTAGTGGTTCATTTGGAGTGAACAAAAGAAGACCTGGTTAGTTAGCATTAGCAGTGATAGCTACCAAGAAAAGGGGGCCACCCACAGAAACTCAAACTTCATCAACAGAAAATCCAAGGAGAATACATCATAGTACTGCACTATGCACTATACCACTTCAAACACTGCAAAAAGTCAAATCTTACCAAGATTATTTGTCTTATTTCAAGTCAAAATGTCTTATTTCTAGTCAAAATATCTCATTACACTTAAAATAAGACATGATCAGCTCAGAAGTAACTTGTCTTTAGACAATTTTCACTTGTTTCAAGTGAAAATTTACTTGAAACAAGTTAAAATTTGCTAGAAACAAGAAACATTCTGCCAATGGAACAAGCAAATTTTTACTTGTTCACTTGTCACAAGTAAAAATTTGCTTGTTGATCATGTCTTATTTTAAGTGTAATGAGATATTTTGACTAGAAATAAGACATTTTGACTTGAAATAAGACAAATACTCTTGGTAAGATTTTGACTTTTTGCAGTGAACAAAAGATGGAAACACCTCTTTAAAGTCGCATTAGCCTGTTCTGAATGTTGGTCAAACCAAAAGGTAAGAAGAAGTCATTTTTTGGGAGATTTGGGAGAAAATCTTGTGCAGTTTAGTATATTAATCTCTTCTTCTACGCAATAGCTTCACCCACCACGTGCCTTATCAAACATACAGTGCTGTCGCGTAGTGATACCGACACAAAGTAGTTCCACCAGTTAGCAAAAAGAGGTCTGCAAAAGAGTATTGGTGCACCTCATTAGTTTTTGTGTGTAGTTATGTTTAACAGCAGTATTAGGCTATCTTAGCTCAGTTGTTGGATGTCTGTGGGATCAAGTGGCTGCTACATTCCCCCTACAGACATCCAGGAATTGAGCTAAACTAAGGGGGGGCACCTTTTTCCAAGCTTCTTCTGAGTCCTGGACTTTGAAAACCTCTGGCCTAAGTGAATTACGGCTTGAGAGGAGATTTGGAAATATAGCTGTGTTGATACTGTGCTAACTAGCTAGGCAAGTAACTAACCAGAGAGAGCTTGTTGTGGTGAACAAACCCTCCACAAGCAAAATACCCTCAGGCTGACTGTGCCACAACAAATGCTAATCAGACATATTCCCAATTTGTAGAACAAAAGCCATTTGAATGTTTCAGCCTGGCATGGAAATGAAGGGCTAGTGCTGGCTCTTTACTCTATCTGTCCATGATGGCAAGGCCTCTGGTTTACTTTTTTGAGACTAATTCACCCCCTAACCAAAAGAATTATTTCCTCTCACCCAGGAACAGAATATGCATGCCAACAGGCAGCAGACGGCATTTGTTCTTTGAATTTGGATTGCTGTGTCCAAGGCTTCACTTCCTCACCCAGCCACCAAGTCAAATGTGTACCTTTGCATGATCTCACCTCTCACTGAGTCATGAGCTGCATCTGAGTCCTTAAGCCTTTCAAAGCTAAGGACATTGTGCATTATGCTATCCGTTGACTCTCTGACTATACACTCCTGATCAAAATTTTAAGACCAGTTGAGAAATTGCAAGAATTTACATTTTGCACTGTTGGATCTTAAGAAGGTTCTAAGTAGAGCTTCAAAATGCAAAAAGAAGAAATGGGAGTGAGACAAAAAAAAAAATGAATAAGCAGTTTATTGCAAACAACCATTAAACTGAAATAGGCTGTTGATCAGTCTTCAGTTTTGATCAGGAGTGTACTAATAAGCACAGCCCTCTGTCTGTCTCTGTCAGCAATATCTTTGGCCATAAAAACGGATTCAGTGTTTCACAATATTCTTCCCATGTTTGACTTTGTCTCAAAAGCGTATGGGAGCACCAATTATTGTCATGTTTCGGCAAGAGCTGCAGCATGTCCTTCAGCCTTCCACACCAACATACATGTGAACATACCTGGGCTCTAAAACCAGGTGTAGCACAGGTAGAAGCTGCAGAGCTGCCTGCTCTCTCTGCTCCCAGCTCAGGCACACTGACAAGGGAACTTCCAGGCCAAGTGGCTTCATAATGCTAAATGGCAGTGCCTACAAAGCACTATGTCCCTGCACTCTTTGTGCCAATTTGAAAAGCACAGAAAGTCAGTGGGTGAGTCTGCAGGGCAAAACAATACCCCACTATCAAATAATATAATACTTCATGTAGAGCACTCGCTCACTGCTATTTAGGAGACACAGTGGGATTTCACTTTTAAAAGGGCCTTACCAGTCATTCTGCATGTTCAGTCTAATTTCTACAAAATGTACACAGTATACTTTGGCTTTCTACTAATATTTCACCAAAGCAAGCAGTAGTATTTCAGAACTCTGATTATACACTGCAAAAAGTCAAAATCTTACCAAGATTATTTGTCTTATTTCAAGTAAAAATGTCTTATTTCTAGTCAAAATATCTCATTACACTTAAAATAAGACATGATCACCTCAGAAGTAACTTGTCTTTAGACCATTTTCACTTTCACTGAAAATTTACTTGAAACAAGAAACAAATTCTGCCAATGGAACAAGCAAATTTTTACTAGTGACACAAGTGAACAAGTAAAAATTTGCTTGTTCCATTGGCAGAACCACAGGCTTTGGTTGACGCTGCCCATTTCCTGCATGTGGCTGTATTGCTTGCAGGGCAGCTACAGTGACTTACATAGTATAAAACTCAAAATCTTACCAAGATTATTTGTCTTATTTCAAGTCAAAAATGTCTTATTACTAGTCAAAATATCTCATTACACTTAAAATAAGACATGATCACCTCAGAAGTAAATTGTTTTTAGACAATTGTCTCTTGTTTCAAGTGAAAATTTGCTTGAAACAAGTGAAAATTTGCTTGTTTCATTGGCAAAATTTGTTTCTTGTTTCTAGCTAATTTTCACTTATTTCAAGCGAATTTTCACTTGAAACAAGAGACAATTGTCTAAAACAAGTTACTTCTGAGGTGATCATGTCTTATTTTAAGTGTAATGAGATATTTTGACTAGAAATAAGACATTTTTACTTGAAATAAGACAAATAATCTTGGTAAGATTTTGACTTTTTGCAGTGTATGGGATTTTGGTTACATGTTGTGAAATCTTTAGCGCCCCTGCGTGATTTGCAAAATGGTTTACTGCAAAGTAAAATGTGGATAAATTGTAGTAAATGGGCTTAACATTCAAAATGACTGGTATGGTCCTTTAAGTTACAATTTTGTCACTGAAAGTTTTTTCCACCACTAACCATACTGACACTAGATTGTAATTTGGACAAATTTGGGTGGTGTAGGCTACATCTTCTTAACTGGGTGGGATAGAATGTTACTCTCTTGTAGTGATTCACACTCATTAGATGTGTGAACTTTTCCAGAAAAATCTATCGCGGCTTTAAGACATTAGATCATCTGAGGCTTTATCATAGTGTTTTTAAGGACCCACAGATACCCTGGAGAAACAGAGAGTGATGACAAAAAGGCAGGTGGAGGAGTCGAGGCAGCCGCCCTTCTCTCCACTCTGACAGGCTGGTAAACAAGCCATCCTCCTACACTCCGCTGAAGAGAAAGAGGCGACTGCCTCCCTCCCATATGCTACACAACATCCCTTTGAGGCTGTTAGGATGCTGGGGGAAAGCAGGCCATGTCACTGGAGGTCTTTGTGAGAGTGAATTGCATTGACAGTTTTAAGCATTTGTGAGTGCTGCTGTGCTTTTTTTTCTGTTGATGTCATTCAGCAGCGTGGTATCGGGCTGGCTGCCAAACCATGTTGTCCCTCTCACTCAGGATCACAAAAGTGCCTCTAAGGAAGAGTTAATTGCACATATCGTGCCATTACAGGCCCTCAGGTATGGATTTTCAGACACCAAGAGGCCCTGCTAATGTACAGAGGGTGCAAAAGAAAACACCACAAGACATCAACAATGCCTCAAATGGCTGTAATTGTCCCGCTCATTTATCTTCTTCTACGATGAGTGAAGAGTAATCAGTTAAAAGCTGCTTCTTCTCACCTGACAAATAAAATACTTAATTCCTGAGGGCTGAGTTTATGTATTGGCCGACAACAACATGACCCTTGGGAGTGTTTGGGACAATTCACAGAGCTTGTGCAGCTCTGTGAAGTTCTGCTTGTTCCAAATCATCAAGCATGCAGGCAACAGGTAGGCAAATGACTAGGGATGTAAAGATGAACTGATTCATATTGGAAAATAGATACAATAGTAGAAAGACTCAGCTACATCAATTCAAAACCAAAGATCTAAATCAAATTCATTGAGAACTTCATCAAAAATCATATGGCTGCCAAAAACCAATACCCAGTTAATTAGGTACTGTTGTCTCCGTGTTTCCCATTCTAGCGATTTTGGATGTTTACTACAATTTCCCCACATTTTACTGTGCAACAAACCATTTTGCAAATCAAATGGGTGCACCCAACAGGATTTGCAAAAATCTTTCGATTTTACAAGATAATCTCAAATATGAATTTTTGGTTGAAATATCTTATAATGCTCTGCCTCTGCGGCTAAAAAGTCATCAGCATTCATAAACCACAGAACTAATAATTGGCTGTGTAAAGCTGCTTTTCAGGGGACTATTTTCCAGTGGAGGGGCCATTTCATTCCCAATTTCAGGTCATCAAAACACAACAGTGCTGCTGCTTTTAGGAAAACTAACGTGGACAACTTTAAGGTGACGGAGTACTGGTGTAGAGAGTTTGAAGTTTCTGAAAGTTTATTTTTATATTGTAGTGGAATGAATGGAAACCAGTGGATAAAAGGTAATGGTAAGCATCCATAATTACTGACATGATCTGTTAAATGTATCACCTTGTACCAATTTTGAGCTGAATCAAAGTTTGTTACAAATTTATCTGAATTGTTGACCTCGTATCGAGGTGCATATCGGATCGCCTGAGAGGGATGGATACACGGCCCTGCAAGGGACTCATTGTCGGTTACAGAGCTTTCTCACTGGTGGATCACAAATATAGAGGTGCATAGTGACCCCAAGTTGGCAGCACCACCTGATAGGGAACTAGTTTGTGAGAGCATGTTGATAGCATTTTAAGGGCCGTAACTTAACAAGCCATTTTCTCGATACATCATCTTGTGAAGTTAAATTAGACGCAGACTGCAGTCCCTTTCATCAGCATCCACCCGCTCCACACCTTTCATCCTCCCGGATCCAGTCTAATGACTGCTGGCCATGAGGACAGGGAGAAATGGGCTTTTCTGATGCCAGCCCAATTTCCTGGAGTTGCTCAGGATAACTTTCCTTTGAGAGCTGATGATTCACTTTAGCATTTTCCCCATCTGCAACTTGGTGCACATCAAAGTGGTGCAAATCACCACCAACTGCATTTTGAGCTCAAAAGGTGTGTGAGTGTATATGTGTTTGTGTGTGTGTGTGTGTGTGTGTGTGTGTGTGTGTGTGTGTGTGGCCAGCCTTGGACTCATGGAGCTCCATCCAGCAGCCATGCTGCTGTGATAGCAAAGGAGGAGGCAGTCACACAGGGTTTGGTGCTCAGAGATAGGCATGGAGGTGGCAGATATTCTCTGCTCTCTGCTCTTCTCTACAAAGACCACCGGTGTTGTTTGCTGGGTGAGGGAGTAGGTTAATTGAAACCTTGGAAGCGCTCCCATTGGAGTGCTGAAGATAGACAGTCAGCTGGAACCACAGAAGTGGTCACCCGCTGAAGTGCCAGGAGCTGCTGGAGCTCAGTAACAGTTGCATTATATTAGATTAGTAGTGGCAATTGATGGCAGCACAGGAAGTGTGCTAGTCGCGGAAACCTTGGACCTTTGTGTACTTATTGCCTCTTCATGAAGCAAAATGTCATAGGCTGCAGTCTTTTATATAGAAAGAGTCCATGTTATCTTAAACCAGGGTTGGTATTTTTAGATTGAAAATGCTGATGGACAGTATTTTGTGTTGATATTCTCTATTTTAAATTTGACAATTTTCCATTCCAAAAAGAAGTTTTCTCTTATGTCCCCTTGAACTTGTATTCTTATCAGTGTAGGAACACCTCTGAAACAACATTCACTCCATCACAGGACTCAAACTGTTCACCCAAAGCTAAAAGAATGAAATTCTGTTACGATTAGAGGCTCTTTAGGGTGACCCACCCCAGGCACTTTGTATCTTTTTCATGTTCTGGACCCCCAGCTCGACTTTCACTGAGCCGCAGACCCACATCTGAAATGATTTTGCCTTGTGGACCCTGATAATAACAGATATTTTTGTTTGTGTTGAGTATTAAATTGTTTAGATGCCAATCTTGAACATTGACAAAGATTAAAAGAGGTGAGATTATGACATCATGCTAAAAAAAAACAACAAAAAAACCTCATACTTTTTTGGCAAGTTGTTTCTAGTGACTTAATTTATAGTAAAGTTAATCCTTTGAAACCTGATTTCTTTCAAAAACATGGGAAAAAGGTGATTAGCAAAGTAAGAAAAAAAAATCAGAACACTGGTATAAAACAAAATAGTAAAGAAAAATGACCATACAATTCACTCAAAAAGTTACTCAAAATTTACCACAAATAATATTTAAGCCTGTATTAGGAGCCTGTGTGAGCCCCTCTAGGACCTGTGGGGGTCCCAGGACCCAACTTTAAAAACCACTGAGCCACCCCAGCTATTCAGTGGTAGGATCAGACCTTTAAAGAAGGAACCAATTTACAAAAAAAAAAAAAAAAAATCATTTATGAATAAAGACATCAGGAAATTGTAGGATTTACTGACTGTTTTTTCCAGAGCCTCCAACATATCAGCTGTGGCCCACATGACTTCAAGACATCTAATATTTAATAAAAGGCCAGCATGCCCAATATATCAGCAAACTGGATATTTCGGTCTCGGCTTAATCCATGCTCAGGAGAGCTCTCTGTGCTGCATCAAACATGGACACCACTTCATCAAAAGTGTCTTATTCTGCACTGGAGCATATAATCAACTAAATTTTTAAGTCTCTCTGGAGAGTCAGAATTGGATGAGGCGCTCCGTCAGAATTAGATTCCATTCTGATGAAAAGCGCAAGTCCATTGCTTTGACAGAGCGGCACGCCCCAGAAGTTAAACACCTCTGGCCCGTCTCCCTGCTGGGTCAGAGCCACCCAAACAGGGCACAGATTTCCGAGGGATGGGATGGGATATGTGTGTGTGTTTGTGGGGAAGGGGGTGGGACATGGAGAGCTGGAGGAGGAGGGGGGGCGCAGTGTGCTCCATGTTGTGTTTGCTGGCTAAGCCTCCACATTGGGGCAGCAGGCCCTGGTCCCCGATGCCCCCTTGCCAAACTGTGGGCGGAGGGCCAGGCTCTCCTGTGTGCCCTGTTGATAAGCACCCAGCTGCTGTGCGGCTGCCAGGGCTTCTTCTGGAGGAAATCAATCAACACAGTGGCACACAGTGACCCTGGGAAGGGAAGAGACAAGCTACTCAACAAGAACAACAGCAGCCATCCCTCCCCGGTTCCACGGCACCTTTCAGGACTCAAGGGCCATATTGGTAAATGGAGTGTAAACAAAGAAGCGGCTGGAGGCTGTGTTGATGGCAATCTGAAAGACTACTAAGGCATTTTTCAGCAGCCCTTATCTCAACAGCGCACTATCAAAACAGTGTACATTAATGAGTGTGGATAATCCTGTCTGCTTAGTGGATTCGCAGTAAACAGCACAGGTCTGATGGCTGACCTTTACTGCGACCGTCTTGCGATGGCAGCATTTTCAATTAATATTTGCCAGTCGAGCAGGGTAAAGAGCGCCTCATTCACAGATACTCTGATAACTATTCAACAGGACTTGAATGAGACAGAATGTGCAGAGCCTTCAATCATTTAAAGGAACACCAGTGAATCTGAAGGTTTGGCCTGTTTACTACAGTATACCCACATTTTACACTGCAAAAACCTGCTCTGCAAATCATGCGGGGGCAGCACATTTCACAACATGTCATGAAAATCCCTTGATTTTCAAATTTTTGGTTGAAACAGCCACCTTATAATGTTCTGCAGCTAACAAAGTCCTCACTATTCATAAACCAAAGAACTGATAATTAGCTGTGGAGAGCAAATGTTTCCCCCAGGGACTATTTTCTGGTGGAGGGACATTTTCTCTCCACCTGATTTCAAGTCATCAAAACGAAACAGAGCTGCTTCCTTTAGGAAAACTAATGTGGACGACTTCATTACAGTGATGAGGAAAGTTTGAAGTCTCTGAAAGTTCATTTTCACATCATAGTGGAATGAATGGAAACCAATGACTGGATAAAAGGGAGGGGAAACGATATGGCAGTTCTAAGCTACAACTGTTTGCTTTGAGAAAAGATATGCAGGAAATCACTGCTATGGTCCCTTAACGGCCTCTAAAACTGAATTCAGTGATCAAGCACTTGTAGGTATTACTCTAAACATGCAAAATAATTGGCATGGTCCTTCAAGCAATTATCAAAGAACAAAAAAAAAAAAAAAGAAGCGTGTCAAGCAGGCTGTTTGTAATGAGAACCATCATGACAGCGTCACTGTAAAAACACCAGGTTTGCAGAAATTACAGACTTGACAGGAAATGAATTACCCGCGATGCTAGAGCTGAACAATGTTGTGCGTCAGGTAATTCTGTCCCAATACAAATGTGTTGCTTATAATTATCATTCCTTTGGTCCCATCTAACAGCAGATAGGGATCACATGAAATGTTCATTATGTAGCCAGCCAGTCAGACAACAAACACAAAAGCGTCCAGCCCAACTTTGATCTGACAATATGTGGAGGAGGCAGAATTAAAGCCCAACTCCCAATTTCCTTCCAGAGAAAACAATTTGATCACGTCATGTGGTCAGTGCCCGTCACACCGTCAATAGACAATAAATCCATTTAAATGCAAATCATACATGCCCCGAGTAATTTTCTTCATGAGAAACAGGGCTCAGTGGAATGTGACACATCATACATTAGCCCCTTTACTGCGGCAGCACCAGGTTATGTCCATAGGATAATAAGAAAAGATGAGAAGGCAAAGTAAAGTTTGGAACAATCAAACTGGGAGAGGGATTTTCCTCTACGTCTGTGGCTCTGCCAGACAATTTGGTAAAATATTGGATTTTTTTCTTGAAAACAATGCTTTCTGAAGACAAGCTTAAATCCTGATGAAGACGGAGCTGATAGTTTTGTTTTCACAAAAATGAAAAGAGGAGCAGCGTCGTCTTGGTAAACAGGGACAAAGAAAGAAGTTTAATTACAAAACCATTATTAGTGACATTGCAACTTAAATTAATCAATAGAACTGGCCTAATAACTGTTTTTCTTGAGGCCTGTCCCCGGCACTTTGTTTCTTTTTTGGGGGGGGTTGTCAAGTTGAGGAGTGAATAACACAGGAAATTACACCGCAGCCTCAAACTCTGGTTTGTTTATCATGTCAATTAACTTTCCAGCAAGTGCCCAGAAGATATTTTACAGAGAACTGGCTGTGAATGCCAAACAGAGACAAAAGCATATTTCTGAGTCGAGCCTGCTGCGAGTTTCCAGCTATCATCAAGATTTCCATCACCGATCTATGCTAATTGCGTTTTTCAGATGTGATGTAGCCAATGCCCCAGAGATGAATGGAACTTGATAAAAAGATGTGAGTTCGGATGGAGGGGTTGAGACGCCCTTTTCACATCTTCAACCCATTCAAGCCGCTTGTCTGAGAGAGCCTCTTTCACTTCAATACCCACAAGAAAAACTGTTGGCGTGGCTGCTTGATTTGCCGTTGAAGTAGAAAAATAGAAATGTAATCTACCCTGTTGTGACACATTGACATTGCCTGCTGTTCTCACTGCAGCCCCTCTCAATCAAAAAAATGATCAAATCTCACGCTCCCTATTGGCAGCCCCGACTCTGGGCGACACATCCCCCTCTCCTTTTATTACAAGTTAAATAGCATGTCAGCTTGGTTCACGTCTGTCTCTCTGATTTCAGACCAAGCAATATTTGTAAAGACACACTCAGATACCTTTGAAGTAGTCGCTACAGTGTCTGCAATACTGAAGCAGCTCTAGCCGTTGTGTAGTAATAGCACCAACAGGGATTTTGTGTCTTATTTTACTTCTGTACCATCACAATCTCGGCGGCTGGAGGAGAAAAATGTTGCTATAGAGACTTATCATTCGATCACAGTTGCAGCTCACAGCCCACACAGTAGGAGCTGGTACGTAAATGCAGAGTAACTGATGCCCATAAAGTATCAACAAGAAGAAAAAGCTATTAAGCTCCAATTTGTGTTGCTCTGAATGCTGCTGGTGTTTGTTTGAGTCCTGTAGGGAGCCTCATTGCTTGCCCTCTGTTTATAAAAGCCCAATTCATGCAGTGTCTTCTTATATGTGCATGTCTGCATCCTATTTCACCAGTTTTCCCATCAGCCCTCATGAAGGGTGGCGAGGGCCTCACCAACACAACCAGGAAGCTGCACAGTGCGCAGGACAGAAAGCAGGTGCCACTCAAACCTGGAGGAACCTTTTTTGTCCTCTCTGACAGGTGTACTAATACTGCAAAAACGCAAAATCTTACCAAGATTATTTGTCTTATTTCAAGTCAAAAATGTCTTATTTCTAGTCAAAATATCTCATTACTCTGAAAATTTGCTTGTTTCATTGGTAAAATTTGCCAGTGGAAAAAGTGAAAATTCACTTGAAATAAGTGAAAATTAGCTAGAAACAAGAAACAAATTTTGCCAATGAAACAAGCAAATTTTCACTTGAAACAAGAGACAATTGTCTAAAAACAAGTTACTTCTGAGGTGATCATGTCTTATTTTAAGTGTAATGAGATATTTTGACTAGGAATAAGATATTTTTGACTTGAAATAAGACAAATAATCTTGGTAAGATTTTGAGTTTTATACTATGTAAGTCACTGTAGTCACTGTAGCAATACAGCCACATGCAGGAAATGGGCAGCGTCAACCAAAGCCTGTGGTACAGCAGCCATTTAGGCCTTTTGGACCAACAAGAAACAGTTCTGTTCCAGGTTGCAAAGCAAATCATGAAACGTCCTGAGACTTTCGACCAAAGAATAAATTGGAGCCCAAACAGTTAGTTCCCAGCTGGATCCAAACAATAGCAGGACCTGAACGGTGATGACAACAAGATTGGACGCTTATTATTCTACAGGGAAAGATGGAGATGATGGAGAAATCGAGGAGTGTGCAGTGGTCTGCTGAAGAAACAAAACTATTGTTTTCAATTTGGACATCTCCTGAATTTCCGGAAAAGATGGAAGGGAGCACTAGAAAAAGTAAACTATATCTCGAAATTGCTTTAGAGCTGGCAATGGCTCAACCCATGGCCAAATCATAAACAAGTTCAAAGAATTGAAGGAGTACAGAGACTTCAAAAAAAAAAGGGCCTAGTGAAAAGTGGCATTGGACAGGGTTATATGGGGGAGTTTTATGAACTCCTGGACGGCGTGCTGGACCATAAACCAGCAAACCAGCAGACTGAGGCTGCATTCAGCCACAGTAAAGCTGGACCCTGTGACACTGTCACAATGGTCCACTCCAAACTGGTGCAAACGCAGGCTGGTTAGCACCCTGGCTCCCAGAATCCAGTTCAGGAACAGAACCATTTTGGTCAAAAACAGGTAATTGTAGCGCTGCATGTATTTGTCCAAGTCATCAATATCTATCCACCATCAGTCACTCACTGGGCGGCTGTTGATTCTGCTGCACTCCCTCACCACCATGTTGTTGATGTATCATACAGGCCTATTGCTTTGGCTTAGCATTGGTGAAAAAATATAATGGGCAAGTTGTCAGACACAGGATATTCAGTGTTGTATTTCATCAGTCAGGCTGAGGATGCTGTTTCACACTATGAACAGAGGACCACTGGAGGTTGACTCAATTACAGCAGAGACCTGAACATAAGGCCGCCTGTCAGAGTCCCAGGGATGAGCTATTACCCCTTCCTGACTATGGAAAAGCAAGCCACGTAGATGTGGAAAATGATGCAGTAGGCTACATGTTGTTTTTTGTGTCTGCCTATTACCGAACTGGATTCCACTTCAGGGTTTCTGGAACTAGCAGTTGCCCTGTTTTTCTCGGCAAACCATATCTGGTAATTAGTGATCAGGATGTGGGAGAGGAGCTCCAGGCCTGCTGCTGAGCCAGGAGACTCTAGGTAATCCACATCAGGGTCCTGATGATGAAACCTGCAGGGTATCTGTAGGTTTCAAAAAGCCCAATTCAAGACTTTCTTAATGCTGTGTGTAACTGAATTGAAGTCCAGGTTAACAACCAAAATAGAGACACAAACAGCATTGGAAAAAATTTCTCCAACCAATCATTTAAATACTTTGAACACCTGCAAAATAGATTATTTAAGATTTTTCATACTCAATTTCAGAGCTGGAACTACAAAGCACCGAGGCCCATGCTAATGCATGCTAACCAGCCCTGGGGCCCCTCTGGCTGTTCCTGACCACAATATCAAACATTCAAGATGCTTCAGCTCCGGTGTTCCTCCCTTTTTTCCTCCTTCACCCTCACCCCACTCCCTATACTGATTCAGACCTTTGTTGTGTCTTTGGAGATTTCATCAAAAATGGAAGCTATAATTCAGAAAAGCAGGCCAGGCGCTGTGGTAAGCATTTAGAGGCTGAAGGGCATTCTTGTGGCGCTGAGGTCCAAGGCGCACACCGCGGAGCTGTGATGTTCTGGGTTCAAACTCAGCCAGGGACCTTTGTCATTGTCAGGCCACCTCTCTGTGTGTCTCTCTCCATCATGTTCTGTCAGCTAAAGGCAAAACAGCCCCCAAAACGTCCTTAAAAACCACTCAGTGGATGTTGCTATGACATTCTGCAACAGGGAAAATCTGCATAAATATAGCACTTTATTAAAGTTGAGATGTCTGTAGTCATCCATAGCTGCTACCGTTATCATTTTGTGAAATCAGCACCGTAACTTCTTTCCGATATCACTTCAGTACAGCTTCCAAAGCCATTTAATGTGATTTTTTTTACTGTGGAGTAATATGATATGGTGGAAATGCTACATTTACTTGAGTTGATGATGAACTTGGTCACGCACATGCACATTATCATCAGTGCTGGGAATGCTGGTTTGTGTTACTGTATGGTGGTGGCTTTCAACAGCTAAAACTGTGCTGCTTAAAGGAATAGTTCCCATATTTTGGAAAAAAAAAAAAAAAAAAAAAAAGGCAAGTAGTGGTGCTGTCTTCCTTGTTATTTTTAAGAATGTTAGCCAGGTGAAAGTCCACCTCAATGGCAGGAGGCTAACAGTTAGCATTTGGAGCATCTAGATCGTGGTCAACACCCAGTAACAATGAGAGGAAGCTAGTCCTATATAACAGCTAGGGCGGTAGTGAAATAATATCAAATTTTTCAAAATGGGTGAACTATCCCTTTAATGCTCCGTGATGTTAAGATTAGGCTGAACTTGCAGACTGACAACCAGCACATTATATCTGTTATTGCATTTCCCATCTGCTCTGCTTCATTTTAAAGGGAATGTATTTTACTATATGTCACATGGCCTGACTCACTATTATATCATCCAGTGGTTACAGTCAATCAATAGAGGTGTTTAGTAGCGTAACAGCTGTGTAGCAGAGTCTTCGCAAAGTTACATCACGTAGACTCGGACTGCCACTTGCAATTAGCTCATGTGCAGAAAAGAGGCTGTCTTTAATCTCCTCTCATTATACTTTTGCCATGCGATTATGAGAGATATATCGCTGAGGTCCCACAGCATTTATCCAAGGCCGGGCCAAATCACTTGCTGAAGCAGAAATGATCTTAACATCATGGAGAGAAATGTGGCTCGGGGCCCTCGGCATAATGAAGACATTTATTTGCTCGCCAAACCAGCTCGCACCTTCAGCGAGAGACGCAGAAGATATTGACCAGCCGTGGTAACAGTCAGGAGCCGCTGAAAGGTCAAACTCTATATTAAACAAATCGCAAAAGAGGAATTATAGAGTGGCCCCTGCATCCACCGATCATCTTAACTCTCGTCTCCTAATAGGAGATAATAAGGCGATGAAAAATGGCAGGCGGAGCGAGCCGTACAAGTTATTGGTGTTGATTACAGCCTGGTTATCATCTGTATGGGCAAGTTGGGCCGGGGTGCTGAAACCCAGCCGGCCCCCCTCCCTCCTCCACTACTCGCAGCTCACATTTCACCCTCACTATCACAAATAGCCTCACATATGGCCAGGGAAACGGCTACTTTATTAATTCAGCAGTGATTCTGTCTGTTTTGGCGGCGGAGGGAAGCTGAGAGCAGTTAGACTCGAGACCTGAGGGGGTTTGAGGAGTCCAAGTGGCCCCTGGCAAGGCAGCGCCAGGGCCCGTGCCCACGCGAGCCGCTGAAAAAACAACCGTTTAACATGTTGGATTAGCCAGGATTAAGGACATCTGTTGAGCAAAATGAGATTCTTCTATTGTTTTTTTTTTTTTTTTTTTTCCCCGCTGCACTGGCAAAGAAAGAGCAAATGTGAGGGAGAAATTAAAAGTAAAGAGTAAGTGCGGGTCCATCATCAGTCACCAGCAGCAATATTACCGCTCATGTTGAATCACCCTCAGGGCTGCTCTCAGTTGAGGCGATCAATACCCACTCTTGTCATTTCAACCTATTGAACTGCAGATCAGAATAATAACTCAACTCCGAGTCGATGACTGACAAGTGTTAGAAAGTTAAACCGCAAGGAATCAATTAGTATTCATGGCTTGCTAATGTGTGCATGTGTTACAACCTTTAAACAAGTTCCTTGTTCACTGGAGAATGTGCTTTGCATCTCCATTTATTTTCTCTTCAGCCGCTTTGAACGCCTCACAAAATGTGCCGACAAAACACACTTTCCTTCCAATCGTTCACTGTTATGTAGTGATAATTCTGTAATTTTAATTTTATTTTTTGTTTGTTTGTTTTGCTAATGTAATGACAATTGTATTTTTTTGGTTGTTTATTTTGGCTAATTCTTCACTAATGTTTTAGTCTTTTTTTTCTATTTTATCACATTATTTGCAAATTCACTTGATTTCTTTCTAAAACTTGAGACAAAGACATAAGTAAATTGAGAAAGAAATGACCTGAAATTTAACACAAAAAACCTGTATTTATAATGACTGAAATGATATATTTAAAAGCCAGATCAGTGATGCTGGATCAACAGAGTTTTGTTGTGCTTTCTTGTGCTTGTGAAAGTTCACAAGCATTTAAATTACAGTGAAATCTACAGGAACTATTCCTCATTTTGCTGAGGACCCCTGGAGGTCCCCGGACCCCACTTTGAAAACCATTGCTCTAGACACTAGAAAGCCATGATGGAAGGAGGGGGCAGGGGGCAGGAAAAGGGGACAGCTGGCTTTCCTAGAGAGACAGAGAGAGACAGGGAATGGGAGAGCAGGGGTTTGTGGGGGACAGGGGAAGGGGGTTGCCTTCACAGGGAGAGGCAGAGGGAGGAGGGGTTGTGCTGGAGGCCAGCAGATGGACCCCTGCTAACAATAGAGCCAGACAGATGCAGCCACAAAGAACAGCTACACATATTCACACACACACACCAACACCAGGAAACACACCACAGCACAATGGTCCAAGGGCCAGGCTCCAGAGGAGCCACATGCCACACACACACGCACGCACACACACACCCACTGTGATGGGAAAAGTCACTAGGAGAGGAACACAGAACGAATGTGTGGAAATGACTAGTATTATTATAATATTGACCCAGCAAACAGCAGCAGATAACTCTGCACAGACTCCATTAGGAAACAACAGCACAAGAAATCCAAAGACACATTTTGAGCTCATCCTGTTACAAAGAATAAACTTTCCAACACTTTTCATTCTTTTTTCCCTCCTGATGCCCGCCTCCTACCTTTGTAATAAAGATATTGTACTAAACACTGAATTTGTTTCAGTAAATTCACACTTTGAGAGGAGTGATTCCCTATTTTCCCTATGTATACACTCCAGCGGGCACCTGCTCACAACAGTATACAATTTAACAACCGCATCTGCGCTCATATGCTGTAATCTGTCTCACACTGTCTTTTCTCATTCTCCTTGCATTACTGTATATCGCATATATTGATTTTTCTATAATTCACCTTTTTCATAACACACACAATGTATTTCTGTTTGCTACTGCTAGAGATGCCAGTGGTTTCCCCCAATTTCAGTCACACTTGTACACATTTGTACTTGTGATAACTGTCAGTTGAGTTTATGTAGCAGTGGTGGCTGTGGAGGGGCTGGACGTCCACTACTGTTAGCAGCTCCATACTGCATCTCTTCATAGATATTTGAGAACTTCCTGCAGTTGCCCAGGGGGGTTTGAAGGGGACAAAGGGAGTTTCCCCACACAACCCCCTCCATCTGAGGGGGCAATGTAGCCTGGAGCAGAGAGGAACACACACATACACACACACATCCTCCCACCCTTTGAAGGGTGGGGCCTTACTGCTGGATCATGCTTCATGAAGAAACGGACGTGACAGGGTGCACCCAGTCAAAAGAGCAGAGGAAGTGAAATCTGCAACAATGTGTTGGACCTCCACTGAGGCTGTTGTTTTTAAGTCTTTAAGTGCTGGAATTTTATGCCATTTCATGAGAAGCACGAGAAGTTGTATACTGAAGTGTGGAGCACATTTAGCCTAATGTTCTTATGGAGCTCCTGCACATCACAATAGTTTTTTGCATAAAGGTACCTCAGTCTGTATAAATGCACCACCTCAAAAAAAAAAAAGAGTATACACACAGACAACAAACGTGACATGTTTCAACCACACAGGTCTTCCTCAGGCGGTGGTGAATATACTTCACTAAAAAAAACATACTGTTTTGCCAAAAACTCAGGAAACTCTCTCTCTTATTTATTGTGAACTGTCAAGCCCCG
Organism: Myripristis murdjan; assembly: GCF_902150065.1. NCBI lineage: Eukaryota > Metazoa > Chordata > Actinopteri > Holocentriformes > Holocentridae > Myripristis > Myripristis murdjan. The sequence goes on from NC_044002.1 coordinate 2,440,194, forward strand.
TTGAGCCTCCTGTTTCCACATTTTTGGAGTTTTTCCTCCTGCACTTCCAGCCACATAAAAAAAATGAACCTGGCTTAAAGCAAAATTGGACTTTGGTAGAGTGTTGGGCTGTGTAGTTACCTGGACATGATTTGAGTCCACATGGTGGTGAAATATCCTCATTAGTTGCTCCATGCCTGAATGCTATATTTCTACCTCTCCATTCGCTTCCATAGTGCAACAGAGCGGCTCCTAAAATAACACTTTTAGCATCTAAACAAATGCAAACAAAGCAGATTTAAAAAGTACCGGTACCCTTTTTTTTTTTTCATGTAATCAAATTTATTTGCTAAAGTGACATCAGGTGGTTTCTTGCTGGTGCAAAGCTACTATGTGCCAATTTCATACCTGCTGGATCTACTTTCTATTCAAACGGGAAAACAACTAGGAAGGAACCATTTCATTTCCTCAAGAAATGGGTACCAGGACTTTTGTTTATTATATTGTCATAATCTGTTTTGCTGCTGATGGAATGAGGAAGTAGGAACTGGAGAGCTGTAACTACAGTAATCTAAGATAAATTACCTAAAACTAGATAAAAGTTTTCGGGGGGCAGCCGCAGTTCAGGTGCAGGTGCACAAGACAGGATTACACTGCAAAAACTCAAAATCTTACCAAGATTATTTGTCTTATTTCAAGTCAAAAATGTCTTATTTCTAGTCAAAATATCTCATTACACTGAAAATAAGACATGATCACATCAGAAGTAAATTGTTTTTAGACAAATTTGCTTGTTTCATTGGCAAAATTTGCCAGTGGAAAAAGTGAAAATTCACTTGAAATAAGTGAAAATTAGCTAGAAACAAAAAACAAATTTTGCCAATGAAACAAGCAAATTTTCACTTGTTTCATGCAAATTTTCACTTGAAACAAGAGACAGTTGTCTAAAAACAAGTGACTTCTGAGGTGATCATGTCTTATTTTAAGTGTAATGAGATATTTTGACTAGTAATAAGACATTTTTGACTTGAAATAAGACAAATAATCTTGGTAAGATTTTGAGTTTTGCAGTGTAGACTGAGATCACGATGCTTCTTTGAGGTGATGTGTTGTTTGATTTGTCCTGAACAGATTTCAACAAATGAGATCACAGCACCCAGGAGAGGCCCGGGAGATGGCTGTTTCTCCTCAGTGCATGTAGTTTGGATCGGACACTCAAAAGTCCCCTACAGAAACTTTAAGAGCACATTTTCTGCTCAGCGAAAGGCCCTAAACCAGTGAAAGCCCCATCCTCCGTCCTCAACAACCCCTCATCCTTTTTCAAGTGCAGACTTTCCTTCCTCCGTCGAGTTTATACGCTCCATCATCCTGCGTTGCAATCCCTTTGTTTCCTATTTACTCAACCACAAATTACAATAACCTCTTCACTTTTGAAGCTTGACTAAACACACTGTGTGTTCACTGTGTGCCCGTGTGCTAAAGACAGATAGTCAAGCTAATGACTGCTGTCTCGGGGCTGTTAAAATGAAGAGTAACGCCAAGCGAGCATCATTGCTCAAAGTGAATGGTAAATGTAAATGAACCTGCAAACATCCGTTTTGTCCAAACAGACAGAGCGTGGTTAACCAAGTGTTGATCCTGGACTTGGCATGTGGTGTGTAATTAAGTTCTGTGTCGGAGAGAGGAGGAGATGGGATGGCGAGCGAACTTGAAGGAGAGGACCTTGTTGCCTGCTGAGCTGTGAAGGCCGCCCAACACCAGATAACACCCACCACATCCAATCAGCTCCCCTGCCTTAAAGGAATACACCAAATTTTTAGGGGACGGGCCTGTGGGCCAAGTGATACAAAGACACCAACATCATCCCTTTGTGTGTCAATGCTGTTTCGGCTTCTGGCCTTCCGCTCCTGTCACATGAACCAATGTGTTTCCATAGATACTCACCGGATCTGTTCTCCCCTCAAGCAAGCGCATACATTCATGCAGCTTTTTCGAATTCAAAATGTGATTCACAGGAAAACGCCTGGAATCGAACCCCGTCTCTCTCACCAAAACAGTGTCCTTACATAATTCTCTGTTTGTCCAATTAAAATTCGAATGGTATAGTCACCCGGTGTGAACGTCAGAGTGAGCCGCAGCTGAACCTCTTCACCACCTCCATGCCAGCCAGACACCAAGAAGACGCTAGATGCTAGTTTACAAGCTGCTGTCTCTGTGCCCGAAAGGCCCACATCACCAGGGGTGGAGGCCAATCAGCATAAAATCGCCATTATTTTTCTCCTGACAGTTACCCAAAATCCATCTTTTTTTTTAAATTTTTTCATCACTCCACTGACACAGCCATGTCACAACCATGCACATAAATGAAGGTTGCACATAGATTGTATTGGAGATACAAAAAAGGGACACTTATTTTCATAATTCCCTTTTATGATCCAGTCAAACAGATTGTGCTCTTCCGTCAAGACGCTACAGTGTGTTAGATCGTTTTGACTGATTCCACAAAACAAAGACAATGCTGCCTGCTCTGCTGATCTGCACAAGTAAAAAGAATTATGGCTCGTGCTTCTAAAGTTTTGGTCTTTACGACTGTAAACACACAAGCGTCACAAATTGCTGTTAATACATGAATCCTGATTTATCGAAGAGTCTTGATTGAACCAAACTGTGATTAAATCGAATCGTGGCACAAGAATTGCGGACGAAGAATCGGGATTAAACTGGATCAGGACCCACAACAGTGATTAAACCAAACAGTGACCCAAGAATCATGAGATCACCAGTGTCTCCCAGCCCAACATATCACTGAGCACGTTTACATGCACACCATATTCCGGTTCGGCTCAATATTCCGGTTAAGGTAACTGCGCCACGGCAACTGGAATATTCCGTTTACATGTTACTTGGCATGTTCCCGTGTTTCGGCGTATTCCACTCTCTGACGTAATACGACACTCAGTCGCGGGGGGCAGCAGCACGCGTATAGGCGTCTGGTCTGCTGGAAATACAGAAGAAGTCTTCTTCTTCTTCTTCTGTCACTAGTTCTGTGTTTTCTCCCATTGATATACTCCGTGATATTTAAGTCTTTCATTAGCTGAAGGTGGACTGCAGTCTCCTGGCTCTTGCTGCTGTTCGCCATGTCGTTCTCCCCGCTTGCAGGTAACCATAGCAACAAAGACGTCACAGAATTCCTTGCTAGTCGAGCATGCGCAGTCGTGACTGAATATTCCGGTTCGGGGCATTTTCCGACTAAGGTGTTTACATGCCCCAATATTCCGGTTGGAACAGGCACATGCCAGGGGGCTTATTCGGAATTCTCTCCAACCGGAATATGACCTTAATCGGGTTCGGTGCATGTTTACATGACACGTACGCAACCGGAATATTGCGAATATTCCGGTTAATACAGGAATAAGGTGTGCATGTAAACGTGCTCAGTGTTAGTCTCTGTGGCAGAGGCCAGCATCTCCATCACTCTCTGCAGCACATCTTCACTCTTCACTCTTTGTCTGGGCTGCGGTGTGCTTCCTCCTCTTCCTTACCCTGCCAAGTGTGACAACTTTCAATATCAGTGTATTTGGCCGAGGCCAGCGGGCAAATATTGACACAGTGGATGTGAAGGAAAAGCGTTCCATTTCTCCAGCAGTGTGTCTGAGCCTCAGTGTGCAGCTTTGCTGATGAGTTTTCTTGTGCAAAGGCCTGCTGGACGGAGGAGGCTACTGCAGCTCTTGGCATGCACCACGCAGGGGCTCGCCAGAGGAAGATGGGGGCTATTCTGACCACAGCGTGGGGCTCCAGGAGGCTGCAGAGACCTCCCGTCAGCACAAGCCGCTTTTCTTTCATTTATTTTTTCCTTTCCAAACCTGTCCCACTGACTGGTGCTGTCATCAACTCAGCTGGTTCTGAACCATCAGTTCCTCACTTACATGCCAATTACCCTGTCTTTTCAATCGCTCTCTTTCTCTTTTTGCCTTTCCTCCTCACTCTCTGTAACTCTCTCCTTCTTTTTTTTTCCCTCCCCCTTTCCATTCAAACACAGGCACAATTCTGTCTCACAATAGCATGAGCCCTGATTGAATGGTGAAATACAAACTGCTGGAGAAGCAGTTCAGCATGTTGCTGCTAATGCTGAATAGGAGTGGCCCTGAGAAGACCTCTACCTCTCCTCGTTCTCTCTCCGGCTTGTGATTTGGTCATCCAGCCAATTACCATGCCCTTAACGAGTGGCAGACAGCTCCCCATTAAAAGCAGCCCCCCGACTCTTTTTCTGCACCATTATTGCTCATCCGCCATCACTTCAAATTAGATCTACAAGTCAATACGAGAAGTCAATATTTAATTTGCTCATAGCAGGTGGTGATTTAGTCAGAGACATGGTGGATCTCTGAGACAGGGACAGAAAGGCGTCATAAAAGCAGTGCCCTTCATGTAAGAGCAGTGACAGGACTGATGTGGACTCAAGACTCACGGTGAGGTCAGTTTAAAGAGAAAGTCAGTTAACTAAGATCATTCATTTTTGACAGACAACAGACAGGCATTAAAGCAGAACTGAACTCTGATAGAGTGTTGGGTTGTATAGTTACCTGGGTGTTATGTGAGTCCACAAGGTGGAGAAATCTCCTCATTAATTGCTCAGGTTAGCTGCTAATCCATAAAACTGTATTTGTGTCTGCCTCTGTATTCGCAGTGCATAAACAAATCCAAACAAAGCAGATTATGCCAATATAAAAAAAAAAAAACAAGTCCCTGTACCCATTTTTGGGTAATAACAGCTATTTGTGAAAATAATATCAGGTTGTTTCTTCCTGGTGCAAGGTTACTAGGCCAAAGTTTTCTGCAGATGCTACCTGTTGGATCTATTTTCCAATTCAAATAGTAAAATAACAAGAAAAGAGACATTAAATTTCCTCAAAAAATGGGTACCGGAACATCTTGTTTTCCATATTGGCATAAACCACTTTGCTGGATTTGTTTGTGTGCTCAAAGTGTTCTTTTAGGAGCTGTTTTGCCACACTACGGAAGACACTCAGCAGCTCACGGAAGCACGGAGCAGCTGATGAGGATATCTGACCACCATGTGGACTCATCAGATCCAGGTAATTATACAACCCAGCGCTTTAACAAAGGTTAATTTTGTTTTAAGGCTCAGGAGTGAGGCCTCACAGCAGGAAGGATGAGGGTTCGATCTCTGGTGCCTTTCGTGTGCAGTTTGAATTCTTTCACTCTGTATCCTCCCACAGTCCCAGGACATGCATTCAATTACATCTAAGACTGAAAAGAACTAAGTACCACATCCACAACTGGGAAGGAAAAAAAAAACAATCAATAGTCAGATTTCATTCATTTATTTTGGCACACACCACAAAAAAGTGTGGTAGGAAGCATTCTGGATTCAGTTTTTTTGGAGGGGCTCAGCACTCTTCAGGTGCACCTCTCCGCCTCATATGGTATTTTTTTTAAGACCTATTTATGCCAGCTGTCCGTTGCCATGAATGAATGATATGACCAATTCCTTCAGTGAAATGAACATGAACATGAGAAGCAAAAAGAAAAAACAACACAGGTCTGCATGACTGTGCTGAATCTCTCAAGAAAAACGACGCACCAAGAAACCGCAGCTGAAGCTACATTTCAGCTAGAGGCTGTGTTTTACAGCGTTCAGAGACATTCGAGAGAATTTCAATAATCGCAGCACATTTTAGATAGATTTATGTGCTATGTGAGTATTCATGTATCTATTTATCTAGTTATTTATTCCTATTCTTATCGATTGTATATGCTACTTTTCTTTTAAAAACTACTCTTTTATTGCACAACTTGCACTGTGGTCACTAGAACTAGTGAGAAACATTATTTCGTTTTAACCTATGTACTTGTACTATGGGTGAAAATGACAAATAAAAGGAATCTGAATCTTTTAATTCTATTTTAGATGCCTGATTGCAAGTCAAAGCCCCAACTGCCTACAGGTATGAATGTGAGTGTCCGTCCATCTGTGTTGGTCCTGCTAGGATAGGCCCCAACCCCCGTGACCCTGAAAAGGAATACGCAGGTACAGAAAATGAATGACTGAATGGGCAATGAATAAATGAGTTAATCAGGCAGGGAGGCTGACATATAAAAAAAGACTGGCTACATTCGAAAAGACTCACTTTTTAGGGTGGTGAGGCACAAGGCTGGCTGCCACACTGTAGACTAGCTGTGATTCACTGCGAAAACCTCAGGAAATGCTCCCGAGAATCGTTTAACAGCTTCGTTCTGTGTTCTATTATGATGTTCAGAATTGATCTCCCTCTTTGGTTGAGTCTAATTATGCCTTGGGGAGGTAAAAAAGAAAGGTGTAGCGCAGTGTGTTCTTCATTGCTTGGCTAGAGGAGGACCTTGGCAACAGTCACCAAATCCTGTGTAAAGTCGAGTGGTTTATCTGCGGCGCTATTCCACAGCAGAAATTCAAAATGCATGAACACGTCTGGGGACCCCACCCCCTCTGCCATACCCACAGATGGAACGCTCCAAACTTTTTGCGGGTATTATTAAAATTACAGTTCACACATGCTGAGAAGCAACTTTAATTACCTCCTCCAGTTAGCTACATCAGTGGTAATAGTGTTGAAAAAAACACCTCTTACAATATCACTGTCATGCCACATTGAAAAAGAATGGATACATTCACATAGTCCTGCCAGAACGCATAACCAGCCCACAAAAAAATGCAAATCTACCCATTTACAAGGTAAACCTGCGCACTATAATAGAAAACAAATTCAGCCTCAATTACACACGCCGATGCCTTGCAACAATTATCCACCCATCACAGAGCGCAAAGTTCATTTTAATTAGGTTTTTCCAAAGTACTTGTGCATCGCATGCTCGGCAAGGGAAAAAAAAAATATGCAAGGGCTGGAAAAGCAAAGCTGCCACAAAGCAAAAGGAAATCGACTTGCACTCCATAATGAATCGCAGCTCTGAAATTAAACTGACACGTAATGAATCTGTGGCTGTTTTTTTTTTTTTACTCTCTCCTTTGTCTCGCCTTTTGAAAGCGGCCGAAGAAGCCATTTACATTCTCAGCACTTTCCTGCAGTCACAAATGCTTACTGTCACTTCGAACGGGACAGAGACAAACTGTGCCCCCGTGCAGACTTTGGCACAATGGAAAATCGCTTGGTACATTTTTCTAAATCCATGTTTATGAGAGGATAACGTGTCCGTTTTGTACAACTATGTTAGCAAAGAGTATTTTGCATCTCCTGCTAATTGACTGGGAGGGGGGGGAGGCAGCCGCCGGCGGTTGATTTTTCACTCTGCACCGCAAAGTTTTCTCCCCCTACTCTCTCTGATCCACTTCATGCTGCAGTGAATCCCTTATCCTCACCCACCCTGCGCTTTAACAAACACTAACAAACAATGGGAAACCTCAGGAGGGAGCGATGCTGTTGTGCTATCACAGCTGGACCAATCCCAGCTGGCAGAGGAATATCTGTGTCTATTTGTCATCTGTAATCTAATGGATATATGTAGAAATGCCTTGGGACGTGTGCAGTAAAAACCGAAGCTGAGTCGAGCGTCGTTTCCCTCCAGCAGGGCAGGTGGTTGGGATAGGGTGTGTGTCCAAAAGAGCGAGAGAGATAGTCAGATAGATAAATACAGCCGGCTTCATTTTGTATGCATTGCTTTCCACACTGGGGAAATTTATAAGCAGAGTGCTGATAGTTTCCAAATCAGTTTGACTAGGGAACAGAGCAACGCTGCGTCAGAGAGATTACCTTCCTGCAAAGCCCACACCATTTTACAATGTCTACACTGTATTCAACGTTTTACTGTGTCAACTCATCCACTACTGCTCTCTCTCCCTCTCTCTCTCTCTGTCTTTTCTCTTTGTCTATGCCCAGTCCTCCCTGCAGTCTGGCTTCAGAAAGCGTCTCGCTGCAGAGAATTTCTAGCAGTGTTCATTCTGTTGACTCGAAGTATTCGTCAGCGCCGCTTTTTCCATGACAAAAAGAAAAAAAAAAAACAAAAATGAACCTCCGCTGACAAAAACCTGTGACGAAATATCAAGACATTTTCGTCAACAAAGCAGAGACGGAAATGTCAGATGTAGATGAATGAAAACACAGCTCCCGGCCTCGGGTCGGAGGGGAACAGATATGTGGGCAAAGTTTACTTTTGATACTAATGAAAAAACCTAGATACAAGGGGGCATAGTGAGGAATGTAGATGAGTCTGTATAAATGTCACTAACAAATAATTCAATGAGGAGATTAAAGGGAGTAACAAAATTTAAATTGCTAGATGTGACTAAAACTAAAATGCATTTTAATCAGAAGACTAAGACTAGATCAAAATTGGCTGCCAAAAGTCACTGATTTCTAGACTGGCTGACATCAGAGACAACAGAGTTTCACTATGTAGGTGGTGAGTTTGAGGTCAGTAAAGTTGTCTGGGAAGATTATTTTCAGGGACGAATGCCCAAAATACAAATGTTGGGTTTTAAAAGGCCAAGGGATAAAGATCGGTTCACTTGGAGGAAGGGATGAACAGAATTCTCTCCGAGTCTGACTGCATTCGAATGACTGTTTTCTCTCCGAGCATAATCCCTCTCCTTCCCCTGAAAGCAACAAAATGAAAACAAATGGCATTTCCCCCATATTTACAGCCAGAGCATCTGTTCAAAATGCACACAAACACACTCGGCTTCTGCTTTCTTGTTAGCATTTGGATGGGTAAAGCTTTCTAGGGAGTGCATTAGAGCTGTTTGGCTAACTCTGGTGGGGTTCTTCTCTCAAAGCTGCAACCATTGGAGCCTCCTGGGAGCCCCGGCCACCTGCCCAACAGCCTCTTGCTCTTCCGCCGCTTTCCTCCAAAAGCTATTCTGTCCAACGCAGCGCTCCAGTCAGGATCCGAAATGAACACGCGCCAAATGCTGGTAGATTTTGTCTTTGGTGGATGAATCAGTCAGCAGTGCCCCATGCACACTGACCCATAACTTTTAGAGAGAACAACATCTGAATGGCTCAATTATGCTCGATCTCTGCCTGTTTTCAAACTTAGACCATGTGAAGCTGCTGCATTCATATCAGAGGAGGAAGCAGAGGAATTTGCAAGTCCTTAAAAAATTGGAGCATTCCATTTTAAAAAATCTTTCAGAGTTCTGAATTTAAAACCAATCATAGAAAAAAACACAGCAAACATCACTCACTTTTGGAAGGTACAAGTGATTGTACATCTGTGCACTGTGAATTTTGAGAGGTTTTATTTCATCCTCTTAAAAAATTCTCTATTTCTTTTGATTTTTAATCTTTTGGGGGAATTTTATGTCATCTTATTGGTAAATTAATTGGCCAAGTTGCTCATTTCAAGGGTTAATTGATTATGTTGATTTTGCTTTCCTTGGACTCTTGACATGGGTAGATTCTCAGCCATGTTCCCCACCAGTGTTTACACACTCCAGTACTGCCCTGCTAAGTGGTACCAACAGAAGACTGACATGAACAGTTTTTCAGAGTCGGCAATTTGTATTTACAGTAAATTCGACATGGCATGAACGTGGCATTAACTTTACACGCATGTGTAACCCTAACCCCATTCTATACATGGGCTGGCATTACGAACATTAACAATGGATTACTGGATTACTGTTTTTTTGTTGTTGTTTTTTTCCAGTATTACTACCAATTAATTATAGTTACCATAAAATAACATGGTAGTACTATAGTTTGAACAATTACCATAAAGTACCTTAGTAAAACTGTATTAGTACCATGGATGAGTACAGTAATCATGATTATCATGAAATATCAAGGTAAAACAATAATTACTACATAAAAAACACAGGAAACCATAGTGAAGGTTTGTAATGTGACAGGGTGTCATATTTCTATTAAAAATAAAATGAATACTGTCTTGTCCTGTAAAAATGAGTCTTTTAGCTTACTAGCATTTGACAAGTGAGCCAAAGAAATGTATTTTGGACCCTGGCTCTGGTGTTGGAGAGGCTGAGGCGGTCATCTGGGGATGAAGGTTATTAGGGGTGCAGGACAAGCGGCCGAGGCAGGGGCCAGGAGAGGCGAATCAGCCCCTGGTGTGACAGCACCTGAGTCCGGCAGCCGGCACCAGCTCAGGGACGAGACATGCTTCAACATGCCACTCCTCAATTAGAGGTGTGCACTCACATCTTCACAGCTTCAGCGGGAGAAGCAGCCACTTAGTCACGGTGAAAATGACTGTTTTAACGTAATTTAGGATGCCTGTGGATACTGTTTCAAGATGTTATTAAAAGAATGTCTTGGGATCTCAATTTGCCAGCTGTTCTATTATTCTGCAGACAACAGTGTTGCCTTTCTTTGAGCGGTGTTGCATTTTAAAGATATGAGACTCTTGGTCACTTCTAGAACGTTTCCTTCCGAGTTCCTTTTATACACTTCACCCTCAAAACAAGATTTTGCAGAGTGAGATACTCCACGTTTTGTTGACTGTTTGCCTGTATCTCTAGTCACTGCAGAGAAAATGATTGAGTTTGTGCTTGCATGCTGTTGTCTGGCTATAAAAGTCCTGTAGTAGCTGGGTTTGCCCCTGGGACCTGGAGATGAGGCAACATGAATGGCAAGCACATCCATTTATGCCCTCCAACCTATAGGCGAGATGAGACGCCTGTCTGTGTGTGCCAGCACCCTACTCCATCTGCATGCTATCACCCACCAAATTGCCTTTTCATTAGATGCAGGTAAATGAAATTGTCTTTTGTCTGTGCCACTGCACATATGAGAGAGAAGCCATCTATGAATGGACTCTGTCTCTACAGCAACATATGATCCCTTATAGCCTTGACAAGCATGGTCCACACCTCCATGGCAAGTAAGTCTAAAACTAATACTCTTACACTTCAGATACCATCAGATTTCAATGTTTCTTATTTTGTTATGAAGTGTTATGATTTCCTTTTTTACAGTAACCACTTTCTCTTAGCCCCAATATGGAACTCTTCTTGACATTTTAAAAATAGGACCTTTCTAACAGTCTAATGCACCTGGATCCACTTTGAGGGAAAAGTCAGATAAACTGGGCTTTAACCAACAAATTAAAGTGACTAGAGTACACTTTTCAAAACTTACATTTGTCCTCTATAAATATCAGAAAACACAGATCACAAAATCCACATCCAAATCGCCAAAAGTCTTGACTTAAAATGTGTATCTCCATTAAATCCGTTCACTTCCTTGAGATGACTCTTCTTCGCCCAATTTACATCGAGTGGCCTCCAAGCGTGTGAGCCACTCTCTCGGAACAGGGAAGAGGAGAAATCTTGAGGAAGTAAACGGATTTGATGGTGACACAATTTTTCAGGCAAGATGTTTGGCAATTTGGACATGAATTCTGTAATCTTTGTTTTTGGATATTGATAGAAGGCAAATATAAGTTTTAAGAACTGTGCTTGAAGCTAAAAGTCACATTTGTTTGCTGGGTAGCACTCGGATCAACCATTATTGACTTTTCAGGGTCTACACAAATACACACACATACACACACAAATCTAATAATAAAATCTAACAAATCACAAAAAAAAACTTGAAAAAAATGAAGTAACAAGAAAACTATGTTTATATTTATTGACATTCTGTATTTAAAGGTCAGATGCTAGATCAGACTTCTTGCGTTCACAAGCACTTAAATCCAATAAGACTGACACGAAACCTGTAACGCTTGTGTCCGGTAAGTAAGGGCAACACGCAACAACTTAGCGTTTTAGTCTTTCTGTAAAACTAAATTAGGTACAAATCCAGTGAAAAGGGAAAATGTTATCGCAAACAGTGCCAATTGCTTTTGTTCCACGGTCTTACAGGCGCAGAAGTGGCGTCTGAGTGTTTTTTTCATATCGGCCATCATGTAAATCAAAATTACAAAAATTGAAAAATTCAGAATATCAAGCCACAATAATCATTCAGGACAGATAATTGGGCAATCCTCCAAAGTCTTACCGTTAAATATCCTGCATTGGGGCTCACATCCCCCCAACCTGTCTTATCTTCTTCTTCAGGTAGTGCGTTCCTACATTTCCCAGAATGACTGTCAACAACCCTCAGGGAACAGTGTAGAGCTGTGGGCTATATGTGTTGACGCAGAGAGCGACTGCCAATCGCATAGTAAGAGCAAAAGAGCGAGTTCCTTCAGTCAAGAAGAAGTGACTCATGGCCCTTACTCAAAACGCACGCTGCATGTCTTGTGGCTACATTGCGTCACGGTCTATTGAGGCTACTGCCAGTGGAGAAAAAAAAAAATTACCTTTGCCTCTTTCTGCATGCATTTCTGCCTCTATGACTATTGAATATCAGTGCAAGTGTTGACAGAGGCTCTTGCTCTTTGGTTGCGAGACACCAGAACCTGACGGTTACTGTTGATGTTTTAGATGGTTCAAACATTTTCTGCTATCAAACTCCAGTGAAGCTGAACTGGAAATATCTTAACGTGGTGTCACATCTTCTGTGTTTGGCCATTTGTCTAAGGGAATAAGAAAACCATCAAACAACAAAACAGACCTCACCAATAGCTGTTTATTCAGTGTTTTAGGGTGGATTTTCCCCCCTGTAAGTATATATACACTGTCTTAGTCTTTCAGTCACACAGTGGGAGAAGTTTCTTGACTGAAATCATGCCTTTGTACACTTTGTTCAGTATTCTAATAAGAGTAATTCCTTTAGGCTTTGATCATTTTCCGTGTAATGTTCCAGGACACAATGTTCCACAGGCTTCCAATTTTCCCTGCACATTTGTGAACACTCATTTCTACTGGAAAAGCAATTTTCTGTGTCAATCTCACTCTGTTTGATTCGTCTTTCATGAAATCCTGCGAGCTGTGAAACCTTAACTCTTTGGTGGTGCTGTTTATTCATCCACTAGCTGTGTTTCCTTCCAGAAAAAGCCCACTGGCCATGGTGGGCTCTGGCGGTGCTGCAGTGCATCTCATCTGCTCACAGTTAGGCCTGTTGTGGACTAACAATACATCTCAGTCATGTGATCTGCTGATTGGCCTGCCATTACACACACATGATGCATATCAAACTTATGCTGCCATTATATGACTGCATTTCCAGTTGGTCGTATTATCCCTCTGATGACGCATGAGCCCACAGGAGGGCTTCTTGTTTTCAATGTTTTATTGAACTCTGAACAAAATTTGCCTTTTTCCTGTTAAAAATATTAAGCATTACTTCAGCCAATGCAGACGCAATTAAAAAAAAAAAAAAAAAAAAAAAAAAAAATATATATATATATATATATATATATATATACATACATATATATACACACACACACACACACACACACACACACACACACACACACATATATATATATATATACATACATATATACATTTTTTTAAATTATTATTAAACTAGTGTTATGTTTAATATTTTTTTAATTAATATATTTTGTTAACTTTATTTTTTTTTTTAGGATCATGATTTTTTTATATAGGTACATACATTTTATCAAAGAGGTATATAATTAAATTAATAAATAACAGGAATTTGGTGGACAGGGTTAACAAATTCCTGTCCCTGGGCTCCTGGACTTCAGAGTTATGTTTGACCCACATGCATGACAGCTCAATATGAACCTAAATATGGCATTTCTTGTTGTCCTTTTAAACTGCTGGTTTATAGTTTCGTGACCTTCATTTGCTATGTTCAATCAGAAATGGGCTTTTTTTCAGAGAGATTTTGTTTTGATTTTATTATACTGGGCTTAAATTCAATTCCAGATGAAAAAGGTCAAATAATTCTCTCTGAAACCTGAAGATGGTCATTGGTTCTCAATCTGAAAATGAGGCCATTTCCTAAAGTCCTCTGACGTTGACTTTCAATATCCTGGCATTGATAGATAAACTATTTCAGGTCTTGCGCTCTACAGCTGCACTTCATTTCCTCCAGGAAACATTCAGAAAGTCGTGCTGTGAGCCGACCTCACCTTGTCGTCGTCATTCCATCCAGGTCGCAAAGTTCAAGGCTTCCAGGCGCGACCGGCAGACCTGGAACGACTTCATCTCGCCCTCAGATCACCGAGACCGGTCTGAGCCTGTTTCATTCTCACTGTCTCATGCATGTTAGTGGTGTGAAAACAGCCTGGAAATCAGCCTGCCCAGTGCTTCCACTTCTTTTTAACACCAGCGATGTACAACCAAGCACAATACAACTTATTACAAATCCCAGTGGAGTGGCTATTTGAGGACAGCCATTAAAAGGCACACACATCTAGCAAGGTTAGGTGGCAGAAGACTCCAGTTCCTACATGCCTACAGTATTAAATTTTCCTCCAGCAGAAATGGTAACCCACAAACCTGGAGAGTATTGCTCCAAACTGCGAGGTCCTTCTGTTGAGCCTTGATATCAACTAAAATAATACACGGTTGAATTGCCAAAGTCCAATTCCTTTAAGAGCTCTACATGCTCTTGACATTTTCATTCTTGACTTTGTGGCCATTATAGGGACAGTCTAAGTCATTGGTCTCATATTCAGTCTGAAATTATTGTTTTTCTTCAAATAAGTAAAAAAAAAAAAAAAAAAACACGTCTGCTAGTGGGATGAAATAATCCCACTTGTTTCCAATGCTAATCCAATTTCATTTTCTTGATCCTAGAAAAAATTGCTATAATAAGTGAAACTGCATTGGAAAGAAGTGGGATTATCTCATCCTACTGGCAGATTTTTACCTTGTTTGAAGGAACACACCATTTTTTTTGGACTGAAGATGAGACTGAATGGCTTGTTAAAGGACATTACCAGTGATTTTGCATGTTGGGCGTAATATTTACAAAATGTATATTCTTGTGTGTTCTCAAAGGAAGCAGTCTTGGACTTTTAGAGATATCAAATTGTCCTCAATAAAATCTACCATGGTAGTTTAACAAAAAGCAGCAGCACTGTTGTGTTTTCATGACTTGAAATTGGGTGGAGTGAAACGCTCCCTCCGCCAGAAAATACTCCTCATGAAAATGTTTTGCTTTCCACGGCAAATTCTCAGTTCTGAGGTTTATGAATGGACCTGACTTTGTTAGCTGCAGAAGCAGAACATTATAAGACGGCTGATTGAAGCAAAAATTCCTATCTGAAAAATGAGGGATTTTGATTATATATTGTGAAATGTTTAGTACCCCTGTATTTTTTGCAGAGTGGTTTGTTGCAATGTAACATGTGAATTGTAGTAAATAACATTCAAAATGACTGTAATTACTATAAGATCGTGATTTTTTACAATGAAGCCTACGACTGCATGCAAGTTATTTAAATAGTGTCTCAAAAACTTGCTGGCCAATGTGGCGGAGGGCCCTGACTGCAGAAATGACCACACCCACAGTTACACACCTCATAAGTCCTCAGCGTAGCGAGGGGAAAGCTGCTTAAAAAACACTATGAAAGAGCTACGCATTCCTGCCCCCATGCCCCCTCACCCCTCAGCAAGCTTGCTGGGCATTAAAACTGCTGGGCCCATAAAGGCTGCTGATCCATATGGCGCGTCACAGGGATGTATCATTACCATGGAGGTAACCCCCCCCCCCCCAACTCTCTCTCTCTGTCACATTGACTAATGCTGCAGCCCCAAGTCCCCCACAACACAGCACTGGGGGGAAACCATCAGCCTTGATGAATGTGTCCACGTTTATTTGGACATGATTAGATGAATATGAAATGCAGATTCTATGCCCAACCCACCCCCCACCTTCCTCTTCACCTCCACTTCTGCGTGTTCAGTAAGCTGCCCAAGTGCTGTAACTTCATGTTGAACCACAGTAACAACAGCCTATTAAATTTCAGCCCTCGTTTTTTATGAGGCCTGACTGAAGGTGCAGCCAAAACAACGCCTCACCGCACCGTTTCTCAACCATTTTCATGACCAGGGGCCCCAAAATAGACAGGGGCCCCCCATATGATGACGAACACCAGTGGGAAGACTTTAGTTTCTTTACCTTTTAACTCTCTACAATCCTTACGTTGCGTCAATGAAAAAACAACACACCCACTATTGTGTAAAACGGGTTTGCAAACTTTTTCATCTCCTGGACCCCCAAGCTCACTTTCAGTAAGCCATGGACCCCCATCTGAAGTGGTTTTATCCTACGGGGACCCATATATCATGAAATATTTTGGTTTGTGCTGAGTATTAAATGCTTGTGAAAAAAATCTATCCAAACATTTAAACACAAGAAAAAAAAGACATCAATTCATCCTCACTAATCTTCAATTAGGCCAAAACATAACATGGAAGGATAATATTTGTGAATTCAGAAAAATGTATCTTGTGTAGGGGTGTGTGATACATATTGTCTACGATAATATCTTAATTGACAGAAAAAAAAAAAAACAATCAAAACAAGCTTTCAGAGCCCACACACATTCACTGCAGATGATCAAGCCAAGTAAGACAGACGACTGCACATTGAGAACACATGCAGTGTTCATGCATCACAACAAGCTAAGCTAGCACAGCTGCCTGCATGGCTGAAGTCAAAAATGAGTGAACAAACACAAACAGCACCAGCCTCGGAGTCAACATCGTTAGATTTAGCTGCTAGACGTCCTCATCCTCCATCCTCACTCTGATGGAGGCGGCCTGCCTTCCAAAAGGACAGATGTCACTCTGCAGACTATGTTTCTGTTAGAGACAGCGCCACAACGAACTTATTTCACCGTCTGTGAATTAACCAGCGCACAGAATATGAAGACTATGAAAAGCTTCAGGAGTCGGCGGTCGACCACCACCAACCAGCTGAGGTACCGGCACAACAAAACCACACTGAGCAAAGTTTGTGCAGAAGAGCGCCTTACGACAAGAAGGGCAACAGATGGCAAGACATAGCAAACTCTGTGAGCAGCTCCACTGCAGAGGATCTGGTGCCAGGTCAAGTGACCCAGAGAGATGCTCTCAAACAACTGTGACTGCTTTGGACAGCCTGCCTAGCCGGAAAGATTTCAGTCAATTATCATGATCAGTAAAATCCACAAAAGATATCATTTTTGGTCAATATCGCACACCCCTAACCATGTGCATTTTTTTTTATTTTGGGATACTATTAAACTATACCCCATTTTGTTGGGGACTTGAGAAAACCCTGAGTTACCCCTGGAGCTCCTAGGATCCATTTTGACAACCACTGCCTTATGGAGAGCTACAAAGTGTGGGTGCAGGGAAACAATCAGACATGTTTGCAGTGCTCTGAAGCCAGCCATTCATTTCACACAGATTCCATCACCAGGCATCGCTTTATCATAAGTTTTAGTTTGACATTTCACTAAAAAATTAACATCACAGGTACAATCCTCTCTTCAAAAGGTCAAACAGATACACAGAATGTATTTCACGCATTATCAGACTGATAATGTCAAAATTACAAATGTTTTAAACTGAAGTCGCAGCGTTGATATAATCTAAGGCAGTTCTTCATAAAATAGGCTCTGTGTTTCTGAACTAAATTACCACATTACTCTCCTGACCCGAGCTGTATCGCACTTTTAGAAATCTCCTTACATTCCTCTTTAACTTTCCATTAACAATCCCTGAACGTCCTGGCCAATATAAACTGCCATCAAGTAAAAGATCCTAATCTGTCATATCATCTTAAAATGACAACCGAGTGAAAAACAATTTTTTTCCACCCTGATAGCCAGATCTGAACATACACTGATTTAACAAAGTTTGCCAAAACCTTTGCAGTATTTACTTTCTTACATTTTTATACAAACAGGTTTCTGAACAATCCCTCACTCAGGCCCTCCCAGCACAGAAAACCAGCAGCTTCACAGCATTCAAAGGGACAGAGCAGCAACATGGGACAGAGGTGCAAACCTGGGGTTGTGTTACAGAAACGTCCTAATGCGCAAATCCTATTCTATACCTAAAAGTTATTTAGGTAACTATGATAATTACTGTTAGGATCTGATTTAGGAAAATAGCCGGTAGATAATAACAGTTCCTAAGTCAATGTCCCTGTCCTAACTTGTGTAATGTGAAATTGGGAAAAATCCTATCTCTGACACCACCTAACTTAAAGGGCTAGTTCACTCATTTTGAAAAATATGATATTATTTCACCTTCCCCCTAGTTGTTATTTTAGTACTCAGAGAATTTTTTTTTTTTTTTTTTTGTCCAACATGCATCAATGAGGAAAACAAAAAATATTAGCAAACTCAAACAAGCTACTTCAGTCTCTGTTGTGGTTACTGTTCCTCTGTTGTTACCTGATACAGGGAGTGCAGAAGTTACCAGATCTTTTTAAATGTTGATAACAGGAATAATACAGTTATAAACAGTAATTTGTGTAAAATCCATCTCTGTGCAGTTGGTAATCATAGGCAATTTTTAGTGTCAGAAAGCAACGCTTGTAAAGTGACGTCAACCCTTCTTTGAGTGGATTATGATGGTTATTTTTCAGAGCGTTAGCCGGGGGGAAGTCCACCTCAATGGCAGGAGGCTAACAGTTAGCATTTAGAGCATCCAGCCAGTATCCAGCACTGGGTGAACTATCCCTTTAATATGATTCGTGTTTCCTTTTCCTGTGGCACCATGGTCGAGGCCCTGTGGCTGAATTCATTCATTTTCTTCATTCTTCAAAGATTATGAGCAAAGCCCTGAGTCTCCTTCAGTGTTTGTTCTGGTCCAAGCCTTCTGCTTTTTCAGCCGTCCCTCCCTGGATTATGTCCCATTCAGACATCCTGCTTCGCCTGGAAAGTTAGCCCGGCCACATTTCCTTGTGACTTGAAGATAGCCCACTTCACATGTTTCGGCTCTCAGAAAAACCCTGAAGAAGACACCCCCCCCCCCCTCGCTCTCCCCTTTCCCCCTTTCCAGATAAGCACTTTATTGGAGCTCACAGATCGACAATGACTTTTCTTTGCTCCTCTTTAATGTTTGGCCTTGACACAGCGCTGACTCCCCTATCAGTTTGTTCTGCATGGGATCAGCATGGCTACTGGGTTTCAGCCTCTGTATCTTGTATTCAGTGAAATTGCTCCATCCACTTCTGAGCTAAGCTATGGCACCATGGGGAGAGAGCTATTCCGCAGCCTCTATGGGACTGATTCCAAGCTCCATCCAGTCGGCTGTGATTTGTATTCTTTGCCCTCTGACATACATTGTGTTGCATGTCGTCTGCCATGGGAAGCCGGCTGCTTTCCTGACATGGACATTTAAGTGCTACACACAGGAAAACCAAAGAACGGAATTAGTTGCCTGCTTATAGTATGGGAAAATGATTGCATTTGCACTGTGGTAATGCTTTTATTGCATTTTTTTTTTTAAAGGTAGAGATTTTAGCCACCATTGTAAATGTATTCAAATTAATTTCTCATTATGGCCTTGCTTATCGGAGGCCACAGAGACGTAAACAAAGATGCGGACAAATGCTGAAAAGCAATTAAAAATAATGGGGTTTGGGCAGAAGTGCCCCAGAGAAAGAGATAAAGGCAAACAGTATGGAAGCTGTTTGCCGGCTGTGGTATGGCTGCTGCCGCCTTTTCTGCTGCTACTATTGTTGCTGTTGCTGCTGTCAACTTTTGGGACACTGTCTTGGGGCATCATTACACTAAATGGCTAAATTAACCCAATTATTACGACCAAGCTGAAGTGCCACTACCGCCTACAGGGGCAGTGTTATCCCAGGGACTGTATATCCATATTGTCGTCCCACAATACTCTCCAGAGCTACTGGCTATGTGTGCGGATGCCTGTGTGTGTTTGTGATGCACGTGCATGTGTGTGTGTGTGAGCGTGTGTGTGTGCATTCGCTCCACATTACTCATTGGTCAGCTGAATCTCTGCCTCCACAGGCAGAGTGATTACTGTGCGGCTTTGTTTAATGAAAAATAATGACTTGCTCGCCACAGAGTTCATTCTGTGCTCTTTAACATGGCATTAGCCCGCGCTGCAGCACAGTCTGATGTCAAGGGGATACTTATGAAATGAAAGAAAGCAATAGAGTCTCAGTACAATTTGTTCTAGCCCTTCATGGAAAAGGTAACAATGGTTCTTAAATAAAAAAAAAAGCTAGTTTCCGTAGCAACATGCCAAATATATCAGGCCTTTCTGCACACATAAAAATAAGGTTGCATGCACAGAGGGGCAGTATTTGCAGTGTGATGCTGTGTTCGTATGAGCAGAGTTCTAAGGCCTGTTCGGAGTTGGAGAGCCCCCCTCCCCTCCATTGGTATGCAGGAAATGCTTGGCCGGTGTGCTGCCCCTCGCCAGTTTGGTGCTTCAAAACATGTAATTCAAATGAATGCAAATGCCAGACTCGAGACACTAGCCTGCAGCCGTAGTGCCGGTTAGCTCACTATCAGCAGGGTCAGAACAGCTTTATGCCCCAACAAACATGATGCAGGATTGATTCTGTTTGGTTTGGGTTTTTTTTAAGATTTTTTTTTTTTTCTTTACCTCCCCCTCCATTTTTTAGCAGATGCGAGGTGGAAAGCCCAGTGAACGTAAATACATCACTGGATGTGCTTCCCTCGCTGGTGGCTTCGCTCTGGTTCCGAGGGATTTCTCAACAGCAATAATCGACCAGCGGCTCCTCCGTCACTGGCGAGGCGAGGCGAGGCGAGGCGAGGCAAGGTTACAGCGGGGACAAGGCAGTGCCCGCAGCGCGACAGCAGAGGCTGCTGTGTGGAAACAAACTTTATTGTTCTCTTCATCTTAGTCAGCAGTGCCATCGCAGCGCTCGCATCGCGGCGTCAGTTGTTTACCGGCGACTTCATTTAGGTCAGCGCGCGGGTGCTGATGAGGAAATCAACGGATCTCTCGTCAGTAATTGGGAGCGACTTGTCTTGCCATCCGCTTAAAAGCTGCTCACGGTAATCCCTAATATGACTTGACCAGCAGGACCTCCCATGGCCGGCCTCGCTAACAGCCTCACCACCTCATTACCGGCATGGAGCAGGTCCCTGCTGGGTAAATCTAGAGGCACAAACAGCCGACCTCGCCAAGGGCATCTACCTATGGGATGTAAAGATCCAACAAGCAAAGCACTGTGAGTGTAGCCAGTGTAAAGACAGGTTTGACTGATGGAAGATTTTCAAGGCCGGCACCAATACTGATTATTTGTAGACTAGACTGCCAAAATTCAGTTTCAAAGACTTCATTCTTTTTAGGGTGAAAAGTCTCTGAAACAGCATTTAGACCATAATGGGTCACTAAGACTCCCCATTTAAATACACATATTTATCAATAAGTTCAAATGAATTCACTAACTTTAGTCATTTACTCATTTTTCCCATTAGTTTCCCATAAGTAGTGGACGGGATCATAAATTCCCAAGTTCCTATTTGTTTACACTTTTGAAAGGTGCCTTTCTGTGTTAAGCCCCGCCCACACCTCCTCTTTCAACAGGAAATACATCACATTAAGGAGGCAAGATGCTTTCAAAGTGCTGTTTCATCGTCACCCACTGTAAAAAAAAAAAATAATAATAATAATAATGTCATGTCAGGTTTTCCAGAAGGGAGGAAGGTCCACCGTGTCAGAGAGCTCATATTGATTCATTGAGGCCAGTATCGGCCCGGTGTATCGGCAAACGCTGTATCGGAGCGGTCCTAGTATGTATTCACACATTAAGAGAGGGAAGGCAAATACCTTTTTATCGCTCACTTTCTCTCTTTGTCACCCTTACATACCATCCACCCACTCACTCACTCTCTCTCTCTCTCTCTCTCTCTCTCTCTCTCTCTCTCTTTCACTCTAACTACATCCCGTCGCTGCCTTTCACCCATCACTCAAAGCGACCTTGCCAACGAAAAACAAATTAAAGTCCCATTCATTATGCGGTGCTCTTTGTTAGCGCCTGCGCGCCTGACTGACGGCACAAGGACAGCCCCTTCTACCACTTTGCTCCCCCCCCCGCCCCCCCCCGCCACCCAACACACATCCAGCGCACTCACATTCACAAAGAAACACAGCTAAATTTAAATCCATGCCCCAGCCTCCCGAAAACACTCTGTGCCTGCCAAACTCGCATCTGTACAAATTACTCACGCCCCGTTTTATCTAGGTTGTCTTGATCAACTGTTTTAGATTTTTATCCACTTCTGGAAACAGGCTGTTCACCTCAGAAACACAAAAGGCTCCGAGTGGCCGAGCAGCCGGCCATGCTGCCGTGTGTTCCCAGGGAGCGGGGAAGACAAACTAACAACCTCCTCCGCTCAGCTTTGACACCCGGATCGTCTCCCATTGTAAATCCCGGCCGGACGTCATCGCCGCAGAGAAATGAATAAATCAAATGGTCATTTCTCATTCATGCATGTTCAATCAAAATTACTTACTGGGCGAGGGGTGCTTCAAGTACACTTTTTCGTGCGGCTGCCCTTGCTCTCAAGGTTACCCTCGCCACCACTTCTGCTGAACCGGCTTTTCACCAAACAAAAGAAACCTCGTGAAATCTCCTCCAGATTGTCTGACCCGCACAAAATCTGCCCCATAAAGAGCGCTTCATATAGTTACATCTGAGGCTTACATAAGTTCACCACTTCAATGAATGCGAAAATGAAAAAGTCTCGAGCTCTATATCGGAAATATCTGCATGACTGGGCTGATTTCTCACTAGGACAACAACACAAGTAGAAAGTGAAGCTACTTTAAAGCACCATGCCAGTGATTTTGAGAGTCTGACCCATTTACTACTGTTTACCCACATTTTACATGGCAACAAACAACAAGCCATTTTGTGAATCATGCAGTGGTACTACAGATTCCTCAACATATAATCAAAATCCCATGATTTTCATATTTGAATTTTTTGTTTAAACACCCACATTATAATGGTCTGTTTCTGTCACTAACAAAGTCAACATTAACATTTCCTCGGGGGGTATCTTCTGATGGAAGGACTGGATCACTCCATACAATTTCAACACATCAAAACTCAACAGTGCTGCTGCTTTTAGGAAAACTAATGTGGACGACTTAATTCCAGTGATGGATACTGGTGTGAAGAAAGTTTGAATCTCTGAAAGTTCATTTTCATATCATAGTGGAATGAATGGAAACCAATGGAATGGCTGGAGGAAGGAAAAATGATATTGCAGTTCTAAAATATGACCTGCTTGCTTTGGAAAAAGATTAGCAGAAATGTGAAGTATGCAAACTTGACCGTGCAAAATCACTGCATGATCCTTTGCAGGCCTCTAAAACTGAATTCAGTGATCAAATGCTCTTAGGATGACTAAGTCCCATGAACTAAGTCCAATTTAGTGACTCCACATTTAAAGTGAATTATCATGAACCCAAACACTGACGGCGTCGGACACATTATCCTCCCTGCTACAGGCTCAATAAAAACACACACTTGGTTCCCAGCCCACCCTCTTCCTCCTGCTTTTAATTCCTCCCATGCAGCTCTTATCCAGTCGGAGCATGTCAGTTTTCATTGCCTTTCGCTTGCAAATCGCAGAGTGACTGGCGCTATCCTGAAGACCACGCTACCCGGCGATAAAAACCTCAGTGAAAACAGTTGTCGACAGGGCCCCGGAGCCAAGGAAATCCGTCAAAAACCCAGAGCCTGTCTTGGCAGAGGAAAGGTGATGCATCTCCACCTTCACTCACTGCCGCCTCTTTGTGCATCTACCTTTGTATCCTTTCAGGTTTTCATGACAATTATTGGGCACTTAGGGCACAGCGGTAATTTTTCAGTAATGATGCTGTGTTTGTATAATGTGTGTGTGATCATATGCTGTGTTATACATATGTGTTGTGCATTTGAGAGCGAGGCCTAGCCTCTGCAGTTCTACAGTGTTCTGTGCGAGCCTCAGTCCTGGTTAGCAGCAGTTTATTTACAGTGTCACTACCTCTCTCTCTCTCTCCCTCTTTCTCTCTCGGCGCCTTATTTAAAAGCATGGCAGAGCTATTAATAGCGTGGCGGCCTGATCTCTAGTTAGAGAGGAGACTGCATACGAACCATGCCATCTTCTGGCTGCTAGGCTGCAGCAGAAAGACGCTGGGCATGGAGTGGGGGGGGGATAAAATCCTGTCAGATTCTGATCAACATGACTCCGGAAGTGGAACCAGGCATACAGGCCGCAAGCAATAAGAAACGAGAGATATGACATAGAAAATGGCGTTTAACTCCAAATGTAAAACAAACTGTTCAGCAAGAGGCACTGGGTGTCCTGTTACTTAAAATACAGCTATCAGTGGGAACGGGCTGTTTGCTGTGCTCTGGTTAACGTGTCATTCAGTTTAAAAAGCCTTTCAAACCCAGGAGCCCGTGGGCAGCCTTTATTCTAGGATTTAATTCAACCACAAATTTCACTTTACTGCTTTTTATTATTTAATTTTTTGGGGATTTTTTTTTTGTGGCAATTTTTTTTAACAATTGTTTGGGTATTTTTGTGGTAAGCCTGTGTCAGTTTTCCAAATATATGTTTATAATAATTATAAATTGCTTGTAATCTTTTGGGCTAATATTTTTCTACTTTTCAAGTATTGTTCTGCTAATTTTATAGTAATTCCTTTATGTATTTTCTTGTTCAATTGTCATTCCATTTTTTTGTCATTTTCTTGCCATTTTCTTGTAATTTTTTATTAATATTTCACTAATTTTCTAATCTTTTCTCTCATTGTTTTGACAGTAATCAAGTTAACCCACGTCAACCCACCATCATTCATCTGATGTTTAAATATATCATTTTAATTAATTTAATTATTAAAACTATATTCATAATTAAAAAAATTTTTTTCTTGTAGTTTAAAAAAAAACGCATTGTTTTAATAATTATCAGGTAGTTTTTGCCAATTTTATGGCAACTTCCCTGTAATTTTTGCTTTTTTTTCTAATGTTATTTTTTGCTTTGTGACTAATTACTTTTTTCCCGGTGTTTTTGAAAGAATAAAGTGAATTTACTCAGCTTTTAAAGAGTTCATCTGTTTCCCTGAACCTTTGATACCATGTGCTTGAGGCTCCCCTTCACTATAATCAAGATTCAAGAATATAAAAGCAAAAGTGAAAGCAGGAAGATGCTGCCAAGCTACAAGTGGAAGACTGTTAGCTGGGGGGAAGTCCACCTGAATGGCAGGAGGCTAACAGTTAGCATGTGGAGCATCCAGCCAGTATCCAGCACTCAGTAACAATGAGAGGAAGATAGCACCACTACTGTCCCATATAGCAACTAGGGGGGAAGGGAAATATATTTTTCAAAATGGGTGAACTATCCCTTTAAGTAAGCTGGGAATTCCCTGTGCATGTAAACACAGTGAGAGGAAAGCAGCCATTTTGTAGCATAAGCCTGCATGGTTGCTTCTCCTGGTGTTGCCCGGGCCGTCCAGTTTGACAGAGCGGCTGTGTGTCTTTTCGGGCCTCCTCCACTCTGCCACTTGTCCTGTCATGGCAGCAGCACTGAGGCCATATCACCACAGGCACCTGTCCCTGTATGCTCTGATAGCTCTGCTGCCAAACATCATCTCCTCCTGGTCCGATCAGCCCTCTGAACATCGGCTGCCTCTCAACCTTTTCAGCTGGAGCACTGACTCACGGGTCATCGTAACCCAGCAGAAAGAACGGGAGGAATATGGGTTATATTTTTAGGAGAGTGAGTCACACAGACACACATCTTTCCCTCGCTCTCTTTCTTTCTCGGCGCTTTCACTTGATTTAATGTCTTAACAGAGTGCTTGAGCAATAATGAGCTAACGTGGAGGATTTGCAGCAGGGTGAAGGGCCCATTCACCGCTGGATGGTGCGTTTTCATTAGCTGAAATGCGACCGGGCCTCATCAGACCACATGCAGGCCTCCGCTGGCCTGTATGGAGAGCTGTAAATAACAACATTAAAATTAGGGATGAATTACAAATCAATTAGCCTCCTTCCATCACCGCATGTGAAAAATACAGCGGGTGCAATTTCAGCTTCCTTTTCAGATTTCACCATGACGGTCCATGAAAGAATCGGATACAAAAGAGCCACTGAGAAGTAAACACTAGACTTTCCACATATGCTGATGCATAAGGAGGCAGATTTTTTTTTTTTTTTTTTTTTTTTTTTTGCTTTAAAACACTGTGAAAGAAAATGTGCTGCTATCAGTAAGTGAGCCATCCAGACTCTGCTCCATCATTCTGAAGCAGAGTACACCCTCCACCATAAAATCCCATTAAGATGGATTCAAAAGACCTGGTGCAGGATTTCCAATCAAGCAAGCTAAAAATACAGTGAGGAGTTTGTCAGATTTACTATGGACAGAGCCTGACTAGATCAAGCCTGGTTGCTGGGGTGAGAGGTGATTGTATTTCCACACCTGAAAAATACATTCTTAATTCTCCTCAACACCAAAGAATTAAGAAATGTATTAATGGATGAATATTCTGTGGTATTGTACTATCAGACAGATTTACATATAGCTATATGATGTAAAAAAGAGCTAGGAAACAAAACTGTCAAAACAAGTCTATTTCTGTCTGAACACAGCTAATGAGAGTTGTGAAGCTACAGATGGGCAGAATACAAAAAAGGACAGTAGGAATTAAAGGGATAGTTCAACCATTTTGAATAATGTGCTATTATTTCACTCTCCCTAGCTGTTCTATAGGACAGTAGTGGTGCTCTCTTCCTCTCATTGTTACTGAGTGCTGGATACTGGCTGGATGCTCCAAATGCTAACTGTTAGCCTCCTGCCATTGAGGTGGACTTCCCCCCAGCTAACATTCTTGAAAATAACCACCATAATCCACTCAAAGTTGTTAAATAAATAAATCTTGAGTTTGACAATTTCCGGTAGAATTTTTACAGCCTGAAATTACATAAAATTTGACTTTTCTAAGAGTGAAATGTGCAATAGGGGGGAGCAGAAACCAGGGGGCTAACATTCTGGGTAGCATCATTTCCTCCACTCCCTTCTATTGCACATTTCTCACTTAAAAAAAAAAAAAAAAAAAGTCAACATCTTATGCAATTTCAGGCTGTAAAAATTCAGCTGCAAATCATCAAACTCAAACTTTTTTTGAGTGGACTGTGGTGGTTATTTTTCAAACTGTTAGCTGGGGGGAAGTCCAGCTCAATGGCAGGAGGCTAACAGTTAGCATGTGGAGCATCCAGCCAGTATCCAGCACTCAGTAACAATGAGAGGAAGATAGCACCACTACTGTCCTACAGAACAACTGGGGGGAAGTGAAATAATATCACATTTTTTCAAATTGGGTGAAATATCCCTTTAAACGTTAAGGGACACGATAGGATGCATTCTGTACTAATCCTGTTCTGGATTAATCTACGAGTAGACATACAACACAGAGGAGCCTGTCAGTGCATGGTGAAAAAATAAGACTGCTAATAGCTTTAAGACATTTTAATACTTCTAAGCCTGTAAAGTTGGAGAATTTCCTTTCGGACTTTTTTTTTCCCTGACATTGTGAGGACCTGCAGATTCCCTGATATAGGGGGTGGGCAGTTCAGCAAATTCATTTTGCTTTCCAAGACGTGTAAGTATTATCACAGTCAGGGCACACTTTGTCACTGTTAGTTCCACTTCTGCCTCATTACTTCAGCGCACCTCGGAGCGTCGAGCGTTAATAACAAACCTGGATGTCAGCGCAGAATTACCAAGGTACGTGGGGTACAGGAGTTTGTTTTACAGTTACATAAATGTACCTTTGTGACTGTGCCCCATCCACACTTCAAAGCAGCTATAGAGTTTTTTTTTCCCTCTCCGCTACTGAGGCAGAAATGTCCCAAACTTTGAAGTTGATCAGGAAGGATGCCAAGCAGCGGCTGACAGTAGGAGGGGTCTGGATGAAGGTTGAGAGCCTCCCTAGAGGCCTCTTCACTACTGCAAGGGAAAAAAACATACTCCACTTCAAAGGAGAAGCTCTCCTCCATGGTGGCAACTCACTATCTCCCCTGCTTTTTCTGCTGGACTGACGATGCAACCGGTGCCTCCTATTCAGCTCGTTTGTTTAAGTGCGAGCGGGGACACAGCCATCTTTGATACTAGTTTCGCTGACATCCCGGTGAGGAAAAACTTCACTCGCACCGAATCAAAATGGTCAAACACACCACTGCAAAGGAGGATTTCGGTAAAGAGCATTTTGCATCGGTGCGCACCGGTCGATTATTTACACTCCACACCAGAGGGGGCGCATAAAGATTAAAAAGAGCTAACTGTGAGCGAGGGAAACTGCAAATAGCGCCGAGAACAACAACAGCAGCTGTGTGAGAGAGTCATAAAAGCAGCCGAGGGAGTCGGAGGATTTAAAAGCCATTTGATCAGTCATAAAGGTGCAGAAATCCTCTAACAAGCTCAGCAAGCCCGGCCTCCAAAGTATTTGTTTAGAGGAGATGTCAGGATGGAGATGGAAACAAAAGGCGAGGAACCAGAGAAGGAGATGGACACACTTTTCCACAAGGCAACCCAACCAATTATATGATATTTTAGAGTAATAACAGATTGTCACAGTGGGGGCTGGTGTGTGAAGAATGCAACTAGTTCGGCCAGCAAGCCTGTTCACACTGGGGAGCCCAAAGCCAATGTGGAGCTGTATTTTTTTTTTTTTTTCCTGCAATCATGTTCATGTCCTTTTGTGCAAAATTTGATGCTGGAGTAAGTATTCTGTGGCCTTTAGGAGGGGAGGCAGGCCGAGCAGTGAACTGTCTCTGCACACAGCTCCAACATTCTACACCAGCGCCTGGAGACAGCTGATACTTCCAACACAGGAAAAAAGGGGATGAGCAAATTAGCAAAAAATGAGGCCAAAAGTTGCAAGAAACTAGTAAAAAATTACAAGAAAATTACCAGGAAAAAAAAATAAAATAAAAAAAAATACTGAAAAACTCAGAAAATTGTCAAGAAAATTACCAGGAAAAAATAATTAAAAAAAAAAAAAAATACTGAAAAACTCAGAAAATTGGCAAGCGGATTAGCAGGAAAAGATGCAAAATATTACTGGAAATTTTGCACCAAAAAAAAAAGTTAAAAAGAATTACAGGAAACCTACTTAGGACGATTATATGTTTATAATCATTACAAGAAAATAAAAACAAAATTATGCAATCTGTACACACACACACACACACACACATACACACACATAAAAAATGTAAAAAATAATAAAAGAGGAAGGAAATGACAGAGGCCTGTCCGTGGGCTCCTGGGTTTCAGAGGGTTAAGTGTGTTTCACCTCATCAGCTGAAGGCGAGCAGTAGCTAGCGGAGAGCTCGGGCAGAGGTAAACACAGCCTGCATTCCAACAACTCACAGAGGGGGGAAGCAGTTGTGATACTCTCTGTAGCATTTTGCTGCATTAAGTCTTTACTCGGCCGTTTTCCAAGGCAATGTTTGTGTCACTGCTGCTTTGATTAAGGGGGATTTTGAAAGATTATATTCCCCACAAACTAGAAAGGCATTATCAGTATTAAAGCAGCGATGCCTTGAGCTATGCCACAGATCTGTGGATGAGATCAGATTTGAGAGGGATGGCAGGATTAGACACACAGAGGCGTAGACCTGACAGCTCATCACAGCTTAACAGAAGCATGATCCCCAAGACACCATCACTATCCCTCAATCTTATAAATATTTGGACCTGGGACCGAGATCCATACTGCCAGCCAGTACCGAGGATCGGGTCTACTTTTTCAAGAAAGTTCACTCTTGTGTTCCGGTCGGATCATTTAAATTCCAAAAAAGTCCTTGAAAACCTGTTGGAGAAGCTAATTTGAAAAAGAAGAAGTCTACTTAGGCATAAGTTACTTTTGTTTGGGACAAATTATCATAGCTACATTTGCAATGTCATGTAACACAAATGCACAAAGGGCATCAAATAGCACTGAGCAAGAAGAGTCCTTTGTTTGAAATAAAGCAGCACTGTGTCCACACCAGCTCTTGATGCGATTTGAAGATTTGGATTTTTAGTGTGATTTACCTGGATAGTCATCCTGTCCCTACCAGCTGCCTCATCACGCACTGGGCCACATACAGATTATTCTTCACAAATACTAGAATATTTAAGGTGGCATGGGGCGTCCCTGTCGCTCAGCACAGAGAGCACACATCCACTGACACCAAGTCTTACAGCCACAGCCAACACAAACAAAAAATACTCTTAAGGAATAAAACACAACTAAACAAAACAAACACATTTAAACTGATGGGCATCTTATCTAGAAAATAGTTAGGACAGTACAACAGTGTTTTCCTATACTTTTTCCAATTTCCACTTTGTAAATTCCAACAACACCTGGAATTTACCTGGAATTTACCTGGAATTTTCTTTTTCACAAACAACTACAGACCGTTCCAAAAACACAGAAAAAAAATGGATGGAATATCTTTTGCACCAAAACTTGCAAAGGTTTGAAAATTCAACATGTAAATAAAGCTTAAAATGACAAAAAAGGGTATTTCCCTCTTTTTCTTTTGATGCTAAATCATATCGATGATAATAATAATAATAATAATAATAATAATAATAATAATAATAAAACTAAGCTAAACTACTAAAAAAATACTATTCACAATTGAACTATGACCAGGTTTGTGCAAAATGAGTTGAAAGTGATGAAGTGTGAGTTGAGCTGAGTGCTGGCGCTCAGACACAGCAGCTGGTGGAAGATGCTGTCTGAGGTCTGCTGTGGAAACACAGGTACGGGAGGCTCAGAGAGGAAGGGGCCAAGGGAGCATGATGGAGGCATTTTTTTTTTTGTTTTGTGTTTTTTTTTTTTTTTCTGGTGATGTAAGAGTCAGAAACTAGTGCGATGAAGAGGTGGGGCGAGGTTTCTCCATGGCAACCATCCCTGGAAGAGGTTTGCCACGTACCACCCCGACGCAGCCCAGTGCCACATAATGAACGACCATGACTGCCCCGCATCATGTGACGCATTCATCTTCCACCTCTACTCCCCATCCTCTCCTTCGTTGTGTCATGGGAGAACAGGGAAGCGTTTAGTAAATCAGGACAACTCCTCCTGGGCCGCGCCGCAAACAAGGGCAACACTCTCCTACATCTTCCACAACATCGCTGGAGACTATCACGGGTGTGTGCGAGTTAAAATTTTTCATGGTTGACTCCTCTGTGCTTGGTCAAAATA
This sequence comes from Myripristis murdjan, assembly GCF_902150065.1. Taxonomy (NCBI): domain Eukaryota; kingdom Metazoa; phylum Chordata; class Actinopteri; order Holocentriformes; family Holocentridae; genus Myripristis; species Myripristis murdjan. Next base: position 2,471,224 of record NC_044002.1, read on the forward strand.
AATATTGGGATATTCAGTGCAAGCTGAAAATGACATGCTTTAAAGTCACCATGAAATGGCATTCTGAGAGCCTCTGGCTTCCTTCAAGTGATGTATTTCCTGTGGAAACAGGATGTTGGGGCAGGGCTTAACGCTGAGAGGCAGCTGTCAGAAGGGGAAACCAGTGGGAGATCAGGGAGGGAGACAAAGGCAGGTTTATTTGATGGGAGGGCTGTGAGAGTTCAAAAATGTGATGGTTTGAATTTTTTTTTCATGCCTGTACTAGTTTTTCATGAAGCTACCACTGAAGATGCACTGTTTTTCAAGAAGCAATAATGAGATTTTGACATTTAAAAAAATAGTAAATTCCTCTGCATTTATTGTTAAATAAGAGAATATTCTGTTATGAAAAATGAGCTAACAAGTTGAAATTTTATGAAATATTTTTAATTCCATTGTGATTGTGAAAATGCCTCACTTTCTGCTCTGTGATTCTGATCAGTTGTATTTCTTTATCAATTGCATTTGGCTTCCATCACTTTCCTCAGGAGTGTGTATAGATGCTAGTTTGACTTGATCCTTTGTCTTTGCTGATTGTCAAAGCTAGATCCTTCCACTGAACAAAACCGTACATTACTTTCTAAACATCCATCCTCACTGGGGTTAAACACGAGTTACAGTGAAAGAAGCTAGCAGAGGATGAGCAGAAACCAAGGCCTGAGCCGTGCTGCCAACTCTCCTCCAGAGAAAGTAGCTATATTACATCATATGCTAATTTGCTGTTGGATGTATTTGCTGTAGTCCCCTGCTCTTAGCAAGAGGAGGAGCTAGTCTGTATGGAAAGTGCTGTGATCGTCAGACCACTTCAGATTGTAATGCAACAGTGCAAGTGAGGCAGAGGCCACAGAGAAACACCACACTCTGACTGTATGTGCCGTCGAGCTCATAAGTCATGATCGCAGTAACGTGTGTGCAGGATGACAGCTTTACTGGCAGTATTAGAGTCCAATCGGAACACAAATGATTTGACTTATTTTATCACCTGAAAATGAAACTTGAATATATATAAATAGTAATGTGGTATAGTTTCAGTTTCAGAACGTGTCTAATTGCTTGCTGTTAAACTGGGAAAACATTAGAGTATCTACACCGTTGAAATTCAGAATGGCTTGAATGATATTACCATAAAAATGACTACCATAACGTATACTGTCAAATTCTAAAAATATGATATACAATTCAGGCCATATTGCCCACTATTAATAGCCAGTATGTGCTAAAAACACTGCCTGAGTGCCCCTCTTCCTGTGTGAAAAATGAATGATCCGTCCATATCACCTTTCCAAACCCAATCCCTTCAGGGCACAGCAATGCAAAGAAGCACGGTAATGTTTGCCTTTATTACCATTTAGGTGACGTAAGGCAGCGTACGACCCGGTGACCTTCCTCCGAGAAAGAGACCGGGGGCCTCTGGAGGAGGCGTCACAGGCCAACAGCCACACAAACTGCCACGGGCTTGGTGTGTCACTCAGCTACACCGTCGCTGTGGAGCATAACAATGGATTGATCAAATTGATGATACAGCGGGGACTTCTCTATGGCCGGAGAGACTCTCAGACTAGACATTAGGACGCAGCCCTCGGAGCTTGTTGCGCCGCACGGCCATAAAACGTGAAGGTTGCGCGGCTGCTAAAGCATCTGTGTCTTGGGTTAGTCAAGGATACTGCGAGGACTGGACAGGAGTGACATTTCTTCGCTTTGCGGGAGCTACAGGGAATGGCTAAAATGGCATTGACCATATTAGATAACACAATATGCTGCCTTTGCACTTTATAATCTGAACGGCGCTGAGTTCAGTGCAAACGCTCTCTGCTGACCTGCTATCTGCGCCGCTGAAAACAAGAAAGATATGGCCTTTTAAAAGTCACCGAGATGCCTCCCTGACACCAGAGGAATTCTTAGCAGATCTATTCCCTTTCATGTACATAAATAACTTTTTCTTGCTGCTGTTGTTGTGTTGTTAACCTGATGAAAAGGCCCCAGCCAGAGATCTACTTTAGGTACAACCCCACCTGATCAATTTTTCAAAGGGTCTTTGAAGTCACCCTTGTTGAATACAGAGTCCTACTTCCTTTTATGGCAAGGCCTCTTCCCTTTTAAGGGTGCCACTAGGAAACTCAATAATGCATAAAAAGCAGGGCATTGTGGGATGTTGGCCTAGAAGGACTATGTAAATGAGCTGGGTGTAAAGGGTAAGGCAGGCACAGTCCCCTCCCACACCAGGGGTCCTAGTTAAGCCAGCATTGTACTAAATGTGGGTTTAGAGGAGAACTATAATAACATTTCGCTGGTTTCTGCTGCACTTTTCCTCGAGCAGCTTCAGAGTTTTTCAGTTTAATTCTTAATCTCTTTTGACCCTGCTTGCAGAGAGTGGCAGTTTCAGAGGGACACAATGTTCTTTTTTTTTCCATCACGTAAGCTTGTAGCAAAGCAAAGACGGAAAAAACTACTGCATTTCTAATTTTCATTGCTGAGGACAGGATGTCAGATGCACAATCAGGTCCTGATATAGACTGCTGGAGACCATTTTTCCGAGCCAAGTACGAAAATGGTTTCCATAACAAAGACTAATCAGACTAACATTGAGATTTTTTTTTTCCTTTGTCAGTCTTTTTCTATAATTGACCTCTTTCTGGTGATGTCTGTTTAGCTGGCTGAGTGAGTCCATTGTTTGTTGCTGAAAAAAGAAAAGCCTTGACGAATACTTCCTCACCCCCACACACACACACACACACGCGCGCGCGCACACAAACACAAGCAGGAGATGGAGGGAGAAGCAACAAAAACCTAATCAGAGAATAGTGAAAAGAGGCCTGGACAGCAGGGGCTGAGAAGGAACCAGCTGCTGTACAAAAGACAATAACATTCCTTGCTTTCTCTGCTCCTTTTCTAACAAAGACAATACACCCCATGACAAATACTGATTTTTTTTTTTTTTTTTTTTTTGTTGCTACATTTTCACCAGCCATATGAAAACACCAATTTGATCAAATATTGACAGCACAAGGTGGTTTTGCTCGGCTCCCATGAAAGACTGCTTTGGTTTCCATCGCAGACACCGATGTACGTTCGTCCACATAAGTTCACCAGATCAAGTAAAACAATTAATAATTTGTAGTGAAGAGTCATTTAGCATTATTCATGGAATGACACCCATGGCCTTTCCATAATTACCCATTTAACAGAGCCATCTGAGCCAATCATGGGTCAGAATGCTGAGAAGGGGCTGATTCAGCAGCTCCGGAATGGATGTCGATGGTGCCCACGCTAGTTGGCTGAGGACAGGCCTGTGTTGGTGGTGGTATTAATAAGCGGTATTACTGCGAGCATAAAGGCATGGCCTGTTTTAATTACACCGATGGGCTTCCCCCTCTCCTCATTGGCAGTAATTGTTTCATTCCTCCAAACGTCATCCCAACCTCGGCACATCATCATACGCCTGCAAAGCATGACACTCCGGCTCGGGACTATTTTTCAATTCAATTGTGCAAGAAATGGATTCCTGCCTCCTTTGGGTTGGTGGCGGGGTGCAAGATTGGTGGGAGGTGGGTGGAGGGGGCTCACCAGACCCCCTGATGAAGGGATCTTAGAAAGTGTTGGCCTGTCCCTAATCGACTAATCCCACTAGTGGGAGAAAGTGATGTGATCCTGTTACTTTCCCACCGTGAGGAGGGAACATCATGATGACAGTACAGCAGAGTGAAGAGAGGAGTGGGGAGGCCTGGCAGATAAAAAAAAAAAAAAAAAAAAAAGCAGAACAAAATGACTTTCTTGCTCTTGTCTGTCTGCCTGCCTTTCTTATGTGGAGCTATAAACTCCCCCGACTGAAACTTCCCGCTCAATGTTTAATCGGGATGACCTCTTTAGTTAGGAGGATAAATAAAAGATTAGAGAAGAGCCCAGTTAATACAAAGCAGGAGACAAGGGAGAAAATAACGCTCACTTTTCAACCACAACTTCTCCGGGCCTGTGCCAGTTTGCACTGTTGACTCCCCCCCACCCCCCACCCAACCAGCAGCCTTATAAAATGTGCACTGCAGTGAGATGGGCTCCACAGCTCTCTACAGTGGGTGGTAATAAAGTTGGGTGCACACGCCTATAACTAAATCGTTTTTACTGGAGTGAACCGAAGGTGCAGGCTAGGCCATCAGTGGGGATGATTTGATGTTGCTCAGTGGATCGAGCAAGGCATTAGGGTTAGCGGTTCCATTTCTATTAAATTAAGTGTCTTGATTTAATAGCAAAACAGTTCTGTTTTTTTGATACGGTTCCATTCAGGATTCTTGAAACCAAGGTGCTAACTAGTGAACCAGCATGAAAGAGCCAGTTACTTTTTCTAGTGCTCCCTTCTGTCTTTTCCTAAAATTCACATATCCAAATTGAAAGTAATAGTTTTGCTTTTTCTTTGTCAGATTACTACTTTGATTTTTCCACTATGTCCATCTTTTGCTTTAGAATAAAACTGTTGTCATCACCAGTTGCTACTTCAGGTCCTACTATATTTTGGGGTCCAGTTAGGAACCAACTTTCCGGTCTCTGTACCAGTTTATTTTGGTTCAGATAGATAGATAGATAGATAGATAGATAGATAGATAGATAAATAGATAGATACTTTATTCATCCCGAAGGAAATTCACAGTTTTCAGCAGTATCCACAGAGTACAAGATTAAGTAAATAAAAAATAAAGAATAATAAAAAAAAAATAAAGAATATATATATAAAAAAAATTAAGAATAAAAGATGACACTCGAGATCTAAAGATCTAAGTACCCAATGTGCAAAAAACAATGTGCAAAAAAACAAAAAAAACAGTGTGCATCGATGTATACAATGTGCATAGATGCTCAGAATTGTTCAAAATGAGGTCTGTGAACCAGAACAGAACCAGTTTCTTGTGGGTCTGAAAGGCCTGTAACAAAACCGTGGTCAAACACTAATGAAGTTTCCTCGGTCCAGCCAGCCTCCGTGCTTCTCTCGCCCTCGCCCTCCCTTTTAGACAGATGGAGGTGAACTGGGTTATGGGAGCAGCAAGCTGCTACAGACCATCATCCTGTCAGTCTCCTGCTTAATTGAATCAGATGTGTATAGGGCGTCCCTGTCCCAACATAGTTCCCTTTAGCTGAACACGGCGCTGTGGGACGGCCGCTGCCTCACTCAAGACCTGGCTACCTCACTTCCTGATCAGAGAGCGCCGCCGCTCTGTCGGAAACATCAAGGTGACAAATTCCACGTGAAGGTCAAACTTGTTTTAGCTCTGTCCCCATCAGCCCACAGTCTCAAAGTAACAGCCAGAAAAAGAGGTTTTGTGAAGGGAATTCCAATCTTGTTCTCCAGTGAGGAAACCTTGTATCTTTTCAGCACAAAGCACAGAAATGGTACAATTTAAAGAGATTTTTATTTTAATATATGCTGTGCTGCTAGTCTCTGTCATTGGCAGATAGTATGCAAGTGATTCCACCTCTGGTCAGTTTATGAAAGCCTTTTGTATTTGCTGTTATAACTTGATGTCTCTTAGCTCATTCCTGGGAAGCATCCTCTAGTTAGTACACAGGAAGTGATGCATTTGTGGTTTGTCTGGAATAAAGCGAGGAAGGACTGGGTAGTTATCATGAGTAATGAGTAGAGGACACACTGATTGACAGGTGATCTCTGGGAAGTATAGTACAAAAACACCAATAAACATTTAGTACATAAAATGCTCTTTTGCATTGCAAGCTCACTTTTATGATTGAGGCTGATAAGACAGCTCAGTTTTTACATAAAAGTCCTGCTTAATGCAGCTTCAAGGCCCCCAAAAACTTTCCCTTCTCATCTGAAATGTTTAGGACTTCTCTTGAAATCCCACATGAAGACATTTCAAATGTTGCTGCCATGGTAACGGTCAACATAATCTGCCATAAAAGGGGGGGCTGAGATGTTGCGGTTTGAGTGAAAGCTCAGCGTTTGATGATAAAGTGTGTCTTTTTGGCCGGGTCCTTGTGCTGACTGTGCACAGCGGTGTTGTCAGCCCGTAAGCTGCTGACCGAAGCCCTGGCCAGCCGCTCAACCGGGTTATCAACACAGGGACGAGCTGGAAAACCTTATCAAGGAAAAGTCAATATGGCTGCCATTCCTAATGCTTTGCCCTTTACCAGAAAGAAAAATGATTCAACAAGGACCTGATTCTAATCTCTGCAAAAAAGTGACTCCTGCCCTTTAAATTACAGTGTTCTAGGTGGGTTGTACTCTTCCATGTCTCTGCATTCTTTTCTTTTTTTTTTTTTTTTGCTCCTGTTTATTTCACTAGTAAGCAGCAGGGCTGCCAGCATATCAATTTCATTTTTCCCCCAATTAAAGTTTGATTCAGAATCAACTGAACCTTTCACTTACAAAGGAGAAGCGGGTCTTGTTTTTTTCACTTTTGTAAAGACTCTGCTCTAAGCAGTCAATATACTCCTTACAGCTTCAAGAGGTATGGAAGCCCCACTGGATCAAGCTATTTCTCTGAATTATAAGGGTAGGTACCATTAGGCTAACACCAGCTAATGAGCAGATGTTTGGAACCATTTCAGATTTAAAAACAAAAAGGATGACAGGACATTTGGTGTAAAATACCTGTGGTGACAAACAAATGGATACACAAACCTGACTAGGATGTCTCGGAGTCTTTGCATTATTGTGTGGATTTTGCTTCCTCTCAGAAAGACTAAGTTCAGTCTAGTGCAGATGACACAATGCTGCATGTAAAGAGGACTGGAAATCATTCAGATTGCCCCATATCCAAACATATAACATATACATACACCACATAGTTACAGTGCAAATTCTGGGCATATACAGTATATATAAAGCATCAAACTGTTTTAAATTATATCATTACTGGGTTGTAAGGTCCTTGTCAATACCAACTCAGAGCAAGCAGGACTTTTATCTATTCTTTTACTCCCTTTTTAAAAAATCTGCTTTGGTTTTTGCCATCAAGGACAGGCTGCACTATTGTCTGTTGATTGACGGATAAGTGGTTACGCAAACTTGAGCTGAACTGCAGCTCACTGTAATTTGTTATGCATGAAAGGATTCACATACATGAGTCGCTTCTGTGTCGAGGAATTTGCTTATGCTCCATCATTCTCCTCAGAAAGACATTATTCATCTCAGTCAGCCGCGCCGGCCAATCAGAGCGGCTGAAGGTAAATGAATGGCTGAAATGCTGATGATCAGAGTGGGTGGAAGAAGAAAGAAAGGGACTGAGGCGGCAGAATGAATGGCTGTGACCTGGTTGACAGTAAGCACATGCACATGTACACACATTTGCTAAAATAAGTGAGGATCTTACACCGACTCTATTCCTTCACTGAGCTAGGACACTCGACCTTTATCTCTCATCATCACCTTAACCCTTACACTAACCCTACTACCATGTTTACTCTGAACCCAGATTCAAAAGGGAAAGGAGGAGGACCCACATCTTAACAAGACGTACTGGATTTGGTCTTCATGGTCTAAATGTAAATGATTTGAGGCCATGTAATGATAGGACTCCTGATAATAGGCCCTAAAATTAGTGCTTTCCAGCACCAGTAGTCTTTCAGTGTTGTATTTTTCTATGTCCTCTCATTTTTCCATTGATTCATGTTTGATAGTATTATGAACTACGGGCTACTCTATTTATGTAAGCCGCTAAACTTTTTAATGTACCGACCACAGAAATTAAGTGGGTTTCAATTTCAATTTCATTCAATTTCTATGATATCAACCCTATAATTGACCTCAAGACAATAACTCATATGCTTCTGTATGTTATTTGAACACATTTTTATCTGGACCTACGTAGGTGACAATGACGCACCAATGGAACTGATGAAATGTTTGTTTAACCTGTGACCTAAAGGCTATACCTGCACCTAATTATTTCTGAAGCATCAGGCGATGCATCAGTCCTTTAAATCCATGTGTGCTTCTCCTGTGTCTTTGAAAGCCTGACGACGGCCCTGCCCAAAACGCTGGCTGTTTAAAATGAACCTCGATAAAGGAGTTGGAGTGTGTGGCTTTCCTTTGTTTCTACCCCGCTCCAAATTCTAAAGCTACTCCAGGCCATTCAGCGTGAGGAATCGGCCAAAATGTCCTCACTCTGAAGGTCCAAAAGACTTCAGCCGCTTTTCATAAAGACAGAAGTACAGGAACACACACATACACACACACACACAGCGCAGGCACAGGTGACTGGACTGTGATAAAACGTGTTGCTACGATACGGGGGTGAGAAAACTTGAGGAAGTTCATTAAGGGTGAGGCCTCTGAATGAAGCAGACTGAACCCATCAAGGCTCCATAGAGAAACGAATCACTACAGCCTTTGTCCCTCTCGCTCATAATTACATTGGGTGTGCAGCGGGCCAGACTGTAGCCATTCATACCTGACACAAGAAATGCACTGCCTTCATAATGGCTGCCATATGTAGCAGTTTAGATATGTACACATGTTAAAATTTCTCTCTATCTTAACACACACACTTTGAAGGAGTACGCCAGGTTTTTGGGTCAGCTGTCTGTTTCTCAGTTCAGTGATTTTGTGTCCCTTTGTCCCTGGAAGATCGTCCTGCTCCAGCACTGACACTTTAGCATGCATTATGTCCAGTGATATGTTTTCCCTGCAACTCAGAGCTAAGGTAAATCCAACTGACTACATGGAAAAGTGCAAAGAAGCACCAGGTAAGTCGGAACTCCAAGACGGAATGGCGAACAGATCTGAAAGCTCCGAGTTTGTCAATATATCCACAGAGCGACAGTACATATCACTACAAAGCGGTAACCTTTTTCTCTGACTGGATTTTTATTTAAAAACATGATCAACTTATTGTACAATGTACAAAATTTATTTTTAAAAAAAGGTATGTGCATTAATGCAGATTGTGCATTAATTGTAATTTTAAAAAATAAATTTAAATTAAATAGAAATTAAAAAAATAACAAGGTCTGGTGGTTTGGAGTTTGTTAGAATTCTCTCCTAGCATCTCAACCAGTCGCTCAGTTATCTCAGGGAAACCTGTGAACTTTACACTTCAATAAATATCAGCATCTATATCCATGATATTAAACACTGCTTCCATAGTCTACAGTCAGCCATGTCAACAAGATCTGAATGAACTTTGTAAATATCAAATTTGCCAATATAATTGACTGCAACTATTTTCCCTTCAGTACAAAAGTGCATGGATGATATTTCAGTGCAAGAGAAAATAAGGTAGTGTCCACTGGCAGCACAACACATTGATGTGCATGAAACCGTGACAGTTAACTTCAGGTCTGCGTGAAATTGAGCAATGATATGGACTTCTGCTGAAAATATCATCACCACAAAGGGCAGATAGTTCTCATAAACAAAACATGCAAATTACTCAGCCACAGCAGCACTATGTCTGCGCAACACAAACAAAATGTGTCTTCAAATGAGAGGGACTAGCTTTATGCATGATACAGGGAGGCAATTTTAGAATTATTACAGCAATTTTCACAGCTTTTTGAATAGGATAATCCAAGCTCTGCAGCCCCTTGAGTACATGTCTCTCTCATCCCCTGAAGGGAGTACAAGACAATCTGACTGTGCTGAAGGATATTCTTACCTTGCCTACCTTGACAAGTCAGAGCAGAAAAAAAAATGTTTCCAGGTTTTTGCTAATGAAGTCACATCTTAAAAGCAAGGCCATATCATTTTTCTACCTCTATACGCAGTGTCACGCTGCTTCTGAGAATATAGCTGCTATTATAATCATACAGTATCCATACTAAAAATCTGAGAGACAGTGAGACGTTACAAAATACGCTGATGGCAGTCATGCTGCTTTCAAGTTATTTTGTAAGGCGGGAATTAAGAGCTTCTTCAGGTGCGCGCGGTGGCTTCTGGAACAACGTGTTCAATTAGAAATGTCGTTTTTGAAGGCCTGCCTCAGCCCAAGCCAGCGAGCACGTTTCATGCCTGTGTCATGACACAGTGGAGCAGACAGCAGAGAATTCACAAATAGAACTTTCTTTGAAATACTTTGCAAATCTGCTCTTACTTTCTTCTTGCCTCGTGCTCTTACTCTCTTAGCTTCTAAATTTATTTTGGAGTAGGAAGTGAACAGCGGGCCTCAGCTGCAAAGCACCACCAGCCACCTCCTTTATGTTACTCACATTAGCTTTATCCCCCAAACTAATTCCATACATTTTCAATAACTGACAGCATGGAGGCCTACAGTTTTGACATTTAGCATTAGCGATTCTTCAGCGTGATGCTTCATATCTTTGGTGTTGCCTGTTTGACAGTTTTTCATGTTGACTTAAAGGGACGGACCCCCCCAGGGAACATTCTTAAATATAACCACCTTAATCCATCAAAGGTTTAACATCACTTTATAGGTGTAGCCTTCCCAAACTATAATACACACATGACAACTGAGTGCACACACACACACAATAGTTTTGTTCAAATGACTGTTTATGTGTGTATTTCTCCTGTTGTCAACATATGGAAAGCTGGCAATTAATGTTATGGCCAACTTCTGCTTTTTATCTTTAAATTTACATTTTTTACACCATTTTGGGCTGCTACACATCATCAAAATCAAACTTTATTTATTAAGCAGTTGCAATGGATTAAAGTAATTATTTTTCAGAATGTTAGCTGGGGGGAAGTCCAGCTCAGTGGCAGGAGGCTAACAGTTAGCATTTGGAGCATCCAGCCAGTATCCAGCACTCAGTAACAATGAGAGGAAGATAGCACCACTACTGTCCTACAGAACAGCTGGGGGGGTAAGTGAAATAATATAAAAATTTTCAAAATGGTTGAACTATCCCTTTAAACTGGGTGACTTAAGCCATTAAACCAATTGCAAGCCACAACTTACACAACTATGGCTAGTTTGTTTGGAGATAAATATAACATTTACAATATGAAATGACTAATAATATTAGCAAATGAACTTATTCTCCAATCCAATCAGAATTTTGGTGAATAATGTTGTAGGGAGAAAAAAAACAAAAACAAAAAGGAAAACCTAAAAGTTGAGTTTCCCTCTGTTTATATCTGCCTCATGGCTGTGCAGAGTTTCCTATTTAAATTAAATATGGCCTCAGCGTTAATAAGCAAAGAGAGGCTACACTCTGCATCACAACCACTTGAGCCACAGTGCCAGCAGCATCGCTGACACAGAGGCAGCACACATGACTGTTTATTACCTGTGTGTGGTCAGCGCCATCCACAGCGCTCTATACTCCATTAAAAAGGAATGCATAAGCCTGCACTGGGCAATATAAAGCATATGCACCACTGTCTCATGTTTCACTTTCAGCCTCTACCAAGTACAGTCCATGTAACAGGGAAGAAGAACCATTACATGAAATGTATTAACACACAAGATGAAGTTCCTCTCATGACTCTGCAGCAGGAACAACATGCCTCATCCAGATGGTGTTTCCTTTGGATTTTATGAACTTATGTCTTTCATGCCTCACTCTAAAAAAACAAGTTTATCAAACCAAAACACTCTTGATTACTGCCCTCGACATCAGTTCCAAACACGGCAAATAAAGAGTTTGCTGTTGTGGAACAGAAGTGCTGATGACATTTAATGACAATTTTTCCCTCTGATGTACTTGCTGGTATTTCCAGGGACTTGTAGCACTGCTAGTGAATAAGCCTTCAGAGAGGCTTAGCCCCGCCTCCTCGTCTCCAGCAGGCTTTTGCCTCGGCAAAGCAACACAAGAAAGAAAACAACAACAACGCAGATTACATACCATACTTCATCACCTCCACTCCTACAGGCTTTTTCACACATTTAGTTCTCACCTTTTGTTCGTTCTGTTTATTGAGAATTAAACAAAAGGCTTATAGAATAACAGCCATACCTTCATTGCAATGGTTTTGGCATCCTGCAAGATTATGTAGCTATGTTAGCTAAGCCATGAAGGCAAAATAATAATGGAAATAGTTTCAAGACAAAAGAATAAGCTTATCATGGAGGTAGTGAACAGTGAATTGAGGGGATATTGATTAATTGCAGCAGCAAAGGACAGAGTGAAGAAAAGTAGAATACAAGTAAGACTAGTAGAAATAAATAAATAATGTAAACATTATAAGATGTTACAGGGATAGTTCAATTTTGAAAAAAAAAAAAAAAAAAAAAAATTAATTTGCTCCCTGTAAGCTGGGGGGAAGTCCAGCTCAGTGGCAGGAGGCTAACAGTTAGAATTTGGAGCATCCAGCAACTATCCAGCACTCAGTAACAATGAGAGGAAGATAGCACCACTACTGTCCTACACAACAGCTGGGGGAGAAGTGACATAACATAAAAATGTTCAAAATGGGTGAACTATCCCTTTAAGTACATGTATGGATAAGAAATATAGGGCAAAGGCGTGGATTACAACATTCTCAGAGTGCGCGAACAATAGTGCTTCATGAGCCAAACAACGAAGATAGAATATCTACTAATATATATACATAATTTTTCTTCATTTCATGGTTCTGGCAGTCCACTGACACAGTGAATGAGTTATGTATCGATGTTAGCAACTTGTGCATAGCATGAATTATGACCTTCCTTAGAGAAAAGTCAGGATTTACCGCTCCTCCTCCTTTTTTTACATTACACTGTTGCTCTTGGAAAAAAGATGAAAGAGTGCTACAGTCAGAGAGAGAGAGAGAGAGAGGGAGAGAGAGAGAGAGAGAGCACCATGGCAGTCAACATGGGTTAATTCATTGTAGCCTTTCCACTCCCTCTGCCTGCCAGCAGAGCTACGTCAGCACTTTTCTCTGAGTCCCTGGAAATGAGTGTTTGCTGTACAGTAATAAGGAGCCGTCACATGGATCCACAACTCGGGGATGATACAAACCTGGCCTGTTTAGCCCAGCGCACAGTGAGTTTAAGCCTGCAGCAGGTGCCTTGCAACCTGTTTACCAGTCTCTCACAATTTGCTGCATCTCAGAAACCCGATCTTAACACTGTCATTCTCAATCAGGCTGTCCGCATGTTTCATAATATCATATGTGAGATTTTTACGACCAGTGTATTACGGGGAGGAATTCAATATATGGCCAGATTCACAGCTAAAAATCAAATAAAAACAAGGACACTATAAGAATCTAGGTTGATTTCAAATCCAAAAAAAAAAAGGCACCACTTCTACAGGCCCCCATTATAGGAAGTCCCATTTTCCTTCCATAAATATTCCAGTTTGTATACAGAGATGTTTAATGAGTACATTTTTGCTGCCTTTTCAGAAATCCATTCATTTTCCCAGGTTGTTTTAGTCTGACTCCAGTGAAAAACATCAAAACTGGACTTGGTTTCTGGTCGACTCTGCTCGCTAAAGAATGACTGAAATCTTTCCAATCAGGCCAGTTTGCAGCGCTGGAACTGGAAAGCCTCCACTCAGCAAGTTTCCATCATTTGAACTAGACAAGCTGGCATTGTAAGCCAATCAGTGTCCCATACTGTGAGGACTCACTCTTGAAATGCATTCAACTAATTCAATTTCACTTTTAACTAAACATTTATATGCATAACATCACAGAGAAACTGAAAGCGGCTTTAAAACGGAATCTGCTTCATTTGGCTGCATTTAACACCTTTTAATGAGTTGATGTTAGATAATACGACCGAGGAAATTTGAGGATGTCTTCAGGACTTGCAGACACACTGTGGATGTCCAAAGACCAGTTTGTCCTATAGAGACCTGCATGTGTTTTCGCCCGCAGTTTGCAGCAGGAATGACCTTTAATTAAGCGTTCATACAGCTTGAAAATGCCTTTACACTGTTGATAATGACAGCACCTTCAGCCGCTCGGGTTAGGGCCGACTGAAGGTAACAAAGTTGGAAGTGAGCTGGTAGACAGTCAAGACAGTGGAGCGTTACGCTGTGCAGTGCTGCCCTCCCTGAGGAAGAGTCATAGCAGGGTTTCCTGCCACGTTGCTCTTAATTAAACCCGTGCAAGCCTTCCAGTAGTGATTAAAAGGAATCCGCAAACAAAACAAAAACAAAACAATTTAAAAAAAGAAAAAAAGCAAGGGAGGTGACTCGTCATTGCCTGAAGTGCACGAGGACAAAAGCGAAACAGATTTATAGCCCTTTGAGATTTAGCAGGGATCTGCCGCTACTCACTTTTGATTTGTGGGTGCCCTTTATTTGCCCTCTGTCCTCCTCAGCACAGCCATATCAACACATGCACCTTTCTAGCATACACACACAAAAAAAAAAAAAAAAAAACTAACATTTTTTGCTATGCCTATGAGCCTTCTATTGATTACATTTGTTCCCCTATCCCTAACCCTAATCCTAATTGTAATCTTCCTAAACCCAAATCCTAATCCTAAACTAACCTTTAAGTACAACTCCAATGTTTTAGTAGCCCGTTGGACACTTTATCCAATATCTGGTGAGAGGACTGGCATCCAAATCATGTCTGTGTCTGCGGTGGGTAGCTGTGTCTGGTGCTAACGCTGTAGCACTCGGTGCTGTGTTAAAGGCAGACTATGCAGTTTGAAATGGGAGGGCACACCACTGTGTTTACTGATGTTAAGGAGGAGGCTGAGGAAGGAGCAAACCTCAGGCTCACACCGACAATAACCCACAGAATTAATGGTACACTTCTAAATGCCTGTCTTCAATATGTAATGTTTTGATGTGCACAAAAACATAAACAGCGTCGTGAAATACTCTTATGCTTTGGGTTATGATGCAGTGAAAGAGTTGACCTGATCTCCTTCATTTGAGTGGTGAGTGGCATTCATCATTTTTCACCACATCATAACAGGAGGGGGGGGGGTCCTCCTCTTTGAAACTGCACAGTCTGCTTTTAAGTAATTGCAAGTGCTAAGTATCATCCCAGATGTTCACTATTTCAATGGAAGAAGGTCTTTCTTTACACAAGAATGTCTAAAAGGATGCTAAACTAAAATATCGAACATTTCATGAAAAACTGTGTGAACAAGTCCTTTCTACCCAGAGAGAGGCCTGTCAGTTGATTACTCCTGAATCAAACAATCAGCTGGAGATTGGAGCGAGCCAATCAGAACACGCCTTGTGTTTTTTTTTTTTTTTTGTTTTTTGTTTGTTTTTTGCTCCCGCCCCCTTTTAATTGACAGACGCAGCTGCACCTGCTGTCCTCCACCAGCCTCAACAAACTGTACAGTGACTTTAGGAACTCTCACATCATAGTGGGTGATGAAGATAGGTGTCATGAATAATACTAGATAAGAAAAATCACCCTTTTTAACTGTTTACTCTCACCTTTTCAGACACCGGGTGAACAATGGGGCCAAACTCCCAAAAAAGGTTGGCGTAGTCCTTCAACCGTAACCCTTAACCAAGCCTATACCCAATGCTAATTTTAATTTTAGTCCTAAATCTGAATCATAACCCAGAATTCACCACTTACACAGGTGAAAAGCATCCAAAACTCCAATAAAACTAATCTAAACTGGTTTGCACATGGTTAAGTACAAAACACACACACACAAACACAAACAAACACTTGCGCACTATCAGTCATCGGTGATATAGTGAGGTATGAAGCTGGAGATCCTATTTTATTCCGGAGGTATAATTTCATTCTTTCACTCTCTCCACCTGTTTATTACTCTCCCAAGTGATGGGGGCTGGGGCACGTCCCAGCATTCATTGGCCAGATGGAGGAGAAACATCCTGGACAGGTCGCCAGTCAATCACAGGGCTAACAAAGAAAGACATGAAAGCCTATAGGCAATTCACAATCCACCTGAGTGCAGGAGGACACCTATTCAGCCTCCACGCAGAGAGGAGAGAGCCACAGCCTTCAGACTGAACACAGACACTATGACAATTATCGTGTTTAGGTTTTCTTCCATCTTTGGAGACAAAGAAGGAGGAATTCTGGAGAGATGGGAACAAACTGTTTAAATGTGTTTATCAGCCTCCAAAAAACAACAACCAAAAAAAAGGATGTGTGTGTGTGCCTTGAGGGAACAGCCTGGCCCATGGTAACAATCTCCTCTGTAAAACCAAGAGTTAGTCCGGCAGAAATCCCTAAACCTTCCCCCGGTTTAATCGCCCCTGCAGGAGGCTGTAATGAGCCGTTGTGGGATTAGCGCAAGTTTGGTCGGAGTGCTGGGAAAGTTCCCCTGTTTGGCCTCGGCAGACCTCCACACGACCTCCTGCTTCAGCCGATGAGCTCCGCCACCGGCCGCGGAGAGGAGAACGCTCGGAGGAAACCTGCCCGCTCACAAACAGATTGCCAAATGTGGCTACCCCTCCCTGAAATCTTTAGCCCAGGCACAGCAGGAGAAGGCCTGCGAGGTGGGTGGGGAGGGGTGGTGGAGAGAGCAGTATCACTACTTCCCACTGGGGACGACCAACAGCTTTTCCAGCCCTCTCAAATGTCCAATTACTGAGCAAAGCTGATGTATGACACAATACAGTTTTAGCAGCACAGGCCAACAGCTGACCCCTGGAAACTAATATATGTGCAAAGGAAATTATTGTAGATCAGTGAAAGGAGGGCAGCATTATCTTCTGATGGCCCTCTGTAAATATTATGGCACCTTTCAAAAGGACCCAGTGGTTTTCGATGTTAAATGTAATAACTACAAAATGTATATACTTTTTGTGTCCGATAATCTTTTCTCAAAGCAAGCAGTCATGTTTTAGAAGTCCAGTATCATTTTCCCTTTATCCAAATATTCGTCCCTATTCATTCCACTACAATATGAAAATGAACTTTAGGACTCTTCAGACTTTCTTTACACCAGTATTGCATCACTGTAGTAAAGTTGTCCACATTAGTGTCCTGAAAGCAGCAACACTGCTGTGTTTTGATGATGTGAAAGTGGGCAACATTAAGCGGAAAGCAGTCCCCTGGGAAATGTTTGCCTCACACAGTGAATTATCAGTTCCATAGTTTATGAATGGTGATGACTCTGTTAGCCACAGCAGCAGAGCATTATAAGGCTGGTGTTTCCACCTAAAATCCAAACATGAATATGGAGGGATTTTGGTTACATGCTATGAAATCATGACGTTAAAGCATTCAAAATCACTGGTATGGTACTTTAATGTCACCAATGGTTTGAAAAGTAACAGAAGATGGTACAACAGGCTGAAGAAGCTTTTTGCTGAATCAGTACTCCCTTGGGATTTCGCAGCAGCTGACAATCTATAGATGTCTTTTAGCATTATTCAACATAAACACAACATTCCAGCCCTGCTCCACGAGCCTGAAGGGAAAACGGTGATACCTACTCCAGAAACACTGAGGCCACGATCAAATGTCCCTGATTGTGAATTCTGTTCATACCTGCTTCATTTGAATGACTCCTCATATCTAGCGTGGGATGCACCTCATATCTGATATCAATAAAACTGGTAGTGATGTTAAAAGATGTGTTAGCAGAGGGATCATATCAAAAAAACAGTGTTCATTTTTGTTCGATCACATTCCAGTTCCCAATTTTGACTAAATTGAGATGTCAAGATGCTCTTCATTGTTTTTTTTCCCAACCTGCTAAAATTATGATGACTATCTCAGGTGAAAGATGCAAGATTTACTTGGCAATACTGACAAATTCCAATCTGGGAATAGAAATATAAGTCACATGGAGTGCCTCGGTACAGGAATTCCATGTGATCCAAGGTTTTTTTTTTTTTTTTTTTTTTTTTCTTCCAACTGGTTACCAAACATCAGATCTGTGTCAAAAGTGAGGGTTAAAACTGAGGGTTTGAATTGAGACAGTGTCAGCTGCAGTGAGAACATCACCCTGCTCTCTCCAAAACATCTTAGGAATTACAAAAATCAGCCGTGAATTTAGCATAACAGTAATATAGTTTTGAGTTTATCCAGTTGGTTTTGAAAGGGTTTCATCAGCCCGAGGTCTGTAGAATATTCTCACTGAGGACTGTGAGATCCTCCAATTAAAATTAATCCCCAAAAATCACCAAAACTGGAATTCATGAAAATTCTAAGTGGTAATATACACATGCAAACAGGAGGGAGAGGGGTTATCTTTGAACATATGAGCCACCATACTGGCAAGCAGCCACAGGGCAAGCTCCCTGTCTGAAACCATACTGATTCCAGATCAGATGTTTGGACTACTTCTTTACGGCACATCAACTCCGCTGCGGGCTTGTCTGATACACTTAGCTAAGGCCTAATCTTGTTTTGCCATAACTTGGAATCTCATGAAAGACTGTTCTTCTGTAAGTGGACAAATTAATTCTGAGCAGTGGCCGCTCATTACAATTGTTGAGCTTAGCAAAGGGAAATTTTGATTATGTAACAAGGGATGTAGTGGAGGGTAAATACACCTAAACTCAAACACCGGCATCAAAATGTATGAGGTAAATTCATACTATACGCAGACCTGAGGAGAAATGCATACATTGATTGCCTGATTGTTGTTGACACACTCGCTGGTGGTGGTTTGGAGGTCATAGTTTAGCCTCCTCTACATAATTGGCAACAACCATGTCTAACATGTATTAAAAGATATTGAAATGCTCTTATATTTGTAGTTATATATGCATTTGCTGTTAGTGACCATCCTACACATACCACAAAGTGGCTGGGCCTTTCCTACATGTTTCATTCATGTCCTTTGGGCACAGCAGAGGAACGAGTCCTGGGACTCCAACCATGCAGAAACACACACATTAGAACACAGCTAATTAAGAGCATTTACTTTTTTTGTCTACACACAGGCATTGTGGGTAGGGTCCATGCGCCTCTGCACCATGGCCCCCACCAGGTTCCACCTCTTCCTCCATGTGGCCCAATACCAGGAGGTGCCGCAGGTAACTCCCACCAATCAGGCGTCTGCGTTCCTCAGACCAAACAGTTCCCAGTAAACACTCCTGACAGGAGCTGAGCAGCACTAATCCACTGTTTGCCCTGCGCTTTTTTGTCCATTAGCCTTGAAATACTCCACTCGTGCTAACCTCATCTCTGCAGCTGTACGATCACAACAATGTGTTACCTTTTCAAAACTTTCCCCTCCGGTTCCTCCCCCACAGTGCTGCCATTGTGCTTGTATATCTCTCCAGTAAATCTCATTTCTGTAAGTACTTTCTCTTTCCTTTCACCCCCCCTCCCCCACCATCCTCTCTAGTTCCATTTCTTACAGCAAAGCTACATAAATAATCATGAATAAAATGTTCTGTGCTAGTCAACAAGTTTTTTTTTTCTATCCTTATGCTGCCATCCACTATAATCCTGTAGCAGCAGCAGCACCTCCAGTACACAGACACAGGCACATAAATAAATGATACAAGCAGTCCCCTGTATAGACATCCAATGTGAAACTTTAGAGAAAAAGTTAATGAGGGAGATGCCTGAGTATCCACGGGTACAGATGCTACCTTTGAAAACACTTTACTGCTGCGGATGCAAATCTTACTAGAGTCAGGTATAGATGTCTATTCAATACAGCTGTGTTAGGGTTAGTTTTATCCAGTTGAATGTAAGACCTAATGTTGGTTACACGAAGATATTGCAGCACAAGTAAATTGGAACATTAAAACTGCAGACCTATGAGAATAAAGGTCTGCAAGAATGGATTAATCTCTCACGGAAAAAACTCTGAATTTAAGGATTAAAATGCTGTATTTAACTGCATACAAGACCTTTTAAGTTCAGATAATATGATTTAAGACGTTGTAAGGCTGTTTCGGGTTTTTCAGCTGCAGACATACTGACTTGTGCTGATCTGCTTCCAAAAAAAAAAGATACTTCTGCAAAAACAATAAATGGGGCATAAGCGTGTTGAGCTTGGTAAAGGGAACAAAAACAACTTCTCTCTACCTGACAGTAAAAACTGCTTCCATGATGCAACAGAGAGCAAGTGGAGCAGAATGAAAAAGAATCAATGAATCCATTATTTTTGAGGGTAACAAAAAAACAGCTATCAAGGATAGATGTAGTCAATTCAGATTCAGAGCATTTTTTCCTTTTTTTTTTCCCAGTGAGGCCTTGGTGCTGGAAGTCAACTTGTGAGGTGGATAAGATATCCACTATACATCAAGCTGAAGATTTTGCTCTAATCGACACACAATGTCAAACTGAAAAGACATAATTCAGAAGGTGCATCCATATCCTCTGGCTATTGGTATTTTTTTAATCATTCATCATTTACATTTGCATCCATCAACTGCATATATCAGCATGGCAGCCTGCTCCACTTCTCCTGATACATAACAGTTTCTTCCATCCCGCTTGTCTATCTTTTACAGCACAAAACAACACCTTGTGTTGCTGCATCCCTTGATTTAGAATGTGATCATATTAACAAAACAAGCTGGGCTACACAGTCAAAGCTCATATCAAAATGTAATCCCTCAACCAGTAACATGCCAGGATTGTTTGCTTTATTTATACATTTCTACCTTTAAAGAATCTCCTCTATTTGAAGGAAGAAACTTTTCATCTACAGCTTACACTCAAGTTTAGGATTTTGGTAATAATGACCATGAAATGACCTCCAAGCTAATCCTAACTTCAAATTATCCTCATGAGGAGAATTTGCTCAGTCATTATTACTAAAGCAAATCTTTTTTTTTTTTTTTTTTTTTTTTTTGGTTTTCAAATGATACACTCAAAGCTAAAAGCATCTAGAAGTTCATGGCAAGTTTATTTTGCCACTGGAAATTCTCACATATCCTAATAGCCTGCCTCATTTTAGCCAAAAAGACAATGATGCCTGTATTTGGACAAAGATGTGCAGAGGTACAAGAAGGCCTAGAATTGGATCTAAAGTATACAAATAGCCTAAAGAGTGTTTCTAAGGAGGAAAAAAGTCACGGTTCAGGAGCTGGCATTGTGAACATGTGTGCAGAGGAAAAGTAGAGGTCATATTTGCTGCTAAAAGAAAGAGAATCAGTTGTGTGTAGTGATTAAACATCGCTGTGCAGTGCTGACTGGGCTTTCTGTCTCTCCATGCTACCCCTCCCCCTCCACCAAAAACAGCATCAAAGCAATCAAAATGGTAATGTTAAGCATGAATGGGGCCCATCCCCCCCGCACGAAACTCTGCAGACTTTTTCTCCATGTTAGGAAGAAACCACCCCTTCTCTCTCAAAATGGAAGCTTCCACTACCAAACTGAAGCGCTTTACAAAACAACAAAAACAACAACCATTTAGATAAGCGCCCAGCTGCCCAGACAAACTGCACATATATAGAGAGATTTGAACAAAAAACATCAACAACACAAAGACCTGCGTCGATGATTCGCTGTGTTGTGGTGGCTTTACACAGCAAGTTTAATTGCAACAATCAAGGCGCTGTTCCAAGTGCTGGAAACTGCATTCCACAGGAAACGGGATCGATCAAAGTCAGGCAGACGACAAAAGAAGGCCCCTAATAAAAAGACAACGAGTGGCTAAATATCGACCTATTTTTCCTGAATACTTCTTGATAATGTGGGGAAGTTGTGGCTGTGTCGGCTGGGACCGGCGGGGCGGTGCAGGAGCTGGCCGCGGTGCTGAACGCCTCCTCTGCCGCCGCTACACGGAGCTTGTCCCCGCTAACCTGCACCAGCTCCATCCAAGCACCCGGCACACAACTAACTTTAAACCACTTAGTGCTGCTCCAAAGTTAATATAGGACACCGTTTGCTATAAGATAGTAAAAAGTGAAAGCGTAATCGTGGGCGAATCAAATGCATCGCAGCTGTCATGTGACCAAGAAGAAATAATACCACCAGACTAAGTATAAAGTAACAAAACGGGGCTATTTAGGGCTATAAAAGGCTCATAAACAGTCGATTCCGCTATCATCGCTTTGTCTAGTCGACAAAACTTAATCCCTGCTGTTTCCAAAAGTCAGGACCGGATAGTTGAGCTGCTCCTTTATTAGCCTACTCTCCAGAAACATGTCGACCTACTCAAAATGGACGCTAAATTTTTCAACATTTCATGTTACACAACTTTGAGTAGCGAGGCAAGAATCGCAAACCTCGCCGCTTTCCACCGCCGTATAAAACACAATAAAGATTTCAAGAGGCTACTTTTGAATCCGCCACGTTGTTATAGTTACATGGTGAAAGGATAGTCTACAATGGGCACAGAAATAGCAAAAGAATTCTTAAAGCCTAGTAGACGAACATATGCACAGGATCTTACTTGTTTTTCGCTTAGGGCTGTTATTCTTGTTTGTCTTTCGTGCAGCTGTTTCTTAAGCTCTCCATCCTACAATTGAACAAAACATTGTCAGTGGAAATGGGAAATAAAAAGAGAGAACTCAAGACCATTTTGACATGTCGACAAAATATGAAAGTTCAGACCATATGATGGGATTTTTCAGCAAAGTCACGATGAGGGCAAAACTGAAGATGCAGGTTGCTAGTGATGTTAAGCAAAGAAGAGATTTATGCTGATAAAGTTTCTCGCACACTCCCCTATTCAGCTGCCTTGATCGTGAGGATGTTTCGGAAATATACATTTACCTGTGGGTCTTGCTTCATCTGTGCAACTAGTTTGTAAACGAAGACAGAGCGAAATGGGAATTACAAAAGTGTCTCAAGTTAGTATGTAAGGGAGGAACAAAGCGGTGATACAGCGACTCAGTTTCTTGCACCTCATAAATATTCAGGTCGCGTCCTGATCGCCACACAGCACCACCGCATTATCACTCCAAATTCTTGTTGCTCGAAAAAGACCTACGACAATACCAAAGTACTGTAAAAAGTACACTGATCAGACTTGGAAGTGTACGTTGTGTCGCCACCAGACATATAAGCGACACATTACATGTCGCATAGTTATTTCCTCGGAGTGTTAACCTCTCACGTTTCATCCCTTCAGATTTTTTCCCTATTGCTCCCACTTGCTCATAACACCAATAAGGGTAGAATAACACGATGTTTCATTTACCTGATGACATTGGATTTCTACTTTCAACGCCTCTTGCAGGCCTTGTAGTTCCATGTTCCGACTAGAAAAGCACTTTTCTCCCACTTTCGATGCGATCGAGATGAAGTTTAAGTGAATTAAAGATTTTTTAAAGCGACAATAACAATTGAAAGAAGAACTACTCAGGCTGCAAAGCAAGTTCTCGCTTCTTTTACAGGCTAGGACTCATCACCCACTTTCCGCCCGTCAGAAAAGTGCTCCAAACCCGGCGGAAAGAGCCCAATCCTCGGATAGGTCCTCTCCAAATGTAGCCAAATGTCGAGGCGTCCGACCGAAACGCGGCCTAGCTTTTCTTTCGATAATTTTAAGTTGAATAAGGGGGACTATATTTTGTCCGAGTCCGCGGCTTGATTTCACTTTGCCTGGGGAAAAGTTGCGCTTCGGCTGTCAATGGTAATTCTGAAGTTCCCGGATGGAGCAGAGAGAGCAGAACCCCCCCACAGCTCTGACATGCGCAGTGAGCCGGGGGGGAGTCACAACTACTTCAGCTCTGTGGACTATTTCTAATAAGACTCATATGTTCACACCTGTGGTGACACTCCACCAACTCCACACAGGCTCACAACATTATTAAGCTGCATATTAAAGTATTGATCTAAACAAGACTCTCTGTAGCTTGCTGCTCCTTACACTGTAAATGATCGAAAGGGGTTACAGCTCATAGTCACGTTGATTAATCTTTTCCAGCATTATAGTGTTTTGTTGAAACTTTGACTAAAGTAAACCAAATCTTGTGTTATTATTCCCACTATCCTGAGATCTAGTAAACAGTAATCACATGCCAACTTATACCCACCTTAGTAGGGCTGACATACATCTTTATAATGTAAATCTGTGGTATAGGGTCTATATTATATGGGCTGGTTGTAGCAAACTGATTCATTTATTTATTTGATTAATATAAATATTTCATTAGGAGGAAAACACATAAATTATTTTCTGAAAAGCTATTTTAATATTATGACGCTCACTAACTGAAGGTCACAGTTTACACAGGCCTTTATATTAATTGCTATCACTGTCTATTCCCCAAACTGATTTATATTTTGGTAAAGGTTACCAACTAAGATTAAGCCAAGCTGTCACTCAGGGACTAAACACAAAATTGAATTTGCTGTAAACAGACTAAACTAAAACTAGACATGCTGTACTTTGTACAAGGATAATCTGCATTGCTCTTCTTTGGCCTTTAACTGAAGTGATCTGTGAATTCCAGCATCAACAAGGTGTGAAAATAGCAGCAACCATAGTAGGACAACTTACTGAGATTGAAAGACAATATGAGATTTAAGCATTTTTTTTTTAATGACAGGTAGAGATTGATGCCAGTTATATAAACTTGACTTCCATATTACAACAGTGCCATACCGCAGTTTTGAGTTGCATCTTCAAGCACAAAGAGGGCATGTGGTAATTTGTTCACAAAAATACAGCCTGTCTTTTTTTTTTTTTTTTTTTTTTTTTTTTCCCTTTCACCTTCTTCAGGCTCACAAGTCAAGCTCGTTATTGGCCGTTCCTGCTGTTTAGTGAACGAGGGGGAGCAGGGCGGAGCCAATCAGGAGTTGCGAAGGCTTGCTGATGTCCGCTGAGTGGCAGCAGCGGCGGCGGCGAGGAGCCAATGAGCGGCGGGCGTGGGGCAGAGGCGGGCGGGGCGGCGGCGGTATGTGATCTGAGAGTTGATGTGAAGCAGAGATGGCAGTGTATGTGGATTTATTGTCAAGTCGCTGGGAGCCACAACAGAGTGGGAGAACTTAGCTCCAGTTTTAAGCACTGTCCACTGACAATGAGCCCGTGTGAGCAGAGGGAGGGATGAGGTTGCTGAATGAGGCTGAAAGCAGTGGAGGCAGAGAGTAGCACCATGGACAGCGGTAGTAGCCCCTGCGAGGAGACTCACACCGCACATTACAATTCAACTCGATGCTGCAAAGGAAGTTATTTATTCATGTAGACCGGTCCACTTGCCTTGAGCCACACTCCAAAGGGCATATAAATACACTGACATTTTCCTCAACCACCGTTTACTGCGCTATAACGCACAGCTGGCCTATAATCACGGATAGGCCCACTTTGATTTGACAAGAGCTGAAAGTGAAGTTGGAGGGCTGCGGCGCTGACAAAAAGCATCCAGGGCTGTTTGGCGGACCCTCCCCCACCCAGCCAGGTCTGCTGCTACATCAGCTGCTACTTTTCATTTCACGGCTCAGCGGTGAAACTCTTGAACTCCTCTCTGCAAACGACCAGCAGTCGCTTTCGATTGCAAGCTGCTCGGAGTTAAGCCTCACTCGCTTTGAATGGACAGAGACAGCACATAGTTGCTGGCTTGCCGTGTTTGCGGGGTTTACATTTCTCCGCTGTAGCTCCTTGACAAAGGGTTAGGTGGCGTTGCTGAACAATGAAGTCGTATTTATTTTTCTGACCGCCTGTTATTTTCCTCGCCTTGATCTTCCAGCAGCCCATCAGTGCTGCATTAACACCACGCCATAATGCAACAAGACCATTTCTCTAGGCTAGTTTTGCCAAAAATGCACTATTTCTCGATATATCAGTCACTTTTAACTGCAACATTCATCATCCACAACTTAGTTTATTATTCACTGAGAGCACTATACTAAAATGCTCAGTGAGTTCAACTGAGAGAGCCACTTTATTTAAGACTGCATGATTCACTTAATTTAGCTACTTTTGTACAATCTGATGTAAAATTGATAGCTATTATTTGCCTAATGTTGGATCAAATTATGCCAAATCTTTCATAGTTGACCACTGAATTAAATAGAGCCAATGTTGCTATCAGGGAGTTTGATTTATTTGAACAAGAACATGCCAAGTGTGATGTTACTAGAGGTTATTCATAAAGTCAGCAATTTCAAATTCAATTCATGGTGTCAGTTTGAAGAAGTTAGGAATGTGGTGCTGTGATTATACAGAGTGATCTTCAAATATGTCACATTTGCTTAGTGTTTTAGTTAATTTGCATTTCAGCCTGTTAGCTTCAGGCTGTTTTCTCTGTACCACACTCTGAGCTACAATGCTGCATTAGCTCTATTTTTCAGCAACTATGTTTACACATTAATGGATAAAACTGCAAAAGCAGATGTGATGTATATATATAGCATGTGAGCATATCCTGAAAAAATGTTCCTTATCATTAAGGCCTAGTCATCACTGGGATTTGACCAAAATCAGTTTTTGAAGGCAGATACCAATACTGAAGTTGATAAAAACCACAATTTTGTAAACATCTTTACATTATTGTTGCATCAGAAATTCAAATATGATTCATGTATGATTCATATGATTCACACACACACACACACACACACACACACACACACACACACACACACACACACCCACACACACACATACACACAGACACATATGTATGTATGCATGTGTATAAACTGTAGAATTAAATTAGAATCAAAATCAGAATTAGTTAATGCCATTTCCAAAATATACATTACACCGGAGTGAAACACAGATCTCCATAAAAACACTCAAAAATGTAATGAAAAATGAAAAATGTAACACTGACTGGATGCTCCAAATGCTAACTGTTAGCCTCCTGCCATTCAGGTGGACTTCTGCGCTTTCAGGCACCTGTCAGCCACGATAACTGAGAACAAGCACTGGAAGCTGAAACAACACCAGAAATGTTTTTTGGTCTGATACACTTCATCTAACTCAGTCTTTGTTTATTTAACAATTTGAGTACTCAGTATTCAGTATTGTAAGAATGTTAGCTGGAGGAAGTCCACCTCAATGGCAGGAGGCTAACAGTTAGCATTTGGAGCATCCAGACAGCATCCAGCACTCAGTAACAATGAGAGGAAGATAGCACCACTACTGTCCTACAGAACAGCTGGGGGGAGTGAAATAATATCACATTTTTCAAAATGGGTGGACTGTCCCTTTAATTAAAGACTACCCTCCTGATCCTAATGATGTTTGCTATACATTTCAGTACTCCTGAAGGCAAGGAATGGCCTTGAAACATGGATAAAGATGGTCCACCCCTCCACACACTTCTCCAAACACACGCGCATTCCCACTGTGCACATACACACACACACACACACACCTCTGTTCATGAAGTGAGGCTCACCTCAGAGCCCTACGGCGTATCATCATCTATTTAAAAAGTCAAAGGCAACTTCAAGGCCCTTAAAAGTTAGTCAAGAGAAGGGAAAGGGATTAACATGTGAATCACCACCCTGGCTCTGCTTCCATTAATCTCACATACAAGATGCACTGCAAACCCTGCTAAGTATCTACTTGAGATGTCAAAGCCGGGTTTAAAGCGGATTTAAGACATTAAACAAACCAAACTCCCTTCACCTCATAAAACAATGGCTGAGTGTTTACTTGTTCTTCAGTTTATTGTGTCATTTTCGATCTTCAGCTCTGTGGCCCTTTACAAAACAAAATTCCTGATGCATCAAATATCATTTTGATTAACAAAATGTAGTTTATCTCTGTAGAAATAATAGTTTAATTAAACCAGCTGTGGCATATTGTGGAGTATGGACAAAAGGTAGACTACTTCAAAAGATAATCAATACTCAGTCTGCTAAAACTCCATCAAGCAGTCCTATGAAAATAGTGAATGAATTTGCTCAAAACAACCAGCTCACTTATGATTGCTGCTTTCGTTTGTATCCAAATAATGCCAAAACAACAACGACTTTGCAAATCATTTAGAAGTATACTTTTCTGGCTGTAAGTAAGGCTTTGGAGAAGCCTGACTATTAGAAGTAAACAAAAGGCTGACCATGGACGTGAATAAGGCTGCTGCTTCACAGAGGAATACTGGGCAGTTATTAGTAAGTCGTGATGATCACCTCAGATGAGACACCCACTTTGGCAAGTCATCAAATATTTTTTAACTGTCAGAAGCCATGACAAAAAGTCTTTTTTGAACCATACTTCTCAAAATATATATATACTGTCCATGCAGTATTTTAGAAAAGATTATAGTTTTCTTTGGTTCCATCTACTGTGCATAACTCATCATGTATGTGCATGTGTATGAAGGATATCAACATATGAATGTTTGCATGCAGTGGTTAAATGATGAGTTTAATTCCAAAATCCTTTTGAAAAAAATTAGCACCCACTCTCACAAAATCATAACAAGCACAAACCTTGAAAAACTGATGCTTTGTAAAGGATAGCAGGTAAAGTGTTTGGTTGACAAAACGCTTTTACAGACTGGATCTCCTATATTTTTTTTTTGAGATATTGATTTCCAATTGTTCTCAGTTAAAATGTAGTTGGGAAAAGACATGCAGGAAATCAAACAGATTTGCTATCAGCTGGACATTAGTACTCTAGTTTTATCTTAGTCTACCTCAGGCCAGGCCTGGACTGGCCATCTGTCAATACTGGCAGAAGCCACAAAGCCTGGGACATTTTTAGGTCCAGCCTGGGCCATCACTTGCAGGAAATTTTTGATGACAAATGTTTGCAAAACAAAGAACATACAGCAGACAGCTTCACTGGCCACCATGACAGCGTCTCCTTTGGGGTTTGGGTGTGAAGATGGTGGGATCATCCAACTGACAAACAAAACTCAAACTCCAGTGCTACTTTTACACCACTGAAACCAACATGCATAATGATCTCTTACTGCTTTATTTATTTATTTATTTTCATATCATTGTATGACATGACCGTGTCTGCTATCACATGCGTGCCCGCCAGGGACCTATTATAATAACTCAACCTCAGGCAAGTTCACCATTTGAGTTAATGGTAAAAATTAGTAAAGATGAAAGCAATTTTTATACATAGTCTCATTGGTAACGTTTTACATGAACTTAAATAAATGGTTTATAGTAAATTCATGCAAAACTGGAGCAAGAACCAACAGCTGTGAGGCGAATTCATGAATAGTGATTCAGCCCTTATGTCAGCCTCACTAAGTGAGATTATTTAGACCGTGATCTGGGTGAACACTCGCTGCCGATTGGCTGGATGTGCTTGATGTCTGTATTCCCTGTCTGTTGTGTTTTATCTTATTCACAGTGTAAGTGTTGTGCTCTCTTAGAAAAGAGATTTCAATCTCAAGGGACTTCCTGGTTAAATTCAGGTCATATAAAATAAAAAGATAGAAAAATGTGTATCTTCTTAACAAAAAAAAGCCCCCCAAAAACAGCCCAAAAAAACCCAAACAAACAAACAAACAAAAAAAAAAAAAACAGATAATTTAGAGAACTGATTTTCTGGAAAAGTCCCATTGACCACTATCCTTTTGTTTCTGTTTTTAGCCCAGTTTTAGCACTCTATGTCGCCCCCCTGAGGTGACCTTACATTTTCTTGTGGGTGTAGATACAGGTATGGACTCTCTCTGTTTTAAATGCACTCCATGGAGTCAGCTACCTGATCTCACATCTCATCTCATGGATTATCCCTTACATAACTACATCTAATTCAATTCTGTATATAATAATATTACACAGAATAGAAACTGTCTCAATTTAAGCATGGAGGATTTTTTTTTTTTTTTTAAATGCAGAACAAGTCTTAAAGCTGTTTTATATAATACACATTATACTACTCTTCTTTGGATGCAAGACTGCAGGCTAATTTAAACTATATTTTGTTCACTAGCTGCTAGCTCATATAAACAGCACACTGGCTGACACAGTTCATGTGAGAACTGCAGAAGAAAAAAGATATCCAGATTTAGATGAAACATTAATCGTCTTTAAAGAGGAACTGGGTTGTAGCTAATGCTGCGTTCAACACAACTCACAATTCGGAAAAAAAGAGCTCCAAGTATTGAAAAATGAATTGACCTGTGTTAAACTTGGAAATTACAGGAAATTACAGAGCTCTAATTTATCCAACTTGACATCAGTACTGACATAAACCTGGTGGCCTTCATTGGTATTGGTAAGAATGGAATTGTTGTAAAAGCATTTGTTGACATTTTAACGCATAATTTGTGTAATGCATAATGTGCAATCTGTGAAATACAATCATATGTTGCTCTAATTATTGCAATATGTGGAATTTAACAGCATTTTTGCCACCTCTCTTGTGTTTTACTAGCCACCTTGTGACCAGCTACTAGCTAGTAGCTAATGTTACCAGCCATTACTTCCCTCAGGCATCCATGTTTACCCCCACATTAACTTGCAATGTGAGCACAATGATGTCAGAAGTTGGAAATAAGTGACAATTTCAACATATTAACAGCATAATGGGAAGCACTGGACACTCACAGTATGTTACAACATGGAAAAATGTATAAACTTGCATGTGTATTTTCACCTAGTGACCTGTGACCTAATGATTTTCACCTGTGAGTGAACACAGGTGTTACTGCTGACAGGAACTAAGGATCAGGTGTGTTCAGGTCTAACAGAGCCAGGGTCCTGCTGCAGTGCTACTGGTTCACTGTAAAGGCTCTGCTGCACTGAAATGGAGCAGAACTGAATGAATGTCAGTAGTAACACCTGTGCTTACCCTGCTATGTTATTTAAAAATGGCTGCTTTGAAAAATGACCTATTAACTAGCAAACCAATCAGCAGGTTTAAAAAGTGTCCACCATACATCATGCACTGCCATGCACAGTTTTCAGCTAAAAACAGCAACAAAATCTCAACTTAACTCCAAATGACACTCATTACAACATCCCAAAAGTATTGCAGAAATACCTCATTACAGGTGTTATACAAAGATCATGGTAAAGCCATGTAGTTACACTCACAAATGTAGTGCCTATACAATTCCATCTACCTATGCAAATTGAAGTATTATGATTTCAGATATTCCTAACATACACAGAGTCGCACAAATTGAAGCAAAGGATAGGCTGATCTCCCTTTGCTTACAGTGTTATTTCATAAGTTTACAGCCTGTGTTTCTTATGGCTTTTTAATGAATTGGATGCATTATACAAGAGGGGGTCTGGGTGTGTAGCAGTAAAAAGCAGCAGTGTGTCTACAAGCGGCTGATTGAGTGAGTAGCTGACTTTCCTGGAATAGAGCGGGATGTGTCAGTAGTGCTGTAGAGCTGATCATCTGGGCAGCGCTGAGCCTACATTGTGATCTGACACCCCAAGGCTTTGTTGTGAGTAAGCAAGCACACAAACTAGGAAAAGAGGGGGAAGGGGAACATTTTTGATCCAACACCAAAAGCACTCTGTGTTAGTCTAGGATTCTACAGATATGGGATTTTGAAGGCCAATACCAGTGCCAGCACTGTTCCTGATAGCTTTTTTTAGATTTACAAAAAAATTGCAAAAGGTATTCTGTATTTTCCCTAAGGTTTTATTCTACCTCTGAACCAGGATGTAGACATTATGAGATACTAAAACACTCCATTGAGACCCAGAGTAATGAAATTCTTTGGTAGCTGTATAAGGCAGGGTGGCCTGCTGCACCTATTCACTGATGGGAAAAAATGAGAAAAGAAAATAATCTTCATCATATTTTCAGCGGAGGACATGACAGACTTGTATCTGATATTCAATTAAAGAGCAATTACAGCCTTATATGTCAACAAACCAATATGTTAATATAACCCTGTTGCCACCCTATTATCACCTGCTATGTTTTTCGGGTTGTTCCATCTATCACTCAATGCAGTATTGCTGACTTGACCTGGTCTTCCTTGGAAAAAAAGAAATGAAAAATAAAAACCTGGTTTCACAGCTGAAAGCCATCAATGGCTAATGTGACTCATTTGTTATTGTGCAAATCAGTTTTTCTGTGAATATTCCCATTTCTGTTAAAAAAAACTATCTTGAGAAATTAGAATGAGAAAAGTAGCCTTTTCACTGCTCTCTAGGGCAGAAGGAGCAGATTGTCCTAATTGATGAATACCACTTAGAAAGGAATGATAAGCCAGCAGGATGGAGATTGGAAGGGCGTTCATTATTTGTCCTTGATATCTACTGTTCTAGGCTGCAGTATAATTAAGAGGGGGTAAGCAAATCACATAGCCTAAAAGATAAATTATTATGAGACGTAAAAAGTAAGTATGGTCATTTTCAAATTCAGCCATTAACCTTCCAATTACTTCACAATCATGCTTCATTTACCTTTTGGGGAAATTCTCAGTTATAAATAGTGTATTTGTGCATTTTGGACTACTGATATGAATGTGGAAGGAATGTGTGGCACATAAGCGTTTGGTTGACAGTTAAATGTGGCCTAATATCAAGAGAGACACTACATCACTGGAGTGGTGCACTGACATTTTTATTCGGTCTTCCAAATGGACGGTTGGCAAACTACATTGCACCATGCAGACAGCACAGAAGCCAAGAACATATCCTTCACCACTGATGAAAAGATACACTGACATTTGTAAGGATTGTGTCTTTGGGCTTATGAGAGGTTGACATAAATGTCAGCCAAGTGCAGTCGCATAGCTTGCTTCAGAGAGCAGAGGACCAAAAACATGCATTCCCCCACCCACGAAAACACTGTCCTTCTTCTATCCTGTTTTGTTTACATGGTGCATACAGACTGTAGTTTTCAGTCCCACTCTTACTCAAGAGCATAGAAACATGTCCTTTAACCTACACTTTAATATTATTTATGTGCACTGTGCAAAGGTGGAGGAAACCAATTGCAGTTACTAAACCAAAGAGAGAGAGGAAGCCCAGCCAGAGAAAAAGAGTGTCATACAGTCTTTTGGACATCGGGGGCAATGCTGGGCACTTGCTAAACAGAAAATATATGGTGGTCAGTGGGACTAAATGTTATTAAATGATCACTTCATTTGATTCCAAGTATTTACCAGTAACTGGATGATTATTATCATTGTTACACAGGCCGATATTTATAATTAAATCATAATCATAAGATCATTTTAAATCAATGGTTGTGAAATTATGGGAGCAGATTCCACTTGCATTGAGGCCATGTGGTGCTGGCTGGTGGCATAACCAGAAAGAAAAACAACTGTTTTTCCCGAAATGGTTCCAGATTTTATTCACCTCAGCATATATATATACATATATATATATATATATATATGTGTGTGTGTGTGTGTGTGTGTGTGTGTGTGTGTGTGTGTGTGTGTGTGTGTGTGCGTGTGTGTGTCAGTGTAAATAGCAAATTTTCTGGAAAAGTCCCTTTGACCAGTGTTCATTTGACTCTGTTTTAGTTTTAGTTTTAGTTTTAGCCTCTACGTCACCTGGAGGTGGCGGCACATATTCTTGTAGGTTGAATATTACCTATATACACTCTGACTCTGGTGAATAGGGTTTGTTGTGTTATTGTACTTTTCTGAGTATTATTTTGTCCATTCAGTAAGTTTACTCATGTTTTACATCAGTAGTGCACGTTGGATTATTTGTACATTATAGATTAAGATTAAAGATTTTGTAGCCTCTTTATTAGCCGTGTATCAGAATCTGGCCAGTGAATCCTAAATCAGCTGAATCGAGGAGAGTAATCTGGCTAACTTCATTTTGAAAAGGTTTTTAAAAATAATAAGGTTGAATGTGTTTTCAGTATTTTCAAATAGCCTGGGAAAATATCTTCTCAAAATGTTCTCTTTTGCAGAAAATAATTATAAAAATAAACAAATGCTTTAATTTTAAGCAGATGTTTTCATCTCTACTTGAGTAAAATTTCAGCAATACAGCCACTTATAGGAGATTTTGGTACTTTTCCCATTGGCAGTACTGCATCAGTGTATTAAAATATAGCAAATAGCAAACAGTTTAGAAAATGATCTCACATTAATATATTTCTACAAACAAAGCCCATGTAGGCCCACAGCAAATGAACAGAGTTCATTATAGGTCACAAAATGTACTTTTTGTGTGTATCTCAATGTATATTTTCTGTAATCATTGATAGTCATTATATGTTCTTGTGTGTGTGTGTGTGTGTGTGTGTGTGTGTGTGTGTGTGTATGCATGATCTTATGTATACTTTTACAGCATGACTTTTTTGTTATTTCCAAATATTGTCTTTCTTTTTCCTTTCCTTTACACGTTGTTTACCTTAAAGGGATACTTCACCCAAAATGTGATATTATTTCACTTCTCCCCTAGCTGTTATTTTTAGGCAGTTATTTTTCAGAATGTTAGCTGGGGGCAAGTCCACCTCAATGGCAGGAGGCTAACAGTTAGCATCTGGAGCATCCAGCCAGTATCCAGCACTCAGTAACAATGAGAGGAAGATCGCACCACTCCTGTCCTACAGAACGAAATGACATAATATCTGATTTTCAAAATGGGTGAACTATCACTTAAATGTAGATGGATTTATATGCCATGTAAGTAAAAGGTGAAAAGAAAGAGTGAGAGAGACGTTTTCTTCCTACAAGCAACAACAGCAAAACTCCTCAGCCACTGTTAATAAAGCAGGCTGGGTCGATTTTCTGCCTCTATTTTAAAATTCAGTTGGTAAGAGAAGAGGAAAGACAGGAAGCCTGTGAAGCATTGTTCAATAACTACGTCCCCTGGGCTGGAGCTTTGAAATCACAACATGAGAGCTTTTTAGTCGCTATAAGGATACTCTGATTGATTCAGTCATTTGCTATTCACCATGATTTCCAACATATCTGTAATGGCCACATGCAGTTTTGCTTTTCCACAGCTTGGTCTTATCGCCCGTAATGTGGCTCTCTGACTTGTGAGTTCAGTAAGCTCTTTACATTAGCTACAGGTACAGCTTGGGGTTCAAAGGCAAAAGCAATTTAAGTTGTTGATGCGAGCACAATAATCAGTGCATAATTTTGCATGATTCCTCCTTTGATCTTAGATTTAATTAACCATGTTTAATGTATTTGTGACCCTGTGCTTCATATCTAAACCTCTAAAAGTATTTCATATGACAGAATGTTTTCAAAATCCTGCCAAAAACGCTTTAATGAGATTATAATAGGCATAAAAGGCAACAAATTTTATGCTAAAGGTTTCAGCGCATAATAAATAAGTAACTGGAAAAAAAATGGTCATTCTAATTCCCGTGTTTTATTTATTAAGTTAATAAACCACCAATGTTGCATACTTTAAAGCCAAAGTGCTGCCTGTAGCTGTAAGTTACATCTTATTTAGGCTAATCACAAAAGCAATAGACTCCTGCTTTGTAGATGCAACATAAACTTCACA
Organism: Myripristis murdjan; assembly: GCF_902150065.1. Taxonomy (NCBI): domain Eukaryota; kingdom Metazoa; phylum Chordata; class Actinopteri; order Holocentriformes; family Holocentridae; genus Myripristis; species Myripristis murdjan. Next base: position 2,506,250 of record NC_044002.1, read on the forward strand.
AAATTAATTGTCGTGCTCTGCTGAGCCTGTGACCCAGTTCTCTCACTCAAGGCTTCCAGCAGACAAACAAATAAAAGTATTTCTTGCAAGTAGTTCTGGCTTGGCTTCGGTAACCAATCAAGCCTACAACTGAGTCATTCCACATGCTTGGTGCAAGCAAATGGTACTGCTATTGAACAAGTTATATTTGAACAAAATACAGCAGTTTCAGCCCTATTTTACTATTGTGAATGGACAAATCTCGCATTGTTCCGCTGGAAATTGTCATGCAGAGATAATATGCTGACTTAATAATGATTCACTGTGTTTTTCTGTGTCAGAAAGAGCTTAGCAGAGAGGAGGCAGCCAGTACTGAAGGATATCTTATGCTGTGCACGCTGGTTGTGAGAGCCTTTGTTTGTGGTTTTCTTTTAAGTCGCTGGAAAGAATTCCAAAGCCTTGTCACAGAATAAAACTACTCCAACATCAAGCGGCATGTGATTAGATTTCTGCCAGGTGAAATGTATAAGAAGAAGCAGTGCTTGTTACATTGCTGTGCTCCATGCATTGAGAATTAAGAAAAGGTTATGTTTGAGTTTTATGCTTTAACTGTATTATGTTACTAACAGGGATGTACAACTCGCAAGTCAAGTGCTTTTGTTGAAAATTACAGCAAAAACGAGAAATCCGATAGGCCGGCGATGTAACACTATAATTGAAGCTGCTGACATGATGCTGCTGTAGCAGTGACCAAACAGTGTCTACAACCTCTCTGCCTTCCTCACAGGCTCTCTGCCACATAATAATAGCTTAAGGCAGTCTGTAGAAACAGCAGAGGGCGGCAGCACCATCTATGCTATACAACACCCAAATGGAAAAAGGCTGGGGCCAGAAGCATGACAGGAATATACAATGAAGCGCATTAGATTTGCAAACAGTGAAGTTCTTGGGAAAAGGTTACGCATAATATTGAAGGGCTTGGAAATAATGTCGGGTATTAAAGGTCCCGTATTATTCAGTTCCCATGATTTTGTTTTCAAATCTGCTGTGGTTCAGGATAACAATAACGGTTCTTCATGATTTTTTGTTGAACTGAATTAGTTCAACTGAAGGAATTTGCAGACTATATCCTCACAATACCAGGTTGTGATTGGCCTCCAACAGAAACTCTTTTAATTGAAGGAAGATAAAGCTGCTGAATGGAGCTTTTATGGCTGATTGGCAATAATATGTCAGTAATGTTTTAGTGAGGGGAGCCAATCACAAGGTCGGATTGTGAAGCCTTTACTGAAATCTAGAGAAAAAAAAAAAAAAAAGGATTTTTAACCCCTTTAGACCTGCCTCTTTTTATGCCTATTGTGCTATCCCCAAATGCAAAAGTTTATAACAGAAAAACTGCAAGACCAAAATACATGCATAAGGCAACATCCTCTAGTTTCATTTAGTATGCGGTTAAAACACAACCTATAAAAATGATTTGTTTTGGTTCTTCTCTTCAGTAAGTCATATCTGAATAGCAATAACTAGGCCAAACTTTATGGGAACGGGTGAGTTTTTAGGTGTCCCCACACCCTAACCCTAATCTGGTCCTCTGCTGATCTGGTGGATTTTAAATTCACTCGCTCAAACAATATATACTGTATATTGTATATACTATCAAACAATGAACATCTTTGATAAAGCATATAAGTAAATACAAGAAAATCTGAGTTCCTTTCATATGGGACCTTTAATGCAGAGTGCCTCAGCTGCTTCACTGCTCTGCGAGCACAGTAGAAGAAATCAGGATGTTTGGATCTATATTTCATTCCAAATCCTCAAGGTCGATGAAATTTAATAAGTTCATCTCCAATATAATGTTGCAAAATTCAAATTGTCAGGCAGGTTTTTGTATCGTGTGGGGAAAAAAAGTAAATGTAATTATCTATTGACAAGTTCACACATTTCCCTCAAATCCCCTGATTTTCACAGACACAGTTGTCTATCCATACTGTAGCAGCAGCACAGCTCTTTGGCAACAGCTACCCAGTTCTAAGTTTGAGGATTTAATATGAATGAATTATTAATCACTATAATTCAATCATCTCAATCTGATTGTTCTAAATTCCCTTAAGTGTTGCCAAGCCATTTCATATTAAACCAAACAGACAGTTTGTAATCAACTGGCTTTAAACAGTCTGACGGGCAAATTCATTTATCAGATGGATATTTCCCTAGGTGGAGGATCAGCTTTAGAAGCTGTTATTAGCTATGATCCAGAGCAGGAGGGAAGGGAAAACTCCTAAACAAAAGACCTCATGCTGGTAATACCAGATCCAGTGGTGCAGCATCAAATCAACAATTCATATAGCTTGTTGAATTTGCATTGCTTATGACTAATAACAACCAATGAATTATGTTAAAAGAATCATGCATTCATGTACATTGCCTCCTTTGTTGCTTTTTTCCTATTACTGCTCATTCCTATTTGCCTAAACATAAATGTGTACATATTTAAAGGGATAGCTCACCCATTTTGAAAAATGTGATATTATGTAACTTCCCCCCAGCTGTTCTGTAGGACAGTAGTGGTGCTATCTTCCTCTGGACATGGACTAAGGCAGTTAGTTCTAAGAATATTAGCTGGGGGGAAGTCCGGCTCAGTGGCAAGAGGCTAACAGTTAGCATTTGGAGAATCCAGCCAGTATCCAGCACTCAGTAACAATGAGAAGAAAAAAAAAGTGAAACCCAACAAAATGGTCAGAAATAACCCTTTAAGTACAACAAAAGCAAAACATAATCTAACCTTTCATACTGTTTAATTAAAGTGATAATCTGTGAGATTCACATTTTTTCATTAATATTTGGTGACACCTGTAGTGTACAAGTTTTAATGATCTGGCTGTTGGCTGAACCACTAGTGTATGTATCAATCTGCAATAGAAAGCAATAAAACAAACAGTTAACTAGATGAAGTGTTGATAATTCTGCATTTTCCCCCTTTCAGTCACTTTTTAGGCAAAAAAAAAAAAAGAAAGAAAAAGAGAGGAATGAGCCTGGTGTCACCACAGACAGGGAGAGAGATACTCGCACACAAGGGATCAAGCTGTGTATGGCCATTACTGTTCATTATGACTCCAGTATACAACAAGTCTGCACTTTTGGGTGCCTATAACCTGCATAACCTGGAGCCTGCAATGAAAAGGCCTTTGCTGTTTTAGTACAGCAGAGAATGAAGCATATGACCAAGTTAAAAATGCAAGCCTGAGATTTGTCATTGTTCCCACTAGTACCATTCTCAGCCACTAGAAGGCATTAGGTTGTTTCTATGCCATCTACTATGAAAGCTCTGAGATCCAGGCCTGCCTCCTGACACTGCTCCTTGTTTGAAGTTTCCATTTTCTTTCTTTTAAAACAAAGAAATTAGGTAAGACAGATGTTTTGAGGCCTTACTCACTTTTTCACACCAAGATATCCTCAACATGGACCAGTCTTCACCATTAATCACATGCTTTTAATTTGTCACCGGGCAAATTGTTGTCAATTAGTGGAGCCTAATTATGGTTGCATTAGTTAATGGCTAATTTGCATGTAGATATATCTGGTGAAGTGGCAATCTGAGAGAGCAACATAAAAAAAAACATGATTACCAGATTTTCATGATTTAATCAAATGAAAAGATCAGATAATGTTATGCAGACACTGGTTTGGTCATAGACATTTGTCAGGTCCTTTAGATTTGATGACCTATGATTTAATCAAATAAAAGAATTAAGAAAATACACAAATCAAAATCTGAAACAAAAAGTTGAGAAAGGTTAAAAGCAGCAGGTGTAATCAGTAATATATGCTGTAACTTATTTTTTGGGCTTTATACAAACAATCATGACTTACACTTTAAACAAGACCCCTGCGCGCGCGCACACACACACACACACACACACACACACACACACACACACTTATTAAATACTTATTATGTTACTTATTAAATATTTGTAATTTAATTTTATATTTAATGCAATTTTAATACATTTTGTAGTTTCTGGTTTATTCTTGCAATTAATATTAGAGAGATGATTGGTGGGAATTAATTCTACTTTTTAAAATATATATATATTTTAATAATATGTCTTATTAAGCAATTTCAGTCATTTTTTTGCTTTACTGTAGTAATCCATCAGTACCACAGTTAAACCATGGTTAGGAGTAATCATTGTTACAACTAAGTTCCATAGTAAAATTTTGGGTACTACATCAAAAAACGCAGCTTGAACAAATCCAGAGTGAATCGTCACCACAGGAAAAGAAGGTAAGAAAACATAAAGATATTATAGTAGAAAGGTAGCTCCCACAATACAACTACATTTGTCATACGTGGAGCTGCTGCACACATTGCAAAGAAGTAAAACAAACTGAGAAAATAAAAACCAAGGGAAACCAAACCAAATAAATGAGAAAATAAATTAACATATTCAAGGGTAAAGTAAATTTGCCACTTGCTGACTACCGTGATTGACTTTCACTGGGCTTCTTTTAAATGATTATGAATGCACCCCTGTGGGCTTAGTGGATCTGACGTAGTGCACTAATACTACCTCATTTGCAATAATCACCGATGTTCAACATCCCTTCATGGGCGGTGATCAATAGCTTATCTACGCTCGCAGGGGAGACACTGGCTTTGATTCCCCTTACAACTCTGAAGTGCAATTCTGCACCGGTCCTGCTGGGCACTGAGGCCTGAGTCGGCTTGCACTGAGCCCATTGGCTGTTCCTGACTTCAGAGAGCGCCCACTGAGAGGGTTCCCTCATACAGTGCAGCTGGGCCCCTCCATCTTATCAGCTCACTGTAATTCGCTCAACCCAGCAGGCAGGCAGGCCCCCTTTTGTAAGTTCATGGACACCCTGTGATGGTGATGTTCCACTCTAACTCCATGAATTTTGAAGAGAAAACCTGGTTACAGGCTATACTCAAAGATGAATGTCAGTTAGGATAAAACTAGACTGCCACATTAGGGCTATAGTGTGTTTGTCAGTATTAAATATCAGATTCCTCTCTGACCACAGATGCATAAAAACAATCTGTAAAACCTCACACTATTTTCTTTTCTTTCATGGAGCTGCTATACATTTAAAGAATTTGATTTGTATGGGTTTTAAAGGAGACGTTAAGTGTCTCTTCTGCCTTGGAAAAATAAACTATTGTAAGTTTTTGGAATATGAGTGTCAATATTGGCAGCTTCAGTGCAAAATATTAGTATCGGCCTTCATAACCACCTTTTGGTTGAATTCTAGTGATAGCACTATATTTTTTTAAAGGGCTTTAAAGAACCCTTGCTTCATTCAGCCTTGCATTTTGACAGTTTTGGATGCCCTATTCCTTTCACATTATACAGGTTTCCCTTTTTTGTAGTGCCAAGTCTTTCCATTTTCTCATCGCCAGCTGGTCAAGGGTCTCCTGCTGCCGCTAGGGCCCCTTGCTCACTTCCTACTTTCTCCAGCACCTGTTCCTATTTGGCAAGACAGACTAGGATCCTGAGAGCTTGGAGACAAGCCATCTGCTCCCCAACTCTGCACCATTTTACCCTCAGTCCCTCGAGTCTCTGTGTGCATCCCAATTTCTTACAGCTTTGAAACACACAGCAGCACTGAAATCAAGTAAGGGCTGTGATGGATTGGCTGGCAAATCCCAAAATCACCATATGAAGGGGGAAGTCTGTACAGTGAGTCCAACATTTCATTTGTCCCATGCATATAAAATGATGAGCAACCGGGATTTACATCTCAAATCCTGAAGGTTAACTGTCAAACACCTTTCATTTTATTATCAATCACAATACTAACGCTGTAAAATTTTGGTTATTTTTTATTATTATTGTCTTATTCTAAAAGACAATGTTCATCTCGGTAATTGTCTCCATTCATTTAGTCCCATTAAAGTTTCAGGAAGCATACACACACTAAGTAATTACTTCTGGCCACAAGCAATGGCACATTAGCAACATAAAATGCTATTAAATGATAATATTACATCAATTTCAATCTAACTTCCTGTATGAGAAGTGAGTTATGATTGTGTAATCATTTTTGCATCTTTCTTGATTTATTCATTCCTTCACTGATTAAAGATGCAGGAATTTTATCCAGCTTTCCTGCATATGGTTTATAACTTTTGGAAGATGAATAATATACAATTTTAATAACTTGGGAATAATTTTAGGGAATAATTTTACAGTTATTAAAACAATTGGCTGCTCTGGAATATTTCATCTGAAGATATTCAACAAAATTGCAGCTACCGAAAAACAGATTAACATGTTTAATGTTGAACAACAAAGGACCAGTTGCATTTGTTTTTCTAAAAATAATTGCTACTAACCATTACAAAGTAGCACGACACCATATGAATGGAACACAATGTGCTCTAGTGACAATATAAAACTCTTAATACAGTTGCAGGATGATTACAAACAGAAACTACTCAGTTTTAACTGCAAGAAGTGGCACATTAGCTGCATAAAATGCTATCAAGTCATATTATTACATCAGTTCCAGTCTAAACTTGTATGGAATCATTTTGCCAAAATGCACCAATTTTAGGTACCGGATCAGCAGAGTCTAAGAACCAATTAAACCAAAGAGCTCATTTCTCACCAAAGGAAAAGATACAATACGAAATAAGTTGACAAAAAAGATTTATTGCATACATTCCATTAAAAAACAGGTATGCATGTCACCGCTGATTCCCCTCTGGTATTGTGCGTGAACTTTGGAAGAAAGGGGTGGGCTGTGTATGCAGTTTGAGGGTGGAGCTAGAGGAAAGATGGCAGGATTCATCCTCTGTGTAGCATGAATGTGCCTACCAAATTTCATGGCAACGTGCCCAGAGGGCTTTAAAATATCACCCTGGCCTTGTGGCCTAATGGTGGTGCCATAGCAAAGGTCATGGTGACACTAAAAGTGGCACACTGCGTGCTCTTGGTAACATGATGTGCTCATCAGATTTCAAGAGGAGTCTTCCATTGGGGAGTATGAATGCACTGTCACTCCAGTCTTTACATTGCTTAACATGTTGTATACAACTTTCCATTTTGGCATGAAGTTGATGCTAGAAGGAAGGGGTATAAAGTCACCAAAATTGACAGGGTTGATTAATGTGATCACCAAATCTCCTGGCAGTCCACCCAGCGGATTAGATATGTTGGGATATGGATGCTGATCAGACATAGATATGGATGGAGTTCACAAGTGTCAGCTAAACATTGAAAGCACCTTTAAGCACCGTTTATGATTTTGAGAATAATATTAACATCTTTTCATTGTTTCTCTGTGTTTTCATCTCACTCACTGTCTCTCCCTCTCATCAAAGAGACATCCAATGTTGTGTGACCATGGAAAGAGCAGAATAATGGCATCTGTGCTCTGCACAATGTGTGTTGTACAGTCTAAGCTGATGACTTCTTCCAATGTTTTTATATATATATATATATATATATATATATATATATATATATATATATATATATATATATATATATATATATATATATTAATATTCTATTTCATTTTATATATATATATATATATATATATATATATATATATATATATATATATATATATATATTTTAAACTTCATTTCATTCTGTTTTAACTTTTAGACTTAAATAGCTGCAGCTATTTTTAAATGTGCTTTATACATAAATAAGAATTGAATTGACTCGACTAGAATTGTTTACAAAATGCTGTTGAAAAAAGATTGTTTGTGTATTAATACTGCAGTTAAATGATTGCTGTTTTAATTTGTTCATAAAAAGGTTATGAAAGGTAAGCTGTTATTATTGCCTACAACTCCCATGGTCACGGGGATCTGGTTGAGTGCGCATGACTGAAAAGGTGGGGCGCGCAAATCACGGATATACCGCTATGTAAAATGGTGGCATGAAAGAGGCTTGTTCAAAATAATAGACCTGACAAGTTGGCGGTGAGCAGTACCTGCAGCTGAAATCCATTCAGAGATAACAGTTTGTGATCGGAACTTCCATTCCAGAAAAGGTACGTCATGAACGAAGAATTTAAATGAAAACAAATGCCCGCGACACAGCCAGTGCACGTAATGCTAACTAGCTAGCTTCCCAGCGGTTAGCCACCAGCTAGCTAACGTATGGGCCCTGTCTGTGGCCGAGACAAAGTGCAGTTTCATGGCATGAACCTGTCCGGAGAAAACCCAAAGAGGAATCATAGTTCGTCGACCGTGTTAATTTGTCTTTGTGAGTGGTGATATTTGCGTATTTAGCCAACAATTTTCTCCCTCGTTTTGGACTTAGTAAACGTCAGTTAGCTAGCATTTTTGTAGATGCTAGGAAGAAATTCTTGTTTGCTAGCTAGTCGGCCAACTTGATGGTGTCTTGCCGCCACCACTGACTTGGCTGTGTTGCCATGTGTAGTAAGTTAAGCTTAATTTACATGGCACTAAATTTGGTATGGCATAATAGCTATACTTGCCTGGAGACGGCCACAGAAGCGTGGTCTAGCCGTCCCTGTCACACCATTTATTCGGCTAGCATTTAGCTGTGACACTAACGTCAACGCTATATAGCAGCGTTAGCTTGATGTGACTGAGAACATTATGCTGCTTCATTCTGTCTTGGTTTGACCAGCGTAGAATCATACATATAATAACAATGCTACTCGACCAAATTTTCAGGCTAACACATTAAACTATAAACCTGTTTTCCAAGTCTTAACGTTGCAGAATGGTCATTCGGTAACATGGTTTAGTAACGAGGTTTGGATGCTGTCTGTGTGTACTTCAAGCAGAAACTTAACTAAAGTTAGCATAGGAATGGCAAACCATAATTTGTGCCATAGAGTATATGCGCTATTTTCCAATTACCACAAGTCATTGGTGCAGCTGACTGTTGTCCATTGTCAGTTACTGTAGCAACTGAAGTAAATGATCTGTTCAAATATGATGGTGGTTCTGTGAGTTGACTATTGTCTGTTACACAGGTGGTGTGATGGCGAAGAGGATTGCTGATAAAGAGCTAACGGACAGGAACTGGGATCAGGAGGATGAGGGAGAGGAGGTGAATTGCAATCCAACACTATCACATAAATCTAGCTCTACACTAAAGACGATAGTAAAAGCATATGCATTTTAGCTGGAATTGATTTTGTAAAGGGTTTTGATTTTGGTTATTTATTTATTTAGTGAAGCACTTCTAGTTTAGCAGAAAGACCAAGAATGGCTTGCGAAGGTAATTAGTCCTCTGTGAAAACAGCCAAGTTATGGTTCCGGATGATGCCATAGCTACACCTGCAAGAAGAACAGCATAAACCTGTAAGAACTGTGATTAATCTGGTTGGCTGCTTTGGGTTTCCTTCCAAGTGTTTGATTGATTTCAGCCCATGGGGAAGACAACATAGAGCTGGCCTAACAGAGACACGCAGAGCAGTTTTGCAAATATATTAATGTTAAATTGTACGTAGGGCTGGGCGATTTGGACAAAATCAAATATCACGTTATCTTTGAGTTCACAGAGACAAATGGAAAGATCCCGGGTGTTCGCAGTGGTTAGGTAGTAACCTCCAGGTGAATGCAAGGTGCTCTTCAAGTCAAACAGATGATCAACTAGAGAAGAGAAACCCCATGGGCTCACTTCAGACACACTCACATCGAGCCAAGGTTGTTAGTTAAAATGCCTTTATCAGTTAGGGCATATCCACGCCATTTTAATAATTGCCATAATGCAAACGACAGCCTTCTGAAAGTGGAGGGCATCGAGTCTAATACTCAGTCTATCAGGGGTGATGATCATCTCAAAAAATTAGTTCAGAGAGAGATTTGAATTTTTCTAAATGAGGAAATAGACCTTTTTTGTAAACACTGTTTGATTTTATAACCACTATACCAGTTCCGTTCTATATGGTCTACTTGTTACATATATTTTGACTAATGGTTGTGTATATGTATATATGTATCTTTTTGGTGTATGATATACTGATGCAGTTTGTTCCTCTTTAACTGATCACAAAATCTTTGACCCAGTACCTCTATTGATATTGTGACAGCATTGAAGGGATGACTGTTGGTGCTTTCATAAAATATTTACACACAAGATTTTTGCCAAATAATCATCATTAACGTTGATATGATGATCAGTCAGGTACAGACAAATAATAAAACAGGTAGGACAGTCTAATAAGTACAGAAAATTGCATTTTTTTTTTTTACTGGAATGCAGCTTTTAAAGCCAGTTGAAAACATAACTTATGTCATAACAATATTAGAATATCTTAAATCCCAGTCGACATCTAGTTTCATATCACAATATCGATAAAATATTGATATCATCCAGTCCTAATTGTACAACACTTCATCTTGAAATTGAATTGCCAGATGTCAGTGATGTCATGGTGAAAAATATCCCAAAATGTAAGTGTGGACACCAGCAGATGTGTCCAGCAGTAGACTCTCAGCTACCAGGGAATATCGGGAATATAGACTCAGCTACTATGTAATGTAAGAGATGTGTAATGAAGGAATAGTAAATAATCATGCACATCCCCAGTACACTTCTTACTGCCATCTAGTGTTTGGTGGGCTCTAGACAGACCCAATGCAGCAGAACTATCAATGCTCACAAAGCTGTGGACAACTACAGTGAAACTATGGTGACTCTTGGACATAGAACCATAAATCAGCCTTTAGTAAAGATGTCAAGTTTGAAACTTTTGAAACGTTTCACACAGTTTGGATACTTTCAAAACAGTGTTTCAAAACTTTTCAAACCTCCTCCCTCAGCACTAATAATGAAGCTGTCAGCTTTCTATTTTAACACAAATAAAATAAAAGTTATGAAATTAATTTTCTACTGTGGGACAGTAAATCGGAAAAGCAACTTATCTCTATTTTATTCAAATCTTGATGTATTGTCCTTTTTGCCTTTTTGATAGTGAAACACAAAGCCATGCAATTGCATGAATTGCATTTCTGTTATTTTGAGTCATGAAAAAGAAAAGCGACATGGTTGCTTTGTTGCTTTCAGCAGGATCAGATTACATTTACATCAGGTCAGGAAGTAATGCTCTAATTCAAAATAAAATCCACTGCAGTGGCGATGCTTAAAACTTTTTTGGATGACAGCTTTTACTAGTCTTAATATGTAACATTCAAGAACAAAGGTAAAGCTTATACATTCACCCTGTTCTTTTTTCTTTTTCTGGCAAACCCACCTGTTCGTTTACTTTTGGATCACAGGGTCCAGATTTGTGATGTTCCACCACTTGTATAGCTTGTGGTTTTGCCACATAGAGTAAGACATCAGTCATGTGACTGAGGCTTGGAAACACTTGTCAAACTTATTCTGAAACAGGAGGTGTCCTAACATGTCTTCCGTTTCAAACTTGACATCTCTACTTTTCTACATTGAAGTGACTTGCATGACAGCTCCTCAAGTTCCCATTTTTGTGTGTCAGGGTACATCCTGGGCCAGTTTTATATGCACACTAGCTAAGCAGGGTATCTGGGTTGTATTATGTGTGAAAGGACCATACTGGTCAGTATTAATGCTCTTTTTTTATCTGCTTAGAAATTGGCTTTTATTTACAGTATTGTAAATATGGAAAACAATATCTTTAATCAAAACTTTGTGTCCAGTGTCTACAAAATATTTTAGTTAAAAGTTACAGATATTCAAGAGTATTTTTTTTTTTTTTACTTTGAAGTGAAACTGAAAGTGAAGTCACTGCAATTCAGAGGTACAGAATGACAAGTCTCAGAAAGTGTTTTATTAACTCGCAATGTTGATTCACAATGTAATGATGCTCAACAGGCAGGGACCTTTTCAGTTGCAAGTGAAGATGTGTTGAAGAACCGGGCAATAAAGAGAGCCAAGCGTCGGAACATTGGAGCGGAGGTAATAGCATGGAAATATCCACACACACTTGAACTTTATTGTGGAGTTTTATTTCAACATCTGTATGTGGCAGTGAATGAACACTGCCACATACAGATTTTCCCATTAAAAATCAATGTTTTTAAAAAACTACAAAATATAGGTTTGCAGGTCTCCACAGTCAGTCAATCTAACAATGATCTTCAGCTGAGAATATGGTGTCAGGAGGCCTCAACTAGGCATAGGCGGTGTAGGTAGAGTAGAGCAAGGTCAACTGGACTTGATAGTAGATTTCAGAAGATGTTTTGCTTCTCCTCCAAGAAGCTTCTTCTTAGCTATAATCCCCCCAGTGTCTTGGTTGTAAATGATTTGTGTTTTCTTTGTTTTAGAGTGAGAGTGGTGGAGCCTTCAAAGGTTTTAAAGGATTCTCTGCGTCCTCAACAGCAAGTGGAGGCTCAACTACAGCATTTTCTGGTTTTGGGAATGGCGCTGGCTTTAAGGGCCTCACTGGCCTGACCAATGGAAACAGCATCAGTCCAGCCTTTGGTGGTTTCTCCTCCCCTGTGGCAACATCCACCACTACCCCCGGTGAGGCCAGCAAGTTCAGCTTCCACTGTTGCAGCAAATGCCACTGTTGCATGGTATTTGTTGGTTAACACTAATGCGACTTTGTCTTTTCAAACTGGATTGTGACCTGGTTTAGCCAGTGTCATTTTTGTATTTCCCTTACTCTTATTTGGCTCCAGGGTCAGGCCCTCTTTGAAAAGGAGCATCAGCATGCTGTCGGCTGGTAGCAGCGCACTGTTGACATGTAATTGAGTTGAAAATCTCTTCCATTGTTAAGGGCTGGGGTTTGGTATTTGAGGCTAATGGAGCTGAATCAGCGGGGTGCCGTATATTTTTGTATGGCTGCTCTTTCATTTCACGTCATGTTGCTTGAGGGCAGGATGACAGGGCTGCTGTGTTCCCTGCCTGTGGGGGAGGGGTGCTGCTGTCATAGCTTAACCCCCACTCCCATTTTTCCTCCCTTACAAACACGGGGCCATCTTCCGTCTCTCTCACTTCTAGCTGTGTGTGTTGTCAGAGTAACAGTCTTCCTTCATTGCCTCTCTTCCTCTTAGGTTTAACATTCAATGGCCCCACCTCCACCAAACCCACTACTGACATCACAAGCAAGCAGACCAATGGCTCCACCCTGAGCCTGACTCAAAGCTCAGGCTCTTGCAGCAGCAGTATCAGCAATAAGGAGTACAGCCGACAGCTCACTGCACTCAACTGCTCGGTGCGGGACTGGATCACCAAGCATGTGAATGACAACCCTCTGTGTGACCTAAACCCCATCTTCAGGGATTATGAGCAGCACCTGGCCAGCATTGAGAGGAAGTATGGGGCCGGCTCCACTGCGCTGGCTGACGGAGGCTCAGAGGAGAAGCAGGGGGGGATCCTGCCAACCACGTCGGCCCCCCCTTCCTCCTCCTCCAGCAGCACAGCGGCTCCAGCGCCAGCCTCCGCTTTGTTCTCCTTTGGCAAGGACAAGGAAGGTTCGGCCCAGGACAAAAGCAGCACCGCTCCGCTCCCGGCTGGTGTCACGTTTAACTTTGGTCAGAAGGTGGACAGCTCAGTGCTGGGCTCCTTAGGGGCCACCACCGCCGCCGCCACCCCCAGCTTCTCCCTATCCTCTAATGCCTCCTCAAGCCAATCCTCTCTATTCGGAGCTTCAGGCTCTACAGCACCCTTCTCCTTCTCTGGAACAAAAGCCGAGACTGCCCAGCCCACAGGTACACTATCATCAAGAATCAATGAATTTGATCATGGTTTTGTTATTTTGTGCCCCAAAATAGACACAGGAACACTGAAATGATGCTTTTTGACTTGGGTACCAGGTAGACTAATAATTTCTCAGTTCATAACAGGTTTTTGCTTCAGCCAGTACAGAAGGGTCTTTAATCTATGTTGTATCAGTATGAAAATGACTCCATAAAAATAACTCCATAAAAGAAGTTTTGTTAGCATTTATCTGCATTTGATGGTAAGAAATTACGAGTTCTTTTATGAACAGACCATATAAAAAAATTTTGCAGTCTATCCTGGCATATTTTTAAGTAAACTGTGCTGTCGCAACAGTTAAGGTGAGGTTAAAATTGGTCTGTTTTGCTCAGTTATGAAATGACGTAGAGCAGGTGCAAAGTCCAGTTCTATTAATAATATTATTATGATTAAAATATTGTTTGGGAACTTTAAGTGTGTATTAAGTGTATTAAGTATTAAGTGTGTGTCTGTAATAAGTATTGTATTATGGACATCCAATTGCTATAATATGTGAAAACTTTGTCCTGCCAGCTCACACTTTATTATACCATGTAGTCCTTGATAATGTGCTGCTTTTACTTAACGGTAAAAAGTAAGTGCAGGCGTCATTTAATGGTACATATTTGCTCTGTAGAGGAGAATGGAGACGAGGAGTCAGATGAGCCGCCCAAACCTGAGGTCCGGGAGATCAAGGAGAAAGATGCCTTCTATTCAAAAAAGTAGGTCTGGCTTTTATGAACCATTCTGATAGGAGCCAGCAAGTGATTGATTTGTAATCTATTAAGTATTTTCTCCAATCAGTGTAATACTGAATTACAGCCCTTCATATCCAACTCTCATCTAACCAGGCTCCAGTCGGTAATCTGTAGCTGATGTTTGTATTTAAATGTTTATTTCACTTATTTGAGCTAAATTATGTGATATAAATGTGTGGTGGCCATTATCAAATTGCAGCCGTACTTCCAGTCAGTTTGCTAATGTAATCCAAGAGAAAAGTTGGGCTCCAGCAAGCAGGAGTACAACCACAAAAATAGTATCCAAGTACAAAGTGGACGGGCGCCACGCTGTCCATTAAAACTAATTAATTTAATGGCAGTATATTAACTTGAAACTTCAGCCAAGGAGGCCTTGATCAGACAGTAATCTAATCCGGTCATTTACTGGATGCTAAAACCCACATTTGGCTTTATTGAAACCAGATATGTTCATTTTTAAAACTGCTTTTCCAAAATGCTTTGTGGATGCTGGATGCGTGCTGGATATGGTGATGTAAGTATCCAGACCCATCCAGCTGACATGCCAAAGTCAGCACCCAAACTAAATCTGTGGGTTTATTCCACCAGGCTGAACAAAACAGAAGATTCTGATTTTTTTGCGAGCAAGCTCCAATAATTTGATGATGTATAAATGTGTTAGAAGTGGGTGTATGAATTTGTTAAATGAGTGGATTGTGAAACCTGAAGCCTCTGGTTAAATCACTGTTGTCATGACTTGCCTGTGCTCCTGTCAGGTGTAAACTGTTTTACAAGAAGGAGTCTGAGTTTAAGGAGAAAGGAGTGGGAACTCTGCACCTGAAACCAACGCCAGAGGGAAAAACCCAGATGATAATTCGTGCCGACACCAATTTGGGTATGTTGGTACTACCTAACATTAGAGGAGGAGGAGGAGGAATGTTGACAAATCTAACCCACACATGCAGCTGCTTTGTATTTGAGATTTTAACTGACACTGACAAAAAAGGCAGTTTCAGCTACATGAAACTGGCAAATGCGTTTATATGTGTGTGTTTGTGTAACTGTAAAGTTCTTGTAGGTAATATGCATAAATCTTGTAGCAACAAATTTACACATAAACACACACACATATGTACACACAGAGGCAGGTCAGAGTTGAAAAATGAGACAAACAAAATAAGACAAATGCCATAGGACTGGTTGTAATGTAGGATTGATTTTCTTAATATTTAATCATCATTTTCAGGTAGCTCAATCAGTTCACAAGTTACTTTGACAGGTCGACTGATTTGACAGGTCTTGATTTCTTCTTTTGTTCCTGAAAATCACACGTGCAACTTTGTGAATCCTGCAGATTCCCAGTATGGATTCTTAACATTGATGCTTGAATGTCATAGGGTCATGTGTGTGAAAAGTTTTTGTGGCACTAACATTTTTTTAATTTGTTATTTATATTTATAAGTGGTGCATTTCAGCTGCAGGATGCTAACCCTTTGCCAGGGTTACTGGATCATTTGCATGGTCAGCAATAAATATGCTCAGTAGCACTGGTATTAGCTAGTGTAGATTTACCATCTGGTCCAACCATATGAACACATAATATCATTAAAAAAAAATAAAAAATACACACACATAAGGAAATCTCAGTTATTCCATTGAGGTAGAGACTTACAAATGGTTCTTATTTGATAGATGTACCTTAGTGGAGCTGCAAGCTGTGATCTTTATTTATTTATTTGTTTGTTTGTTTGTTTTGTTTTAGCATTTACAGTAAAAAAAAAAAAAAAAAGTGTTTCGAGATTATTTGTTTTTTATGATTTTAGCAGATTGACAAGGTGCTTGTGAAGCAAAATAACTGAATTCTGTTTGATGCGTTGATGTGTCACAGTGGCTTTGTCACCAGGGTTGAAAGGCATGCAGGCACCTTGTGGTCTCTCTTTTTGTTTTGTTTTTGTTTAGCTTCCTAACCCGAATTGAACAGAATTTCACAGTAGTCCACAGGCTTAAATTTGATCCAATTCAGAGGCAAAATGAGAACAAAAAAAAGGAGTCAAGAATGTGAAGTAATGTCCAGCGCCCGTTCCAGTGTCCATTTGTCACTGTGAAGGTGCTGATTACATAAGGCATGTTTCCAGCAGCAGCAGCAGGAGTGAGCAAACTGGGGGTTTCTCTTCTTAAACTGGGTCATGTTTGTTCTGCTGGCTTGATGGGAGCTTATCATTACAGGCTGCTCCCTCTAGTGGCCATTTAGCAGAACTGCTACCTTTACACCCTCAGACTCACAATTAAACATATCTAACGGTTGCCATTATCTTACAGTTTTTACATTCTGTGTTAAATTTAACCACAGTTCCCTTCCTTTTTTTTTTTTTTTTTTTTGATGACTTGTGTGCTGACCTTGTCTTTGTCATCATTAGGGAACATATTGCTGAACATCATAGTGCAAGCCTCCATGCCTTGCTCCAGAATGGGAAAGAACAACGTCATGGTGGTGTGTGTTCCCAACCCGCCCATCGATGATAAGAACCCCACCAACCCCGTCCCGCTCCTCATCCGAGTCAAGACTGCCGAAGACGCTGACGAGCTCCACAAAATCCTGGAAGAGAAGAAAGCTTAAAGCCGCAGCACCATCCCAGCCCAGGCCATGACCTTTTTAGCAGCCCCCCCCTACCACCACCACCACCACCTCCCCACCTCCTCAGATCCTCCCTGCTGTTAGACGCCACAGGTCCGGACTCAACCTGCATGGCCACACACCAACCTCATGGTGGTTTTACTCCCACATGCACACACACATTTGTACTAAAGTCATCCTGATAATCCTGCGCAAATCAAATGTTTTAATGTGCATGGCATACATCACAGCTTTTCAGTTTCTCACAAAAAAGTATTGGTGGTTATACTGTGAAACGTCAGTGGGATCCACTGTCTCACACCATTGCTGTAATGGTGTGAATCTTATTTAGTTTTTGTTTTGTTTTTAACCACAGATATCTGAATTGGATTTGTCTCGCAGAGGCAAAGAAGTTGAAAAGCAGGTCACTCTCTTGGATTCAGCAACATTCCTTCTGGTTAGAATACTGCTGCTGTTTTATTTAAAAAAGTGCGAGAAACGGGATGATATATTAATCTAAATGTTTAATTATACTGTTTTTTGATTTGGTTCTGATTGTCAGGTGTGGAATGATTGCAAGTATGAGTTGGAGCATGTTCAGTCTGAATGTTTTCTACTTGCGATGATCGATTTTTCAGGAGACATGAATATGTGAGGAGTGCGCTGATGTGTGCATTTACTTAAGCATCCATCCTTATGACTCAGTTTTTGGGGAAACTAACCTCCAAATAAAGGTCCAGTCAATTTGGTTTTACAAATTAAAATATTTCCAGTAACAGTTGATTTTTCTTTCTTTTCTTTTCTTTTTTTTTTTTTTTAAGTGTAGAGGACTTGGTTGGTGTTTCCCACCTCTACACCCAGACTTGATCTCCTGCGAGTGTGTCGAGTGTTGCTCTAGAACTATTTATTGTATGGGCAGAATTTGTACTCTGGTAAGTGACTGAACCCGTTGCAGCTACCACTCATGGAATATGTGTGTGAATGTTTGCCCTACTTTGTAAGAGCTTCTGAAAGGTTGTGCAAGGGAAGTATGTGACAAACCCTTTTTTTTTCCACATGGCAATCTCTGTAAACATGGGTGTCCTTGACTTTGTTCTTTTTCCAAGTGTCCTTTGTGTGGCCTTAGGTGACGGCCTTCTAGACGAGGCATGTTGTCATCGGCGTCTGATACATTTGTAAAGCCATTTATTGGGGAATAAAAGGAAACAACCAATCATCTGTTTGGTGTTTGTAGTGGTTTTTATTTCTGCCTCAGCCTGGGTGTCGGCTGGTCCTCTAAAAGTCAGTCATTCAGTTCCCCAGTTTGCATGTTTGTTTGTTTGTTTTTTCCCTGTGGTCTTGGTGAGGCTAAGCAGTGATTCTGCATGTTTAGCATCATGTCTACAAGCTGTATAAACTTCACATCTCTGCTAATCCTTTTCCAAAGCAAGCAGTCGTCTTTTAGACCTCCTGTATCATTTCTCCTCCCTTTTCTCCAGTCATTGGTTTCCACTCATTGCACTATGATATGAAAATGAACTTTCAGACTTCAAACTTTTCACACCAGTATTCCATCACAGTGATAAAGTCGTCCACATTAGTTTTCCTAAAAGCAGCAGCACCGTTGTGTCTTGATGACTTGAAATTGGGTGGAGTGAAATGGTTCTCATCTGGAAAATATTGTCGTTCCCAGGAAAACATTTGCTTTCTGCAGCTAACCATCAGCTCTGTGGTTTATGAATGCTGATGACTGTTAGCCACAGAGGCAGAACATTATAAGGTGGCTGTTTCAACCAAAAATTAAAATTTGAAAATGGAGGGATTTTGGTCACATGTTGTGAAATCTTTACGAGTATGATTTCCTTGAGAACTGTACCAAAAAGTTTTCTCAGGTATTTACACAGGTGGCTCTCACGGTGAACAGCTCTGTGTGCTACACCTCTGCCAAATCCAACCCCTGGAGACTGAAGTTGCTTTACATCACAAAACAGGAAGGGGGCGCTGTTCTTCCACAGATAACTGATGATGCTGCTGATGGTGGAAGGAGTCACTGTCACACATCTCTTCTTGTCAGCTGTGCTGGTAAAGAAAAAAGGTGATAGTTATAGTTAGGGTTATCATTAAATTATGAATCTTCATTGAACCAGGTGAGTCTCAATGAGATTCCAGGATCTGTTGTTTTGAAGGAGGCCTGGCCAAACAGTCCACTAACACAGAATGTGCCGCTCAATTTTTCCCCGTCTCAACTTTCTCCCTCCACTGATTCTCTGCCTCGGTGGAAGAAGAAGGCAGCATCATCTCATCGCCTCACCTGAATGAGGGCAGCAGTGACTAACATCTGGGAATCCTCCAGACAGATGTGAAGAGGTTGTAGCCCCAGAGCCTGTAACTGCTACACACAGCATGGTGTTTTTTTTTATATTCCTGATTCACAGGAAATCAAAGTGGGGTTCTAGATTATTAATTCCACTCTAATTTCACATGGAAAAGGAGCGGAAAAAGACCCCAACAGTGGGGCAGATCTGCTGGATTAGGTTGTATTTCTCAGACTAATTCATATGAAGTATACACAAACCTCCATCCAATTTCCAACATCCAATAACATTCAGGCGTCCTCCATTAAAGCAATTAATAAATGCTATTAGTTAAGCCTGATAAGTGCTTTACAGGGCAAAGTGTAGTGGTAATTAACACAAAGAAAATCAAATAAAGATTCCAGAATATTCGCCTAAAATTGCATTAACAAGAAAATAAAGACAAGTTCCATCACTGTGGCAGATTTGCAGAAATAAAACTAACCAGGCGTATTTAACCCTCGCTCTGTTTTTCTCTTTTCCCCGTGAAGAAGCCTAAGTTACCAAAGAGCTCTTCTGCCCCCTTGAGGCCAAAAATGAGGTGAGTCACCTTCAGAGTGATTTGACCTCTCAACATGGCAAAGGTACGTTTTCATTTTTTACCTATTGAGGTCCTTCGGTGTGTGTGTGTGTGTGTGTGTGGTTTGTGTGTGTAATTTTTCAATCAGACTCCCTGCTCGGGTTGACCTCCCGGTAAGACACCAATCCAGCTCCAAGGTTATCATCAACGAAAACTAACCAAATAACAAACACTCGATGTGAAAAAAACATTTTCCTAAACTGAAATAAAAATTAAAATGAGGCTTTACAGAAAAAATGAAAACAACCTGTAGCTGCATTGTGTCTTTACAAAACTAACACAAACAAAACTTGTAGAGAAAATGTCTGTCAGTTTATTTGGTTGTCCATCTGTCCTCAGTGATGACTTTTTTAAACAGCCTGATGTTTTGTTGAGTTTTTATTATGAAATACTTTTTCATACAAAAAATGACTACACTAACATCGGAACTAATAAAACTAAGTATTTTCAAAAGATAAAAACTAAACAAAACTGGCCAACCCGCTTTTCAAACTAAACTGAAATTGAAAACAAAAAGTCAACAGGAAACTAATATAAAAACTAGAATAATTTGTCCACCTCTTCCAGTCGGTGTTTTTCCCAGCAGCAGTTTTGGCGTGAGCTGGCTCAGGTGAGCTCAGGTGTGACTGATGGCGTTCAGATTGGCTTCTGATTCAGCTCAGCCGAGTGTTTCCTCTGAGCCGACATGAACACCAGGAGTCAGCCTCCGACCAAACTTCAGTTTTGTCAGCGGTACGTTTCATTTCAATACTTGAACTTTAATGATGATGATTATTAACCCTGTAAAACTGGATGGACATCAGATTCCTTGTGTTTAAACGCGTGTGAAAGTTTAAAACCAGATTCAGGAAATCATTTGCTCCCCTGGCAGCACTTTACTCAGTCCTGTCTCTGCTGTGACACAGGAGCTGTTTGCACTTGATCTGCTCTCAAACCATCTGAGAGGTGTTAGATTGAATTTGTTGTTTGTTGGATTGAATTTTTGTGAGGGTGGAAATGTCAGCTGTGGTTTGGTGTATGCTGGTGACTTTTGGGAGTGAGGTGTGCCGTGGTCGTTTGGCCGCCACAGAGTAAAATGGCAGTTGCGGTTCTCAGCTAAGTCAGTAGAGCTTTAAAGTGTGTGCGAGCTGTGCCAACATGTTGTGCTGGACACCATTCCAACTTTGTGCTGCTCCAGTCCACATCTGCAAACTGGCAAACCCGGCTGGTCAGCATCATCAAATCTCTTAAATGCTGCAAACTGTCACAGTTTCACCCAGGAAGCTGCCCAGAACAGACAACAGGTCCATCATTTTGATTCATTTTTCAGTTTCACTAAAATAACATCGATGTGATTGAGCCCAACCTGAACCCAAACATAATTCCTAAGTTTTATTGTTTCCCACAAAAGGCAAAGGTCTTGCTTTCCTTTCCAATTTAAAGATTATATTTTTTGGCATTTCTGCTTTATCTGACAGTCGCAGAGGGGATGACCAGCAGCAAAGGGTCAAAGGTCAGATTCCAACCCAGAATGATGTGATCAGGACTCAGCCTTGGTACACGGCACGCGCTCTTACCCAGTGAGCCACCGGGATGCCTCTGACTTTTCGTTCCATTTCTAAATTTTTGTCCACACTCATCCAGGTTGGGCTGGGTTTAGACAAAAACTTAGAAATTATGTTTGGGTTCAGATCATATTCATATATTTTAGTGAAAACCTAAATACGTACTGTCTGTTCTGGGCAATTTCCTGTACAGTGCTCGAGTTTACGTGATGACGCTGAAGGCAACATGTAGGCTATTTCAGGTGATGGCAAAATCTCAGGCTCAAGTCGGGTTTGGACAAAAATCTGAAGCCCAATCCGCACTCTAGTTCATGATGCAACTGTCAATCAAGCCGCGTGGGCGGGGCTGTGACCTCCCAGTCCCTGCTGATGCAGTTTCAGTACATGGCGCTCTTTTCTGTCTGTTCAGCCATGGTGGCAATCACTGCTCATGCCATTATGACCCAGTTCTTCTTCACTCTGCACCAAACAAATTGCATCTTCGTTCTTTTGCTGTTATTAGCTTTTTGAATTATCTACAAATTGACTGGATCTCTACACTGGAAAACAAAAGCAGCTATAAATGGTCCGCCTCTTAAGGCTGTAAGAAAAATACTGTCTCACCTTATTTTTTTTTTTTTTTTTTTTTTTTGGAAGATACTGAAACTGGTGGCATGAAAACTGGCTAAAACTTCAAAGTCTTTCTTTGAACAATCTCTGTCCCTCGGTAAGATAATTAAAGGATCTGACGGTCCAGACTAAATAAAATCAAGAAAAGCAAAACAATGCGGCATTCCTTTAAATTGCAGGTCCATAACTGATATCAAATAGTCAGGAGGATAAAACAAGTTGCATTTTTTCTGGTAATGTGTATTTCAATAAATAAATACAGAGAAATGTACATACAGTTTGGAAATTATGCAACAGGAGTATGGACTTAACATGCACATTATTTTCTATCTGAATACAAAAAGCAATGATTAAAGCATCAGAAAGTGTGATGTAAGAACATGTCCAAAACAAAACAAAACAACAGAAAAACAGAAACAGGTTTAACAAAGTCCTAAAAGTCAAGAAATAAACACCAAACCCAACGATTCTCAAACTGTCTCTAAAAGCATTTTACAGTGCAAAACTGTCATTTCGCTCATATCAAATGGTTGGGAAAGCGGTCGCTGCTGTTCGACAGAGTGGATACATTCAGCCAGGAAACCAAACCGGACTCAAACAGCGACGCAGAAAAAAACAGTGCTGTCTGGCTCGGCCGCCTTCCGCTCACAAGCCCGGGAGTCCAAACTGAGAAGTGGCCTGGATGTGTGTGTGTGTGTGTGTGAGAACGAGATGCAGACAGACAGACAGACAAATAAACAGACAGACGACAGAACATGGAGAACACTGCGGACTGACTTTGATCAGGAATGGCTTCATGTTTGAGTGCAGATCTGAGGGATAACCGACAGCAACAGGAACAGTAACGCACACAACACCAGGAGCTCTGACTCCGGGAGAATTTCAGGATTTTCATGGACCGCCGGCCAACGTCCCTGTCTCCCAATTCATCTGTGTGTGTTCACCCTGGTAGATCAGTGGCGCTGGTGCTCAGTGCCACCTGAGAGTAAACCACTAGCATCATCTCCAAAGTGAGGAAGTATGAACTTCCAGCAGCCGTCAAACAAAGTGGAATCTCTAGAGCCTGGCAGCTTTTCCCTACCTGAGATAATACGTTAACCGTTTATGTGCCCAAATGTCAATATATCTTAATAAAACGTTGTATGTACCTTCTCAAATAGATGTAATTGAACATTAAATGTGTACTGTGCGTTGAAAATTAATTTACAAAAATGGCTGGAAGTTGTGAGTGACTGTCTTGCCAGTGTTGGATACAGTGTCTGTTCTTGGCTACTGTTCCGCTAAAATATCATACGCAGCCAAGTAGCAGTTTTGTATTAGAGACCAGAAAAATGTACAAAAATAATTAAAGGCCCCCTCCATGCATTGACAAAACCCCTAAAAACGCATCTCTGTTCATTAATATTACATATGTAGAGGTTTATTCTATGAGAAAAAACCTCCCTTCACACTTGAAAATGGCTTAGATGTCACTGTCCCTTTGGCCTGTGTTTTTGTGTGGATCTCTGACGATGCAGACAGTCGGCCATGATGTGAGCTGCTTATTTCACTCCTGATATGTCTTGTGGCACACAGACATGCGAACAGGGTTAAAATTTGGTTTTCATCAGAGAGGCTCTTTAATATCAGAGTTTTAAATGACCAGGGGAAGTGAAGCTGGTGGTGACAGCAGACTGCCGTGAAAAATCACTCAACAGTGGACGAAGACGTGGCTGGAAAACGAACCTATCAGCTATAACGACTTCATTTTTATTTTTCTTACTTTTTTTATTTTAATTTAAAAAAAAAATCTACAGGCCATAGAATAAAAACAACTTTACATTCTTAAAATCTCAGTCTCAGTCAAAATGTGAAGCGATATCCCTCTGGATTCTGCAGACGCATGGTTTTCTGAAGTGCATCTGTGAAATAACTGGCCGGACTCGCTCTTTCGGTCCCACCCAGACTTTTGAAAATGTCCACCAAGTGAATATGGTCAATAGCAAACTCGGCAAAGACCTCTGTTTGTGGAAGCAGAAAATAGTTCCTCGTAGCTGTGAGCCATTTCTCATATTTCGATTATATTTAATGTTTTGTGTCAATTCACACAAAACTGCCACGTCATTTAAAATTTCCACTTTGCTTTAGAGCTGCTGCAAGTCGGTGTTTTGCACTTTCGAGACAACGCTAGTGGCCGGTGGTCACATATGTCACACATCATAGTGTAAGCTGAAGTGTTAGCATGGAGTCAGCCGTATACGCGGATGACTCTGGTGTCTATGTTCTCGTCACGTCATCGCCAACTAGGCAATCGGGACCATCCCCCAAAAAACGAAGTACTTCAATGTGACTGTGCGCACAGAGTGGAGCGAGGTTTCTTTGGAAGCCATGGCTGGTGGAGAGCAATGCCCGTTGTGGTGAAAGAGGATGAGAATGCAGTCGGAAAGAACATTTACAAGTCTGGAGAAATGATAGGACCTCAGTGGTCAGAAAGCAAATGCGATCAAGATTAGAATTACACAGTCTGATCTTAAGGCTTTAGGGGCCATCGAGGAAAAGGGGATCAGTTTAGTTCTAACGTCAACACCGCGTATCCCTGCGCAAAAACCCTATGGCTATAGGTTTGGGACAGATGCGGGTCAAATAAAGTTGAAAAATATATTTTGTAAGAGTTCGATTCATCCTTAACAGGTGCAACAGGGTGGAGGCTTGCCTCGTAAAATAATGCAAAAACAGCCAGATTAATTACAGAATATTTCTCTGTGATTGACCACTTGCACCAAAATCCCCTGATGTGTTAAACCCCACCCATCTTGCACGACAAGGGAGATAAAACAAACTCGGAAAACAGTATTTACAGCTGACCCGGGTCTGGTTTGGAGTTCACTCTTCCACACTTAGGAGAAACTACAGTCAAGCTGCTTATTCCAGTTTCCCTATTTCCTTCATCACTGTTAATACTTATTCAAGTCACGTCCAGTTTGCAAAAATCACAATTTGTGTAAAAATGTTAAAGTTGGATTAGGATTCTTTGTTTCTCTTTGCGGTGGAAAGCTACAGATTAAGTTCTACGCTATAATACCGTTGGTTATTACACAGCGGGGCCAGTTTAGCTCAAAATGGAAAAGTTGTTCTGTCTCGCAGGTTGTGGTCAAATCCAGTAGGATTCCATGTCTCAGGAGATGCAGGGTTCCCAGGGGTCTTTTAAGGAAATCATATTCCAGGATTTTTCAAGGACATACTCACTGAGCCCTGCACATGCCAGCTGTTCCTCACAAGCCATCTTAGCATGATTCCAAACGGACAAAGTGGCCAAACAGCTGAAAACATGGTAACAGTATGCAAACATGTGGACAAGGTTTACATGAGTTCTTGATGCACAAAGTGCCAGGTTTGTGTGGTTTTGCCCCGTTTGGCCTTCCAAACACGTGTGGCACCGCAGTTCACCAAAACACAACGGGGCACCAGCCTCTGAAAACGTGCAGTGTGATCTGAAGCATCTGGAGATGTCATCTCAGCCGAACCGTATAATTTTCCAGGATCTCACTAATATTTGCAGGGCATTGGATCAGCTTTGGAATTCTCTAGGCGTTTTCCATGCCTGGAAAGCTAGTCTATACATTTCCAGGTTTTCCAGGATGCGTGGGAACCCTGAGATGGTTTGGAAATAAAACGATTTGAATCTCAAGGAAGTGTACTCTTTCTAGTGGTGCGTTTCACTTCCCCGGGCGTTTGAAATACTTTACAAATACCTACTCCCTGTTTTTGGATACGTCTTACAAATGTGAGGAGCTGTGGATTTGACCCAAACCTTGACCTTCACAGCCTATTTGCTAATATATCTTGTACTACGCCTACATGTAGGATCAAGAGTGCAGCAGTCTAGCAGTTATTGTCTCTTTCCTCGCACACAAAATTATAATACACACTCGTGTGTTTTAACATAAACTAGTTACATACAGAATCCCTTTAACATCACATCGCACGTTGTCGCAGATAGGAACAAAAACACTTCCACAACAAAAAGAACCAAAGAACGGGGAAAGCTTCATGTATCGTTAAAAGCAGAACCTTTCTCAAGGCGTATCAGTGAATAGTTAAGCAGCAAGATATTTACAAGAAAACAGACACATTCCTCATCCTCTCTCCTCCTGGTCAGAGTTCAGCCAGTGCCTAGTCACGCTGAGGTCATGTGATCCTGACAGCCACGTTGTGTGCCAGGGCCCGTTGCCATGGAGACGACCGATCACCTGCAAATCCTCCGCACGCAGGTAATTAAAAGAAGGAAGAGGCACTTCTTGAATGGCTGGTTTGTTTGTTGTCCGCAAAGGTTTTACATTAGTCCTCTCCTCTGTCAGGCAAAGCTGACGTTTGGTTGTTTGCTCTGTCTCAACACTGGGTGGCGCTGTTGTCTCAGGGGCCTGATGCAGATAGGCACTTGGTAGTGATGCTCTGAGGGAGCCAGGCTCTGCTATGTCATCAGAATGGGCTTCTGCCTCACCTCCAGAATATCTGAGCAAGAAAATAAAAAAAAAATAAAAATAAAAAAAACACACAAAAAAAACCCAAACAAAATAAGTCTATCAAACTTTAACCCTTGGAAACCTAAATGAAATGACCTTTATTTCTTTCACAAATACTTTTTTTTAAACATCCTACATTTTATATTGTGAGAAAGTGAACACTTATTTTTGTTGGGGGGAAACAGATAGATAGATAGATAGACTAAGGCAATAGATGTGTATTTCTAATTTTTTGTCCTCCCTATTTATAAACATGAGGGGGACAGAATAGTGGAAACACCTCTGAATAAAATGCAGCACTAACTATGAGCTCAATGCCACTGCAGTTGCAAAACAGTGTACAGCAACAATAGAGTACAATTCATGAATAGCATAACTAGGGGGAATTAGATATCCCATATATTCAGATTGTACATCATAATTATAGTAGCAGCTCTACAGGCGTGCACAGAAAGTATCTTGGCATGCATTGTGTTGTGATAAAAACTATCTCACAAAATCTCCTGCATTTCCACACAGTCCATGTACACACGAGCAGGTCTGCAGATGCACATTAGTGTTGGCCTCATCAGAGGGGCCGTATGCAGAGAGCCAGTGAGTGTGTGCAGCGTGCTCCTCTGACCTGTGGTGATGCGGTGAAGCGGCAGGGTGACGTAGGGTGAGGTGGGAGTACAGCAGGAAGTATTCCTCCGTCCGGTTGAGCTTGAGCCAGGAGCCGACCAGCGATCGGCCCGTTACCAGACAGAGAGCGAGAGCGCAGGTTGGTGGTGTTGTGGAGGTCTGGCAGACACAAGCACACACTGCTTCACATCGGCACATTAATCATCCGCCCCTCCACTCCTGCTCATGATGAATCCTGCCCTTCTGTCAGCCTCCGAACCAATACAGCTTATTTGTATCTCATCCAGTGAAGCACAGAGGAGAAGCTGCTGCTGTGACAAGTTCCCAACACTTAAAGCAAACTGAACTTTGGTAGGGTGTTGGGTTTTACAGTTACTGGATTTGTGTCTCTCCATTCACTTCCATAGTGCAGCAAAACTCCTCCCAAAATAACACTTTTCAAACAGAAACAAATGCAAACAATGTGAATTATGCCAATATAATTAACAGAGAGTCCTGATACTCATTTTTCATGTGTAATTACAAGTAATTGTGAAAATACTATTAGGTCATTTGTTCATGGCACAAGGTATGTGGAGGTTTGCTGAGGACACTAACTACGAGATCTACTCTCCATTTCAAATATGAAAGTAACAAGAAAAATGTGTTTCATTTCCTCGAAAAATGGGTACTTGTCGCTTTTTATATTGGCATAATCCACTTTGGTCAGGTTTCTGTGCTTTAAGTGTCATTTTGGGAGCTGTTCTGCTGCACTATGGAAGTGAATGGAGAGTTACATTTGGTTTGCTCGTTTTATACTATGACACAAAACTTGAAAATGTGACATTTCAAGAAACATAAAATGCCAATATCACTTTAAAAAAAAATTCTCTGATATTCTATGACTTCACTTGAGAATTTCCTGCCTAAAAGACACCGCTCATGATTTGATGATATTCTAGAAATGACGTGAGTACTGGGAAACCTGGAACTACCTTCATCTTCCTCCTCCCTGAAGAACTCTTCACTGTCGTTTGCCGAGTGGGACTTCTTCATCTCGGCGATTCGGTTGCGGGGCATCTTACGCCGCAGAGACGGGGAGAAAAACGAGGGACGGTTCTTCTCTGGTGTTGGAGGTGTGCTGAAGGAGGTCACCTACAAGTTTAAAACACCAGAGATGTAACAACACCTTCAGATCACCGTTTGATCCAATGAATCAAACAGTGAGATTTAAGCAAATTCTGAAGGAAGACGATGAAAGTTTCCTGTTTTATTTCGGAGGGAAGACAAACCAAAACCATAAACCAGATGACGTAACCTCAAGATCCTTCCAGTGCCAGCTCAAATAAAATGTATCACCAGTTTCATCCTCAAATAAATGAGAGGAGAACTTCAGCAGCCTAATGTCCTGCCACAATCACCATGATATATTAAATCTATCCAGCGAAGGTAATGAGATCATTTATTAAGCTAATTCAAGCATTCATTTGCAGGTGCTCCCCCTTGTTAAACAGCACAGGGTGCAGCATGCATCAGATTGGGTGTACTGGTAAACACAGGCTACTAGGTGAGCACAGGACACTGTATTATTAATTATTCTTTATTTATTGTTACTATACTTAAATCTGTTCATTATTATTGGATTCTTTTCTTTTATGTTGTGTGTTGTTATTGTTAAGTACTTTTGTCCTTGTCCTTTAATATAAATGTAAATATATTAACTGGTGTATATTAATTAGAAATTATGATCGTAGTTATTACTATTGCTAATATTGTATTCTCATTATTATTATTATTATTATTATTGCTATTGTTATTGTATTATTATTATTATTATTATTATTATATAATGGTTATTGATAGTAGTAATATTTAAGAAGCAGGATAAATCCATCAGGTACTTGTACAGGTACTAGTAGAGGGGGTGGGATTACATAAGTTTCGACTTCTTCCCACTCCTTTTTGAACATAACTTCATTGTCTGTTGTTATTCATGTTGCTTTGTTTTATTGTTGTTCAAAATAAACTTTTTAAATCAAATCAAATCAAATACCAGCCGCCATGCAGGGCCTACAAAAAAAGGCTCATCTCAGCAGCTACACTGGAAATCATCTGAAGCCATCACAGCTGAAACAAGGGTGTGTGCATAGCACACACACAGGCCCACATCTAGATGACAGTCCTGCTAAAAGATGTATCATACAGTCCAGCAACATGTATTATTGATGATGACCTCGTTTCCTCCACACACACTGAAGCTTCTCTGCTGGTTCAGTGTGTGCCTGGCAGGCTGGGGCTCTCTGTGTCTGCTCTGTTTCCCAGCCCCCTCTCGCCGGCCACAGGCAAACCTGAGGAACTGAGCGGCTCCAGACTGCTGGTCTGCCGGCATGCTGCTTATGAGCACTGACAAACAGGAAGCCTTGTCTTGGTAGATCATGACTTTAGGTTATCTGCAGGCTTCAGAGCGTCCACGTTAACCTGAATTCAATTTCTGAAAAGCTTCTTAGAGAAGAACAGGAGACATACGCTCTTCAAAAACACTTGTCTATGAAAAACGCCTTTATGAGCCTGGCATGTCACACATAGGGAGTAAAAACATACCAGCAGGGATGTCTAGTCCATATGAAGAGCTCATATTGACTGCAGCAATGAGGGACATCCTGATATATACCAACACAACAAGTACAAATATGGTCTGAAATCTATTTCTTCATTAACTGAGAATACCATGGCTTTGAGTTTCCAGATCCAAACAGTTTCCCTGTGGAGAGGAGATTTGAATTCATCACCCCTCAATCAATACTCTTTCTGACGAAGGCCCTGATCCCTCGGAGGTTCTTCCATGAAAATGTTTGGCCATGTGGTAGTCTAAAGGAGTGTTCAGACCAAACACAATACGGACGTGAATTTTTCACTCAAGATGAAAAATTTCATGTGATGCAAATATAAGCGAGTGACGCAAATTTTAAGTGTTTGTGTCAGTTCACGTAATTCGTGTCATTTGTCTTTGCATTAGCTTTGTATGTAATCACACCATATTAAAAGCTGGCTTCATGTTTGGTCTGAACACACCTTAATACTGTGTTCACGTCATATCAGAGATGTTGGGAGGCCTACTTGACAATTCGTCCTGATGCCTTCAGTGTGTTGACACGTTTGTTCAAACCCTTGCAAAATCATCACAGCTAACAACGACACAGGTTCACAGGTCAATAGTAAATGCTTGAAGCTAGTGCTAGCTTGTCGTTTTTAAAAGTGTAGAGCAGCTTATGTAGGCTGCCTGGGTATTGATAACATGTATTACTACCGACGATTCCATGATTAACTTAGTCAGAATCATCAGAATTGATGACGCTGTATGGCAAATTGGGAGAAATGGTATGGAAGTAGCAAATCTCGGGTTTGCAAGTGGTAAATATGTCTAGGGAGCATATCTGTTTTCTACCTGATGGTCCATCAATCTTTTATTTCTGCCTTCCTCAAAGCAACAACAGGGACACATGATGTCCAAAATATTCAGTGTTGCAGTTATTAAACTCTTTGTTACGTATACTTTCAGGGTTTTTCATAAAATGTTCTCTTTTGAATAATGCTCTCACTGCTGCCCTCGCTGATACAGTGATTACCATGTAGACTTAAACCTCAACTTACATGTTTTTTTTCTTGGTGGCAGTTCAGACTCAGGGCTCTATTTTAAAGATCTGAGCACATGGTCAGCAGAGCACGGTGCAAGTGTGTTTAGGGTGTGTCCAAGGCCACTTTGACTATTTTAACAGAGTGGTTGCACCAGGCACATGGTTCAAAAGTGCTGTACTTTGTTTCTTAGTTAATTATGGGTGTGTTTTGGGTATAACATGCAATAACCCAGTCTTTTAAAAGGAATGGGATTCGGCACTCCAATTGCCTTTTAAAAGCCAGATGCACTTGCACCTTGGACGATTACTATTATAATGGTGCATTTGCCAGGTAAGAGGGATGGCTGTGTTGTCCTCACCCTCTCGTGCATGGGTGAGTCCTGGTCCTCCTCGGTCCCGCATGGGGACGTGTCACCTGTTGGCACCCTGCTCACAGCCATTTCAGCGTGGCCTTTCCCCTGCGGACCCTTCATCCTCACAAACTCCATGTTGTTGTACTTGTAGAAGCCAAAGGACATCCTTTGGGCCATCTTGGCAGCCACGCTCACCTACAGCACACACACACACACACACACACACACACACACCAAAGCTCTATCATCAACATATAATAATACAAAAATGTATAACCATTTGAAAAAAGTGATTAACTCTAAATAAACTCTGCTGCAGTCTTGACTAATATTAAATGAATGATGATCCTCAGGAAATTATTTTCATGCTTAATACTACTAATAACACATTTTTCCATTTCATGTGTCTACAATTCAAAATGCCTGTGGAAGTGTTTGGCTAGCTAGTCCAAGATTCTTTTCTTGATTAATTAAGTCATGATATTATATAACAAACGGATAGATTGTTTGATGTAGGTTTTGTATGTTTATTGGATGTTTTTGGTGTGAGTTGACTTAATCCTCCTCTAACAGCATGTTCAGACCAAAGTGAATATTTGCATTGTGGACTCACACAAATATAGCTGCGAATTTTCTGCTCGAGTTGAAAACTCACACGAATACATGTGAACAAACAATTTGTGTAGCCCGGCGCAAATTCACATATTTTTGTGTATTTGCGTTGACATTTTATGTAACTGTGCCGTGTGAAAACTCGCTTCACGTCCACATGGTGGAAAATTATCCCAAGCAATTGCTCCTTGCTCCCCTACATAATGAACAAGTCCCGGACCAGTTTTCTAAGGAAATTAAACATCCCTCCTTATCATCATATTTGAATTGGAAAATAGATGTGGCAGGTAAAGTGTCTGCAGCAAACCTCCACATATTGGCCTTGGCACTAGGAAGAAACAACATAATAGTGCTTTCAGAAATAACTGTAATTACATGGGAAAAAAGGTGCTGGGACTTGTTGTTTTTTATACTGCCATAAAAGAGTTATTCTGGAGCAGCTAATGAGGATATTTCACTACCTTGTGGACTCGAATCATGCCCAGGTAAGTGCGGTGTATCAAAGAGGATATGCTGCTGAAGCAAATCACCAAGATATTGCTCCTCCAGTCTTCTAAGAGTCTCTTGCATCTCTCTAATAGCTCAGCCATAATAATGGTTGTTTTAGAAATGACATCTAGTAGGGGGCTCACGTAATTTTTTTCCCCAAGACTATTTATTGGATTTTGCATAGACGTGAACAATATGCACAAGAGATGACAATATCTACATTGCTGTGTGGTTGCTTTCACCCCACTAGTTCTCAGAGGTTATAATAGGTATAATAGACTGATATGTAATCCAATTTCTCCTCTTTATGAAGCCAAATGGCTAAGAGCTCAATGACGACAGTGAATAATAATGGGGACAAAGGGCATCCCGACGAGGTGCTGCGATAAAGTGTGAAAGAGGCAGATTTTATACCATTTATACTGGGCCAGTGAAGATTTGCAGTGATATCTTAACTCTAAGTTTGACCTGAACTCGATGATGCAACCCATTTACAGTGTACTTCCTACCTTTATGTGCAAACTAAGCTATGACTGAAGTTAGGCACACCTGGTGCAACAAGCTGGAGGACGGCTTCTTAGCCAAGATATTTGCAGCTGGCAAACATGGAACTAGCACGAAGCTTGTATAAGCTTGTAGAACTCATCTGTTTTCCAAGCTAACTGTAGGCTGCAGCATTTGGTAAACTTTTCATATACACTGTACTGAATCCCATATAAGTGTCGGTCTCTTCCCTCTGATGGACTGAGGGTGCTGGTTCTCACCCGGTTGTCGTAGACCTTCTTGAGAGCCTCGTAGCGGATGGAGCCTTGGAAGATGACACCCTGGAAAGTGTTGCTTTTGTCACTGGCCACCAGCTCCACACACACCATCTCCCCCTCACCCACTGTCATATCACTGAAGACCTACACACACAAGCACACAACCATTGTTTACTAGTATTGTAGATACCCAGCTGACATGAAGTCATTTAACTGAGTGTGCTCCCACCACAGACAACAGATAGCCGTTTTCTCTCGCTTCTGAACAGCCAGAAACATTTATTGATTTCCTCCATGGGGAGAAATTGCTCGAGGCTGGCGTTGTTCCCTCTAGCCAACCTATAAAAATAGGCATTAGTGCAGGAGCTTGTTTTTAAATGAAGTGAAAAAGCATGAAGTCACACCTCATTACTTTAGTGGCATCAAGTCGATCAGCCCACCTGCCACAAGAGCAATGCACATCACCACAGTCAGCTACTCTGGCATCTTATTGGTGGGGACGATAAGCTCATCAGAGAAGACACAACAATTTAAGCATCTTTACACTGGTTATCTAATTTGTTTCAGATGTTTACTGATTTCATTTAGGGAAGGGATGACTCCACCGCCAAACCTTTGAAACCAAATAAGCTGACTGACAGCCCGTGTTTCTTGGGCAGATTCCTGTTGGTCACTCCACAGTCTAGATGAAAGAGGAGGATTCTGTTGGCGGTTGGCAAGGTCTACGTTTAAAGTAAGATTTTCTTACTGACTGTTCCTGTCAACATTAAAAATATGAGATTCGTACTGGCTGTTAAAAACAGGGAGATGTTTCTTTTTTTTTTTTCTTCATCAGAGCTTCTGGACTTTGGATCAATCTGAGGAGCTCAGGCTGCTAAATATGCATTATCTTTTAAATCGCATTTATAAGTCTATAAAAACTGGGTTTTGTGTAATGATCTGTTATTAAGTGTGATCACACTTTTAGAATATAATTAATAGAACACAATGCCTTTGTTATCAATGCACAGCTGTACAACAAAATTCAGTGTGCAACTCCCTGTGAAGAAAAAATACATATACAAAGAAGAGCAAACTAAAAATATAATCCTACTTTTTATATTTGTTTTTATTGTTAATATTGTTTTGATTGGTTTTGATTGAGAGCTGAGGAGCTATACAAATTGTACAAATTGAAATAAAGATGATCATAATTATTATCACTATTGTTGTTGTTATTATTATTACTATTATTTTAGTAGAAATATCAGCAGAGATACTGATGGAAGCAGTAATAGCTTAGTAGTAGCAGTAGCGGTAGAAGTAGTAGTTGCAATATTAGCAATACTACTAGTAGTGGTAGCAGTAATAATAGTATCAGTTAGAAGCGGTAATAGCAGTTGTAGTAACAGCAGTAGTAACAATACAGATAGCAATAGTAATAGCAATAGTAATAGAAATCATAGAAGTAGATGTAATAATAGTAGTGGTAGCAGTAGTTGGGCAATCTGTCGATATTATCCTAATATTGTGATATAAGATCAGATATAGTCTGGGGTTTTTGATTCCATGCTATCATGACATGGCATCAGTGTTGTCTTTTCCTAGTTTTAAAGGCTGCACTACAGCAAAGTGATGCTGCTTACCCAACTTATTAGACTGTTGTAGCTGTTCTGTTATTGGTCTCTTTGCTTGGTCACCATATGCACATTACAAATTACTGTTTATCAAAAATCTTATTGTGTAAACATTTTGTCATCAAAATATTGATATTAAGGTATTAGGTCAAGAATATAGTGATATGTATATATCTATATATAGATACAGATATATATAGATAGGCCTATATATATAGATATAGTGATAGTTGATTTTGTCCATATTACCAAGCCCTAGCATAAGTATAAGTATTAATAGTTGTAGATGTAGTAGTAGAAGTAGCATTAGTAGTAATAGTACAAGTAGTAGTAGAGGTAACAGTAATAGTAGAAGTAGTTATACTGCACTAGTATAATAGTGTAATAGTAATAATGGTAGCAGTAGTGATAGTGGAAGTAGCAGTAGTGATAGTGGAAGTAGCAGTAGTAGTACTACTAGCAATAGTAGTAATAATAGAATCAGAAATAGTAGTGTTAGTAACAGCAGTAATAGTATAAGTAGGAGTAATAGTAAAATAAGGCAAAAGGTACCTCCTCAAAGTTGTCGATCATGAAGAAGATGTTTGGATAGCTCATCTTGGACTCCTCTCCTTTGCTATCCATCGCATGTTTGCTGGGAGATGCAAACACTTCCTGAGAGATGGGGAACAAAACAAGTCAGGCAGACCCACAACGTAATTAACAACTGTGATAAATGAAGCCAGAAACATGCTAATTAGAGTGTTCTGCTAATGGAATGATAGTATCTCTGACTAGCTGAAGAGCTTGGTGAACTGCAGTTTTTGTACCTGGCACTTCTTCTTGTGGATATGAATGTCTCCTGCATCTGAGCGTGTGCACACGGCACAAGTCACCACATAGTCCAACTGAAAGAGAGCACAGCTTTCAGGGCATGGTAGGCTTCGTACTCCTTGGTATACAAAGTACAGAGTCTAAAACGCCAAAGCTCTATGTCAGTTTCCCTCATGGGTTAATAAAGATTAGTAAATTCTTGAACTGAATAAGTAAGTTAGTACCAGTGACTCTGTGGATTTTTTTCGTGTTTTTGCTTTATTGGACAGTCACAATAGAACGAGAGAGAGGAAGCCAGGATAGAGAGGATTTGACTATAAAGAAGCCAGACTGAACTCAAACTCATTTGCTGGGACAAGGACGAATGATGCACATTTTGCTGATATACATACATGCTTAAAGTGTCACATCTTATTTTCAGAACTGGAGCCATTACAAAGGACTGGTACCAGTGGGCAATAATGGGCAATTTTCTGCTACTGGCCATGATCAGATGAAAATATGTCTTTACTGGGGCTGGGCAATATGGACAAAATTAAATATGGTATTGGTGTTTCCACAAAATATTCACCCAACAGATTTTTGATAAACAAAATCATTAGTAATGCGGATATGATGACCAAGCAGGCACAGGCAAATACTAAAACAGCTAAAACAGTCAAGAAAACTGCATCCCTCTTCTCTAATGGAACCAAAAAGACAATCTTAAATTCCAGACGATACCTAGTCTTATATCATGAAATTAATATAATATTGTTATATCGCCCAGTCTTAGTTCTTACCATCATAAACAGTTAAGTAACATTGTTTTCAGTTCTCTTAAACCTACACCAAGTGATTTCAGAAGCTATTAACAATCCTGAAACTAATGTGTGCTGTGTGGAAAAGTTTGTTGCCAAAATCTTTGCTGGACTCAAGCCCCTCCCACTCCTCCTACTTTCCCTCCTACTCCTTAAACTGTTGCATACTGCTGTATGTATACCAATTATGATACTTTACACAAGTCTTAATTCAGCTACATTTGGCCATAACTATATCTTTGTATCTCTGTTACTCTTGCTAGTGCAATTTCCCGGTGGGAGTAGTTCCTTTTAATGTCTAGAAACAATAGATGGTGGTAGGACACTGAAAATGACAGTTGATCTGTATATTGAGCACCTTCTGTAAGATGAGGTTCAAGTAGACGCTCTCCTCCCAGTCGATGTCAGGGTCACCGAGGCCAGGCAGCTTCTTGGAGTCCCTTCTGTAAACCTCCACCTCCACCTAAAACACAGCAAACAAAGACCATCATAAACACCCCAGTATGCTTTATTCATAATGTGTATAGTATGTTTTAGTACTGCTTCAGGGCATTCTAGTACTCTCCTACATCCAGGTTGTGTCTGAGTCTTGTTAGCGTCACCATCCTCATCTGGAAGGTGTTTTCCATTCTCTTGATTTGTGGGGTCATGCCCATGGATTTAGGCTATACATGTGTGATCTGATCCTTACTGGAACCAAGGGCATTTCCCACAGCTTCAAGTTTCAGCTCAGTCCTTTCGTAATGATTAGTATTGGTCATATACTGTCTCTATGCTGATGACTCTCCACTGTTCTCTATTGTGAAAACCTACGACTTGCTTTCAATTCTCTACGAAATTTCCCAATTTCAAACAAGTTTAGTTTAACAATTATAATGAATGATCAACTAAACATATATTTTAGTGAGACACTTCTTACAAGTTCCTACCTGTCACATCAGAGCAGTGACAGGTAGGATTCATAATGATGCTCATATTACTAGTCAGTAAACCCTGGCATGCAAATTTACTTATACTGTACAATTTCCACATTTGGTGGTCCTAAATAAGACAGGTAACTGCTTTGATTGAGGACTTCGATACTGAGAAATCTTGTAGCATGTCATCAGTAATCTGCATACAGCATACTCATGGTACCAAACTGGCTGGTCTGGAATGCTTTATACCCATGAACCCACAGGATAAAACAGTGTCCAACTTTCTCTGGATGTAATGCTTGCTTGACACCTTTGGAGTTAACTCTTGTGTTTCAATTAGAATCACTTCTATAGGCTGAAGAGATTTAATAATAGAGGCAATACCCAATACCAGAACTTAGTTTGGGCCAGTGGAGTGAGTGGCTCCCTGTTCTATTTGTGGGAATGGGACACTCTCCTCTGTTGCAAGCCCTCAACTGAGAATTAAACTTAGATTTTTTAAAACAATAATGTTTTTTTTTTCCATCTTCCATAGGGTGAAAACTGTTTACAAAACCTCTTGCTGTTTAACATTACAGTGATGTGATCTTTGGACATGCGATACCATCAGACCCTTAGATGATGTCATTTGTTTCTTAAATATATAACCAGAGATGCCCATGGCCCTCTTGATGTACACTGGTCTCATTCTCTTTACCTATTAATTCGTATTCAGGTTCACTGGGGCTAAAGCCCTATTCCAGTGTGCATTTGGTGGAAGACAGAGAAACACTCTGAACACGTCTCCAGTCCATCACAACGCTAACACCGTTAGACAAACCACAGTCATTGCCTATAGCAATTTAGCATCTCCAATCCACCTGACTGGTTTGTCTTTGCATTGCTGTAAATTGGAACACATGAAGCAGCAGTAATCAAAGCCAGGATCCTCTTTGCCATGAATTGTTTGAATAGTTCCCCTGTGATTATTGAATAGCATTTTTGCTTGAAGTGCCAATCCCTAGTCTATACGCAGAACCCAGCCCTTTTTGACCTCTAATTTTAAAGAAAAGATACACTGAGCTCAATGTGCCTTTCTAGCAACACCCTGCTTCATGTTCAAACAGTTCCACACATTCACACAGTCTTTTATTGTTGAAGCAGCTAAACCACTGAGGAACTTCACTGCAGTAGTTGGGGGTCCACAAGTTCAAGGGCACGTCAACTGCACTTACTGAGGGCTGGTCAAGGGATTGAACCAAGGCCACTTCTAACATCTAGTTAGTACCAACCACTCATAAAGTCTGGAAAAGACGAGCCTTGTCCCTTAGAATTAGATAGAGGTTGAAAGCAATGCAATGAAGTGAAATGAAACGACCTCAGAGTGTCCCATTAGGGGGGTGCAGGTCGAGGGGAGGTGTAGGCCGTGGACTGAGAGCTCACTCTGCTTACTGAGGCAGAACACTGTTGCTGTCTTGCAGTGACCGACTTTTCTAGAGTTGGCATGTTCTGCAGAACAATAATGTGGGTTTCTGTCCCATCTCCCTTAAATCTTCTAAACAAACCTGATGAGGCTCTCTGCCAACATCTCCGAAGGGAGGCGGGGGTCTTGACATGTCAGGCTGAACATCACTCAGAAACCATTTAGAGCACAGGAATAGTTTCCATGGTTACGTTATGGAATGTGTGTATGTGTGTGTGCATATGGGTTGGGGAATACCCCCAAAGGGCAGAAGTGAATCAGTGGCTCTCTCTAAGATAACAAAAAGACAATAGCTTAATGCTAAGTATGAAATGTTTCACAGAAACAGTGTTAGGTACAGAAAAAACATTAGGAAAGAGGATGTGCAAATGCAGCATATAATATGCAACTTCCAAACCACTGAAAACAACACACTTCAAACTCAGGTTTTAAATAAAGGATGTGACTCGCATTTAGTTGAAATGAAAACCGCAATAATCCAGGAAGTGAATATTCTTCAAATTAGAAAAACAGAAACCCTGTCAGTTTGTAAGATAGCACTGGTAAATAAATATATTGCTTGATCCTTAATCCTAAACTAACTTTACCCTTAATCCTTACCCAAATCTATATCTAAGACAGCACAATTAATTGTAGATGATGATATATTGCCATTTTGTGGTACCATAATGAATGATTGTACAAGGGTGACACAAAAAAACAGGAACTTTTAACAATCCAATAAAACCAAGAGTGATGGAAGAAAAATATTTATTCATAGTAATTGAAACCTTAAAACATGCCATTTAAGAAACAATGATGGAATATTCATTTTTTAAAAATTGTGCTGCCACTTGCTCATGTCTGCCAATACGCACTTCAAAGATTCCCGTTTTTTTGGGTCACCCTGTATAATGTGGCAATACGAAGTATACATTATATTTGAATATTCCAAACATCCTTTCGATTCCTGGTGTAACACATCACATGTGTCCATCACCTGTGACTAATCACAGCTGCTGAATGTCAAACGTGCACCCATGTGATCCCATGAAGTTCGTATGGAGAGACGGCAGCGAAATTTTTCATTGAGCATCCATGAAAAACATAGCAATGAGTGAAGTAGAAAAGAAGCGATTATTGCAACCTTATGGCTGTCATTGGAGAACCTTTGGTTTAAAACCGATGAGCATAAACAAGTCCAGATTCTGTGCAAAGTTCGCCTTTGGATTGTAGCTGTGCGCCAAAGTAATAAAGTACTAATCTGAATTTTGTGAACAAGGACACAATAAGAGTAAGACAATAACAATAAAAACAAGACTATTTATAGCTGTGGCTAAGCTGAGAAATACTACACTAAACAAGTGAAAATATGTATTATAATATGTGTTAAAGTACAACAGTGAAATAAAATTGTCTCTTGCTGCTAACAGCTGCAAGAAGAAGCCTGCCTGTTGAGAGATATACATGTGTATATCTGTACATCGATGTGGTAGTTAGGGTTAGGGTTAGTTACGGTACTAATCACACATGGATGCACATTCACACATGTCGGACTTAAAGTACAGATTTACACATGCATACATGTGCTGCTGTTTTTTTTTTTTTTTTTTTCAGTGAACAAAACACCCCTAATACACACACAGGTTCTCCCCAAATCTGCACTTATGTGTGTTTTAATAAGTCAGAATACAATGAGGCAGACCTAGAGATGATGGTAAACCCAACCTGGGCCAAAGAACAATGCCATGTAACCATGACAACCCATGGATGGGGGAACAGAGATGCAGAATAAACTACAAAAGGCAGACAGAGACTCAGTCCAGATAAGCACTGTACACAAATATGAGACTACGAGATAGGATGCAAGAGCACTGCCTTACTTTTCTGCCCCACTTGGATCTACACTCTTATTATTTGGACATCAAACAGCAATATGACCACAAAAACCAGATGAAGTAAAGCACGTTACTCTGGCATTTATGTATGCACATTTCATTTGATCTGTGGGTCCTTTTAAACTCTGAAGTCTTAAATGATTTTAATTTGAAAGCAGAATTGGGCGGTCCACATGGTGTTGAAATGTCCTCATTAGCTATGCCATCCAGAATACTGTATTTCTATCTCCATTCACATTCATAGCGAAACAGCTCCCAAAATAACACTTTTAGTCCATAAACATATGCAAAACAAAGCCAAGTCCTGTATAATTTTTTTCTTATTGTAATTACAATTATTTGTTAAAGTACTATCAGGTCATCTCTTCCTGGTGTAAGGTTACATTGTTAACCTGCACATGCTCCGTGCCAGATCTACTTTCCAACTCCAACAGGGATATAAGAAAAGATTTGTTTTATTCACTTATACAGTGGGGACTTGTTTTTTACACTGGCATAATCCACTTTGTTTGTGTTTGTTTATGTGTTAAAAGTGTTATTTTGGGAGCTGTATGCTGTGCTATGGAACAATACAAATATAGCTTCCTCACATACAGTGATATTTAGCCTAGCCAAAGCAGAGTTGGAAAGTAAGATAAATAAAATAAGAAAAATGCAATGGATTGTGTAGTTTAAGCAAAAGATGGAACCAGAAGTAGCACTGGCTATATTTTCTTGTGCTCTATATCACATTACATCTTTTGCATTTGGTAATATTGAGTTTGACCCACATGAATGTGATTTAATTCAATAACTAACTATCAGTAAGTTTCCTGGCATCTTTTTTAATGTCTTGTTTACAGTATTAGAACTTTCATTAGTCTGATCATTAGCTGATAGATTTTCATTTAGTTTAGCTGTAAAATTGGTCTTAGATCCAGTTCCATGTAGCAATAATAATGTCTAAAAAAAGTCTAAAATTTGACTATTCGAAATGTGCAGACATCCTGAATGACAGAAAGCATTATGTAAAGTGTGCTGTAAATGAATGGAGGTCACATTTAGAAAACTGCCTGTGCGCTACATGTGTTTGAGGTATTTAGCTTCTGGTCTGGTCCTTGCTGGTGCCTGGCTGCAGTGAAGTTAGTGTCTGAGTGAAGCAATGACAAACTGGGAAAACTGATCATCTCTATGCCGTTGCCAGTGCGATTTATCTCATATGTGTTTGGCCTTTGTGTCAAACTGCTCATTTCCCCTCCTGACTGATAAGAAGTGAGAATGACAATGCTGGTCTACCAAATAGAACGACACTGTGTTATTCTTATCCTGCTGACAAATGATTATAAATGACTGTAATATTCCTCACTTTGATTCCAACTGTCCCACAAGCTCTATGAATAGGCAATGTTTTCATGTGGCAGAGGGTTGAAGCTGAAGGTGTAGAGGTACAAGATGTCAGCTCTCTTCTTTTCCATACCACTCGGGCATAATGTACCTAGAGGGTGCATTAAGTAAAGTTTTTACTATCCCGCAAAACATCATGACCACAATATATATCTGCGGAGGTTGGTGGTGTTGTTGATCAATACCAATGACTCAATGATCACTTGGCCAGCTGCTGAGATTTCTGGCTTTCTAAATGCACTTTCTGCTCTACACCCTCTCACATCTTCAGCTGCCAATAGATGAAGATACATGTGACACAATTGTTCTCAAGCCAAAAAGCAAATGACAAAGCAATGTATTATTATTATTATTATTATTATTATTACTATCATTATTATTATTATTGTTGTTGTTGTTGTTGCTCCACTATTTAGCATTGTTATAGATGATCTCTTCAGAAGACACTTGTGTTGGACCACTACACAAATCAGCTAGCTTACTCATTCCTACTGTGAAAAAATATGACTGGTATTTGCGTCAATAACAGGCCACCATAAGCTGTACCAGAGACCCGATGATGCTGCAATTTCTTGATGACTGACTGGAATTGATTATAATTCATTCATTTGACGCTGGAAATGGTGTTGTCTGAGTCAAACAACTGAAAACATTCAAATAGCATCAAACATTCCACCGATTGTGATGTTGACTAGGGTTGGGACCCGTTTGGATTTAACAATTCCGATTCCTTAACGATTCCTCTTAACGATTCTGGTTCCTACCGGTTCTGATAACAGTTCCAAATATACATTTTTGTATTTTTTTTATGACCCCATTATACTTAAAAATAAAACAGTAATAAACAACAAGCTGCTGCCAGCTTGGGGGTGGGGGTTGGGTTAGTGTAAGTAGTGTATGTAGTGTATGTTTTTGAGTTCTAGAACATAATAATTATCTGAAGGAGTAGATGTTTACCAGTCAGCTTGACTCCAATAATTTAACAATATGTTATATTATTATTTAGTTTTAAAAATGTAAATTACTTATCAAACAGACCTAACAATTCAACTACCAATGAATGAGCAGGAGTATGCCTGTGATACATAGATTGAATATGAAAAATAAGCCAAAGTGATACCTCTTCTCTGAAAAGACAAGCTAAGACAGTGTGCTGCTGTTAGCCAGTGACAACAGAGCGGTTATGGCAACTCTTTACTTCGCTTTGGTACACAATCTATGTCAGTGCGTGCTGTAGCTGGAAAGTTTCTTTGCCTTTTGGACTCGTCCGGTGCCGGTGCAGTTGTTTTCTAATTCCGCTGATTCCCATATTCACGGAAATTATAGGACCCTAGTTAAGTTAAGTTGCGTTTTTCTGGCTTCGACATGTTTGGTTACGCTGCAGGGCTGCACTCCTCCCGCGCTTGATAATGACGGTACGACATCTTCATAGCAGTGCAGGGGGGGGTATCCACCCGGGGCCCCGCTCGTCTTGTTAGGTGACGTGACGTCACCACAGTCACTTCAGTGCACACAACTGAGCAAATATGAATGCAGATGAGAAATTACAGGAATCGTTATGGGAACGGGTTTTGCGAAAATGATGGATCCGGTTTCCGTTTCTTCAATTTCAGAAACCGGTTCTGAAAAAGAACCGGTTCCGGTTCCCAACCCTAGATGTGACTGGACTCTGTCTCTGTTTAAACAATGTCAAAAACAGTTAGCAATAACTACAACTGAAACACAATCTTTGGTGTTGTTTGTATTCTTGTGGCAGTTCAGTAACTGGTACAATCTTCAAAAGGTCATTTAGCAACCAGAGATCATCAGCTTACAATAAGAGCTGCATTTAAATTGAAAGTGCACATGGAATAATCAAAGTAAAGACATGGGTAGGTTGATTATTTAATACATATTTATACCCCTGTGGTGTTCTGGTGGTGCGCAGATCCTTCCACTGACGCCATTTCAA
Organism: Myripristis murdjan; assembly: GCF_902150065.1. Lineage (NCBI taxonomy): Eukaryota > Metazoa > Chordata > Actinopteri > Holocentriformes > Holocentridae > Myripristis > Myripristis murdjan. The sequence continues at coordinate 2,550,105 of NC_044002.1, forward strand.
ATCTCCAAAGATTTCCTCTTGTACTGTATATCCTATTGACCTCTTTACAATTAGAAATGCACCGGTCTACTTTTTTTCAGGTCTGATCCAATTCCCCTAAAAATATCTAAAGGTGTTCCAAATGTACAAATTTGCCTACGGGCAAAGTAAACACTGTAGTCAGTTAAAGGTTGTGGGCAAAAGAGCTGTGAAACAGGAGTGGGAGATCATCAGTTTAGTTTTTTTTATGGGAGCAGAAGCAGCAGGAGAGCAGGGGGTACAGCCTGTGCTGCCTTCCACATCTGAGCTGGGTGAATTTCATCTTTTGATGGTAGACCTAGACATAACATAATATACCTAGTGTCTGCTGACTAGTCAACAGGGTGAATGATTTCCACGTCACACCAGTCAAAAGTTCAGGATGAATCAACTTTGTTGAAGTGGCAGGCAGGCCTGTGCATCTAAAAGCATGGGTGAGGACGAGCCCATGTCCCGCTCCGTCTGCCTGCATCACTTGTCCCGTGTTGCTCTGCCACTCGCCTCTCATTAAAAATTTATTAAGGCCGGCAATATTTACTGCCCAGGTATAAAGCCCTTTACTAGGTCAATCAGTTGCAGACTAATGGTCGAGCCCAAACTTCATCTGTACATCTAATTCAGAATTCTGTTAGAAGAAAAAAACTGAAAATCTTTGTTGAACTGTTTAATTAATAATTATGTGCTACAAGATTTTGGCTATGGGGTTAAACTTGCATTATTACATATTTCTAAATCATAAAAACATCAGACAACCGAATCTGGATCGCGGATTAATGACATCACTCCGATGTCCGATCAATGAATTTTATCAGTACTGGCACCCAATACTGATATTAGACTGGACTGATCCTAAACTCTATTTACAGCCAGAATTTTGAGTTCCTCTCCTGTCTACATCCCCTTCTACCTAATTTAATGAAATGTAAAGTAATTGTGATTAAGTGATTTGTGTGAATTTTTTATGATGTTAGTATGTGATCACCGCTTTCTATGTCATGTTTCTACATAACTGCTGAATAAATAAAAACAATAATTACCAGGCCTCTCTTACCATTACCATATTCCAAATAACATGGACACTGTATCTTTTCAGCTTTCCTCAGTAGCATACGGCAGATGGAAAACTGAATAAACAGATACAATGTAACTGCAGAAACCAGATGAGCGAGGAGCCATATTTTAATTGAAAGCCATGCTCACACATAAAAACACCCTCATTGTTCCTCCTCCATGGCTGAGTGATCTGCTCATGATCTAAGCCGAGTCGAAGTGTGCTGCATTGACCTCAGGGTTATTCTTGTCCACTTAAATGTTCCTCAACTCAAACTAAAAGGTTACTAAGCACCAAGAACAAATGCAAAGAAGACTCACAACTGGAAAAATAAATGGGAGTTCCTTTAAATGAATCCTATGAATGCACTAATGTGATCTATTTCAGTGTGGATGCACATTGGGGGGATGCATGTCCTATTATTTACTCAGACAGAGAAAAACAGACAGTGAGGGAGTATGGAGGAGGGTTAAAGCAAAACTGAAGTTTGGTAGAGGTTTGGTTGTATAGTTACCTGGGCTTCACATGACTTCATGTGACCTCACATGGTGGTGAAATGTCCTCATTAGTTGCTCCACTGAACTGCTAAGCCACAATACTGTATTTTTATCTCTCCATTGACTTCCACAGTGCAGCAAAACAGCTCCCAAAATAGCACTAGTAAATCAACGAATGTGAACAAAGCGGATTATGCCAATGTAAAATGAGATAAATCCCGGTTCCCATTTTTTTGAGGAAATTAAATGTCTCTTTTCTTGTTATTTTCCTTGAACGGGACAGTAGATCGGCAGGTTGTGTCTGCAGAGCTACCTTGCACCAAGAACAAACAATTTGATAGACCTTTCACAACTTAATTAATTGCTTTAAAGTGACAAATAAAAAATTTACTTTTTAAACTTTGTTAAGCCAATTTTCTATAATATAGCATACACCTATTTGAAAATATTTGCAAAAAATTAATAAAATAAATAAAATTGAATTGAAATTACTTTAAGTGAAAATCCCTTGGTTTTACTTAACGGAAAAGGTGTATTTTTGGAAGTTATTTTATGCTGTCTAAAAAATTTCAGTTAACTGAATCATCCCCATTCTGTCCAACTATAAACCTGCAATGAATGAAATATTTCTTCTGACTCCAAGTAGAGGGAAAGATTTTAATAATGTGAGTATTTGATTAGGGCTGAACAAATAATTGAAATAATGCAGGTCAAACTTTTTGATAAAGGTAAAATGAGTAGTGTGACAAAAACTCCTACAAATAAAGTATTGTGGTGCTACAGAGACACCCTGAGCGACAATGGGTGTTCTCCAGATGTTAGAAAACTTGTTTACAAAAGCTTATCATCATCATCTTAATATTTTTTAAGTGAAAATGAAATGTATGATTAGCATTTGCACTAAAATTGTTAATCATATTGTGCTCATAAGATACATAATTACAATATGATTTTTTACCATATTGTTCAGGCCTATATCTGATTTCAGAATTCATATTATGCCAGATTTATAGTAGAATCTAGATGGCAGCTAAATGCTGGCAGGGGGGCTATACTGCACAGAAACAACAGGATGCCCCCGACAACCCCCCCCCCAACAACCTTGCTACATTGAACAAAATGAATTGTGAATGATTTGAGATACACATGAAAATCATTCAGATTAGCCTCGTGTCTTGTTTGCGTGGGTGAGCAACTCTTCTACGTCATATTTGTTCTCAGAGCATAGAGCTGAGAATAGAGCCCCTCTGATGAAATGTCACACAAAACAAAATGTGACACCAGAGGGATTCATCACCAGACCCGCCCTTTGCTTCAGACGCTGCTGCAGGAGAGGGAACAGCAGCAGATAGAGCTTTTCAAAAAGGCTACAAAACCTCAATTTCAGCTCTTTAACATAGACAACAGCCTCATAAGATCATGTTCTCCTCTTGAGGAATAACACTATGGCAGAAGTTATTTAACGTCTCCATGGCTTTTGACCTCACTGGCTTTTAGGTAGGTTATGCTGATCAATAAGGTTCAACTGGTAACTGACCAGATGTAAAAATGGAACATGTATTGTTTTGCATTGTGTCCATCAAACATCAGCTCTACAAATATAAAAGTAAAACAAAAAGTGGTGCTAGGGGGCAGTAATAACAGATCATTACATAAAAACAAGTGTATAAAAATGACTTATTGTGCTTTGCATTGCTTTGTTCTTTGTGGGAATAGGGAATGGAAGCAAAGAGGTCTCCCTCTCTGTAAATAGAGTTGTAAATTTAAACTTACAGTCCCCCAAACACTAACACAGAGGTGATGCAGTTTGCGCTGCATTTCTTTCTAGAAGTTCATATAGTATTGTAAAAGTCCACACTGTCCATACTGACATTCCACAATCATACAGGGGTAAATCCATCACAGAAGATGTATAGACTGCAGAAATAAACAGATGGGTGACCATTCAAAGGAAAAACCAACATTAAACATCCTAGTAAAGTGCTGAGCCACCACAAGCCACCAGAACAGCTCCTTGGAATAGAGTCCAAATTTTCTGCTGCTCTATTGAAGGGATGGGAATCCATTCTTCCAAAAGACATTCTCTCATTGTTCCACTGGAATCTGGACTGACAAAGCCTTTTGTTGTACTTCACAACACAACTTCTATCTGATCTATCTATCTATATGCATCTCGTCAAAAAATATCTTCACAAAACAGACAGACATCCTTTGAGTGGACTACCTTGATCACTAAAGGAATTTAGCCAATTTGATTAGCTGATGAGGTTTCAAATTGCAAGCCCTCTAATTGCAGCCTCCATTTTCATTTTAATTAATCGTGACATTTACCAATTTAAACTCTCACTGAAGGTCCAGGCACAGAGGAGCAGATGTGGAAGAAACTGAGAATTCAAGAGACCACTAATGAAACTTTCAAAGAACTAAAACTCTGAACATTAGACATCATTAAAACAACAGTTTGTTGAGAATTTAGAGCTGAATACTGTTGAGGCATTTCAAAGCCACCCTCTACTGAGTTACAGAACATACTGCAGATAGGTTTGGCCACTATTTTTGGCCTCACGCTAAAAATCGTCTACAAGCTAACAGTGAAGGACTTTCGAATGGAATAAAGTCGGTTTGTTGTCCTACCTTATCCATTTTTCCACTAACAGATCCTGAGCTAGAAGACTAATGGTGACCCACTGCTGGTTTTAGAGCAGGAGCCACAGGCAAGCACAATTTCAGGCTCCATTGTACTGCATTATCAGGTCCCTAATTAAGTATTGAATCCATCACTGCAATACGTTCATTAGACGAAAAACTCTGTTGTCGTGTTTTGGACGGACCACACGGGTCAGAAATGCAGCAGGACAGTGGAGGGGACGTGCGCAAGAGGCCATGCAGGCGGTGGTGGAGCTGCTGCTATCCCTCTCACCCCCATGGCTTTCTAATTGGGGTTTTATCTCAAAGATGGGAATGAATTTAAGGGCTTGGAAAGATTTCTACTCAGCAAAATCCATCTTCTTAAAGATAAGGTAGCAAACCTGTACTTCTGTAGCTCAAAAGAGCAATATACACTGTTGCAACAAACTAGTTTAATGACCAAGCCATTCAACCAGCCTCAGGAGATACATCAGACTGCATAAGCTTAAAGGGACAATTAAGTCATCTGAAAAAATATATATGTTATTTGACTTCCACCTAGCTGTTATGTAGGATAGTATTGGTGATATATTTCTCTCATCATTTCTGAGTGCTGGATACTGGCTGGATGCTCCAAATGCTAACTGTTAGCCTCCTGCTATTGAGGTGGACTTCCCCCCAGCTAACATTCTGAAAAATAACCGTCTTAATCTACTCAAAAAATGATAAACATCACGTTCCCAAACTAAACTGCACGCAACTATTGAGTGAACAAGGACAATAGTTTTGCTCAAATTATTATATTTTTCCTGTTCAACATCTGAGAATATCTGGTAGCTTGTGCACTTCTGTATCATTCCGCACTCAGGGAGCAATAGCCACCACACATGGAGAGAGATTGTACGGTTTATTCTTTTTTGTTTTCTTCATTGAACACAATTCATTTTTATGCCATTTCAGACTGTATAAATCCTACTACACATTATAAAATTCAAACTTTACTAATTAAACAATTTGAGTGGATTAAGGCAGTTATTCTTAAAATTGTTAGACACTGGAAAAGACATGCAATATGTTATTACCAGAAATGCCACATCACACCATATCCTCAGCTATTTGCTCATGTAACCTTGACACTGGTGAGGATGCAAAATGTTGTGCACCTAAATTTATAAAAAGGCCGTAATAGATCATGTTGCTCCAGTGATCAATCTTGGGTATCTGCAGGAGTTGGCTGCAGCGACCACAGTGGTAGATTATCTGCAACAGTGACTTCATCTTATTCCATTATCATCTAAACCCAAAGTCAGATCCAATATCACAGATCAGCTCACAGCAAAGTTCACTTCTAATTCCTTTGTATTCTACAGCTTTCCCCTAGGCTGCAGTCCCTTGCTTGGATCCATCTTTGTGGCCAAATTAATAGTGTGTCTGGCTTACGTACCGGCCATTTTCACTTACAAGTCACCAGACCGACCGAGTAACCCAGTTAAGTGGCTTTATCTATATATATGATTTCTAATAATATGGGACACTATTTATTTAACACTGATTCCTCACAGGATTGTGAGCGAGTCAAAAGTAGTAGAGAGAGTTTTTTCTAAAGCACCATCGGGTTGTTTATTCTGAGCTCAAAGGTACTATGCTGAAGTTTCCTACAGCCTCTACCTGCCAGATGTACTTTTAAATTCAAATAGGAAAATAACAAGAAAAGAGCTGTTAAATTTTGGAAACTGGGACTTTTTTTAGATTAGGATAATCTAAGTGAATGGAGAGACATAAATCTAGTATTGTGGATTAGCAGTCCAGGGGAGCACAGAGCAGCTAGTGAGCATATTTCACCACCATGTGGACTCAGATCATGCCAGGGAACTATACAACCCAACACTTTACCAAGAGCCCATTTTGCTTTAACATTACATCCACATGTTTTGCCATGGGCGTTTGATAGAAATACAAGATACAAGCTACATTTGCCCAATTTATGATGCAGTGCTTATGGGGAAACTACAACAATTTAAAATGTAGCAAAGTATGATGCCTCAGTAAAAATGCAGTCGATAAAGTTCAAGCACACAAATAAACTACTCAATTCAGTAATGAGCATGAATGTAATTTGTTACTTTGAGCTTTGTTTGTACCGCAGCAAAGGAAGATCTCTGGGTAGTCTCACACTATGTCATTTTGTTCCACCTTTCCAGACACCATCCACCTCCTGACTGTGGAGAACTATGACGTGAGGCTCATGGGGGATTTCAATGTGCAGGTCTTCTATGGCAACTGTTCCTCCTCAGTCTTTCTTCATGCTATTAATCCTGAGGATGGTTACAGGCTTTAGAACCCGTGGGCCAGATGGGTCTGGCAATATGACATGAAAAGACCGAGTAACCTGTTCAGATTAGTCCTGTATCAATCTTCTGATCTTCCATCAGTACCTCTGGAAACAGGTACTGATGGAAGATCAAAGATTTCTTAAGCTCATTAAATCTTGTTTGGGTTATTCAACAGCGAAATCTGATTTCAACTCAATGCTCTTGATCTAACATGTTTTTACAGGTCATATTCCCTGGTCTTGGAGCTGCACAGGGGAGGAAATTCATCTAGAAATCCAGCTGCCCCATAAGCCTACATCACAAAGCCAGGGTTTCTACAGAGAAGAACATACCCCATCCCTGCAGATTAAGAGCTATTTGCCCAAATTAAAGCATAGTGTCAGTTAGTCACAGGTGGGGAATCTTCTTTGCACAAGAAGTAATCAAAACTTTAAATCGAAACCCAAACTTGAGCAGGTTCCTTGTCCAGAGAAAGCTGAATTCACCAAGAATGAATAAACCCCCAAATTCAATCAGTTACCTCTCGTTGTGAGTTGCCAGTGTGTAAAGTTGCCCAGTGCAGATTAAAAGTCATAATGTAGTGATCCATTAAAATAAGAAACAGGGCCATACAAAAGCTTTGATTGAACCCTTTGACAAAGCATTACCGATGTAATGATTCTTTTTTTTTTTTTGACATTTTTCTCTCTGGAAGTAGATTTGCACTTAACACAAAAGATGACCACTTCCAGTAGCCTAACTAAGCACAAATTCAAGGAAGCTTGTCTTGTTTAGTGTGTTTTTGAGAAAGAAAAGCCTTAAAGTTGCACTACGCAATTTCTAAACCGCTACAGTGTGCTGAGAGCTCAAAGTTAAGGCCTTGAATTCACAAGGCTCTAGTTGGATTATTTGATTATTTTGTCTTTGACCTCCGACATGAAAATGTGGTGAAGCTGCAAACTTTAAGCTACAAGGTAAGATGCTTTGGATGGTCTGTCTCTAACACAGTGCTGCTCATTGCAGCCACAGAAGCATGTGTGCAACGGATGTGAAATTGGGATAGTTTTATCTGCAGAATGTGCAGTTTCAGAGAGGTTGTGAATGAAGTCGAGGAATGGAGGGGTGAAGTGGAGTGCAGAGGAGGAGGTTATTCAGGCTGACACAGAAATTTAGAAAGACAAAACCAGGAAATGACAACAGGGTGGCGGTAAACTGTGGTGGAAAGAGGACCCATGGAACCCTGTCTATGAGGCCATAGTGTTAAACTCTGAGCCACCCCGACCAACCATGAAATGCAGTCCATCTCCCCTTACCTTTTTCCCTTCAGTGTTGTCTGCACTGACGTAGGAGAGCTTCCTGCGTACGTAGAACAGCATATCGTCCTGCCGGGGTGCCCACTTCTCCATGAAGTAGGTGGAGAACATCCACGTCCAAAACACGATGCGGTCATCCTTAAAGCAACCTGCGAAAACACACGGCACCGCAGGTAAATACAAGTGTTGGCCCACACGAATGATGTAGCAAACCCTTTGGCCAGTCAGTCACAAGGTGCATCGTCCCTTCAAGTTTCATCAGAATCGCATTAATGGTGTAGCGGCTTTTCAGCATATTGTGTTTTTAAGTAACAACTATTATTATAGTGCCCCCATTAGACCAATCAGTGTATTTTCTTTAAAATCTTCAGGCTGGGTAATATAGATTACATTGTACTATAATCCTACACTTAACTGCCCTCTAAATGTTAAACTGTCTTCTTCCTCAGCTGCACAAAAACACATGACACTGCAGGTCAGCACTCTGAGATCAAGATCAGTGCTGCAGGTCGGGCTGTGCACTGTGATTGGCGGAGTTCTCCCTGCCTCACGCCCGAGAGAGGCAGCTGTGTGATGGAAAGTCTCACTTTAATGCATGTCATCCTCTGCCTGGTTGCCAGGCAACAGTTGCCCGGCGGGCAGGTGCCTGGCCTGTAAAAGGTAGCACCCTGAGGTGCTGTAGTGCAGGTGGCTGCTGCTGTCGCCGGAATAACATGAGCAAATGTTGTGGGGAGCGCTGCAGAGTGTGGAAAAAAGAGGGTCCGAAGATGACATTGACACAAACATGCCTTGCACACACGAAAACACACACTCATTTCAATTCATATGGCTTCATATGCTCCATACAAATCAAGGGCAACTGTTTCTATTGGGCCAGACGGCTAGGTAATCCTCAACCAATGCCTCAAAATGAAACACTGATTTACTCATTCAATATGGTTGCTAGGCAGTATACAGTGTGTGTTTGTGCATATCTGTGCTCTTTCTCTAGTAATATATGTAGACAGCAAAGTGTAAAGCACGTATCTGAAAGAGTGTTTGAAACACTAGACAGTTTCATCTAATAACATTAAGTGATATGGCATTTTATTGCTCTTTACCTCTGATAATTCCTAATTAAACAACAGGCAAATATAGAATAATGGAATAATAAATTGCAATATATTGCAATACACAGTAGAATCAAATTGCAATCCCTGGTGCAGCACAATTCCCTTTAAGCATTTTCATTTAAGCATGATGATGTGCGTTTTGACAGCTCTCTGGGGGAATCCTCCACTCTCACTGAAGTGCACTGACCAAAATGACTAATGGATTTTTTTTCTATAAGCCCTTTGTGAATAAAAATATAATAATAACCCACCCATGCACACTTTCATCATTTTAAAACACACAACGTGGAATGCTAAAAATTGTGAGGTGCTTTGTCCCGTTTAGACTATATTTATGAGGCTTCTGCATAAAACGCCGCAGCTCATTCCATATTCTCCACATGGGCCTGGGCTTTTTGAAGTGGCTCGGCTCGGGCTGACATCAAAGCTAACTTGCAGCTCCACTGTCACATCTTAAAAGTGTCCGCTGGTGCTGGATGTCTCTAGCCATACAGTCATACTGGAAGCATGACTGTGCTCGCACCAGTTTGAAAAATTCATGGTGAGATGGGCTGGATGACATGCAGGCAGCTTTGATGACACCACTTGACACATGACAGAGCGCCCACAGTGATCAGTAGCTTTTGTTGACATATAAAACAAAGGTGACATAACACAAAGGTGGTATTATCACCAGAAATTTGTATTTTTCAAAGTATGGGGAGATTAAGATATCCAGCGACTTGGCAAATTCTATATTCATCTTTAGTTTTTAAGAAATTAATTCTCCAACATTGGAAAAACACTGAAGCCCCCACCATATTACATTGGAAAAACCTGATGAAATATTATTTGAATATGGAAAGGGCAATAATGGAGGACAACAAGAGAGAAAAAATCTTTTTGCAGGTATGGAGTTTAATCTATGACTCCCGGTAAACGAGAGCTGCAGAGACCACAACATTGTGTGTTTGTGTATGTGTGCGTGCGTGTGTGTGTGTGGATGTGCGTGTGTGTGATTATGAGGGTTTTTGTTTCATTTTTTTTTTTCCTTTTTATTTATTTATTTATTTTTTATTTTAAATACTCTCGTGATATTTGTATCAGGTCATTGCTGTTATTATTGTCAGCATTATTAACATTTTCATCACTGCCACTATTATTATTGTGAGCTTGCAGTATAAGTCAGTATATGTATGCATGAGAGGGTACGTTCTGTGTATGTACGATATAAATAAAAAAATAAATTAATTAAAAAAAAATTTTTTTTTTTGACATATTTTGTGACAAGACAGTCTTCTGTCAGGATTAGTATTCCATATCAATTAATCCTTTTGTTCCTGGCTTTGCAACAGCATCGCCAATATCCTCTGTGGAATTTATATAGTTTTTATAAGCATTTATGCTACCTACTTTTACTATGTGGGTCCTCTTGATTATACATGACCATACACTTCAGTGCTAAATAAACTGGCCTTGGAGTATAGAAGTCGCCACATGGAAATCGAGATTCAACAGGCTTGTGATGCTACTGTGGAGGCAGATCAGGTTTAATTTATAGTAAAGCAATCTTATGTAGGAAAGAGTCTGACAAAGTTTCAAAACTCTTCTGATTAAAGTGGTCACTCGTTTTGTGCCTTGGTTGTCAGATAGATTGTGAGATTCACACAAATTTCCACCTGAGCAAATACTGTGTTCACATATACTGTGTCAAGCCACTCCTGCTGTTCACATATGATCAGTGTGACTTTAGCATCAGTGGGTGATGTCAGTAACTTTAACAGACTTGTGACACACTGTTTTTACTTACTATACAATTCCTTGTAAAAATAATAATAATAATAATAATAATAATAATAATAACCCAGAGAGTGATCCTGTACCATCAATTAGTAAACTGGTCTTTCTTCACATTTTTTTCTTGAATATGGAGGTCACCACATGAGTGGCAGCCCCACAGGAGTGCCCTAAAATTTGAAATAAAAAAATTAGAAGAGCTCTTACACATATGATGGTTATAAAGATGGATGAAGCCCTCTTTTGACAAAATAAATGGAGAGGAATGTTGGCTTTAATTGCATTATGAGAACATAAACATTGTGCATTGGCATTTCATTTAATTTCACGCGGACTGATTGAATTAGGCGAATGTAATATGGGATTGTGAAGCTTAACATTGTTTGCTTTGATCTGCTCAGGCTTTAATTTCACTGTGAAAACCCCTGAGCTATAAAGGAAGGTCATCTTAATGCATTTGCATTGAATGGATTGAACAGAAATTACCAAAAAAAAAAAAGAAAAAGAAAAAGAAAAAAAGAAATACCAGGAGAATATTTTCTCATGCATGAAGAAAATATTTTTTTCCCCTACAAAAATATATAAAAATACAAAAACATCGATAAATTGGCCAGTAAGATGTATAGTGTAGAGTCTTGTGAAAAAAAAAAATCCCCAAATAAAAGGATGAAAATATGAACAAGTAAAAGAAAAGTATGGTTATTTTAAATTTCTAGGTGTTTTTTTTTTTTTTTTATACATAAGAACCTGAGCTTTACAAAAAGGAATATGTCCTTAAAGGCTGAAGTGGCAATCTTTTAAGAAATATTTTTGAGAGAAAAACAGGAGTTTGGTTAGCAGGGTTCAATAAAAGCCCATGTGCAGGTTGTGGGGGTTTAGAGGGATTAAAGGCTGCATTCCAGTAAAGAGATGCAGCTGTCTGAGCTAATCAGCCTGTTGGAGCTGTTCTGTTACTGGCCTCCACCTGCTTAGTTATCAGATCTTCAGTACTAGTGACTTTTTATCCAAAATGTCCTTGTGTAAATATTTTGTGAAAGCACAATATTGTCACAATATCAGTCTAGATATTCAGTAGAAAAATATATTTATTTTTTCCACATGGCCCAGCCCTAAATCACATACAAGGCCAGACAACATCAGTGAACTTTGTTCTTCCTCAGAGGCCTCTCAGATCTGCCACTCTCGGCCTTTTGGCTGGTCCAGAGTCTGAGTTTAAATCCAGAGGTGATCGATCTTTTGCTGTGATGGTCCCAGAGCTCTGGAACAGCCTCCCACGTTGGGCTACGCCTGCTGACTCACACCTGAAACTCGGTTTTTCTGCTTTTTTCGGCAGATCGATGGCTGACGGCGGTGCCCTCTATCAGGTGATGCTCTGTCCACTTTCGACCACGGCATTTCACATTCCTGTTTTACCGCAGCTTTATTGTGTGTTACTGAACTTTATCATTTCATTTTAGTCTAGTCTCTCACTGTAATTTACAGTGTACACCTACATTGTAATTATAAGCATTTGCGATATACTGAGTATTGCAATAATGTATATTGCGATTTATTACCTTTTTCAACTGCAAATGATGTCCTTGAGGGAAAACTTTGTCAATATCTGTTTTATCTAATAAGATTAAGTTTTCATTCTGTTCATCTCACTTCAGTCATTTTTATTGCAGCAAACTGAGACAGACTGACCAGCTCTGTCATAAAAACCTGCCAGAAATGTCAACTCTTGCTGATAAAATATCAATACTTGGCATCCGTGTATTGATGAAATATTGCCACACAAAATACTGCGATACCATGCTGTATCAATTTTTTCCCCACCCCTGGATTATACGATTAGTTTTGCACATGCAAAGTTTTTGCACACATGGCTTTGCTTATTCAGCACAATGCAATGCAGAGCAGCACAATATAATCCTATATAATTATTGCAAGACAGATACATATCCACTGTGTAACCGCCTCAATATTTCTCTTTCTCAGCTTTTGCGAAACAAAGCAACTACACATGGAGGGTTGTCTTTATTACTTTATTTTTGCAAATGCTGTCTTATGCATGGCAAGTATTTTCCTGATATTTTCATCCTTTGCCTGTGTCACTTCGTACGTGTCGAAGCCTCAAAGTGACAATGCAGCATTTTCTTTTGTAGACCTTTCTTTTGCTTGTTGGCAGAGCATAATGGCAAAGTTAGGGTTTAGGTCGCTAACATGAGCAGGACACAACAGCATAGGTGCTTCATCTGTAAAAGGACTATAAGTGCAATTTTGTCGTTCAACTTATGTTTAACAGCAGTACAACAATTTCGCTGTGGTTCAGTTGGACAGCCACAGCGGTCCTGCATCTGCGCGAGGCATTTCAGTGTAAAAGCTCTCGGCGGTGCTGTGAAACCTCTCCTTTTCAAAGAGAAAAGGCCGAACAGGAGGGGATTTAAACACACACTTCAACAGTCAGCTATCAGATCACCTCCAGTGAGGCAGAGCTGGCCTGCAGGAAGCTGCCTTGTCAACATTTTACCTCCTGAAAAAAGATCTTAGGAGGCGATCTGATGAACCCAGCCTAGCCTGGAGACACACTGCAGAAAAAGAAGCAGTACACGACACACACACACCATAAGATTTGTGGAAGGCAGACACAAAATCCACCTACCACAATCTACTTTTACACCTTACAGAGGCAACGGATTCATGCACACACTGTGGATGTAAACTTGCATGATATGAGGATGAGTCACAATGAAGTTTACGTTTGTTGGAGGCTGTTGCCAGGAACAATAGGTCGGCAGGCAGGTAGCCTATATTTCTGTGCTGGCTCAACATACTTTCTGAGCTCACCGCCACTCTCTGACTGCTAACAGAAATCTAACCAACATGTGGAGGGAAAACTGTGACGGCATATTAGGGCCACTCTAGGGGGGAAAAAATTATGCAGCCTGGGGAGTGGGGGTAATATTCTGAGGGGAAAATCTCAATTTTTTTTTAGAATAGACTCATAAATTTACAAAGAAAAAAACTCACATATTCTCTGAGATTAAAGAAAAAAAAAAACTCACAAATTTATTAAATAAAACTTCTGAGATTATAAAGTCACTAATTTGCAAGAAAAAAAACTGGGAAAAATATTTTTTCTTCTCCTCTGGGATTTAGTAAGAAGGAAATCCTCGTGATTTGATCCCAGAATCGCAATATTATCATCATCATCGGGAGTTTTTTTCTCATAAATTTGTGACTTTAAAATCTCCAAATTTTTGAGTTTATTCCCAAAATATTACTTCCTACAGCGGCTGCTAGATTTTCAGTAGCCAGTAGATACAGACAGACAGAAAAGTAGAGACTAGGGAATGTATCATCATGTATAATGTATCAACATTACATCAATATTTTGATGAGAATAGATATCATCTGGGATTTTAGATATTGTAATATTGTGAGATGCCATAAATGTTGCTGTTTCCTGGTGTTAAAGCCTGCATTACAGAAACGCAGTTTTCTGAACTTCTAATATTTATTCTAATATTTATCTAGAGCTGCTTGATCATAATAGTCATATTACTTGCATATAAATGTGTTATGCATATAAATGTGTTATGAAAGCACCAACGGTCATCCCTACATTACTGATAGAGGTATTTGGTAAAAAATATTGTGATATTTGATTCTGTCCGTGTTGCCCAGCCTTTGCAGAGACACATTCAGCTACATCTGGTCCTGACATGGAGAAGCAACAGTGCTGCTTGTTTCATTGGTTATGTTTGATGTGTATTGATTTAATCAATAAAAACTACAGTAAGCACTCAGCAGACCTCCGCCAACACAACACATTTGCCAAGACATGCCAGTTTCACATTTTGGATATTAACCAAATATTAATCACCATTAATCAGGTCAAACAGAGTCAAAAATCAATCAGTATTTCCTTGCCACATGACAAATCTTTCAACCAAGTCTGATTCCAATGCGTTCGTGACTTTCTGAGATATCCTGCTAGCCGACAAACAAACCCTGGGTGGCAGATTTTACATGAATGCAGCAGAGTGTGTTTTACAGCTTGTCTCACACATCTGAGGATGCTTTACAGCCCAACTAGAGTGGAAACCAGATCTCTGACTCCAGTTCAGTAGAACTTGAAATCAAGAAGTTGACTGCAGCCTTCCACAACTTCCCTGTTCTCTAGAAATGCTGAAAGACTGTAAACAGAACAACACATCCTTTATTTTGAAGGCTACAGCAATAAACGACAGAAAAATGATGCTTGGAAAACAATGAATCCACTGTGGGGTAACAGTAAGCTCTGAGGTTGTTTTTTTTTAAAGTTCTTCTGTTTATTTTTTTTAAGATTATTTTTGATATTTTTGCTTTACTTGGCAGTCACAATAGAGAGAGACAGGAGATGCAGGGGAAAGAGAAGGGGTGACATGCGGCAAAGGTTTTTCTTCTGTTTATTTTTGATAATGCTATCTAATTGGTGTTTTAGTAGCTATCTAAAATGAAATAACTCCATAAACTCTTCAAAAACTTTGGAGCTGCAGATCACTACCTGGATGCTCTGTGCGCTGTAAGTCAGAACAGTGCAGCACAACAACCAAGAATCTTGCAGTGTGAACATGTTGTCAGGCTGCAGTTAACAGGCTGCTGCAGAGAAGCTGCTCCCATTTCACACTACACAACTATTTCTTTAGGCTGACAGCCAGTTCTCTGCGCTCAGACCGAGACTCACCAACCACTGCTTGGGTTGTGGAGAACAGAAGTAGAGACGACCTCTGGCAGCCCTCCAGTAACACTTGGCGTTGAATGTGATCATTCTGGACGGAGGTGAGTGAATGTGGCCTACCAGCACGCAGGGAGGCAGCAAGACGAGCCATGATCCAGTGCTTCCAGAGAGCTGGAGCTGTGCTGGGAGGCCCAGTGTCACAAAACACTACCACACTCACAAGTCCTTGTCCCAGTCAGTATGCTCACTAATCCACTTTAATCCACCCAACACTGGGTGTTGAGTTGTAGAGTTACCTGGGCGTGATAACCACAGGATAGTCATATACGCTCATTAAACAGCTCCCAATGTAAAACTGTTATCAAATACACCAACACGTACAAAGCAGATTATGCCTATACAGCAAACATTAAGTCCCTTTTAAAAAGTTAATACCATGAAATGCTAATTTGTAACAAAATTACCATTGCCACTACCATTTTTCTGTGGATCAAACAAAGCTAGATGGTGGAAAGAGAGAAAGGCCAATGGAAATAATCGCTCAACAATTAGCCTGTCGCCTTTCATCCTATGAAACCAACACATCCAAAGTGATTCCAGGAAGGAGAGGGGGCAAAAACACAGCAGCAGGGTTTATGGGAAAAGTGGCCTGCTGACTACAAAACAGCAGCACTGGCAGCATCACTGAGATGAAGGCGACTAATCATCTCCACTACAGTGTCATTTATTTGTGGTAATTATTTTAAGCTGTCACAATAAATTATGGTAATGATGTACTGACATCAGGGCTGTACCTGATGATTATTTTCATTGTTTATTCAATTACTGATTTTTCTTTTGATTCATTGTTTAGTCTATAAAATGTAAAAAAAAAAAAAAAAAAAAAAAAAAAGTGTTCATTTTATAATGATATGAACAGAGAAAAGTAAGCAAAACTTAGCATCTTGTGAAGCTTTAGTGAGAAAATGTTTGAGATTTTTATTTCATAAATGGCAAAGAAATGGGTAAAGTACTCGATTAATGCTCTGTCTATTGACCAACTGACCAATCAGTTAATTCACACATCTCTTCAGGTCTAATCCCTGCTCAATCTTAAAATGTACACCTGTCACTTCTCAAAGCACAAAGGCTGAGAAAGCCAAAGACGCAGAAGCAGAGTAGCAGGTATATTTGGTAACAGAGCCAGCAGGGCAAGAACGATGAGCCAGTGGTACAGAAAGACAGATCACCCTCCATCAATTATGGAGAGAGCATGAAGGCACATGTGTCAGAGCCCAGACCCTGTCTGGTCCTAATGTATGTGATATGAAAAGTGGATAGACAGAGCAATGAAAATGGGGCAGAATGCAAGGAAGGAAATGTACACTTGCATTTTGCTTTCCACCAAGGACAATGTTGTGCAGAGATACGGACACTTCCTGAAATACTAGGACATCACTGGGATTTTCAGTTGGAGCCCATTACACTGAGAAAGTGAAACACAATGCCTAAAACAAATTGGCCCCTTGTAAGAGAAAAGAGAGCCAGGCAGGTCATGGCAGTAGTAAATGTAAATGAGTGACTGATTCAGGTAATGGGTGAGCAAGTGTGCCATAAATAAAACTGAATCCAAAAATAATAATAATAAAAAAAACTTGCTTTGTAGCAACTCCCAAAACAACTTCAGAGACAAAAAGGAGAGCGTCCTTGCACATTTATTGACTGAAATGAATACAGAGACAGGACTGATCCTTCACACTGTTTCATTCACAAGCCAAGACTTTGCTGGTAATCGATATCTCTATCAGATCTGAGCCAGGCAAGGGTCCCGTGCTGTCATCACTGGTGGGCTGGTGTCCTTGTCCTGCCTTCGTCCTGCTCCTCCTTCCTGTGTTTGGTCTCACTATGGAGAGTTAAGTGTGAAGCTGCTGACAGCAGTAATCTGCGGTTACTGATCCATCTACAGGGCTAAAAAAAAACAGGTGAGCTCACCGGTTTCTGGCTCTTTCAGCAGCACATTCAGCAGAGCTGGCAGAAGAGGAACCAGTGTCCTGCACCTTGTGTTGTGGCACAGGAAGACATGAGGAACAACAAAAGGGTCTTGGCACTGTGGTGACACTATGATATACGCGTTAAATGTAATAGAGCTTACCATTGCACTCGGAACTAGGATAAATCTGACCTTCTACATGGAGAAGTGCAAAGGCGCACCTTGGAACTTGGAACGATTTGGATCTCTAAGTTAAAATTATGATGAAGACGTGAAAGCTCAGAGTTTGCTATAATACCTGTTGTCTGCACAAACACAGCCAACAATAAACCTTCTCTTTGGCAGGACTGAAGGCAGAAATAATCTCACTGGTTGATCTCTAACTCAATGGACAAAGCCAAAGAACCACAGTGTTTCTGGTGGCATTCAACTGGAGTTCACTGAAAAAAAGCTATCTATCAGGTTTGTTGGTTTCCCAATTTGTGGTCTGAAAAGTTTCACTAACTGATGTTTAATTGAAGCAATAATATTAATTGTCCTTCCAGAACAGCTTGCCTGTGAGTTATTTCATGCAGCTGAATCATATATACCAGCCAAACCTACACAAAAATCCTACATGAACTGAAAGATCTTCATCCTGGGCAACAGGTAGTAGTTGGTACAAAAAAACAAGTAAACAGGACAAAGACATTGCCCACAATCGGTGCCAGGTGCCCATGGTGTTATCATTTTAATTCACTCATTTTTTTCCAAACAGCAATCTCTTGAAGCTTGGGGACCTTTTGGCCTGTTGGTAGTGCTGTGCCGGGTCCATCAGGTTCATTTTGCATATTGGATGTCACTGCAAAAACACATCATCCCCCAAAGGTTCGTCAAATATGACCTGTGAATGTCTAAGATATCAAGCGTGAGGCTTATTGCCTTGTTGGCCATGTGGTGGCACTGTGCTGGACCAATCCTGTTTATATTCAATCAAAATGCAGGACCCCACCCTCAAAATCCATCATTCTTCCAATTTTCATCTCAAACAGGCCAGCAGAGGCTGAAAAACTGCACGTACCAAACAGGCAGAGCCCAACCCATAATCCCTTCCCCAATCTTCAAAAGTGGAGGACAACAAGATAAGCAATAATTTAATCAGCTGCAAAATCCAAGGCTCATTCCATGCCCTGAATGAGTTTAACAACACATTTCCAAGCTGATAAATTAAAGATGGCGTTATGACGTGGCCTGGGAAGTGTGCTGATGTAGACATGAAATATTTACCCAGGACGCTGCATGGCTGAGATCAGGCCTGTGAAGACAAAGACTCTGTGGCCTTTGGAAGATGAACAACCAAACCCCTCCACAAACAGAGTGAAGAATGGCACAAGCAAGCCAAGTCGATTCCCTGCCCACACATAAACCTTGACTCTTTTATTAACCGTGGAAAAAAAAAGGTTATGGACGAGTCTTAAGTTGAGCTTTAAGGAGACCGAGAGCTCATCTAACCAAAGCAAACTAAGGCATTGTTTGTACTGGGAGAATAATTGATGTTGGTTTGAGAGGAATACGATATCAAGGTGGGAGTAAAATGAAGAAGGCTTTGTAGGCACTCCTGTCACACAGACACATTCGTTATGAGTGACAGTCTCCGGTAAAGCTTTGACACCTGTCTGAACAAACAGCAAGGTGGACCAAACCTACATTTTTGTTGTTGTTGTTTTTTTTTACCCCCAAGTAGCTCTCTTATGAGGAAATTTTTTTTTTTTCATGATTCTCTGTGAAATGAGGTGATTTTTGAAGAGCAGAGGCCCTATGCTTGAGACATGATAAGACGACAGGCTCATTATTACTAACACTGAAAATCGTGGCCTAAGTAAATCAGAATAAAAATGCGTGACTCCCAGGTAAAACTGAAAATGAAATAGGAAGGGCAGAAAGTATGAATTTGATTCCTATATTCCTAATTTTCATCAGAAAGGGAGAGAGGGCATGCGAGAACAGTCCACCCTCTACGACAGACATATCAGGCAGATATTAAATTAATAAAGAGATGTGGCGAGTGACTGGCAGCTGGAGGCTTACATCTGTCACTGAATCAAGCCATGTGTTTGACAGAAGACGGATTTCCACTCCTGATATGAAAAGATAGTTCACTGCACGGCATATATGGGAGCAGATTTTAGTCTAAGAAGAGATTAAGTGAAAATTCAGTTAGCATTTGGAGCATCCAGTCAGTATCCGGGGCTCAGTAATGATGAGAGGATGATAGCACCACTACTGTCCTACAGAACAGCTAGGGGGAAATGAAAATAATATATTTTTTTCCAAAATGGGTGAACTATCCCTTTAAATCACCATGTCCCTAAAACTGTATGTCCTATTTCTTTAACTGTCCATTTAGAGATACATACCTTCCATTCGGTATGTTCAGTAAGAAAGAGGCAGGTTTGGACGCTTTGTGTTGCATAATTTTGGAAGCTAAATTGGTCTACAACCCATTTCCAGGTAGCAGTTAAAGCTCAGCTCCATTTGCCTGCCAGTCGGCATGTTAGTATTCCAGAGTGAAGTGGTACAGTTCTGCAGCAGCCTCTGAGACGCTGATAAAAGTCCTGCTCTATTTATAGCTGCACATTCCACTTTAAATATACATCAACTGTGTTCCGAAGCCTAGTACACACACATCGTCTGATTAAAGAGAGCTGAATCACCCAAAATCTATCTCCGGTGGCACTTTGAGGAAATTTCATGCGCCCTCTTTTGGATATTTCATTTTCATGTGAGTTATATAACACTTGGTGGGAGCTCCCTGATACTCTGTCAAAGCTCCAGTGGCCTGGATGAAAGAATGAACAGGAGGATGGTTGGATGGATGGATGGATGGATGGATGGATGGATGGATAAAGAGAAATATCCAGTTTAGATTGAGCCGTGACAGCAATCAAATCCCTGTTCATTCACTCCAGATGCTCTATTGCCCCAGTGTTTTAACGTATTCACTAAAATATGAATGGTGTCTGGGTCTGGCAGGAGACCCGCGTCTCCAGAATAAACTGCAACACGTTTAACACCCCAGGATGTAGAACAAAATTCACTTAATTTATTTATTCATTTATTTATTTATTTTATTGTAATGTCTTGTTAATTTTCAGGTCTTTTTTTGGGGGGGGGGGGGGATAATTTGCTGTTTCCCCCATGTTTCTGAAAGAAATCAAGTGAATTTGCTCAGCTTTCAAAGAGTTAATTGATCTGATTTGTTCCCACCAGGGTCAAAAACCTCTGTCACAGGAGGTCAAACAAATTGAACATAAGTTTACACCTGCTGGACAGTCAGCACTATCAAGACAGCAGGTGAATTACCACTATTGCTGATCGAACCATCTATGTTAAAGCTATAGTCATTTATTTTTAAAACATTGATCCCTGTGGAGTGTGAACATATTGTCCAGAAGGCCGTGGGACATGCTGGTCCATGGCATGGAGTCAGCCGTTAGCTGCTGAGTCACACTGGCTTCATTTACATGCACCCAAGTCTCTTTCTTAACCTGGATATTTCACCGGCCTGGTTTCTGGTTTCTGGTCAGTGCGTATGAACATTAGGTGCAGAAGAACCTGGATGAGCTCATACTGCCATGTTAAATCAGTTCCTCAGACAAGGGGACATCTTGCTGCCTTTGGCTCTCACTGTCTGTGCAATTTCTGACACAGGATTACATGGATTACAGTTAGATGTCAGCCCAGACAAGTATATTGCAGGATGTCAGGAGGATTGAGCAATGGCACAGATTGCTCTTGGGATCATCATTTGTTTCCCCTGTTGGAGGTAAACTACTGCTGCTGAGGCAAAGACAGAGGAGGGGCTTTCTGTTCATTCAGTTATTCTCAGAACAAACCTAAATAAGACCTTCAGCAGAGTATGGACAACAGCCGGGCTAATCTGGTTTGTAAATGCAGCCCTGATGCCCCGAGGAGTGTCAGCCCTTGAAACCTCCACAAAGTCACTTGATTTCTTTCAAAAAATATGAGAAAAGGGGGCAATTAGAAAAGGAGAATTGGAGGAGGAAAATGAGCAAAAACAAGAAATTTAGCACAATATTTTTAATGATGAGAAAATTATACTTAGAATTATCAAAATTAGATAATTAAACATCAGATAAATGATGCCTGATTGGCATCAGACTTTGTGTTTAAATGCAATTTAAACACAATTTCTTGCAATTTCTTAAAAAAAAAAAAAAAAAAAAAAAAATGGGAAAAAGGTGATGAGCAAATTACCAAGAAATTACCCAAAACATTTTAAAGAAACTAATAAAAATAAAAAAAAATAAAAAAAATAAAAAAAATAGCCCAAAACCCCAGGAAAATTAACAAAAAAAGTTTAAATAAATAAATAAATAAATAAATACATAAATTATTAAAAAAAAAAAAAAAAAAAAAAAAAAAACGTGAAAACTACATTTCAAGAAAATTGCCATAAATTACCCCGCAAAATGAAAAATAATAAATAATAATAAATAATTTTAAAAAAAATCTGAAAATGACCTGAAAATGTATTTTTAAAAAATCACCAGAAATTTACCAGAAAATTGGCACAAAAAACCCCCCAAAAAAACAGGAAATCAGGAAATGAAAAAAGACATCAAGTGAGTTTTGTTCAGAGTGTGAAATAAAGCCTTTCAAAATGACAGCCGCCCACAGGCTCCTGGTTTCCAAGACTGACATGGTCATTCACAAGCCTAGCAAGGCGCTGCTAACCCTGTTGCTGTGGTGTGAGTGCAGGCAGGGTCGGGGACGGGAGCTGAACCGAGCAAGACGGACACGACTTCACTCGGGGTGGTGTGAACCGGATCGAAGAGGCATTTGCTGTGGCTGAGTTTGTCCAACTTGAGCGAGAAATTGGCCCGTTGCAGCCAATCAGCTTCAAGCAGCACTGCATCCAGGCACTTGGGGATTTATGACCAACAACTCTGACGAACGACATCCGACCAGAAATGTTAGGAAAAAATCGGTTCCACAAAGAAGACAGTGGTGGTGCTGCCGAGCCTGCAGCAAATGGATTATAATGGCGTTTCAACTGATCCACACTAAACTAACCAAACCCTAACCCAACTTATGGCTGTGCTGAGTGTCTGAACAACAGTTTAAGCTGCTTTAAGGTCATCCGCTGCATCACCTCTGCTGCATTCAGGCTGGGACGTACGACCGTGTGTCAGTCATGTGTCCTCTCTCCAGCCCTCAGGCACGTCTTGTGCACGTAGTCCCCGGCTGCGTGAAAATGAGCGACATGCGGCAGGTTTGATGACACGGCTTGACTTGAGGATGTCACATGGATTAGAGTCACTCTGCAGGAACCTACAAGTGATTTCCTGACAGAAGTGCTGACTAATCCTGTGCTCAAACAGGAAGCTTTACTCTCTGTCAAAACTGAAGTGAAAATGTTGACATGCAAGCAGGTTGGATGCAAACACCGAGTATAAGAAAAGCAGGGCGACAGACCATAATGAGCGCTGGTTTAGACGACTTTCTTACAGAGAGTGTATGGATTAACTGAAACTCTGCTTCACTGTTACAGTTATTTGTTCTATACTGCAGCAAAGCAACTAATGCATATCTTCATTGTCAATACATTTTTCAGTTAATCATCTATAAGATGTTAAAAGTAATGACAAATGCTTGGGATGGGATACACGGTTGGTTAAAACAAATCAAACAAATGAAAACAGATGAAAGGTCCCATTTTTAGCTGCATTTTGAGATCAGGCCCAGATTCCCTCTGTGTCAAAATTATTTTCTAAAACAGGCAGATGTTGACTCTTGTGAGATGTAACACGGGAAATTCTGTTAACTTTTGAAATGAATTACACCCATGATAATGCTCAGTGAGTGAACACTACATACACTGTACCGGGTATATTAAGTGATGACTGGAAAATATGAGATTGTGTTGTCAGACTGACTTCATGGCACTCAGCTCCATGTCAGCTTCACAGGCTCAGGATGGGCAGCTGGGAGAACCCTGGGCTGCTGCTGCTGCTGATATCAGCACAAAGTATGCATGTACAATGTATTTATAACATATGTAATATAATAATTAATTAGGCAAGAATAAAAATTGATTCAAAAATTAATAATTAATACATTGTGCATTGATATCCAAACTATTTAACCTTTTGAAACCTCTGCAAATTCACATGATTTTGTTTGAAAACATGGGGGAAAAGGCAATTCGTACAAAAATTACTGGGAACATTAGTAAAAAGTGGAGAAAAAAGGAAAAGAAGAAAAAAACAATTAGAAAAAAATAAATTGTTAAAAAAAAATACAAGAAACCAATATTTATAATTATTAAAACTATATTTAAACATCAGATCAGTGACGCCGGATGTCTGATTTCTTGTTTTAAAATGCTCGATACAAACTTAAACAGCTCTTGATATAAAGATCCCTGTAGGATCACATCACCTCATATCACTTGGTGGCTTATTGAAAGTCAACTTAGGCGATATTTAGAGCACTTGAGGCTATTTTTTTTATGCTATATATTACATAAGGTTTACCATGGTGACCGGCCTCGTCCTGCCTGTGCAGCTTTCTGTCTAGACGAGCTACTGCTGCCTCTGTGGAAGAGGAGAACAATCACAGTGTACTATCTGGGTGTGCTGCTTCCACACAACTGAAACAGATGGATGGGCCTCCCACTGTGCTCTCCTTCTGTCTGTAATGATATGCTCCCCTCTGAGCAGTGGCCTATAGCCACACACACACACACACACACACACACACAACACACACACACACACACACACACACACACACACACACACACACACACACACACACACACACACACACACCACACACACACACACGTGTTTGCCATTTTCCTCTGCTAAGGGTGAGGGTTCAATGTGCATGTGTACATACACTGAAACAATGAAATGCAATACATCCTGATCAACATTAAACCTGTAGGCAACTGGTTTTTAGAGTTATTCCAGTGACTGCAGGCTTTTTGACACAATGCTGTGGCTCTAAGCCTTGACACACACACACACACGACACCATGTTTCAGCAACAGAGTCACAGCTCAGCCACACTCACGGGATTAACAATACAGCGGGATTTGTTTGAATTTGTGTCTGTCACAAAGTCTTAGTCATGGAGAGGTCACACACTGCCATAAGCTGTTTTTACCATTTGTAATACATGATCTTATCTGGATAACGTACTTTTTTACTACACTTGTGACTTGGCACGTGACTCAATTACCTGCTCCTGTCCACATGTGTATCGTCACTACACAACAGACTGCACCACACTCTGAGCTGGTTGCCTCCATCACTATGAAGTTTACAGCCATGACACACTATCTACATATACATTTAAGGCAGATCCTTCACTTAGATTGCATTGCATGACTATAGCTTGCAGTGCTCAAGGTCTTTCCAGTATAGTATGGCCCTGAGTCACTGTGGAGACTAATTGTCATGGCCACGCTGAAGCACTGACTCAGACAGCAGCCTTTAGAGGAGCATCCAAGGGCACAGACACAGCCGTGGTGGCCTGACTGGATTTATGAAGGTACAATAAATAAATGAAGCGAAGGCGGCGCCTCAGTGGGGCGAGGCCAACTACCAGCCATGCACTCCGCATCGCAGCAGTGTGACGTAGCCCCCCCCCCCCCCCCCCCCCCCCCCCCCCCCAATCAGCCCCCCGATACGATACGGTCCACAATACTTGGCTACCAGTTCCATATGTATGGTGATTCTTCAGTTCCTGCGATTTGATACTGCAATACTGTGCAATTTTGGACAAAGTTAAGGACTTATTCATTTTGTGATTATTGTAATTAATGTATAAAAAAAAAAAAAAAAAAAAGAAAGAGAAATAAAAAAAAAAATCAAAAAAGTTAAATAACTAAATTAAATGAAAAGATAATAATAAACAAAAGTAAAATAAGTTAAATAAAAGCATAGCAGTAATAATATTAATATTAATGTCAAATACTACATAAAAGTGCTTGCTGTATGACTATGATTTTGATAAAAAAAAAAAGAATGTATTTTTGTAGTGGCAATATAAGTCGTTAGTATGGGCTGATATTGGCATACCACAGATATATTGGTTTCATATCTATATATCGATGCAGACCATTTTTGTGGACTATTTTTTTTTTTTTTTATGCAGAAGTTGATGTTTTGGCTATCTAGAAATAAATATCTACTCCTTTTTCTTACTTCAAGTTTTAATATATATATATATATATATATATATATATATATTTTTTTTTTTTTTTTTTTTTTTTTTAATTTATTCTGGTCCTGGCACTATATTTAATTTATTCATTAATTTGTAATTTAACTATATAGATTTAAATGGAACACAAAGTATCAATTCATGGTCAGCATGGTGATATAAAACATATATTTTGATATGTAACTACGTCAGTTTTGTCCCATAGCCTGCCACGCAACATTTTCTCACAGTCAGCAGTGCACGGCCTCAGTCTAGATTAGAATATTTGGTGCATGATGCCAGAATTTATAAAGCTGAGGCAGATTATGCGTAAAAGCAACCACTTCTATCACTTTCAGCTTTCTATGATTTTGCCTGATTGCATTTCTTTTTTTTTTTTTTTTTTCTGTCTCTGTAATCCTGCTGGCAGTGACGGCAGAGGTTCTCAGTTTGGCTGCAGTCACACTTTGAGGAACGGACATGAATGTCGTTGTACTAGACTGGTTTGCTCCCACTTCCCTGTTGGTAAAAATAGCTGGATGCTTTTCGTTGTGGTGAAACCCTGGCGCCTTCTATACACTCAGACTGTCCTTTGCTTTCTTCAGGTTTGTCCATGCTGGGCTGCAGCGTGGTTTACATGTGGACATAATCGCTACTAAGACCAGCTAGTGCCGAATGTGTTAAAATGAGGAGAGAATTAGCTTTTTTCCTCCTGGAGCTGTGCTGTTTTGGCCAGGTGAGCCTGAAAATGCAAGTCTCCGGCTGACTTCTGATAATCTGATAAGAAGACAGACAGGTTTTTGTGCCTTTCAGCTCATGATGATTAGGTCAACTTCATGTTTGCTGGCTAAAGACTACAAACATCCAGATTGTGGTGTGAACATTCAGGTTCAAATGAGCCAAGCGGCCGTTCTTCTGATGAATGTCTTTTCTGAAAAAAACTCCCAACATCCCCGACAGTGACACTGAGGTAGTCGGGCGATCCGAGCGGCCCCATGTGCCGTGATGAGGTCATGGTTGGAGAACAGCGCTCTATTGATTTCCTTGTCTGAAGAGCGGGCCGCAAAAACAAGCAGCACATGGGCCCGGTGGGAACTCACCGAGGCACTGATTTAATTTCCACAATAGATATCTACAGGCCACAGTCAATGCTAATTGTGAACACACACACATGCCACAAGCCAAATCAATCAGTTCAAAGAGCGTGTCACTGTAGGAGATGCAGCCGTGCAGAACTGCCGCTTTATGTTGTCTTCCTGTCATCAGCACGCTGGAACTTGCCACAGTGAGTTTAATCAGCGATGTCCTTCACATGATAATCTGCCTTCCTGCTAATGAACACGCCTGCTTTTCATCCCATTACAATCGGAACACACTTCTTTATGGAGGCACAGAGCACCAACATAAAAGCCACGTATCAGCAGCGTAATCAGGGACAACGGTGTGGGGGGGAAACCCACCCAAACTCTGTTCAGCCGCCTTTGATTGATGGAACTAGCAAGAAATGACCCAAAAATTTGCAACATTTTACAAACAGAGAAATTACAAGAAAATTAGCAGAAATTTATAAGAAAAAGTTAAACACACACACACACACACACACACGCATACACATACAGATATAAACAGATATTGATATACAGACACACATTCATATATACACACACACACACACACACACATATCTATATATAGATATATATATGTATGGAGATATATATATGTATAGATACATACATACATACATACATACATACATACATACACACACACACACACACACACACGTTTGTTTTTTAACAAAACCTATCAGAAAAGGACCAGATGAAGGCCTGTGGCCGGGCTCCTGGCTTCCACAGGGTTAACAGTACACATCACAGTGAGTCCAGTCACACTGGTGGAACTTAGGAGGAGCTTTCAAAGGAAAAACAAACACTAGTTCATGATTTCACACAAAAACACAATTTATCTGTGCACCAGCTGGTGTTAATTTGATGGTTACTGAGTAGTCTTAATAGACTTTTTAAGAAAGATTACAGTTATTGCCAGCTACAGTGAAGTGGGCCCTGCTGGGGGGGGGCAGAGTGACCCCATGCATCAGTGCTAACAGACAGTTAGTGCTCTGATGCCTGAGTTTGTGCTCAGAGGAGCTGGAGGGACGCAGCTATACTTCTGATTCTCTGCACCACGTGGAAAGGGCACATGATCTGGTCTAATATAAGACACTAGCCTCAGTGGTGGAGTGATCATTTTGCTATAAAACAAAAAAGCAACACAAAACAGAGCTTTGGGGTAACAAAGCACCATGAGCAATGTTGTACTGTCCTGCAAGCCATTCATACCATCCATACTGTATGGGGCTGTGAAACCAAACCGTGAAGCAACAAACCGTTCAATCCACAATACTACGACAGTGTCTTAGGGCCACTGTAGGCAGGAAAACACCTGGGGGGATCAGGGGGAATATTCCAAGAAAAACTCACTATTTTTATTAAAGTTTATGGGATTTATGGGAAAATGATCACAAATGTATGAGTAAAAAAAAATCTGATATTATAAAGCCACAAATTTGTGAGAGAAAAACTCAAAAGTTTTTCTTTTACTTTTTTTTTTCCCCCACACAACACACCGTATTAAGTGCAGTGTTACACACACATCCACACACTGAGCTGATCAAGTAGTTTTGGTAGACTTTTGCCTTTGAAAGAATATGTATTGATTTCATATTGGTATCCCAAATCTCTGCATGAAAAAGGTTATTTTCCAAATAAGATAAAATGCAGAGAATATTAGAAATGGTAGCCAACCAAACTGAAACCAAAATCATGACCCAAAAAACACAAATGGTTTATTGACCCAAACCCCTCCATCACTAGGTTACAGTTATCACCTGAAACAGCCTACGTGTTGCCTTCAGTGTCACCATGTAAACTCCAACACTGTAGAGGAAGTTGCCCTGAACAGACAAAAGGTCCATCAGTTTTCACTAAAATAACACCAACATGACTGAACCTGACCCAAACCTGAACATAATTTTTTGATTTTTGTCTGAACCCGGCCCAACCCGACGGGTCCTGCAGGGCTTCGGCCGCGTAGCGCAGACATCAAAAAGACAAAAGCTAGACAAGAGAGTTAATCAATTTCAAATTTTTGAAGGAAGACAATGAACAGAACTCATTTTGCTGTTCTGAGGCCTTTAGCTAGCTAGCTGGGAGTGATGTTTCCAACCACAACATGACAGCAGCTAACAGCTAGCTAGCCAAGACTGTTCCTGTCTACAGTGGTACATTTATGGGAGAAAATTCAAAATTATATGATTATAAAGTCAGAATTTCTAGAGAAAAAAAAAAAAACTTGGAAAAATAGCTTTTCTTTGCTTTTCTTTTGGTCAAGGACTCGCATCACTTCCTTTTGCTGTAGGCTATCCGGTTCTTGGTTTCTCACAAAAAAAAAAAAAAAAAAAAAAAAAAAAAAAAAGTAACTATTTTCCAAGTTTTTTTCTCTAAAGTTTAAAAATTCAAAAAGTCTGAGATTATTAGACTTGGACTTTGAGTTTTTCTTGTTAATTTGTAACTTTATAATCTCAGAATTTCTTAGTTTTTTCTTCTCATTAACTCATCAGTTAGAAAATTGCGACTTTAATCTCAGAGAATGAGTTTTTTTTTTTTTTTTTTTTCTTGCAAATGTGTGATTTTAGAATCTCAGAATTTTCTAGTTTGTTTCTCATAAATTTGGGAGTTTTTTTTCTCGGAAATTTGCAACTTTAGTCTCAGA
Organism: Myripristis murdjan; assembly: GCF_902150065.1. Taxonomy (NCBI): domain Eukaryota; kingdom Metazoa; phylum Chordata; class Actinopteri; order Holocentriformes; family Holocentridae; genus Myripristis; species Myripristis murdjan. The sequence goes on from NC_044002.1 coordinate 2,579,477, forward strand.
AATCTGGAGTGTTTTTCTTAAAATATTCCCCCCCCTCCTCTGGCTCAGTATATAGGTAGTTTTATCCATACAATGGCCCTAACATGCTGTGGTGATATAGTACCTCTTCATGTTGGCTTTTTTGCTACCATTTTTTGCACTGGTCAGGGTTTATTTAGCTAAAAAAATATTTCAAAGTGTGAACATTACTGAAAAAGTTGGAGAAGCACTGCACTGCATTAGAGTATGGATTTCCAGTCAAACTACAGAGTAAAGCCTGAGCTGCCTTGGACTGTGCACTTTATAGCACCAGCTCCCACAGCAGCTCTGTCAGCTAGCTGGAGTCCCGCTGCAGCACACTGTGTTGTAATGTGGCGCCGGCCTGGAAATATCAACTGGTGTTCGTGTCTGCCATTATGTATTTGGTGGCGTTATCCCTACAAACAGTCATTATTGACCGAGCACTGCCACAGAGAGCCCGGCTCGGTGCAGCAGGCTCTCGTTTGTCCGTTCAGCTAGTGGAAGTGTGTGTTCAAGACAAGTGGAAGACAATGTCCTGGCTCCTCAGCCTGAACTTGTTGGCTCAGAGGCCGCTGTGCACAGAGAACCATGGGGCTGCTTACCGAGTCCGCTTATCTCCTGTCTGATGTTCAGTCGGTTCCTTTCGTCGGCAATGGCCTTCAGCATCTGCTGGAGGGACTGGTCCAGCTCTCCGTTCTCCTCCTCCGCTGGCCGAACAGCCTTACACAAACTGGGGAAGGACGCCATCTCCAAACTGGGATCATGACAGTCCTGCCGACGGTCAGCTCAACCAGCCCCGGCTGACGGTGACGGTGACGAGGGGGGACACCGAGGATCTCCCCACCTTCTCCCGCGACTAATCCCGAATAATAATCCAGAGAGTGAAAGCACAGAGCCGCTGGTGCCGCTACGCTCTGTCCGGGAGCTGAGGACAGTGTGCAGGAGCGGCTAGACAGCTCGCTTTGACAGGGAGACTTCCGTCTGTTGTGCTGGAGATCAGCTGGAACAGCATAGGAAACACCCCTCACACTTCCTGTTAGGCAGGATAACACGAGGCATTTAAAGGGCCACGACGTTTCAACAGCGGCTCCGTTAACACGCACGGTAAGCCGACGGCACTGCCTCACATGAGCTGTTTGTTTACCCACTGCCATACAACACCAGCAGCAGCAGGAGTAATTATAGACGTAGCTTTGCAGTTGTTTTCCAATTTGTGTTCTATTTATATGTCTAATGTGCATAATATATTGCATGTCTGGTATATTCTTTATATTGCAAATACGTTGCACTTGTTTCTTTTTGGCCTCAATGTCTCTGCCTACTGTAACAGGGTTACTTTATTTTAGTCCATAGTTCGGCACGTTTTGTATTTGGGATCCTTTTTACCCATTTAGATATGGAGCACTTTCTATACAAAAAAAGTTTCAGTAAATTCATTTTTATTTTCAGTGTCATTCTTATCGTGGAGTAACAAATTATCCCTCTTTTCAAGCAGTGTTTTTGTATTCACTGTTAGAGAAAACCGAAACATAGGCCTAGTTGAAAAGTTGCATTCTAAACACAGATGGCATAAACTTTCATCCTTATTGTGACATAACATATTTCTATCACCCCTGATTTGCCGCTAAGCTTTGTATTGTGTTGCTCTTACTAACTGGCTCCGCTCTTCTGGTGCCTAGCAGATGATGAATTCAATGCTCCTGTAATTAGTTGGAGCCGCTGAGCCTGGGACCAATCACATAAGCCCATTTGGAGACGCTGGGCGCACTCGTTTTAATGTTCCCATGTGGCTCGTTGACGGTGGACCCAGGCAGGGGCGGTGTGTAGCGCGTTAATGGAGTGGGTAGGCTGAATACAGAACAACCTCTAATCGCGACATATAAGGGTGTAAAAGTCGCAGTCAGCGATAAAGCAAATAGTACACAGCTAGATTCTGATCCTTTAAAAGGATAGCTCATTTAAAAACACTTTTATGGCAAGAGAATAATAAACCAGCTCAGAAAGCAATCTGTGAGTAATGAAAATGGATACGTAGAGCAACATACGACAAAAGTGCATTTAATTAGCCTACAGTAATTACTCTGATCTGTAAAATATTGTTTTCAATCATGGAGTCGTTTCTAATTGGTGTGTAGCTTTCTTTTGTCTTGCGGAGGTGCTTTTCACCTCGCTAACTCCGCCCAGCCGGGGAGAACCGCTTAACCTTAAACGAGTGTACCCTTTGTTTCAAGAAAAGGATGACATCATTGTTTCCCGGGAAGCCACTCTCCCGATGGTGGATGTAAAAATGCGTTTCACACACTGAAGATCAGTGATCACAGCGAATCATATTACCTATAATTAGGTGTTATTTGGTCTGCCAGTTACTTTAAGTAGGTCCGGTCATTTCACTGAATGCCAGCCCTGTGCCACACACCTTGAAGAACAGATACACTTTTACACAGTGGCTTGACACATCATCATTTTTTATTATTTGATTTTTATTTGAGAAAATAAATACTTCAGGGTGTGCCCTTCCCAAGTGAGAATTTATGATTTCCTAACCCAGATCTTCTTTACATCATACACAACGTGCGAAAAGCTAACAGAAGACACAAACTGTATCATTGTGAGATGGTGAAAGAAAAGACAGAGGCCTGTAACAATAAAGCCTCTCAGAATATATGTACAGAGCGAGAACTCACTGGTCAGGTCATATGATTCTATCAGCTAGTCCCAGATCACATCACCTATTCTAAAATGCATTGTTATTTAAGACTCTGCTTGTAGTGTAACTGGGTTAGATGTTTAGTTTTTGGACTTATGCCAATGTTTCCACTGCCTCAAGCAAGCAGAAAGCACAGATGAGTAATTATGAGAGAACACAAAATGCTTTTCAGACATTTGCATTTTAGGCAAAACAGTAAAAACACAGTTGTCAGAGTTTAAGTCCATGAAGAGGGCACAATGCTTTATCAAGCATTCAAATAATTCAAATCCTTGTGTTAACACAGATGAATATTCATTGGTCTAATCCACACTGAAAACAAACTTGAGAGTTCAGAGTCAGATGAAGCCTCGGCGGATATCTGTAGGTCGACTGCCCATGGGTCTGGGTCCACGCCATCTACCAAGACCTCCTCTTGCAGGGCTGTGATCTGGGAGTGGGCCAATGGGGTCGAAGCGAGGCTGAGGCAGGATGCCCTGGGGAATGTTAGGTCTTTGGTCATACTCACCACCGATAATGCCCGGTGGGTACAGGGGCGAGGGGATGAAGGGGTTAAAGGGATTGGAGGGGATAGGATGGATGGGAGGAGTAACATAGGGGCGGGCCATGCGTCGATATTCCTTGCGCAACTTGTATTTCCTTTTGTAAAGCTAAAGAAAGACACAAAAACTCTGTTAGAATATTCTCTGACCAGATAAGGCGTGAATAAAAGCGTGAAATAGCTTCAGGGATGAATGCCACATTCAAGCTGAAACGTGACAAATCTATTGATTCTTGTCAGACTCGTGACCACTGTGTGCTGCTTACTTCTTTCCAGTCTGTGTCTCTGGATCTGCTGGGATCTTGATCTGGAGGGAAGTACACAGCCAGAGTTAGTTGTCTTGATTAAACCTCAACTCACAAGACTTTTTTCAGTCAGAAAATACTGAGAAAAAAAGCAGCTCAGGAATGTTGTATCACTTGCAACCTAATAAGCAGAATTATAAGTCATAGAGAGTGATGAAATGTGCAGGGACTCTTAACATTTTAACAACACAGAACAGCTTTCCAAGACTGGCTATAAAATAAAAGAATACATTTTAAAAGTAATATTCAGTTTACAAACTGCAACACATATTAGTGACTACATACAAGATGAACCTGGCTATTGTCCATCCTCTGGTTAAGGTTTGGTTCAGGTTAATATGTTTACATGAAACCAGTTATATAAGATTTAACCATGAACGCTGTGATTAAGTCTGATAGTTCCCATGAATAAACCAAGTCACAGAAATTACCCCTCTCTTATTGAATAATATCCTAATAAACAGAATTACATGCAGTTATTATAAGTACTACTTACTGCCATGTTGTTTGTTTACATATAACTGTGTCCATTATGTTACAGACAATAATATTAAAGTCCATAACACTTCATGTTTAAATCAGGGATTCTACACTTATTTGCCAAAAACCTTTTTTTCCCATGACTTGTCAATAACTACATGCCCAACTTCCACGACAGTATTTCTGCAGTGCAATGTGTAAAGCAAGATAAGTAATCGTGAATGTGAGAATATGGGGTCTAATCGAAAGACAAAATTTGTTTAATTCCATTTCTTGACTCTAATTGGCTGGTTCCTTAGAACAGTACGAGAGCCGATTTCCAGGAAATATAAATATCTTCATTGTTCTCCCTTCTCAGGTTCTAGTTGAAGTTGTTAAGACTATGACCATTATTAAATATCTCCATGACTTTTCCAAAAACCTAAAGGATATTTAATAATTTTCCAAAACCTTTCTAGACCTGGGAAACATTTTAAAATTCCATGACTTTTTCCAGGACTGTCATGACTGTATAAACCCTGTTGCATGCATGTAACCATAAACAGGACAGTTGAGTATGGGGTTGAAAATGGAATTCTCTGTGCATATAAATGTAGCGAAGGTGAGATAAAATAAACTGATTTGGTATAAAGACATAATGGTGATGGGTTTCCCCTTGTGTTACCCCTGAAGTCCCGGTGGTAGAGGTGTCTCCATAATGTGGAGTCTGATGTGGTGCTGTGGAAGTGTCTGCTGGCTGAGGACAGCGCCACCAGGGACTGGACATCAAGCAGCCTCAGCACCCTGAGAAGCAGCTCCGGTGGTAAGGCACCCAAGCCAAACACCACAGGCAGAGCCAAGGCTGGAAACACCACACACAGCAAGTCAGACTGTATACAGAAACCAGGTTGTCAAAGCAATCATACAATATATAGGTCAAGGGTGGCCTGTGTTGGGCTCATTGCCCCAAAAAGTACCTTGATGTTCATTCCTTGTTTCAAAAAAATCAGTGTGTGCTGTGCAGTGTTTGGGTTTCCTCCCCAAGTAAATTGCCTGACTGCTGAGTACATTTCTGTTATGGATTCAAGTGTCCTGCACAGACCTGGTGGTTTTCACCACTGTAGTTTTCTGAAACCTAGGCAGAAAACCTAGATGCTGCTGGCTTCTAAGGGGTTGAAACTGTTCCCTTGCAGTTGACTTACTGTTGACTTATTGTTTGTTTTACATACTTGAAGGCTTAAACGCTTGAGTGTTCAACATATTTAAATAAAGGAGTGTATGTTGAAGTAAGTGGGATTTTTTCTTTTCTTTTCTTTTCTTTCTTTCTTTTTTAACCATGGTATCGAAATGGGTATCAAGAATCATGGAAATTCACTGGTATTGGTATCAACCACTGAATTTCTGGTATAGTGACATACACCAGTGTCTCATCAGTTTGCTTGGTCTTGAGCCTTCTGACTTGGAAAGACATGACAGCTTACCCTCCCCAAAGTCACAGAAAAAAACATGCAATTAACCCATTTTTGCAGTCCCCCTTAGTGGTATAAGAAAGCCTGAGGAAGTTATCTTACTGCAAAATGACTTTGCCATCAGCAAATCAGCCCTTGACAGACAGTTGAGTGAAAGTTAAATCAGTTGTTTCTCTCATAGCTACCCATATTCTTCATGGAATTATAAGGTTTATTTGGAAGGTAAGGACCCAAACCTCAAAGTTTAGGACTCAGGACATAGCTTGGACTCTTGACTTATGACTTGACTGGGGATTTCCCTGTTTCAACCTGGGACTTGAGACTTACTTGTGACTTGTGAAACAATGGCTTGTTCACACCTCTGTTTTCAACCCACTGAGGTCAGTTTAGCAGTGCTTTTCTGCCCTAAAATGTTTAAGTTTTTATCAGCTTTTAATGCTGCCAAGGACTGAAAACTTATTAGTGAATCTAGATGACCACAATTCATTATATGTATGACACAATGTCTATGTGAGAGTTGTAGTGTTTCAGTACCAACACAAACTGAAGGTCGAAAAGCTGCTTCTGTACCCAGATGGAAATATAACACAACCAGCTAATGCTACAAGGCCATTAGTTTATACTGGAATGAAAGACTTAAGTGCCTGAAAATGATGCTTTATGAGGAAAAACATCAACATGCCCAACAACTGGAGCCAGAACCCAACAAAACAGGACACATTCATTTCCAATTTCATTCACAGACTGATCTGTACCTTCTCTGGCGGCAGCTATCAGAGGGTATGCCACCTGGTCTTTGAAGATTCGTGACAGTTTGCCCAGATCTTTGAAAGCTCCTGCTGCATTTTCTCCTGGGAGACACAACAGTGACATGAGTGTTTCACAACACCTACTATAGTGATTTTAGCGCTGCACTGATCCTTGTATATTCTTGCTGCTTTCATACATTACTACTAACCTTGAAACTCATCAGTCACATAGCTGGATGGATTCACTGACAATTTGTGTACCACATCCACCTTCTCATTCATCCTCAGGGTAGCTAGAAAGGGTAACAGGTTATGACCATAAATGAAGGAAACCAGTATACACAGTCTTCTTTAGCCAAATATCACATTTCTGAACAAGCTGATCTGCCAAAAGGACAAAATGAGCAAATTGAGGTGATGACATAGAGTTCTTTTTTCAACATGTATGAATTTCTTGTTTGATAGCTTTGAAAACAGCCAAAAGTGTTAATGCTTGCAAATTAAAGAGCATTTGTTTTGCATGCACAGTTAAAACTGTAGACTGGCTTCAGCAATTCATCCATGTGCTGATGTTCCCAACACTTAAGAAACCCTCCATTTCTAATAGGTCTAATAAAACAAGGTTCACTTCAGAAAAACTATAATTCTAGGGGAATTAAAAAGAACTGACACAAGTAGTTGGATGATGTGTTGGTCACTCACCATTAATGACAAGCATAGGTCCCATGGACACAGCCACCAACATGACAAGGCTGCTCTCACACAGAGGATGGGTGTATTGTAGTTTGTACACTCCCCCTGCTGCCCTCCACCCGCTGGGCATCTCACCAGGCTTCATCTCAGATCCCTGAACAAACAACATGTACAAAATGCCTGTGAACTGTATTTCCAGCATTTCAGCACTAACAGTTATCCCACTGGGGTGTGATCTGGGCGGTGATGTATCCGAAGATTTCAAAGCCAAACTGAAGACCCTTCAAGACGTTTTAAAGCTATCTTGAACCAAGTGTAAGACCTATTTACAACAGAATGTCAAAAAATGAAAAGACTGCCTCGCAGATGTATGCCTCTGCAAACCTGGCAGGTTGCAGTTTACATTATTTGTAGTTAAGACTTTAGGAATTAAATAAAAGGTATTAAGTCTATGTTTTGGTGATAAAGAAGCTATCACTGTATTGTATCTGTATTGTATCAATCATGTATGATTCCAGTGAATAAATTCCAGTGAGAGGCATGCTGTCTTCTCTTTGAGCCTATTTTTACAGAGGAGCACAGAGGATGTGGACATGGTGCAACAATAACCACGTGAAGCTCAATATCAGCGGAACCAATGAGCTGGTGGTGGACTACCAGAGGAACAGGAGGCCCCCTGCTCTGGCTATCATTCAAGTAGAGGAAGTCAAGTGAAAATACTGAGTTAAGGCATGGAATAATAGACAGAGAAGTGTTTTCGCAGAACATTACAATGTCACAGTGAAGTTGACCTTGGACTTTTTGGATATAAAATGTCATCATTTTATCCTTTTAGACATTTGTGTGAAACTTTGTCATAATTGGGATAATGAATTCTTGAGTTATGCTAAAAATGTGTTTTGTGAGGTCCCAGTGACCTTGACCTTTGACCATTGAAGTCTAATCAGCTCATCCTTGATTCCAAGAGGATGTTTATGCCAAATTTGAAGAAATTCCCTCGAGGCATTCCTGAGGTAATGTGTTCATGAGAATGGGACGTGCAGACAAACAACCTGAAAACATAATCTGTCTGGCCACGGCTATCACCAGCACAGATGCACAAAAACACAGTGAGGTGACAACATGGCTAATAACAGCTACTGAGCAGTATAAAAAAATGTTTCAGCAACATTTAAGCAACTCTACATCAATGCTGATTTGTTTTACTTTAAAACTGTGCCTCAACTGAATATCACCAAATCTAATCAATATGTCAATAAGACTATTTAATTTTTTATTTACAAAGGCATCTAATGTATTATATATCTAAAACATCAAACGCATTTAAACACATTTTAACACCTTAAATTTAAATAATGTAGGCATAATTAAAGATCCACAGATCCCTGACTCAACAGTGAGAGTCAATCATATACTGTATACACACATGTAGCTGTGCATGTGTGAGTGTAACTATGGAAACAGTTTCCCTGCCTGAATGTGTCTGAATCAGTATATTTTATGGGAGCAGGAAAGGTAAGTGAGTATGACTGACAATATGTATATTATTTTTTATGAAGATGAGATGTTTGGCTCAATGGATTTTCAGAATGTGCAATATTTTTGCCTGCTGAATACAACACTGTTGCCTACTTTTGAAAGGTAAGTGAACATCAGATGCATTCTTTGATCCTTTGCAATTGTATGACTTTGAAATATCCATTCCGTGGACACCTGACATCCACTACATCCACATAAAAAATAAATTAAATTAACGATTGTAAATGTTTAGAATGTAAAATTCATTAAAACAATGAGTAACATTCCACTCTGTCAACAATTACTGTCAAGATGCTCTTGAGCAAGGCACTGACTTGGAATAGTACAGAATCTTTATTAATATCATTAGTAACAGCTGGCTTCACCCTGCAATTCTATGTCAAAATGGCTGCTGTGAAAAAGGTTGGCTTTAAAGCAATGCACAGCACTACGACTGCTATGGTGAGGGTTGTAAATGACATCAGAGTCAACCTTGGTGTTAATAAGCTCTCTGCACTGGTGCTTCTTGATTTGAGCGCAGCCTCTAACTCGGCTGACTATGTTATCCTCCTGAACAGACTGCATAAGTAGGTCTCTTGTATTTAAGATGGATCCGGCCATACTTCACAAGTGTTTGTTGTTTGTTTGGGTGTGCTTTCCTTACAGAGACTTGATATTGCATAGGATCTATTTCACCTGAGGAATGAATCCAGTCTCCAGCATCAGGAGGTTCACAGCCACCATGAGGGTGTCGCTGGGGCTCCTGCTTTGAGCTCCGTGGTAGAGGAGCTCGAGGGAGAAAGGAACCTGGCCCTCCTCCGCCTCACTGCACAGCATGGGCTCCCAACTGGAGATCTCTGTTCCATGGTTTTCCTCTTCATTGTTATCCTCCAACTCCTTCGATTCCACTGTGCTGCTAGCACTTGGCTGTTTATCCTGTGGACATTTTAATACAATAAAGCAACAGGTTATGACTGGAACCTCATAGTCATCAGGCCTACAGTTGGGATTTGACCCAACCCTGTTCTCCGAACAGAGTTAGCTTTAGTGGTATCTGTCAAACATTGGCATGATATTAGGTGATATTTCAGAAACAAATTGTCTCATTTTGACCAAAGTCTTGTTTTGGAACTGGAAAGTCCTGTTTTGGTTTGGGAATTATTGAAATTCTGCATTACGAAGAGCTAGTTTGCATGGTAGCTACAGTTATTTGGATGTGATGGGATAATTATGTACCTGGCTAACAAGTATTTGAGCATACTTGTATTATCAATGTTAAGGTGCACACCAGGAAGACCAGCAATCTCTTTCTGTGATACAATATTTTATTTGTCAAAATGTTTTATGAGCTGAAAGAAATATGCAACCTGATAATACCTGAGGACAGATTATGAGTAATTCTTCTGTATCACAGCCACTGAAGTAAATATCCAACCTGTTTTTCCACAAGACACAGAGCTTCACAACATTTCAAGTCAGGAGAAAAGTGAATCTGTTCAAAACCTGCTGTGTTTCAGCATACCACTCTCTGTTGGCGCTGCAGAGATGTTGCTAGGCAGAAAAAAGCTGACACTTCAGAGAGAAGACGCGTATTCTATTTTCATACCACTGGCAGCAATGATAATACATCATCGTCCTTTGTTTGAGTGTCTTTGCTCTGAATCAAACACATTTCAGTGCACACTAGTTCAACACAGGAGCCTGTTTCAGCCACAGTTTATATGCAGTGAGTGCAGAGAGGTGACTCAGCACTCCACAGCACCGCTTTTAGCTTCAGTGGAGGTCAGTGAATTGAACAGGAATGTTAATATGACGGTCACTTTCGATTCAGTGGAAGAGTTTTGATTTCAGTATGTTGTTGTGGTGTATCAACAACCTGGAAGCTGAAACAATAGGCCACACAGAAAGCCTTTCACTTTCACTGCCATTCTATTCATCAATATGACACGGCCAAACAGGCTTGTTTTGCTGACTCTATCTGCCATGCAATTGTTTATATCAAAGTGGAACCCTCAAAAATGCAGTTTGCACACTATTAAATGGAATAATAACTTATAATTTCTATTGCATCGTACGTAATGCCATAAAACACACCCTCCCCCATTCCCATCTCTACATAACTCACTCATTCACCCAATTTAGCCCAAATGCCTGGTTGTGCAATTATCATCACTTATACTGATAGATTCCTTATAATTTCTTCCAATAGTTACATGCATTTTGGACACTAGAATGCTAAATGTTACAGTAAATGCACATTAACTACATTTTCCTATGGTTGCACAACTTGACATTTTCATGGTAGCAAGATAAGAAATCTCGTTAAAAAACTGGAAATGCCAAAAAGTTTAATTACACAATTAAACAATCAATTTTGGCCAGGCTGTCTCCTAGACTTGTGTGATGGCCACAGCTATGGCTCCACTATAAATGGAGGTAACACACGGGCTATATAAGGGGCAAACCAATTTCTGATTTGTAGTTTAGTAAAATTATGTATAGTTTAGGTATTCATTGTTTTGGTTTACTGTTAACTTACTGGACTTGGGAGCTTTTTTTGTTCACTGCAGCTATTTTGATTTGTTAGTTTTTGTTCACCCCCTGTGTATGTAAGTGGGCCGATCGGTTTCCTCTGTTTGTCATTTGGTTGGATAAGTTTATTCTGGTCAGTCCATCTTAAGTTACTGGATTTTAGAGATTTGTTCAGTTTTCCTGTCCCCTTTTAGGGCCAAGAACTGTCATTTGCTGATCTTGCTTTTCATCTTTTTTGAAGTTGAAGTTTTTGGGTAAATAAAACCCTTATTTTGTTGAAAAAAAAAAAAAAAAACACACCTGTGGCTCCTCTTGCCTGCTCGCTTAGTTCCTGACAATCTTAAAAACCTTACTCGTCACTGACTTATTTTTTTGCCTTACTATATCCTGCTACCATTTGCAATGACCCAACTTCCACAATGATCATTAAAGATTTGCTTAATCTCAAATTACACAATAAAATGACAACAAATCAAATCATGACAGGTGAGATTTAAAATCTGAGTTCGCTAGACTGCAGCAGGTCTAAGAAATGTGTTTCGGTCAGATGAATGAGTTCTGCAGATAAGTGCTCACCTGACTGGAGGCCATGGCAGTGCTCTGTCTGGTCTGGTTCTGCTGTTGACTCTGTGCTGCTGTATTGTTGGCTGCCTGCTGGGCAGATGAGGGTGCGGCAACGGCTACAGACTCAGGCAGGATCACGCAGATCAGATCCCCAGACACAATACCACAGGAGGAGAGAGTCTGGCCTGCATCGGATAGAGGCTCTGTTCCATTAAGAGACAGGCTGAACTCTGTGTCTGAGCTGAAAGTGAAAGAGCAAGCACTCATAAACGACCTATCCTAACTACCAGAATGCACTGGAAAATTTGATGACACAGTTTCATCACAGCCACCATGACTAAACTAGGAAGAGGAATCAGCTTTTTCACCACTGCACCATATTGCCCACTGATCACTGTGCAAGTTATAGGTTTTATATGATGGGATGGGCAGAGGACGGTTGGCCAAAAATCTGTGAAAATGAAGTACCTCCAAAAATACAGTTTTCCAGGAAATAAAAGTAATAGCACAGTATTGTAAATAACGAGGACAGTATAAAATTGGAATAAAATAAATGTTTTGTAATTATTGGCATTCTCTATTCAAAGCTGTGTCTGATGGTACAGACAATTAGCTAACAAAGTGGAAAAAGCCAGGTTTTATTTCATGTTTACTTTAAAAGCAGAAGTTCAACACATTAAAATGAACTGTGGTGTCTGACCTGAGTCCATGGGAAGACAGGACGGTCTCCTTGATGTGATCTCTGAGCTCAGTCACACTGGGCTCTGCTCCCACTAACTCCACTCTGCTAGTCTGCTTGTTGATTCGAACCCGCAGCTTCATGCTGTGGGGGACAAGGGAGTTGTTGAACACACACGAAGCCATTCATCCTGCACAGCTATAATCAAAACTGATCAAGTTTCTGTTAGCAATAGTTTTGCTCCTCTTATTATCATAGGTTGATATGATAATAAGAGGAGCAATGTTGTATGTTGTGGGAGAAAAAGCCAGCACCAGGGCCAGATGGGTGCCGGTCCTCTCCCACTCTGCTCTACTTCTTGTACTCAGTATTAGGGCTGGGATGACATGTTTATTGATTCGATTCGTTTGTGGCTCTAAAGTTTCATGAGGCTGTTATTATCCTAGAGGTCAAAATAGGTCATTTTACACAGTGATGTCAAGTTCCAAAAATGGTCTGCCTACAGTGTAATGGCTGCTATGGGGGCCAACGTCATCACACATGAATCAAATGTGGCTCATTGAATCCACAAGAGTCTCAGCTTTCCAGTCAAAGCCAATTGATGCAACTCCAAGACTGTTTAGGCCCCAGTCTGCACTAATACACCATTTTACAACAGGCCACAAGAACACATGTTGACTGCAGGGTTTGTGGCCCAAACTCCATGCTTGGTCTGGCTTCATATGATACCATTATCTTTACTTTAAACAATGAATAACCAATCAAAAAATAAAGGAAAAAACTGTTAAAAAAAAAAAAAAAAAGAATTGTGACACTTAAGGAATCAATTTAAGGAATCAATTTTTGATTTTTTTTTTTTTTTTTTTTCAAGCAACACTAAAACTAGCAGATAGGAAATCTGATGCAATGAAATAGGTTTGCTGTAAACTGTCAGAATACAGCAAAGCCGGTTCATGGAAGCAAGGTGAACTGATGTCAATGCACACATGCTTTCACACCCTGTGGACCTCCTCCTGATGAAGCCCTTCATCACTCCGTCTGTTTCTCATGCACCATCATTTCCAACATGGTAGTGAAGTTTGGTTTTCCCCCAAAATAACGGCATCTCATTAAACTCCCCAACACTTCCTTTCTTAACACAGTCCCCATGATTTAACTATTATTTGCCCATGCCTTAATGATTTTATCATCTACTGTAGACATCGTTGTTTCCCTCTGAATGATTTTTTTCCTAATAAAAAAAAAAAAAAAAGGTTAACACTTGATTCATAAATTAAATGACTATATCTTTGGTAAACTTAAATAAATGAATACACACATTACTCACATATACAGTGTACAAAACTTTATCAGGGCTATTGTTTACCAACCAACTCCTGTTTTCATTAAAATAATTTCCTACAATGTTATGGGCCAGACTAAATGTTCTAACTTTAAGGTCAGTCAGTCTGTTTATTGATATTGTCTTAAAAATTACAAATGGTTAAATATTCTCCGTCTGAATGGATATATGGCTCATTTGTCGTGACACAATAAGAGAGGTATTTTTGTAATTTGTGGTGTTATAATAACGTTAGATCTAATATCGTGGTTAGCTAACGTTAGCTCACTCCATACGTTTCATTTTCGTTTCCAGCAAAGAGTTGGTAGCTAAGTTACGTTTTGGCTTAACTAAGCTAGCTAACTTAGTTGACTTGGCAGGCTGGCGCTGAATAAACGGTCAAAACAGTGAAGCGTATGACCCAGGAAGATTAAATACCACTTCACTAGCGGGTTTATTTGAACTTACTTAATGTCGTTTCTTCCTTCACAGCATATTTTGGGGAGTAAACACAAAACAAGACATGACACAGGAGGTGCCTGCACTCGTTAGTCAAGTTTCACAGTAAACCGTAGTACATCCGGTTATAAATTCCAAAATAAAACTCTTTTCCTTTTCAACACATTGACTTCAACATATTAGTGTACACAGTATTTAGACTCAGTGAATACACATGCAGCAGATAAAAAGTCAGCTTTATCTTATAGCAGTGCCACAAATGAAACAGAGTTATTACCCGAGGAGCTTGGCTTAGCAAACGCGCCACCCTCCTCCACATCACTCCTCAAAACATACTTTTACAAGAAGCCTTTTTTAAAATAGCAATGTTATGTTTCTTATTCATCTTTTACTAATAATATTTTTCGGTTTTAATGCTCGACTTGTTTTTATTTTTGCTGTATTTATTGTATGCTTTGCTTTATCGGGTCCTATGTTCTACGTTTTAACTTTACTTTTTATGCTCTTATCTTGATGGTGTATCATTTTTACTTGTTATGTAAATCACTTTGTCACTATGTTTTGAGAACAAATAAAGTACAAATAAAGTTTGTTATCGTAATTATTGTACAGGGCAAGTCAGCGGTGCATTATTCTGTCTGAACTGAAACTGGGTTATTCTACTGACTGTTTTAGTAGGAGTTTTGTTATTAAATGCACCCCAAAGCCTCGTTTTTTCATTGACAAAGCCTGCCTTTATTTTGAAGGCCGTGTTACTTACCTCCCGTTTTACCCTTGTTGTCCTCAGCAGGCTTTACAGGATAGCCGGAAGTACTACAACTACGGCAGACGAGTGGTTTACCGTTACAGAAGTGTAGCAAAGTGAGAGTGACTGTTTGTCTTCACGCTTCGGTGCAAATGCGTGACTGACTGCACCTAAAGTTACAAAATAACAGTGTCATTAGCGACATGTAGCTCGTACACGTTGCAAGTTAACTGTCAGTTGAAACCTGTCATGTAGGTTCAATTGACATGCGTCATACTAAAACAGGAAACGCGTTTTGTACTGATAAAATACTTGTGGGCTTCCGTAGCTGTGTGGTGGCACTTGGCAGTGGGCAGCACTGAGGAGTGGTGAACAGTTGAACGCAGTGTTAAAGCCGGTCAATTTGCACTGTTTGGAGCTGCACAATGAGTCGAACTTACAATGACGAGCTGCAGTTCTTGGACAAGATTGACAAGAACTGCTGGAGGATTAAAAAGGGCTTTGTTCCCAACATGCAGGTGAGACGCTGAGTGGAATGAACTAGCTAGCCAAGTAGCTGTTTAGCTAGCTTCGGGCTGCATATGGACTGAGCCTCTGCTGAGCTAGCACATGTTGTGTCCATATCTGTAGACATGTAGCTCTTTGATCAGAGAGTCATGGCTGAACAAAATTACATCAACTGTATGACTGCATTTGACTCTAGCCGTCATACATAACGTCGCTTATCTCTACAGTGCACGTCACGGGATTCAAATGCATAAATGAGCTAACTCAGATTGCTAAAGCCATCTGTATGTAAACATGATGTAACATAAAGCCTTTTCTCAATGAGTGTTTGTCCCCCTGATCTCAGCATCTCAGTGGTCTACTACAGTACTAATTTCAATTAAATGCCAATATTTAAGCCTCCTGTTACTTTCAAATTTACCCACTGTTTATCAGTTGGGGTCAATTTGAGCCGGCGATTTAAACCTTCAGAGTGAAATCTGTCACCCGAGTTGATGTGTCAGGTACTTTGTGTCTTGTTGACGCCCTAAGCAGCCCTTTAACTAAAACATAACCCCACCCCCACATTCATCACAGTTGTTGTGGGAATCATGTTTTCCATCCCAAACATCATATGAACTGTAAGTGGTTCACGCACTACAGTTCCTCAGTGTCATCCAAAACCTCCTGGAGTCAAACTGACTCCAATAAAACACAGATGCATGCAAAATGTGTCCAGGACATTGAAAAAATATCATGTTAATATCATGTTTACCCACTTGTTGCCATTATTTTAGAAAAAGTCATTAAATATGAAACAAAAAAAAAACATGTTAATCATGTTAATCCCATTCAATGTCAAACATTGAATGGGATCAAATTGACCGCAAAGGGTTAAAAGCAATGCTTAGTGTATTTGATGTATATTGAATTTAGGAGTGGCTTCTGTTGATACCTAAAAGGTCCAGGGTCATGTTCTACAAGTCACCAGATGTATAAGTTTGCAGGTACACTAAGCCACATTAATAACGACTGATTTTTGATTGGTGATTGAAGTCCTCTCCACAAAATAGGGAATCAAACATACTTTGGCTCTGACAACAAGAAAAAAAAAATCTGACCACTGTAACATTGAAATGTGTTTTGGCCCTTATCGGACATATTCTCAGCCGCCAAAGTGACAAACCAGGGTTTCCCTTGCTTTACAGGTTGAAGGAATATTCTATGTTAATGATCCACTTGAGAAACTGATGTTTGAGGAGCTCCGTAACGCCTGTCGAGGAGGAGGTCAGTTGTTAGGCCTTCATGCCAGTATCACCCTGACTTCATCACTACAGTCATCATCACAAGTATGGATACAAGTTGACATCTGTTGGAAATTTATGATGTCATTTTATTCTTCCCCAGGTTTTGGTGGATTCCTTCCAGCCATGAAACAAATTGGGAATGTTGCAGCCCTTCCGGGGATAGTACATGTGAGTAGCTTTACATGCCATTTACAAACCCTCACAGAGATTCAGGAGTCAAAGCATGTTGAAACTCTTCATTGCTCCACAGAGGTCCATCGGCCTCCCAGATGTCCACTCAGGATATGGATTTGCCATTGGTAACATGGCAGCCTTTGACATGAGTGACCCCACTGCTGTGGTGTCTCCAGGTACATTACGCCCTTTTCATTTTTATTGTCTGAGCTGTCCGCTCATGCCAACGTTCAGCGTGCTCTAATTGCTTGTCACTTTGCAGGCGGTGTGGGTTTCGACATTAACTGTGGGGTGCGGCTGCTGAGGACCAACCTGGATGAGAGTGATGTACAGCCGGTGAAGGAGCAGCTGGCCCAGGCGCTCTTTGACCACATCCCAGTGGGAGTGGGATCCAAAGGAGTTATTCCCATGGGAGCCAAGTAAGGCATCTTAGACAGCAGCAGCTGCAATTTCAGTAAAATCTCAGCTTTTGTGGCTGTCTCCTTTTGTTGTCTTCTAATTTTCCAGCTTACAGTGGATCAGAAAATATGCTCACAAAAGAAAAACAGGTTTATGCTGTTGTGTTTTGTGTAAGGGGAGTGGCTCTCATTACTAAGGACTTGAAACTCTCGGATTGCATCGCTGTTTATCATAACTCTCCCCACTTAAACAATTACTTGCATACTGAATTGGCAAAAAGTCTTGTATGATGTTGTTTGGTGTTAGTATGCTCGCTTTCCACACAACAGAGAACAGCATGGAGATCAGGGAATTATGACACCAGGTTGTTCACCATTAAGATGATCAAGTGTAAACACATGAGCTATGAGTGTAAACACATGAGCTTTTAATGATGTTTGTGAAGTTAACACCCAAAGAGAGGCAAGGTTTAAGGCCCCGTCCTGCTTTAGTATGATCCAAAGTGATAATGGATTTTCTGTTTTGCAGGACATTGTGAATAGAACTTAAATCTTCCACCCACTTTTCCCACTCGTTCTTGTTCTGGAATTTAAATTCCATTCATTTTTAGAAAATCCTGTTGTATAAGGAGTTTTAAAGAATAGCTCAACACTAAATCGCATGGTCAGACTTCTGCTGCACTCTGGTCTCGGGTTTGAAACTTTCAAGTATGTTGCACTTGTGGTCACACTCAATCAGTGATGAGGCAGCAGCTATTTTAAGCAGCT
The DNA here is from genome assembly GCF_902150065.1 of Myripristis murdjan. Lineage (NCBI taxonomy): Eukaryota > Metazoa > Chordata > Actinopteri > Holocentriformes > Holocentridae > Myripristis > Myripristis murdjan. The sequence continues at coordinate 2,597,351 of NC_044002.1, forward strand.
GTCAATGACAAAGCACCTGCAGCTACATCACTGATTGGATGTGGCCAGAAGTACAACATGTACTTCTGACAGTTTCAACCCCTAGAGGGCAGTGCAGAAAAAGTCTTCTGCTAGTTTCCAGTCCAGTCTGCAGTGGGAAAAATGAGAGAGAAATTTACTTCTAGGTGTCAGGCCCTCAGAGCTGTGTCAGTGTGCAGTAATATTCCCAGGTCACGTGTTACACTGGCATAAAATAACCATTTACATATGATGATACCTCCCAGTGCCATGAGCGTTTGTGCTGACTGTGGCTGGTGATGCAGGGATCTGGAGGAGGCGCTGGAGATGGGGGTGGACTGGTCTCTGAGGGAGGGCTATGCCTGGGCTGAGGACAAGGAGCACTGTGAGGAGTACGGCAGGATGCTGCAGGCTGACCCCAACAAGGTCTCCTCCAAAGCCAAGAAGAGAGGCCTGCCTCAGGTAGGCCTCCTGTTCCTGGAGCTTACACAGTCCTGTTCCTTTTGATAAGGAGACCTTCCAGTAACTGGCTGTGGAACAAACACTAATTTATTCGTGTAGATTAAGATCAGATGTGGAAAAAGTATGGACCACGGGAGTCATTAGCATATGCCAAGTGGCATTACTGAGGCAAAGGGAGAATGCAGACTTATATGATCTGTAAAGACCAGTATGGAATTGATGGAATTGGGGGGAAAAAAATCAATATTTATAAAAAATGTAACAAAACTGTATGGGAATATGATTATAATAGTAGCTCTGCGTACAATGACTTAAATTGTGGAGTGGAATGCCACCACCAGCTGGTGTATAATGCCAATTGATGATGTGTTTGTCAGACCCAGAAGACTGAGAGTCAATTAGCTAGTCTGTTTAGTTGCCTCACTCAAGTAATAAATATTTTGCTTTAATTATTTTGCAAAGGCCGAGTTTTTTTTTTTTTTTTTTTGCCATGGTTGTCTGAATCATCCAAAGAGTTTAATCAACCAAGGCCTTCAGGATTTTGTCTCTAAAAGTTCTGTGTTATTTCTTTGTCTCTTCAAGCTGGGTACTTTAGGGGCAGGGAACCACTATGCTGAGATCCAGGTCGTGGATGAGATCTATAACGACTATGCAGCAAAGAAGATGGGCATCGACCATAAGGGCCAGGTCTGTGTGATGATCCACAGTGGCAGCAGGGGACTGGGCCACCAAGTGGCCACAGGTAGACACTGTTTCTCTCTACTTCCTTAAAAAATGAATGAATGAATCAAATATTTTTTACCTTTATAACCGGTGTCCTCTTGAATTTATGCAAACACTGACAGGAGTAGTCACTAAATACTGCAAAAGCACCAATAAGGTTATCTATAAAAAGTAACTAAACCCCAAACCCAAATCTGTGTCAAGCCTGCCCTCTAATGGTGAAGACGGGTGCCTGCTCTTTGATGCCACCACCAAAGACTGATTTTACTAGCAAGTTTTACATGTTAATTTCTAGAAGCTGCAGGTACTCTTGTGAGGTCTCTTTCAATTAAGGAACCAGGGCTGCAGAATGCATTTTCATGCGGCTCATGCTTATTTCTCCACCGCAGACGCCCTTGTTGCCATGGAGAAGGCCATGAAAAGGGACAAGATTATAGTGAATGATCGTCAGCTGGCCTGTGCTCGCATCACATCCCAGGAGGGTCAGGACTATCTGAAGGGCATGGCCGCCGCTGGCAACTATGCCTGGGTCAACCGATCCTCCATGACCTTCCTCACCAGACAGGTATACTCCAAATAACATCCTCACACCATAGGATTCCTTTAGAATTCACAAACCATGTTTTAATGTGGTTGTAGAAAGACTTAAATTTTTGCATTTAATTTTTCTCTTATTGGTGACATCCTTACATTTTTTGCTCCATTTGTAATGTAGTGATGCTCCTCAGTCAGGAACCCAGTCTCATCTTTCAGAACAAATGGTGACTCACTGTATTGTCACCTCAAGATGTTTAGTCATTCTACAGAGTTTATCAGGCCCTGAAAATGAGATCCTTTGCAGTTTGTTGGGCTTGGGGTGAAATCATTCCTTCAGCAGTGAAACTTTCAGATAACTTTCAGACATGTTGCACTTCTGGCCGTACCTGCTGCTGTGGTAGCAGCTATTTTAAGCAGCTGTCAATGACAAAGTACCTGCAGCTCCATCACTCACTGGATGTGCCGGAAGTGCAGCAGAAGTTCTCTGCCTCATGTAATTTAGTGTGGAGGTACTCTTTAGATCTGTATTTTCTAAAGTTCTCATAGAGAAAATGAATGGAAAATGAACTTCCTGAGCTTCCAGGATCAGAGCCAGTGAAAAAGTGTGCATTACTTTTAAGCTCTATTCATATATTGTCCTACAGACCTGTGTCCTGTATCACTGTGAGTCATGACGAATCAGGACACTGCTTTAATCCTCACCTCTCTTTTAATTACACTTCAAGTGTGCACTGTTTGTTTAAATATGACATAATGTTACAGAAGGGGTTTGACCAATATGTGGGGCTGATGTTTTTGAAACCCATGAGCCTGTAGATGGGCTTTTATTTTGAAAGGTTTCATCCTGTCAACAAAATTCACTTTTTTTTTTTTAATTTAAAGGTATAATTATGTCATCCAGTCACTGTCATCAGCCTGATATGGTGCATATTTATGGAAGAAATTGTTCAGCACAAGACTGGTTGTCTGGGGGAAGGCCTGTGTTTCCAAATTTGAGCCTTGTCAAGAGTCAGCCTCAGAGAAACACTGAATATCTGTTTTTGACATGGAAATGATCAAAAGATAACTGAAAAGACACTAAATATTGCATCAGCTGCATCATCAGCTGCATCGACACAAATAAAACTCTGGATTAGTGTTCACCTTCAGAGACTCTGGAAGCCAAGGTTGTGCCACTAACTGCCAGGCGTCCGGCTCTGTTCACTGACTTGCAGGCCTTCTCCAAAGTGTTCACCACCACGCCAGACGACCTGGACATGCACGTCATCTACGACGTTTCCCACAACATCGCCAAAGTGGAGGAGCACATAGTGGACGGCAAACAGAAGACCCTTCTGGTTCACCGCAAAGGCTCCACCAGAGCCTTCCCTCCCCACCACCCGCTCATCGCTGTCGACTACCAGGTACCAGCTCAAGGGAATACACCAAGATGTAAAAGCAGAGCAGGCGTGTGCGGGAGGCGAGCACTGAAAAGTTCTGCCTTTCACGTTTTTTTTGTTTTTCAACCCAATCAGCTCACAGGTCAGCCCGTGCTGATTGGAGGCACGATGGGAACCTGCAGCTACGTCTTGACGGGGACCGAACAAGGCATGACAGAAACCTTCGGCACCACCTGCCACGGAGCGGTAGGAGTCTGCGTGCTCCTGTCTGTGTCAGAGCTTCTCAGGCCCGACAAATCAAACATCAGCACATTTTTGAGCAAATACCTCAACATTGTTACGACATTTCTTGGAACTGTTGGTGCTTTTGTAAAATATTTGCACCATAGAATTTTTGATCAACAATAATTAGCAATGAAGATGTGATGACCAAGCAGGTTGAGGCAAATACTAGAACAGATGGAACAGTCTAATAAGTTAAGAAGAGTTTAATGCAACAACACTGATGTCATATCACAATATCCAAAAGCCCACACAACATCTAGTCTCATATCACAAAATTGACTTATCTATAGTAGGGATGGGACTCAGCAGGGACCCCATGAGTCGATTCATGCTACATGGGTGCCGATTAAATGTGTATTGCAATTCTGTAATTATAGTGATTTAGTATTAGTATTTGTATTACAATACATTATTATCTGATTTTGGACAAAAGTAAGGACTTTTTTTTATTTGACAGTAATTGCAATTAATACACAAAAATGAGAAATAAAATTTTATATTAACAAAATTAAATAAAAAATGAAGTTAAGAGAAAAAAAATAGCAAACAGAATAATGTCACATACTACATGAGTATCCTGTGTATTTTGAAATCCTTTCTATCTTAGAGACGTTACATGTCCTTGTAATTACCAGTAGAAAGCTGATGTAATATTTTTTTTCAAATTGGCAGTTTGTGTTTATTATAAATCCAATATGACATACACAGCACACGATATGTCAGCACAGAGGAGGGACTGGTCAGTGGAGTCAGCTGATGTTCCCCTCCTATCTGATCTGTTTGTTGAAATGTGTTGCACAGAAGATCTAAAAGCGGTTGGACAAGTTATGTTTTCCATGTGCCTGCCTCCCCAGGGTCGTGCTCTGTCCCGAGCCAAATCCCGCAGGAACTTGGACTTCCAAGACGTGCTGGACAAGCTGGCAGACATGGGCATTGCCATACGAGTGGCCTCGCCAAAACTAGTCATGGAGGAGGTAAGGAAGAAAACCGTATGCTCGAAACTTTCTTGTCTCTAGTTGGAAATAACAGCAATGTTGTCTCCATATCAGAGTTTTGACTTCAATACCAATTCTGATATCAAAAAATAACCTTTTTTTTTCTCCCCAGGCTCCTGAATCTTACAAAAACGTGACAGATGTTGTCAACACATGCCACGATGCTGGAATTAGCAAGAAGGCTATCAAACTTCGACCAATTGCTGTGATTAAAGGCTAAACGTTGTGTTGCTTTACTGACGACTGTGTGCAACAGTCAGGACATTCCTCAGCAAATGAAGGACTTCATGGAATTTATATCCAAGAAGAATGCCACGAGATGGACAAACCGGCATTTTAAGAGGAAAAAAAAAGAGGTTTTGACAGTTGGCTGACTTTTTTTTTTTTTTTTTTGAGGCGTGAATGTTATCAAAGAAAACAGGGGCAAAGAGATTGATCATCTAAGTTCTCAGCTGAAATTGTCTTTCCTGAGTTTGTTTTTCTGTTAATGCCAGGCACTGTGCAGGGTGTGGTTTGCCTCACAATAAATATGATGAACTAAAAATTAATTTCATCTACCGCTCAGTGCTCATATGTGAAATTATTGGCAAAGTGCCCTCTTTCTGATGTTAAACACTATTCGATGAATGTGCAGTTTTCCAACACCAGTTTGAATTCATGTTCAGTTATCACAGGTGTATATATATGAGAACAAAGTCCTGATTAGTGAACACTTTATTGGTACTAACAGATGTTCTGACAGAAGGTTCATTGCAATATCAAAAAATAAATCAAGTTCTAAAGACATTTCACCATCAATGAATAAATGAATTCATTTGGCATAAATATTTCTGGTATCTGCGCAAACCGTTTTCCCCTTTGTCCACCCAAAGATGACAATGTTTACAAGTAGACTGTTACAAGCTGCATGTTCATTGGATATTAATATCTAATGAATCTGATTTGCAAGGGCTCATGGGACATTTAAAAGGACAGACATACAAGCTGAGCGTCTATCAGACTGCTCACTGCAGTATGCCTGAGATTCAGAGGGGTTTTACTTGCCACCCGTCGTAACTGTTGACTGATTCTACTTTAGTGGGTTAACTGAGGAAGAAGTGTTCAGTGGCACTAATGTCAGTGTGAATACTATTGTGGTAGTTGGTACAATGGGAAAACACAAGCACATCAAAAACAGGGCTCGCTCACTGAACTAGTAACTAACAGGCCTGCTACATTAGTAGCCTATATTTCAACAGTCAGATCATGGTCTGCTCTCTATAGCAGGGAAGTGCAGGGGAAGTGCAGATCTTCAATGTGACAGCTGTGATTCTTGTATTCGGTGCAGCTGGTTTAGTGTTGGGGAAAAAATCAGCAAGGCGACTTGCCAGTATCTGGTAGTTACATATGGTAAATCTATGTAGACCTGAAAAGGACAAATCCCCCCTTAAAGTGGTAGTTCACTTATTTTGAAATATGTTAGCTGTTCTGTAGGACAGTAGTGGTGCTATCTTCCTCTCATTGTTACTGAGTGCTGGATACTGGCTGGATGCTCCAAATGCTAACTGTTAGCCTCCTGCCATTGAGGTGGATTGCCCCCAGCAAACATTCTTACAAATCACTGCCTTAAGGTAGTTGTTTAGAAGAATGTTAGCTGGGGGCAATCCACCTCAATAGCATTTGGAGCATCCAGCCAGTATCCAGCACTCAGTAACAATGACAGGAAGATAGCACCACCACATAACAGCTAAAAGGGAAGTGAAATATCACTTTTTTGCAAAAAAGGTGAATTTTCCCTTTAAAACACCTATAATAGCTTTAACAGACCAGAATGCAATGTAGCCATATATCACTGCCATCATAAACACACAACGTTCTTCAGCTAGTCAACTAGATATGTGTACGCCCATAGGTCCACATTTGATTTAAAGCACTGAGTTCATGCCCTTTCTCTGGGGGTTGAGAGACATTCAGGGAAACACAGGAAGTCACCAATAGAAGTAGACGTGGCAGGCTGAGGGGAAGTTGGTAGCTACATCAAAACAGTAAATTACAACACTTCATCCTAAAATCAGTCCTGGAATGATATGTAACAGTGTGAGTATCTGAAGGGGGGGTGCCTTTAACTGACACGTCAAAAGATGGCAAAACAATGACAAAAAGTGGGGTCGCAATACCTGTACGCTTTCAAGTACAAAGGCCTGACAAAAGCATCTGTACAAAAATGACAGAAAAAGTCTAATTGGATTTGCCTTGTTCACATCTGCACACCAATAAGAGGAAACATCAGACACAAGTGAAGGGTAAAGCAAGTACTTACAAAAACCAGACACTAATCAAGTCTCCTCTAGCTCTGATTGATATTCACTTAGGAATAGATAGCACTGACAATTCTTTATGGGGCTGCTGTTTGACAGGTACTTCACAGTATTGCTCGCCATTAGCGTTGCATAATCAGACTCCTGAATTGTCACAAATTCTTCAATATAAAATGCATCTCGCTGGTTTACTTCTATACACGGGCAGTGTTTACATGAGCTGTACATGAAGGTTCCTATAAACCAATCATTTGCACTTGTTTTTCAGATGGGAATGAAGATTAAAAAAAGCTAAACCTAGGAACTTTATTTACATTTAACATCTTATTCTCTTATTTACAGTTTGTTCCTCCATTTCTGTTCATTTCCATCTGAAAGCAAACAGCTGTCATCCCGCGCCAATGCAAACAATTAGTCATACTACCCAAACAAACACAACAAAAACTGTTTTCCAGTTAATGGAATACTAAATATGAAACAACTAATGACCATATCTTCAACTTTAGCACTAAACTGCCATACGTAAGAAGTGATGTAGCTCAAATGTGGTTACATCAAATTAGGTAACAAAATATCATGGGTTCAAATAAGACCAATAGTATTTGCTTGCAAGGCTAGAGAATTGAGAGGGAAACTGCAGGTGCTGTTGTTTTGCCATGCACACAGTCTATGGAAAAGACCACAGAGGTTTGCAATACACCTGGAAGGCAAATGCAAAATGAACCAGGGCCATAAGCACTTAAAATTCCCATGTAGTTCACTCCAAACTAAAACATTTCTCAAGCAAACATTCTTCAACATAAAAAAAAAAAAAAATCAATGCCACATATCCAATAAAAATTACACAATTCAGCCCTTATTTTTTTTTTTTAAACAAATCCATTAATGTGGCAACAAATATATCCACACATTCAAATGAAAACCTTTTGAAATGTCTAACTGTATTGGTTTGCCTAATAAAGCTATGCTTCACAAATCCTAACGAGAGGCCATGTCATTTTAGATAATTACCAAACGATTTGGGATAGGCAGCAACAAATTCAGGTTCCAATCCTCCCCGTGGAGCTGTTTACTAAAGCAAAGCCTTTCCACGAGCCTCCAGTATTTCATAGACTTCTCCCGGTCATATTGAGTGGTCACGCAAATCAAACACCTCCCTCGGTCATGATTCAAGCACCCATGGAGAGCACGTCTCGTGGCCCTCGTCCGCTGGAGGGATTTGGCCACCGTGCTCTCCAGTGCCGTCCTCTTTACCTCCTCTGTCCATTATCCCAACTTAGACACACTGGGCTTTGTTATGCAATTTCTTTTTAAGTGCAAAAGCAGCTCCTATGCTAAGTTCCATTTTTGCGGTAAGTGGCACAGACAACCACTTCCTCTCTTAAGTGTTCGTTCAGACCCAGTGAACTTCCAGTTGATATTTTCTGTCCTAGAGCTTGGCTCGCTGAAAGAATGCCTGTAGACACACAGAGAAGAGGAGAGTTTTGTCAGGAAACACCCAAAGAACTGAGCATCTTAACTAAAGAGACAGAGCATTAATCATTAAAGGGAGAGTCCACCCACTTTGAAAAATCTGATTCCCCTCTAGCTGTTCTGTAGGACAGTAGTGGTGCTCTCTTCCTCTCATTGTTTCTGAGTGCTGGATACTGGCTGGATGCTCCAAATGCTAACTGTTAGCCTCCTGACACTGAGAGGAAGATAGCACCACTACTGTCCTTCATAACAGCTAGGGGGGACGTGACATAAAATCACATTTTTCAAAATGAGTGAACTATCCCTTTCATCTGCTCTTACCTTAATGTAGGTTTTTAGGACTTTGACATCTGGCTGCTGAAGCACTTGACACAGCTCCTGTTAAATGAAGCAACGTCAAACAAATTTAATACAGAATCTACAGGTTTCAGAAACCAAAGTTTGACATCTTCATAGATTTTTACTGACTTTTACACAAGTAGAGCATGTTATACGTGTGGCAAGCTGAATGATGCTACATGTGAGCAACCAGCATTGCAATACATTTCAGCTATGGGTCAACTGTGTTATAACCAACTACAAATGCAAAAATGTAAAATACAACCAACACGAAAACTGGTCCCTTTCCAGCTTTTGGTGAAACAACAGCAAAACAGCACCATTTTTGATGCAACTAATTTCATAGCTGCACTGAATTACTTATTTTAAGATATTTTAAGGCTTTGTCATACCTGTGCAATTTCTGGTGACACTTGAAGAGAGGGCAGGTACTCTTGTTGTAAGAACTGAATGAATTCCGGCCCCTGCAATATTAAGAATATATCAGACAAAGTGGTTAAAAACGTAACTCTGAACATTTTTAGTTATTTAATAAGATTTTTAAAAATGTTTCTTTCATCAAGTAAAACATACCCTTTTGAGATGGATTATTTTCAGCGTGAGAGCACACTCGGACAGTGTCTGAAAAACAACAAGGGTTGTGCTAAGTCCTGTGTGGAAAAACTGTAAAGTCACACATTGTACACTGATGTAGAAACTTACCAGCACTGTCTGAGCATCTGTGAGGTCAAAAGTTGGTTTGAGAGGAGCCAGGAAGCATGCAGGAACGATGTGTTTGTAGATGAAGTCAGGAAACCCCACCATGCCATCTTTACCTCCTGGAGGGTTTGTGAAATCAATCAATCAATCAAAGTTGCAGTATACACAATCTTAAACAAGTTTTTTTTTCTTTTGTTTTTTAAGCGTAGCCTCTGTACATTTCCTTTTCATACATTATAAATTCCTCCTAAAACTTATTTAGTCATTGTATCAACATGGTTTGGATCATGCTGCCCAGATTTTCCTTACCCCACAGTTCCACCAGTTTGGAGAGGATGATAAAACAGGTTTTCTGTGCAATGGGGTCAGGAAAGTCCACTGCTCCCTGTATGATGGTGAACACAACCCGCTCAATGTTCTCTGCCCCTGGGAAATGACAGCCAAAATTTTAAGAATGCTTAAAATTTTAATGATGCATCTCAGTATGTCAAAAAGAAAGACAGAAGAAACACATAAAGTAATAAAAATCTTGCGTCAGCGGAACTTACCCTGGTTTGCCATCACCTCATTCATGCCACTGCTGGCGATAGTCTGGATGAAGCAGAAGTAACTCCTCCTCAGCATCTGCTTCTCCAAGGCGGCGGCCTGGTCATTGTCCTCTGCCGGCCGGGCCAGCACCTCGAAGATGGCCAGCACCAGAGGCATGAAGACTTGCTGCAGGAAAGGAGATACCTGCCGCTGCCGAGGCAACATCAACAAGCTAGTTAGCTGACTTTGGCCCTTGTCATATGTTGCCACAGAAGCACAGTAATGAGACCATTTAGTTTTCAATCCTAACCTGTGCCATTTATATACTTTACAAGAGCTGTAACCTGCAAATTTTGAGAACACTCAGGCCTGATAGTCAGTGCCAATTATCCTGTAGCGTGAGCAGGATTCAAGGGCAATTCTGGGGAGAAAAACCAAAGTTCTGATTTCAATACATAGGTGGCTACTGTCAGTTGTTTTACCAAGTTTATGGAGGCAGTGGCATAACTTCCAACAGACACTCAGCTTTACACCAAATGTGGTGGGAAAGTTAATTATGGGGCAAGGAAGAGGCAGCCTACGTTTTTGCACCCTTGGCCAAAAGGCTTAGGTGTAGCATATCACAAAACATATCACAAATTCTGAGTGGACTCACATGCCATCAGAAAACCAGGTCATGAACCACACAAGATTTGATCAACTTTTAAGGGCGCTGAGTCAAAACCTGAACTTCCCAACAGATTGGTGATAACACCATAAACTTTTGATGCATGGCTCGTCCAGAGCTAAGAAACAACATATTAACTTCTCACACTGATTGAGCCTCACTCACTTCCTCCCAAGGCCATGCCCACTTCCTTCTTTGCTGTTTTGTCCGAAGGAGGCCTTATATTATGGGGCAACCTTCTGATTCTAGCTAATGACAAATTGACTAGAGCACGCCCACTTCCGTTTGTGCTCTTTATTACCCATTATGAACCAGATGTTTTAACTCTACTGACTTTCTCAGCATGACTTTCGAGGAGGAAAAGATGAAAAGTTAAGTAATGCTTTTTAGAAGCTGTCATCGTGTTACATGCCAACTTAATGATGTTTGTCTAATTTCTTAGCATCTGTAGGCTTTACAGAAAGGTGGGCGTTACCTTGAACTTGGCAGTGATCTGGCTGATGAGGGGGATGAACTCCTGTAGGTCCTTGGCCTCACAGTCCTTCAGCATGTGTTCTGAGGCCGCAGGAATGAAGGGCAGCACCTCCTCCTCCAGGCAGATGATCATACGATGCAAGAAGGAGCGAACAGAGCTGCGCAGTGGCCCCCTCTGGACCGGGCAACTCAGCGCAGGCAGGAAGGCCTGGAGACAGTCCCTGTATACTTCTGTGCAACCACACTGCTTCACCGTCTGCTTGTTGCTGAAGGCTTTGCTGGTCCGACTAGAAGCACAAATTTGAGGAATGTTGAGATGTTGAACTTCATTTCTTGAAGATGAGACTTTTCCCAACTACACGCTGTCCACTAAAACAACAACATGAAAAGTCTAGACTAGACCAGCCACATTACCTTGCAAAGCCTACAGCATGGCTCAGGCAGTCCGCAAGAGCCGCCTGTCTCTCCTCTTCGGTCTCCTGGGGCAGTTTGGCTAGCAAGAGGCGGAAGGCATCCATCAGAGGAGTCAGCAGGCTCCTCATCAGGGCTTGTTTCCTCTCTGCGGGACTCTCCCCATTCACTATCAGCACCCCTGCTGTCTCAAACATGAACAGCTGGTCATCGCTGGTCAGCAATGCTGGGAAACCATTTTCCTGGAAATCAGAGATAGACGTGATGAATGAGATCAGCACTGGGTCAGCAGAGTTGAGCTCAAATCTTTGGCAAAACAGAACGTTTAAATGGTTAATCAGGGGACAATTTAAGTGATGGACTGTTTAGACTTAACTGTCTAATGTGTAAAAAAAAAAAAAGAACATAATATAATGGTTGAGTTTCAATAGTTGTCTTAATCCTTAAAAGATTACGTGTTTTTGTTTTGTTTTTGGCATGTTTTTTTTTTCAGTTGACTCTTAATGGTTCTCACTTAAACTGTTCTTTTGGAGTGGAACCACTGCATCATGGTTGCTGGCCACTGACTCCAGCATTTAGTCCCAGTCTGCTGGTTTGCTGGTCTATGACCCAGCTCACCACTGAGAAGTTCATGACACTCCCCCATATTAGCCCATCCAACACCACTTTTCTCTCGGTCCTTTTGAGAGTCTGTGCTCTCCTCTGGACTCTGGACTGAAAGCAATAGTTTTGCTTCTTCAGCAGATGATTGATTCAATTTCTCCACTGTCTCCATCTTTCCCTGTAGAATAAATCACTGCCACTCCTGTTGTCATTTCGGTTCCCAATTAAGGTCCTACTATTTTTGGTTCCAGCTCGTTAACAACTTTCCAGGTTCTGAACCAATTTATTTTTAGTAAAAATGCTCCAAATGGTTAAAAACTAGGTCTGCAAACCATATCGGAGCCAAATTCCTTCTTGGTCAAAAAGGCCTATTTAGTGGGTTTTCAGGGGTTCCCCAGCAAAATAAGAGGGTTAATTTCACTAGTTTTAATTTTATTTAAATTAATTAGAGAATGTACTATAGTCTAGGTTTCACTTTTACATTTTTTAGTGCAGAAGACAAATTGATTAATGCAAATATAGTGTAGATTCTATGACGATTCAACAGCAACAATAAAATCTTCCTTCATGAGTCTGAGAATAAATCCACTCATCAGTGGGGGGCCTATGGCTGAATGAATCTGAGATATGGACATTACAAGACCTAGATAATTTCATCATGGACCACAATGTTGCTACTTACTGGAGGAGTGAGTTCAAGCAGGTCCTGGATCCTGCTGAGAATGTCCTCAATGAAGGCATTCATGTGTTTACTGCAAAGACAGCATCAGTAGTATCAGCATCAACAACCAGTCCAGTGCTGTGTCATGGTCTTGGTGGTTATCATTTACAGAATCTTAACTGTCTGACATGTTTGCATGTGTTGGACGTGCAGAGGTTAGGGTGGACTTACTGCAGGGTTTTGACGAATCTAGAAAAGAGGTAAGCCACCCTGCTCCTGACCTTGGGGCTGCTATGCCTCAATCCTCTTTGGTCCAGAAACGCCATCTACACAAAAAGGGAACAGCAATAAAAATTATAATATGCTTTAGACACATTAGTAACACACACATTCACTTAAGAGAACAAAATCATTTGTGTACTCTTAAGACACAAAAGCAGATGTTATTTTTAGCTACCATCAAGTGATGAACAGAGAATGTTTACTAATATTAGCAGTCAGCTTCAAGGGTTAATGTTATTTTTGTCTCCAATCCAACTACAGAAGGTCCTTATTTACTATATTTACATGCACACAAGAAACCAGATTATTGTGGGTGATCAGGTTATGGCAGGTACTGTCATGGTAATACACTTATGTGTTACCTTACTCTGAATCCCCCATATACATGCAGCCCCCAATAATCACAATCTCATGACAAAGCATAATTTTAGCGTATATATTTTTAAGATTTTTTTTTTTTTTGGTATTTCTGCTTTATTTGATACTGACTGACAGTAGATAGAAGTAGTAGAGACAGGAAAGGCAGGAGAGAGAGGAAATTTGAACCCTGACCACTGCGGTAAGGACTTAACCGTGATATGTGGTACATGCTCTTGGTACCAGGTGAGGTACTGGGGTGCCCCATTTTAGTGGACACTTTACATTTTTTGTATCATGACTGGTTGCTTCCTCTGTTTCATTTGTATTGCTGTTGTCCACATGAATAAAGACAATTGGTGTATTGTGTAGCCTTATGAGAACATTGATTGGAGAAGTTTTAGATGTATAAATCATTTAGACTTAGGCAGGTACTAGGACTTAGTTTATTATAACTACTAAATCAGACACTCACCAAAACATTTGGAATGTGCTGCGGTTCCACAATGAAGAATTTGTCATATCGAACAACAGTTTCAAAGAACTCCAAAGACACTGAAGTGTGTTGATATCCACTGACACCACAGGAGACCAGCTGAATATTAAAAGAAAAAAAAAACATCATCATATACAACTATGTCTAAGACACGACTTTCAAATGCCTCTATGCCCAATGTTAAAGGCAGAAGGGACAATTTAAACACAGACACCTAACCTCTTAAAAAGCTAATTACCATATAATTGCTGTTACGCCACACTGCACCTGAAATAAAGGCCTCTATTTCAGGTCTGAATTCCATGCATTTTTGTTTTATGTGATTACAATCCAATTACCCAAAAGTAGTAATACACATGGCACAAACAGAAGCAAAGACTTTATTAAATCATTTTAGATTCTACCTGAAACTGAATATAAGACAGATTTAAAAATCTAAATTTAAACAAAGCTAGCAAAATCTACTTCTACTGAATTCCCCACTGTCTTTAAAAGTTGTCAAACTGAAATTGAGCATAATGGAGAAGCATGAAATTGAGGATAATGAAGCATAAAGTCCAACTGTGTTTAGTAAAATATGTGTTTAAAAAACATAGTTTGTTGAATTTAGCAATAGAGCAGTGTCTCCATTTCCTTGTATCCAACTCCACGCTAAGGTCTTACTATTTATAGGATTTCTGCATCTATATAAAGAATCAAAAGGCTTCTAATTCCTCAGGTTTCCATAGGCACCATTGTCACTGTTTGACTGCAGCTACTACTGTTCTAGTTAAGGGGGCGATGCAGAGCACAAATGGCCCTTTTCCATTAGTATCTACTCGGCTCAACTCAGCTCGACTCTACTCGCCTCGACACGGTTTAGGTGGTTTTCCATTACAGTTGAGTAGCACCTCGCCGTGGGTGGAGTCGTCATAGCAAGGCGGCGCACCGTCCAGCTCCCTCTGGATTCTTTGGGCCGCCACCAAGCTCAGAAAAGTCTCTACGTCTTTATTTTCCGACTTTGACAACTTCACTGACGATCAATGCGCACGGCCGCTGTTGCCGTTTTTTTTTTTTTTTTAAATGTCGGGTTTTGTTTTCGTGCGGGAGTCGCTCTCGTCACTCCCTGTCCAATCAGCTGCCTGCACGGCGTTTACGTCACATTTTCAGCTCGACTCAGCTCGCTTAGAACCCCGGCTGAGTAGGTGCTAAAATGGGACCTGCTAGCAGGTACTACCACCTAATGGAAAAGCTCTTAAACCGAGTAGAGTCGAGCTGAGTCGAGCTGAGTAGGTACTAGTGGAAAAGGGGCATAAGACTGAGCCAAACAGAGTTAAATGAACGAGGGTCAATGGAACTTTGAGAAAATCAGCTCTCTAAATTATAATGTTCTTTATACAGTGCATAGGTGAAAATGACCAGGTCGCTGGTTCAAAAGAGACACATTTCAATGTGCTTAGATAAATGAAATCTAGAACCATTCTGGGGAAAAAATTCCTCTGCTAATGCAACCAGTCATCACCACATAGCTCAGGGGTAGGCAACCATGTGCCATAGTGAGCCAAGAGGCTGCAGGTTTTCATTCCAACCAAAAACTGCACCAGGTGATTTCACTAATCAGTTCCTTCTTTCTGCTTGAAGGTGTGGTAATCAGTGAATCACCTGCTGTAAGGTTTGGTTGGAATGAAAACAGGCAGCCTCTGGCTCACTATGGCACATGGTTGCCTAAATCTGACACAGCTAGTGAAAATCTTAACTTGCCCTAATTATACAATCATGGATTTCACATCAGCTTATAAATATGCCTTCATTATAAAATGGACTGTGTAGCAATGAGAATAATCATTCAGTTACTGGAAAATATTTGCAATCAAATGTGGTGATCATTTTATAGCACTTAGCCCCATTAACCATTCTATGTTTAGCAACTGCTCAGCACTGCCCCCAATGGTCAAAAGACTGTACTGCACTCTCTGTCTCACAGCAGTCAGTAGTGTGGTTTGCCTTTCTCTCTCTATGGGCTTTGCTGTAACATTAGGCATAACTGTGATCCACCTCATCACTACAACAGGGGTTGGAGATGTTTGTTAATCGCAGCTAAAGTCTGATGTGACTGACCGTCCTCATCATGTCCTGCAGGGCGCTGGTCTTGGCTGTATCTCCCGAGAAGTGAGCACCATGAGATGCAGGCAGGGCTTCACCAAGCATGTAGAGCAGTCTGATGGCCACTTCCACCTCCATGAACAGAGCAGTTTGCCAGTTTCTGACACACACACACACACACACACACACACAAACTTCAGAACTGAATGAAGGGTGTGACTTGTAGCATATCTTATCATCAATGTATTATTGTCTCACACCTAGCAGCATCTAACCTGTTTGTAAGTTCTGTTTGTTTTGTGACACTGATACACTAACCTTTTTAGTTACTCCAATTCACAATATAATTTTCAAATAAACACCATGTACTTGCAAGTATCTTTTATTCATTTTTTCTTTAAGGAATCAGGAATTTTCAGGAAAATGGAAAAATAAAAATGGATGGTATTTATACAGTGTAATTTTCAAAACTCTGATGGCACTGTGATCAGAATTCGAATTTACCACTTGCTACACACCAAATGCAGATCAAATCTGTCTTCGGTGGATAAATCAAGAGTCAGCACACTCTCTTTGTACTTTTCTTTGGGAAGGTTCTTACTGCATGGTGTTGGTGAAGACTCTGCGCACAGCCTCCAGCAGCAGCTCAGGAGAGACCTGGGCCAGGCGGTCCAACAGCATCTTCAACTGCTTCCTGTACTCCACAAACATAGCCTCATCCTCCCCCTGGCAAAGACATCAACACTGCCTGTTATCGTTTTATCCTCTCCAGCTGGCTCAATGCTATGTCAGCAATGAAGAATAATACTCACTTCATTTTCAAAGTTGTACTCGTCATCATATGTAAGTTTCTTCATGACGGCAAGCATGATTGCCTGTTGTGAAAAGGAAATTCAAAGCATTAATTTTGTCACCTATACAGACAAAAACATATCTGATGGTACTTATCTTTGCTGAAATCTCACCTCTATATTTGCCTTCTGCTGGTCTGTCAGTTGAGGAAGCTAGAAATACAATAAAAACATCATTAATTAAAAAAATAAATACAATAACAACAATAATAATTATTTTATTTATTATTATTATTATTGTTGTTGTTGTTGTTGTTGTTATCATTGTTATTATTATTATTATTATTATTATTATTATTATTATATCATCTCAGCCAAATTTGCAGTTAATGAATATGTTTTGCTAACATTTCATCTGTGTCAAAAAAAAATTGCAGCTCCAACAATTTGCATACTGTATTTGGCTAAACAGCAATTTTGATAAGATTTTGTTGTTCACCCCAAACTGAGGCCTCAACTATATGGTGACTAAACAAAAAATTTTTTCAACCTTCTGTCCGCATGAAACGCGTTTTGCTCAAAGGAAGTTTCTGGAAAATGCTCTCCACAGTAGAATTTTTTGTTGTGTACAGTGAAAATGAAACAATATGACAACACTAATGTCACCGGCTCGACTTTGCATCTTTGAGCATGTTCACAGTGGGACACTATGTGTCTGTGTGGGACCTCACATGACTCTGATCATGCAGTTGTTTCAACTCCTTGTATTCATCTAGCTAAAGCTCCTCCTCTGTCCATATAAACTATCCAGCCTTGTTTTTATCTTCCCTTCAGTTTTGGATGTTGTTAAGATATTTTTGCACTTGCATTTATAGCTAACTCTGGAACGTCAACACACCGCTTTCAGTCATTCCTTTACTTCTTTGAACATACTTACGTCACCTATATAAAATATGCATTTTTTGCCTTCTTGTGTGTACAATGTGTTTCAAAACAATCCTCTGTCGAGGGATTTTTTTTAAAGAAAAGAAACATAGGTAAGGCTGCATTTCCAAAAAGGGTGTTCTTTTCATTTGTGAAGTTGAGACAAATCTTAAATTCTCCCATCTGGAATGCAGCTCTCAAAGTTCCATGTTGTTCCAGAAATTCCATGGTCAGCTGGAACCCTGCAGTAATTTAGCATACTGCTGACCTCTTCAACTTGTGTGACTCCTATGAGAATGTGAAGCTGTACTGAGGTACAGAACACACCTGTTTGAGGACATGCAGGTAGTCGTAGCAAAAGCCCACAATATTGGCCGAGATGTCATCATCTTCATGCACCAGCAGCTGCAGCAGCAGCGGCACCTTGGCCTCTACCGCCTGAAGTGTGTCAGCAGCGACCTTTACATTGCCCGCCTTGACCAGTTTGGTCCAGCTCAGCACCAAACTTTGGCCCATCCCATTCACCAGCCTGGAGAATTTGGCCAGGAAGTCCACATCCTCCTCCTGACATGGGAGGAAGAGAGAAAAGTTTGCATTTGCCAGCCAGGAAGTGAGGAGAAGCAGGAAAAGCACATGTGACTTCTGGCTTCTATCCTCTTTGTGTGAAAATGAACACATGACCCAAAAGTAAACCTGCACCTCTTGTTTCTCTCTCATATCTTCAATGACCTACAAAGGCTAGTAGCAAAAACAACTTCAGCCTAGTGCTTGTATGAAGTCCTTGTTATCTAACATATCATGGAATCAGCAGGTTTCAGACACCAAAATTTTTTCAAATGTTTGTAAATTCTGCTTGAAGTGGAAGTTGATATTAACTTTTAAAAAATCCAAATAAAGAAATAAAGCTTAGAATTCATTGTATGAATATAGGTGGTTTAAGAAAAACAGATCGGAAAAAATAATTGCTAAGGGACATTAAGTCCATGACTGAGACTGTACTTCTAACCTTGCTCTTAATCTAAGAGATGACAGTAAAAAAAATCTATTAAGTCTCTATTAAGTCTATTTAAGATAATATAACATGTTAAGACATTACATTTAGATAATTTAACACTTTTTAAAGAGATCGTTCACCCACTTTGAAAAATATGATTCCCCCTGACTGTTCTGTAGGACAGTAGTGGTGCTATCTTCCTCTCAGTGTTACTGAGTGCCGGATAGTGGCTGGATGCTCCAAATGCTAACTGTTAGCCTCCTGCCATTGAGGCAGACTTCCCCCAGCTAACACTCTGAAAAATAATTGCTTTAATTCACTCGAAGAGGGTTTAACTTTACTTTAAAAGTGTCACTTCCAGAAACTAATATACACATGCAACCATTGAATGAATATAGACAATAGCTTTGCTAAAATTACAGTTTATAACTGTATTTTTGCTATAACAGCTAAAGGGGACATTATCATTATTATAATCATTATCATCATCATTATTAGTAGTGGTAGTAGTAGTAGTACTAGTTTTATGGGTAAACTATCCCTTTAAGGATATGTGAATAACCCAAGTATTTCATCAGACAGGAGGCATTTTGGTACAGCAGGTCTATCCCTTTGAATTAACTTTTCATTTTACCACACATCATTATAATCTATCTGAGTTCATGAACAAAATTAAGATATGCTGGAGTAAGGTATTACCTGTTCTACATTGAAGAACCCAGCAGACTGCAGCACTTGGCACAGAGACTCCACCAGCTTGGTTTTATCCACAGGGTCCATGCCCTTGTTGACTATTTCAAACAGGCAGTCGCAGGCCTCCTCTCTCAGCTCCTCCACTGACATGTGACTCAGCAACAGGTTCACAAACCTGCAAACACAGCACCACTTAATCTGATGATGACTTCAACTCTCACTAGTTTATATGCAAGGTATGGAGACTGCCACATCATATGACTGGCATGTATGAGTAGCAAACCATCTAAAAATGCACTTATTGAGCAGCTGACCAATAATCCAGCACCGCTTGCATGTGTGCTCTTCTTGTTTTCTGCTTGTTGCCTGTTGATTTACTTCACCTTGAACAATGGTGTGTATGTGAGATTATTGTGTAGGGCAGCCAACAGTATGTTTCAATGTACTCATGTGGCAAATATTTTGCAATACAATACAATGAATGATTGGCATTTTTAATGTAACACACTGAATAAATTGTTGCCCCCAGGGAAAAGGATGTTTTTAATAAACAAACACAGAATGCACAGGATAACTTAATTTTTTTCTGGATCTGATGGCTTTGCATTCTGCACTTACAACTGAAGTTGTAATTCCAGCTGCACTAGGTAATCTTGCAATTGGCAACTTAAAATAACAGCGAGAGGCAACAGTTTGAACTTTGAAGACTTCAGTAGCCAGCTGTCTTAGGATATTATTTATTCATTTAACCAGACAAGTTTCATTGAGATATAAAATCATTTGGGAGATCTGGAAAACAGTGATTGTCCCTCCGATCGGCAGGCCTGTTTTCCCAAATACATTACGTATTCAGCATGAATTTTGTTTACATGTCTACAGTTAACCAAAACTGAATGCTGAATTTATCTGGTTTGTCTGCCAAATACTGAGTGAATGAGGACTGAAACTCTGCTGGAGGATATCTATTCCACAACTGCTGAACATGGTACTGGCTTGCAAAATGACATACATATGTGAAAGCACTGTCAATTTGTCACAGGAACCTCTGTCTAACCAAAATGAAAATAAATAAATAAATAAATAAAAAGCTGAACCTGGGAACAGTCTGGAATGTGTGTCAGCATGCATATACGATGGCAACTGTTGAGTCTCCTGGCAGTTTTCAGTTTTACATAATGAGCAGGATCTGTTGTGTCCGTTTACATGATATGCATATACTCGAACCAGCATCTGTTCGAGCAAAACAGTGCCATCCAGGACCATTTCCTGTCTCACCATGGCATTGGGAATTTCCTAATACCGTGGTGCCTCAAAAAATATTTTTTGCATTTGGAGCAGTCATAACAACCAGTGACAGGCTTTGTAACTCTTCTGCAATAAAACTAACATTACTTACAACATCCAAAATCATCAACTACCTCTCTTAAGTACCTCATTTCCTTTGTCATTCATCTGTTCTGAAGACATGAGTATGACTATGATGTTTACTGTATCAGTGAACAAATATAGTGGACATTCAGTTGCTCAACTGAATACTAAAGGATATAAGACAATGCACTGTTCAGAGGCTGGTGAATGTTTTTGCCCAGCGGCAGAATCTGCTAGTTCAGGAACACTTTAAATCAAGCCAATAGTTACAGGGAATCCAGGGATATCACTGCATAAGAGGCAGATACTTGGGTTTAATCAGGTACCGTTATGTAGCAGCGGAATTTCAAAACTTCCACCAGAACCACAAGTTGGTTAATAAATGTTTTTGTAGATAGGCCTCTCGGTTGTCTGACCTATTTAGTTGTTGACAACAGACACCAAAATCATTCATATGTACTTGGCTGATCCGTACCTCTGGTGCTCCATGCTAACACTTTAGCACACAACATGTTGGGATAGGCTGGGAGCAGCATCCCAATCAAGAAGATTGTGCAAAGCTTACTAATCTGACACAAAATTATTCATGGCAGTTGCTCATTTAGCTGAGATAATACCAGAGGCTGACTACCCCTAACATATGTATACTAAAGAAGAGCCTACTACTAACGCTTGTGAATACCGACTTATTAGCATGGAGCACTGAACCTATCGATTATCCAGGAAAATGCAAATGATTTTGCTTTTTGTTTTTTACTACCTAACCAGTTGATCAACAGAACAATCTCTCAAAAACTTGGTGTATTCTTAAAAGCTGTATACCTCCCCAGCTAACTTCCTATGTCTTTGTGTCAAGTCACTAACCGGTCATTAGCAATGAGGTTGAGGTCGATCCATGACACATAGGCCCCAACCACCTCCAGACACTGGCAGGTGAGCTCCGGATGGGACTGCTGATAGGCCTGCAGGATCTGGAACCAGGACTCCACCAGATTGGGGATGCACTGCTCCCGCATGGTGTCTTTGATCAAGGTGTTCCTGCGGGTCTCCTGAGAAAGGAAGGGTAGGTTCAGCCAGTTAATCATTTACGCACTCACTGTAAGTCATTTGAGAAACCACACCACACATTTTCATTGTAATATTGTGTGGTGTTTAATCAAAAACAATGATGATGATGGGTAACAAATTAAAGGAGAAACCAACATGAAGTGTCTTAGTAAGATGGGCCACTATGAGCCACCAGAACAGCTTCAGTGCTCCTTGGCATAGATTCTACAAGTCTCTGGAGACTCCACAGGAGGGATGGAACATCATTAAGGTTTACGACTGATAAAAAAAAAAAAAAAAAAAAAAAAAAAAAAAAACTACAACTGCATACGCTTTGTATGAATTTCCACTAAGGCAGACTTCTTTATTATAGGCATATGCACTCAACAGCATTGAGTATTGGCACCGATGCACTGATTCGATTTCGATTCTGAATCACAAGGTCTCAATTCAAAACTCATTTCATTTTGATTCCATATTGATTCAGCTGTTAGGGATATTTCAGTTGCAGTAACCATTTTGACATAAGTCTTCCTTATGTCCAACTGTTTTTTACCATCATGGTTTTTACATTTAAAATCCATTCAGATATCTGCCTTTAGGCTTGGTCAACTGATATTCCAGAGTTTCCACTATTGTTGGGCTGGCAATCACTATCTAATTCAATAAGAATGAAACATAAGCTGGAAAATATCTTGCTAGATTCCTTTGGTAAAATTCCCTAACATCCCCAGAGGATCCCTGACTTCCCCTGTCTGGAATAAAACTCTCCAAATTCCATGATCTGACAGAAATTCCAGAACTAGTGGGAAGCCTGGAAAAAGGAAGATGGTTCCTTGCCTCAGGTGAGTGGAGGATATCCCGGTCAACCACTTCAGCATCAATGGCCATGAGTGTCCGCAGGTAGATGTCCACACCATGGGGGTTCAACCCCACAAGGGACAGGATGTCAAAGAAGAACTTGGGCCAAAGGGTCACGTACTCCATTACAAAAGTCAAGGCAAACACCTGGGCTGCCTTGTTCCGGATGAAGGGCTTCTCAGGCTGGGAATTCATCAGCTAGATGTCGAGGGAGATGGGATGAAAATGAAATAAACAACTCTGTAAAGGAGCAACTGTACTCTAATTTTCATCAGCTAAAAATGTCCAACATTTACCACTTTTATATAAACAATGTCATTTTCATATCAACTTAGCTAACATTGTACATTTTCCCTTAACAAATGAAACCATCAGTTTCCTCACTAATGTTATGCAGCTGTAGGAAATAATCTTAGTTTTGTCCCATATGAGTTGCTGTTTGGGTCTCTGTTATTTTTCAAGTTGAGGTCCTAGTGCTAAAAAAAAAATATTTTTTAAAATTATAATAAAATCATTACCTCTGGAACACTTGGACTGCATTTTGTGGTGTCAAAAAACTCTTCATTGACAGCATAATGTCAATGTATTATAACTGAAATTTGACTATCACATAAAAAACATACAGCTACCTGACACTGGAGCCATTTCATCAGAGTTTCTCGAATTAGTTGCTGCTGAACCGCACTGAGGCCAGCATGTCTGTAATAGAACAAAACAGTATAGATCTTATGACCTTCCATTCAGGATAAACAAATAATACCTAAAACATTCACAAAAGAATATGACTGCTGTCACAGGAAAACAGCTCCTTGACATTTTGTGGAAAAGCATCTTCCTTACCTGTATTTAATCTGATGCTCCAGGACTTGGAAGCAAAAAAACTTCACATGGTCGTCACTAAAATAATGTACAACAACAGTTTCATATGTTAAAACACATCTGCAGCATTCCATTGTGACACAAGTAAACCTAAGCAGATGAAATCATTTTATATTATACATGATATGCTTCTCTCAGTATATACTAATAGAAAAAGATCAGACAAAGGAACTAGAACTTACTTGTAAATCCCTTTAGCCAGGGCCTCTGCACATACTTCCCAAGCATCCTGAGACTCCTTAAGCTGTTCAAAATATGCCATAGCCTGAGGAAAAGATGGCCACAATGAGAAAAACAAAAGAAATAAACAGAGGATCAAAGAAATATCAGATTTTTGTGGAAATTTACTAATAGCCTCTTAACCTTCTATCGTGTCTCATGAACTGAGTGAAACTCATCATATTCTCTGGCTCACAATACAACAAGCTGTGTCTGTACTTTTCCACCTGCAAAATAGCAACAAACTCAGAAATATATTTATGTTCCATGGTCACAGCAACCTGTTATCTGCGCAAGATGCTGTGCAATAACTTAACTTCTTAACTTCTGCAGAGCAGAGTTTGAAACCGTTCACTGTCATACTAAGACAGGATTGGAGCTGAAACAATAAATCAGTCCACAGAAAATCTATTCATTATTATGATGATCAATTAATTATTTTAGTCATTTATCAAATAAAATACCAAATATTTACAGGTTTTATTTTCACAAATGCCTAGAGTGTCTTGCTTTTCTGTGTTTTCATATCATTACAAAATGCAAACAAACAACTTCTGTCCACATGTTGTCTTTATGTAGGCATGGAGGAGCAAAAACAGACCAAATGTAGAAAGGAGGTCATCCTAAACACTGCTGGAAAGCACAGAACCTCCCATTTTCATTCACCAAAAAACTATTTGCTGCGAAAATAATTAGCTGTTTTAACATCAGTTGTTTGACATCCAATGTGATTTATGACTTGTTATGTATCACTTTGTGACACATAAGTGTTTGACTAGCTATACCATGTTGTATATATCATTGTGTCAATGTTTTATCATGTAGGCCTTACCAACAAGCAAAGATCTCTGACCAAAATGTTGCAGTTCTTTTTTAAGAATGTGGGAAGGGAATCAGACAAGGGAATCAATTGGAAGACACCGCTTTTGGGTGTGACAGGCACTTGACATTAGTTTTAACATTTTATAGCTAACGTCATTCATTGAAAAAATAGCTGACAATAAACATACTAGTTAGTTGCAGCCCTAGACAGGATGACTTGAACTTCTGCTGCATAAACCCCAGTCGACTCTGACATTTAGCATAAGTCGACCTTTGTGACAGTAAGACAACCCCTTCAGATGATCAGCCAGACATATGAAAAGACGCAGGCTCTTACCCGCTGCCTGTAACGGGCATCAGCATTTGGGTTGAGCCCAAGCAGGGCCTGCTCATCCATGACTGCAGCAACAGACTGGCAGGCCATTCGTGGGTTAGCTCGTCTCCAACGCAGGTTCACTCCTCTCAGCTACCATCAAGCAGATGCCATACATCTACCAATCAAGCATGAGAAAGGAAAAATGACATTTCAGCCATACAACTAATGAGAGGATATCACATACACAGTATCCTGTTAAGACTGTGATAACATGCTCATGTTTAGTAAAATATGGCCACATAGTGGTTTGTTGTAAGCTGTTAGGGGTGCTTTATGACATGCATGTGAGATGACCACAAAAGATGGGCGCAGCGCTGTTTTGCGAATGAATATGCCGCATTAACGCAAACAAATGGTGTTTATTGTGAAAGGGTCAGGTTCTGCTGGCTTCAAAAGAGCCAGTGAACAATACAGCCCAGCCAGCTATCAGTGTCTATATGATGCAACACGGCGTCAATAATTTAACGTCCGACTCATAACTGTTAGCCAAGTGATAACACAGCCAATAATTTGAACATTTCTGCTAATAGTTCTTAATTTGTTGAAATGCAAGAAGTTGGTAGCGTTATGGACTACATGACAGGCTAGCCGGGGGCCACTCCTCAAAAAAGTTGACACTGCAATGCTAACTTAGCACTGAAATAGCTGACTGGTGCTAACTTGCTGGCAAGCTAACGTTAGCAATCTAGCTTAGGAGCTGCCTTGGCTGAAGTAATGCTGTTACTCTGCACATAATCAAACCCTGTTCAAGTAGCTACATCCATGAGCTGAATGCCTTGGACTAATAGTCGTACTGGTGGTCTTGGGAAAAGTACAGGATGCTTTATTGTAGTTTATTACGGCTCTGTACCGGCTGCGTTTCCTCGCGCATCATCGGCACGCTTGCCTCCCTCAATCACATCATCGAAAATCTTACGAAGACAAACTCTAAGCAATGTAACTCTGACAAACACGACAAAATACCAACAGATACAGCACACCACCAATGCCTCACCTTAGTAAAAAGAAACACCGAATCACATTGTTTGGACTCCCGTCAACTTATTACAGAAACGCTGCGAATTCTCCAGAAATCAGTTGTATATGTCGGTTGGACTCACACGACAGAACGGTACGGCGTGTCCACTCAGCGGAAGTCTCCGGGTCACAACCACAGGAAGGAATTCACATTCATTGTATTTTTTTTTAATATAATGATAAAATATTATAACAAATGTCGTCTTACTTTTTGTGGACGTTACTCAAAATAACTCATAAGAAAAATATCCTTCATTTATTAATGTTAGAATTATTTTTTTTTTTTTAAAGGCCACTTCCTCCTAGCTGACAATTAAAATTGAAAAAGAAAACACTTAATTTGCTGTGTCGTATTACACTTTAAAACTAGGCTGTTTGAGTTTCGATATATTTTAAAACATTTTAGAAGCTCTTAATTTTCTGTTGCTGAGCCCGCCTCCTCCGTACTTGACGTACCGTTGCGCCGCCCTGCTACTTCCTCTTTTACTGTGGCAGTCAGCGAGAGGCACCATGAAGGCGTCTGGCACAGTACGTAAAATTGTTAAGTTTATTATTCTAGGGCGGCGGGAGACGGCCAGTTTTTGTCTATTTGGTAAAATAAGATTATGTTGCTTAGGCGTATGCATTTTTGTAACACCAAAGTGTGCCATGTAGTGATATTTTGAGACTTTGTCATAGCGATGCTTGTGCGGCTACAACATGGCGTCCGCTTTACCATGTGGACGACGGTAGCTTGAAATAAGACCAGGGTCCCATGGAGATTGCCATATTGTCAATCACAATAGGAACACGGCTATGAGCGCAAAAGAACACAATTTTCTCAAAAGCCTTGATCCATCAGTTTTTTTTTAAAAAAGTGAATAACCCCATATGATTGGCAATGTCAGGCTTTAGCAAGAAAATCAGCTAGCTAGCTAACGTTAATCGCCGGTATTGTGGCAAAACGTTTCTATATGCGGTGCGTTGTCGCTTTGAGGTTCCATTTGCTAGCTTTTCAAACTGTTAAATACCATTTTAAATCAGTATTACGGGTTAACGAAGAACATAAGTGTATTTCTTAGCTGCCGTGTTGGATAATTGACTTCATCATGCAGGTCAACGGTACCAAGAAAGAGATTTGCTTCTGATGAGTTGCACGCACGTTAAAGGGAAACAGATTGACCGGCGTGCACATTTTCCACGCCGCTTGTAGAACTAGTAGGGCTGGGAATGTGCACAAAATCAAATTACAATGTCGTAGATCTGATACCTCTACTGATACTGTAAGGATGACCGTTGGTGCACCAGACATTAGTGCTACACAGTCATCAATAACGTGGATATGATGAACAAGTGGGTAGAGACAAAATTTCATACCCTGATATTTATGTCAAATATCTCGGTATTTGATTATACGTTCACACTTATTTGAAATTAAGTGCTGCAACAGTGAAAATTAAGTGTTCCACAAAAATGAGAATAATACCAAATGGTTGTAGAGGATGCTGTTACTTGACAAAGTATTTTATTAATTAGAACCGTCTTATTGTTTAAAACTAACCCTAAGTTTGATATCCTTCATATTGTTGCCTTTCACGAGGTTAATATCTCACATGTTTATCTGTAGATGATATCAAAACGATGTGTTGTTAAACCATAGTAAAGACAAATAATACAACAGCAAAAACAGTCTAACTAAAGAAAAAATATTTTTTTTCTTGTAATACAGCCTTCAGACCAGTTCAAGACATCACTTATGCCATACCCTGATATTGCAATATCTGAAATCCCAGAAATCTAGTTTCACATCACAATATAATATTGGATAGCGATGTATTTTCCAGCCATATAACTATCTGCACGTCTCAGTCAGTCACCCACAGACAGACGTACATGCACCCTAACCCAAAGGTCATATCACATAATTGGTATGATTTTAATCTGGTGTGCAAATAGAAAATTGGATCTTGTCGCCTTTCATTGATGCTGTAGTGCCTTTGAAAGTGAATTCAAGATCTAACAAGTTATTTTCAGCATTGACTGTACGTGTTGGCATGTAAATGTTGGTTCTGTCTAACAGATTTGTGTTGATTTTTGCCCAGCTTAGGGAATACAAGGTTGTTGGGCGTCTGCTGCCCTCCACCAAGAACCCCAATCCTCCTCTGTATCGCATGAGGATCTTCGCCCCCAACCATGTAGTGGCCAAGTCCCGCTTCTGGTACTTTGTCTCCCAGCTGAGGAAGATGAAGAAGGCCTCTGGAGAGACGGTCTACTGTGGCCTGGTGAGTCTCTGAAGCAAGGAGGAGTCTTGTACCCAAGCTGAAGATGGAAATTACTCTGAAAAAGTCTTCTTCATGTCAATTTTAGGCCTTAAAAGCATTCACATACCATGAATACCATGTGTTCAGAGTTTTTCCTGTATGTTTTCTCTTAGATTAACCAAGAACAGGGTGAATAGTGCAGTATACATTAGAGAGAGGCCAATTAATTGGGCCAGTACTTGGCCTTTTTGAGATAATTGGCATTAGGTGATATATGCACTCACAAACAGAAAATGTCTTCTGGCAGGCCTGTCAGTGTGGCTGCAGTATAGTGATGTTAGTGCTGCCCATATTTAAATAATACTTGATACATGCTCTTAAGTGTTCTTGACTTTTTTTTTACTTTTATCTACACAAAGTTTACATTTTTGACTAATCAGAAATACTTTATTGTTCCTCCAGGGGAAATTGTTGTCTGATTTGACTCCCCGTGGACATTTATTTAATTGATACATTTTAAAAAAAATAAATTTCATTTGACTTAAGACATTTCGTCTCATTTGTTACTACAGTGTTTTGTCAGATGCGAATAAAAATGATTGGTATTATATATATATATATCGGCCAGCAGCTGCCCTGCTCTCTACATACCAACATCAGCCATTGGAAATCCATATTGGTTGACAACTAGTATGCATCCTGTCTACCTCACTGAACAGTATGGAATCACTTGTCCTTTAACAGATAATTTTCTGGTTTTGGTTTTTCTTAAACTGCCTATTTATTGCTTCAGATAAATAGCGTGTGAGTAGGCATATGCCGCTTTTTATTTTGAGTGTTCTCTATTCAGTCATTCTTATATCTCTTAAATATAAGTGTTTGTTGCAGTCATCCAGAAAATTAACCAAATAATATGGTTGGCACCGCTTGGACTTGTCAGAAATCTCATCTTTACAATCGCAGATTTTAGATGATTTAGATGAGAAAGCTTGACTTCAAATATATATTCTACTTTTGGCATTGTATATTGACTGACAGTCTTTTAACTAATGTCTTGTGTTGTTTATTGCATCCTTCAGGTTCATGAGAAGACCCCACTGAAGGTGAAGAACTTTGGTATCTGGCTGCGTTATGACTCCCGTAGTGGCACCCACAACATGTACAGAGAGTACAGGGACCTGACCACCTCTGGAGCTGTCACACAGTGCTGTAAGTTCCACTGCAAGCAGGCAGCCTGGCTCTGGCTGCAGGGACTTGTAGCATGAACAGACGCAAATATGTACATGTTTTAGATGCAACTTAAATATTATCCATGGGGAACTGGGTAGCTGGTAAGTAGGATGAAAGTAAGAATAAAGCAAATACTTGTTGAAACACACAGCTAACAATTCCAACACTCAGCGTGTTAAGTAGAACGACCAAAACAGATTTTTTTTTTTTTTTTTTTTTGCATTATGAATTTGGCTGAGAGTTACAAATATCATTTTGCAAATATTATGTGACTATAGGAGGCAGTATGAATGTGTAGAGATATAATGCAGCCCTGTTTTACTTTCTAAATTTGTTTTGGAATGTGGCTCTTTTAACGGAAACAATTAGTTGCGCAACAAAAAATAACTTATGACCTAATCAATTAAGTCATTTTAGCGAGTTAAAAAAGACATTTGATGGTTATGTCTTCACAAATGTGGAAATTACATGCTTTTCTAAGATTCATTAGCATTATAAAATGCAAACAAACAATGTTGGCACACCTGAGTCTTTATGCAGGAGCGGAGGAACAAAAGAACAAATATAGAATGGAGGGGCCTCTGTACCCTGTCACCGTTTTGGTCTTTGGCCTGTAAGAACAGCGAGACAGCACATGTAGGATTTAAGTGAGATGTTTAAGGCTGGCAGTCGGACCACAACTTTTGCCCCTCTTTCCTGTGTACTAGACTTACTGTATACAGTGTAGTTGTCTATGAATACAAACCTTGGCTCAAGACTGAATACAGATGTATTAGTTGTTGCACTTTAAGCAGTGTTTGATTGTTGTTGCATTTTCCTTTAGATCGGGATATGGGAGCCCGCCATCGTGCCCGTGCCCACTCCATCCAGATCATGAAAGTGCAGGTCATCCCTGCCAACAAGTGTCGCAGACCTGCCATCAAGCAGTTCCACGTAAGTTTCTCACACGTCATGAGCATTAGCACTGCTGAAAGGGTTATGCACTTAAAACTGACTTGTGTCGTTGTTTTTCACCCAGTGCATTTTCATTAGATTGTCGCTTCTCTTTTCGTTGCACAAGCTGTTTTCTTATAAGCTGGCGGGTCTCTCTCTGGACTGCCTCATCATTTGTCAGATCCAGTTCAAAAACCCGCTAGACAAAAGCCAGATTCCTCTTCCAGATTTCTAGCTTCTCATCTTCAAACCTGGCGGCTTTGAAACTGGCAACATGCAGTTACCAACAGTGTGCTTTACAGATCTGAAATTAATTTTGTAATGTCTGCACAGTTTGAAACTTGTGTGTTCTGCACTTAAACAAAACATTTTGTTTGACTGTTCCCTGCAGGACTCCAAGATCAAGTTCCCTCTGCCCCACAGGGTACTGCGTCGCCAGCACAAACCCCGCTTCACCACCAAGAGACCAAACACCTTCTTCTAAAGGCGCTGTCTTTTTTCATATTGTGCGGGAAAATAAAATCTCTATGATAGAAAAGGAGCAATAGTCTCACCTGGGCTTATTTCTTTGTTGATTGTTGGTTAATATTTGGGTCTAGCACGGAAACACTGCACTTGATGTCAGCAATACTTCTGGCCAAGATTTGATCCAGTAAAGTAGCAGTTTAATGAATAAAATGTTGATTAGGCTCATTTTGTACAAATGAGCGGTTTTATTAGCATATCTGTAAAAGCAATGGTTTGCATCAGCCACTAAAAGAATCTTTGGCAGTTATTTTTGATTTTATTAAAATTTAAAGGGTTGCAAGGAATAACATGTATGCAACATTTGGAAAAGAACAAATGAAGAGAGAGGGAGAAGGAAAATGCTAAATGGTGTCAGTGTACCAGTTATGTAACAAAAAGTAAAAGTAGTGCTTCTCAAATGTGGGAGAAAATGGAGAAAACGGTCCATCTGCTTTTGTTTCCAGTAATAAATCTGGGACACCTTGATCATGTGGGCCTCTTTAAACAAAGTGACATTCTCAATACTGTATCAAATTCCTTCATTATTAAAAGACAGAAGACTGAAGTGAGGATTGGTTCAGCCTAAGCACCCTGGGCCTTGTCCTCATGAATGGTGGGAGTTAAGAACTTACTTACTCAATATATTTCTCATCGTTTTTGGGTTGATTTGCAAGACTATCTCAAATACAGTTTTTATAGATCTTGAAAAAAAAATGACTTTTGACAGTACTTCTTTTCAAAGCATAAAATATATATTGAATCACATCATCAGATTTTCACTATCTATGAATAATCCCCAAATTACATGGTTTACCATGTTTGTTGAGACATGAAACAAGCCTTCGTACTGTATTCCTTAAGTTTCCATATTTACATGGCCATGTTTTTGAATTTTTTTTGTACTTTTTTGCACATTGTAGTATGAATTAACATTCAAAGGGTTCATTAACTAGAGCAAACCATAAAAAAGATGTAAAAGCACTCCAGCGGGACCCTGAGGGTTTGAGATTCTGGCTCATCAAGCTGAAGCCACACAAGATCTCAACTTCATGTTTTACACAGTCTGACCTCATGGTGGCAGCCTTCCCTAAGGCATGAAGGCAAGGCTGCATGCTGGGTTTTGACAATACACATCAAAGCCTCTAGGGTGGCATTTTCAATGTAATTAAAAAAAAAAATCCCACCACTATGAACTTGCTTAAATTAATACGTCAAAGCTACAGAGACAATGTCACGTGAACCCAACTGCATGCAGGTCATGTAGTGGTTGTTCTGAGGCTATCGTTTGTGTTGAGATTAGCTCAGTTGACCTTTAATTTGAAATGTTTGCAGTGGAAAAGGAGTATTTTGGCATATGAAGGAAATTAAAAAAATTACGCTTTTTATTCGTTTGAAAATAATTGTCAGTTTCAATATCTAATGGCAACGGCGGGTATGAAGTAAACCATGTGTAATGTCTGTACATATTTGCACAATGGACCTTTTTCACAGCAATCATTTAACATAGAAATAGCAGGGTAAGCACAGGTGTGCACTAAGTGTGGCTTTCCAGTAATGAATGTAAATAGTCACACCATGTGTTTGCCCTGCCATTCATGCCGAAATGACTGCTGTGAAAAAGGTCTATAATGTGATAATATTGCAGTGCATAACTACTGTTTTATTTCTAAAATTACTTTCCTCTGTATTTATGAATTTGAGATATGACATCATTTCATCTGCACGAAGAACTCAGATCATGGCCAGTGATGTAGCTGTGACACTGCTAATGGCTGCCATGAGACAAACAACCACCAGTAAAAAAAAAAAAAAAAAATCAATATTTCTTTAGTCTCTATTATATCTAAACAAGCTAAACTAATCAACTAGTTAGCAAATGTGCTCTGCTAGCAAGCCCACAACAAGGACTCTCCTGTGGTCCGAAGGCTCACTGTTCTGGAACCCCAATAGTCTGGAACAAATGCCTATTATTCCAAAAACCAAAGTTAAAAAAAATGTCCATTCTGTATATTTGGTTAAGTTTCCTCATGTTAGGGTTAGGGTAAACAGGGATGCATGCACGTCTTGGCAGGGATGCAAAATTGGTTGATGAGTTGAAGACACACACACCATGGGCTTTGTCTCTTCTGTGGTGCAGGGAATCCAAGTCCTCCAAGATCCATTTCCAAAGAAAGAAGTCGGTTCCTGCACACACTTTTTCACCTGCGCATTGATTTATTTCAGGGAGATAATTGACATTTCAGTTACAAGAGCCTTTCTCAAGACTCTTGAGAAAGGCTCCTGTAACCGCTAGGCGCTAGTCAACATTTAAACTACATCACCTGCCATGATGGACTAACATTAGTCAACAAGAACCTTGAGAAAAACTTTCTTTCTCTTGAGACAGAAAGTCTTGAGAAAGGTTCTTGTAACGATACTCCAAGTGTGCATACATCACCTTACTAGACGTTTCAGTGACAAGACCCTTTCTCAAGCGTCTTGAGAGAGGTACTTGTAACTGAAATGTCGACTAACTCCCTGAAATAAATGCAGTGCAATGCAGAGGTGAAAGGGTGTGCAGGGAACTTCTTTCTTTGCAAAGGGATGCAAAACTGGACACAACACTAGAAAACAATGAATTCCTAAGTGCCACTGGGCAACGAATGTCCAATGGCACATTTTTCGGACTGTTGGGATTTTGGAATAATGAACCATCGAACCAGTGGCATGGCACCCATACAAGTAACACTAAGCTACTTAAGATTTTATCAAAATAACACAGGGGTCACCAATCATGTGCCATGGAGGGCCAAGAGGCTGCAGGTTTTCATTCCAACCAAGACCTCCACCAGGTGATTTCACTGATCACCTCACCTTGTATCAGAAAGGAGGAGCTAATCAGTGAAATCACCTGGTGGAGGTCTTGGTTGGAATGAAAACCTGCAGCCTCTCGGCCCTCCATGGCACATGATTGGTGACCCCTGAAATAATAGGTGATTAGGTTAGCTTCACTAAATTGTATTCATGCATGATACAGTGTATTGTGGCTGGTTAGTATTTGTGAGACTGAATCAACCAGTCACTTTTCTGCACACTCTTATGCCAGAGGCAAAACATGGAAGCATGGAGAGAGGCCTTTTCTTTCCCTCATTTCTGGGTTTTGACCCATTCTTTTACTGTCACCAAAATGTTCAAAATATCACCAATGAACCACCAGACCACCGCAGAGACAAACACCAGGGATTTTACTTGAGAACTGAGAGGAAATGCAGGGCTTCTCCAGCAGCCATGCTATAAAGCCTGAGGCTGTCACCTCTGACTCAGTCTGTGAAAACTTTGTTTGCAATTTAATAAATCATGTAGTTTGACAGGTCTTGTAATTCAAATATTTCTCTGTGTTTCTTGTCAGATCATTGCAGGACTGTCGAGAAAGAGACTTTGAGTCCACAAAATGCTAACGGGCAGTAATTTAACACACAGTTAGAACATAAGTTTTAAGTTCAGCCAGCACTAACCAACTGGCTAAGATCTGAAAAGGCTTGTGCATCACATTGCAAAACGAATGCAACAAATGGCCCTAAAACACCTGTGTTCTGCTTCATCATTAACCACAACAAGTCTCAGTGCACATTTTTTAGGGAATTAAACAGCTCTTTTCTATTTGAATTGAAAGTAGATCCGGATGGTAGCATCTGCAAGAACCTTCTGCATAGGAACCTTTCACCCGCATGAAACATAGTATTATGTGCTAAAATTGTTATTCTGGGACCAGTTTTGCCATAAAATGAAAGTGAATGGAGCGCTAGAAATCCAGTATTGTGGATTAGCAGCCCAAAGGAGCATGGAGCCGCTAACGAGGATGTTTCACCACCATGTGGACTCATATACCACGCAACATAACCATTCAACCCAGCACTCTACCAAAGTTCAGTGTTGCTTTAAAGATCATTCATTCATTTTTTTTCTCGAAAATGACATCAAAATATGTGACAGAGGGTGATCGTCAGGCATTGTTAAATGTCATCATAGAAGACACATTTAAAAACTTAAAGGGTGACAGAGAAAAATTACATCATCCGTATTTTATAAATACTTTTTTTTAATGACTCAATGTAGATGATGTACTCATGGTTTATTGGTTGATCATTTGGTTTATGTGGACGTATTTCAGTTGAGGTGGTCCTATCACCCACCACTTTCCTGTGAAACAGGGAAAGACGTCCCCGTTAGTTAAAAACTGTAACTGTACTCATGTCTTACACAAAAATGCCAGACTTACTTGCATGTCACCCATTGAAACCTGGAGCAATGTCATATTTCTTGGGTTTAAGTGTTTGTAAAAGACGTCTGAAAGCAGCCTTGTACAAGTCATTTCTTGCAAATTTTCAGGTCACTGAGTCATTTGCTCTTTGTTTTTTCCCCCATGTTTTTGAAAGAAATCATGCCAATTTGCTCAGGTTACAAAATTGTTCAAATTACCAAAGTATTTAGCTGTAGAGCTGCTATAAATCCTCATTTTCTGACTTTTCTATCTACTGCCTCTTAACAAGAGTGATTGCACTGAGCACCAAAGCCAACAATCTACCAGGAACACAGGAATCATTTTGATGTCTATGTACCAAAAAATTCCATGTGATCCTGAAACTCTGTCCAAATGTTGTGTTTTGGAAGTTTTATATGAAACAGCAGAAACGTTTGACACAAATACTTTTATTGGTGATTAGTGCAACCTTTAATGATGAGGACATATAGCACAGGCCTGGATTTGAGTCAGACACTGCCCAAGTGGGGCGACATGGGTTTATACTGTAGTCTTGGTGTTCCGTATAAGTGGAGGCCCATTCCAATATGAAGATTGTCTCATTATTTGGCAGGATGTTGAAAGAGGGGTGGTGCTAGAGTGTATACAAGTGGTGTGGGTGGGAGGCACATGGGTACGTATAAAGAGGAGAGAGCAGTGGGTGGCTAGAGAAAAGACCTCACTAGGTAGTGGAAAATATTCTCTTCAGTGAGTCACTTAGAAACATGCAAAATCATTAAGGATACAAGCAATGTTTCAAATAAGGGGACTTCACAAAGGTATGTTAAATGCACTCCAAACATAACAAAAATGCAAGTCAAAATGACGATTCTGGTGGTATGAGCAGTTATGAG
Organism: Myripristis murdjan; assembly: GCF_902150065.1. Taxonomy (NCBI): domain Eukaryota; kingdom Metazoa; phylum Chordata; class Actinopteri; order Holocentriformes; family Holocentridae; genus Myripristis; species Myripristis murdjan. The sequence continues at coordinate 2,633,132 of NC_044002.1, forward strand.
AGAGACGATTAATTAAATTCTAATATGCAGGCACGTTTAAGAGCCGGATCCAACGATTACTGCTCGCTTAGTAGCAACATTTTCCATTATTTGTGAGCAAGTCTCAAAGCACACTTCTGACAGGAAACGGGTTATAGGTTCAGAAATCATTTCCATACAAAGGGGCTCAGTGTATATTGCACTTTTTTATTGATGGAATTAAAACACTGTTTGGAATACATTTAAATGTTCTCAAGTTTTCAGGCTCTCGGACCGCGGTTCACAGAGTTGTGCTTCCCAGCGGAGCTCATTGTGAAGCTGGTAGCCAAGAACTCAGAGGTCATTAAATATAATTGGCCTTGCTTTCGAACAGACATGTTGAAATGGACTCCTAAATAGTTTGGAGAAACATGGGGGTGCTGATAGCTCCCCTAGAAAGTTAGACGAAAATCATGTTTAGCGGGGTGAAAGCAGCATTTGAAGAGGTCCGATAGAATCCTTTTCAAGGTTTCGTGCAACAGTAATCACATCGTAATGGGAAAGAGTAAAGATTTCATCAACTTCAGGGACACGTTGGGTGCTATGACTCTCAGTATAGCCATTTACAGCAGCACGGCTCGTTGTACGGTCAGCAGTAGTCAAGATGTGAGAGAGGTGGGCTGATCTGAGTCCAAGGACTGACAGGGAAACTCTGCACAAGAAACCAAATCAGTCTGTCTGCATCAGTCTACTCTCTCAATGATCACTGTCCACTGTCCTTGAGCAAGTCATTGAACCCCCAGCTGCTCAAATACAGTCATTCTGTGGCTACCTGTGGAACGCTGTGCTTGTAAAGGCGAGCGTCCAGGTGTCAATGTGTGGAACTAAACCAGTGTATGTAACAGGCATCGGTGCAAAACCATGGCTGCACATGTATACACAGAGGTGCATATAAACACCAAGTCCCTGCTTAACAGAGTTGTTGAAAGGTGTTACTTCACCCACTTAACAAAAATCATTTTAGCTTTTGTACGTTTTTTATTTTTTAATTTTTAATACATTTTTGTGGTAATTTTCTTGTAATTTATTTTTAAATGTATATTTAATTGTTTAATTGTTTTTACTCTTTTTTGCCTATTTTCCTATTTACTAATGTTCTGTTTTTGTTTGTTTGTTTGTTTGTTTTTTGTTTTTTTTGTGTGTGCTGATTTTCAGATTTTTTTTTTTTAACACATATTTTTTGTTTTGTTTTGTTTTGTTTATTTTTTTCTGGTCATTTTCCTGTAACATTTTACTAATTTATTCTTCTCATTTTCAGGTTATTTCTTGCCAGTTTGCTCATTACCTTTCTTGCTCAGGTTTCAAAGGGTCAAATGTTTGTGGCGATCTAGCATCACTGATCTGACATTTAAATATAAAATTTTAATAATTATGAATATCATTTTCTTGTAAATTAAAAAAAAATTCTGGCAAACCTTCAGCTATTGTTATATTTGCTAAATTTCAGGTAATTTTCTGTTTTTTCGTATGTTTCTGGTGGTGGTTGTGTGCGTGTGTGTGTGTGTGTGGGAGGACGGTATTTTTTTGGCTAATTTGCTGATCACCTTTGCTCCTATGATTTTGCTCAGGTTTCAAAGGAATAATTTAAATCAATAAGAGTTCCAAAAATCATCTAAGCTCAATTGGTAAAAAATCTTTCATCCTTATGCGCTGCTTGTCAGAACAGTTTATAACCAATGCTGGCAGAGACACACACTCACAGCATCACTTGAACATGATTCGACTGCTTCACTGCAATAAGCAAGAATTACTGTCTTCGTCATGGTGGCCAGGCAATTTCTTAAGAATATTAGATTTGACCTCGTAACAAGTGACTCTGTGATCCCATGATGTGATTCCACAAAGCCAACCAGCAGCCTAAATGAGTGATGTATGGTTTGCTGACAGTGGTCATTTATTAAAAGTCACATATCATGTAGTCAGTATTGTCTCTCTGACCTTCGTTACATAAAATCAGTCTGGGAAACATGACATTTTACTGTCTTTGCATGTTTTATTTATCTGTGTAATTACTGAGTGGTTCTTTTAGGATCATGCAAAGAAAATTCTGGAAAAATAAATCTGGTTTTGGCATGAAAATGGTCAGATTTAAAGATATTAAATTTCACCATCCATCAAAGACTTTGTCAGTCAGAAAATACCAACATCGACAGTGCCTTTAAAAGCCAAAGCACCTATGAATTGCTTGAACTTGAATTTGAATTTGATAGCTTCAGATGAATCAGGGAGCAACGTGGTTATATGGCCTTCCAGTGATTTGCTGGACTGGTGGTTTGAAAAAGATGTTTCAGACATTGGAGAGAGAGAAGAACTCATTCCCCATTGAGTCGATAGCTTTCTGCAGGTTTTCACACAGTCATATATGTACTTTTTAAATCCTTCACTCGGAGGGGAGTCCTAATTTGGGCAATGAGGCCAGGAGGGTTTGACTTGACCACAGTCTGGTCGTACGCTTTGCCAGGTTTACTGTTCTGTGGCCTGGGCCATGGGCTTGAGGTGGCTGGGAGGCTGTGTGGATCCCCTTAGCCACTGGCTTTCCAAGAACTCTCCATGGGCACCGAGTGGCAAAGCCTCAAGCCACAAGATCCACAGGGCATAAAGGCGCTTAGTGTCAGTTCTTCAGAGCCCAGCTGGCAGGTGGAGATGAATGCTGTGGTGGCAGAGGGCGCACTCGGTTCAGTGTGTTTATGGATGTGGAGCAGTTGGATGGGCTAATTGTCTCATACAAGGGACACTTTGGCTGTTCCAATGGCCATCTAGTGGCAGCACAGGATACTGACTCTTGGTCAGTAGCCTGTAATACTCCAAGAAAAAACTCAAATATTCTCTGATATTAAAGTGGTAAATTTATGAGAAAACAAGTTATACATTTCTGAGAGAAAAAAATGTAAAATTGTGATATTATAAAGTCACAAATTTATGAGAAAATTACTTGGAAAAACGTATCTTTCAAGTACTCTTCTAAAGGATGCACGCGTTGACTTTGCAAGGTTGGATCAGCCTCACACTGCAGACGCTGCCCCCTGCTGGCCGTGTCTCAGGCCTGCAGCTGATCCCCTCAGCAGATTCTACTCTGACATGGGATTCAGGAACAAGGAGATCCTGCTGATTTTAGCTCAAAATCACATGATTGTTTTCTTCTGAATCAGCCCAAGTCACAGCAATGTCTCTTCAAAGTCCAGATGCTGATAAGAAGATTGTGATTCTGGGCTCAAACCACCAGGATTTCCTTCATACCAAATCCCACAGGAGAAAAAAAAATAGTTTTCCCAGTTTTTGTCTCATAAATTTGTGATTTTATAATCTCTGAATTTTCAAGTTGAGTTTTTTGTCATATGTTTGAGGTTTTTTTTCTCATAAATTTGTGAGTTTTTTCTTGCAAATGTACTGCTTTAAACTCAGAGAATATCTGAGCTTTATCCTTGTAAATTTCTGACTAAAAAAAAAATCTGCCTGCAGTGACCCCAGTATGCTCTCACACCAAAATACATCTTAACTCCAGATGAGTTACATAAGGACGGTGGAGTCCTTGATTAAATTTAAAATGATAAATCCACCAGATCCATGTGTTACTTGTTTCTGGTGACACCTTTGGTGAGAAGTGGTCATTGCTTTGGTGTTTTGCACTCGGTGTGGATGCTAGCCCTGTACAATAAGACCTTGTTCAGACTGCAGGCACGCTGGATTTGTTTCTCAAATCAGAGCTTAAGTAAGACTGTCTGCACTGTCATTTGCAGGTGATCAGATCTGATTTGTGTGCCCAGACATCATCATCCATTGTGGACAGGTTGCTATGGTAACAACGTCGACATCAGTAAGTATGTGCACTAGCTGTAGTAAGTACTGTATGTACACGGCTTTCCAGTGCAGAAGCAGGAAGAAATACCCAGAAGTCTTCCCCCAAAGTGTCCGCTGACAGTTTATCTCAGCTTCTGTTGTTCTCTGAGTTATCCTCCACGCTGCTCTGTTATCAGCAGCATGGATTCTACTCAGCTGCTCTGATGTACTTCTTTAAGTGTGAATTAGACGTCATCATTGTGTGTCGCAGTGCGAGTGCTGCAAAAGACGGTGTGAAATCCAAACTGAGCGGCCAGAGCGTCCAGACTGAGATGCATCTGTAGAAATCTGAGTGGAATCACAATCCTTGATCCTTGATCCTTGAAATGTTGCCATGGTCGCATCCGCCTGGACACACCCTAGATGGCTTTAGGGTTAGCCTAGGACATCTGAGACTTTGTTATTATTGTTTACAACACAAAACACACTCATGTGTTAAACTAATTTGATCCTGACCTTAATTAAGGTTTTGCTCCATTTGCTGTTGTACCTCGTCTGTCCAGTGAGCCAGCTTGAACAACCAGGACCCTGGCTGCTATGCTCAGTTCATGTGGTGTCCAGTTTATCGTATATTCCTGTTTGCGAGCAAGACGTGCACTTGTACGCCCTAAATCAAGTCAGATAAATCAGGATTCTACGTGTAACACAAATTAGCCGAGTTGTGATGTTTCAGAACATCAGTTCATGATACAGAGTTTTCTGTGAATGGCAAGAAATTTGATCTGATAATACCACAGCCACAGCTAAAAATTTCATGTTTGAGTCATGTTTGAGATGTTTAATCCACAAATGCTTTGTTTTCCAATATGGTTGTTTTAATAAAACAATGAAAAACATAAGCATGCTGGTGTCATGCCATTGGTGCGATGGCCCATCATCCTGATGAATGGCCTTTCCTTTGAAGGGTCATTGCTCTGACAACACACACTCTGGAGCTGTTGGGCTTCTGCCTGCTGGTGATGTGCTGAGTTTGGTTTCCTGCTGAGAAATGTATCCAGCCCTGTTTACCCTAACCCTAACCTGAGGAAACCCCTGCCTGAACCCAACCAAATTTACTGAGTGGACATTTTTCACACTGTTGGGGTTTTGGAATAATGGGTGTTTATATTTGGAATCAAGGGCCATGGGACTAATGGGCTTTCAGTCGAATGGGACATTTTTCAGACTATTGGGGTTTTGGAATGATGGGCCGTCGAACCCACGGGCAGTTGCCTAGACTAGAGTATTGACTAAAGCTAGCCTTGGTGGTTAAAGCTAGCCTTGGTGGTTAAAGCTAGCCTTCTTCAGGGTTACAAAGCACGTGAACACAATGCTATGTTTTTCACAAACCAGAAAGTGGAAGCGTCTAAGGGTGTTTTCACACATATTTGGGTCGACCCAGTCACATATTTGGGTCGACCCAAATATACAATGTATCAATTTTCAACTGGAGCGGCTCGGTTTCACATATGCTTTTTATCGCCGTACCAAGTCCACCGTTCTACAGAATGGAGCGTCACGTATCCATGGCAACCAGACGGAAATGATGTGTGTAGCACCATTCCATTAGCAAGCTGGCTAGCTACATAGCCCGAATAGGCAGATAGTACAGTAGCTTCAAGCTTGCTTGCTGCATTTTGACTTGAGAGCTTGTGCTTCCTATGTAAACAATGCTTTCCACCAACAGCTCTGCGAAAAGTTGAATAAACTAACGTTAACTGTTAACGTTACTCACCATCATCGGCATCCTTGTCCATAAACAGGCCGGCTGTGCTAACGTTAGCACTGGCGGTGCTGGAAGCAGATGATGACATCTCATGGGACTCCACAATATCTACCGCATCAACGACAGGTTTTGTCCCAAGGATTTTGTGGAGGTCGTCGAACCAAGGGAACTTGTCTTTTTCAGAGCCATCACTGCCAGTTTTGTTCAGTGCATCTCGCACTTTTATGTATTCTGAACGAAGTTTTTTGGCCTTCATGCGGCACTGTGCGGCAGTCCTAGTAAAGCCCCTTTCAAGGAGCCTTTTGCTAAATTCTCCGTATATTTCGCTGTTCTTGTGTGTTGATGAAAGTTGCGCGTCGATATACTCCTGTGACCAAATGTCTATGAGGCAATGAATTTCCTCTGGACTCCATGTCTGTCCACGACTTGTTGTGTCTTTCGCCACGGGAGCCTACGTAGCCCAAACTTGTGGAGTACACCAGGCTTGGGCCGACCCTGGGTTCGCTGCGCGTTCACACCACTGGTTTGGTGCGCCGCACTAAAGGGCTTGGTGCGCCGCTCTGAGACCACCCCTTCCAGCCGCTCTCGGTACGGCTGTTTAGGTCGACCTCGGGTGTGGCTAGTTGTGTTCACACTACCCGCACCGCACCAATTCGGCCGGCCTAGACAGTTAGGTGGACCTAAACACCCTATGTGTGAAAATACCCTAAATTACCCCATGGATCTGATGAGGATGTGAACGCAGCATTAGACCTACTTGGAACACAACCTTAATTAATGTCATTAGCACCACCTGTGTTTACCCTCATATTTAATGTCAAAATGTCTTCTGTGAAAAAGGCTTGCTGTAAGCTTAGCTACCTCACATTCTGTAACAATGAATTTCCGGTTGCCTTTCTTTGGTTATGTGCAATTAGAAACAGTTTTGTTTTGGTGATTAAATTGATTTTAAATTCAGTTTCATTAAAGGAAAATGTCTTACATGTATTAGGCCATGTACTGAAATGTCAGTAAGCTTAATGAACTTAAGCAGAGATGGTCTGAAGCACGTGGATCTCACAGCTACAAGAACTGTGGCAATTTGACTTTCAAAAAGGCTTTACGACCTCTCTAACAGGAGTTCAGGAATTTTCCCTAGGTTTCCTCTCTCTGAAAAAAGAACATGTTTGAAAGACAAAAATGGCTTTCTTTGGTCTGGAGAGACACAGAAGAGTAAAAGCAAACTCAGCTATCGGCAGCACAGCGGAGCTCGGTCACAGCCTGCTGACTCAGCACCTTTGCCTCAGATGCGAGCCATTTGATTGACTGGCTTTACGGTTGCCCAATTTTCACCCAGAGGAGAGCGTAGGGACACACAGGACTGAACCCAGACCACGTCTATGGCTGTTGCAGAGGAATGTGCTAAGTGGCTGGTCCAGGGCAGCCAAACGCTTTCCCTTGCTGTAATATTTCTCAGAACCTCCCACGAATCCTCAACTTGAGTGCAGTTGGACCTGCTGGGGCCAACCTGATGTGTAATAACATCAAGAACACAACCGTAGAAGTCTCTTCAGAGTATCACTACAATGAAGCTTAGGCTAACAGTACCTGGTGGGGGTGGAACAGCAGTGAATCATCTCTCACAGTAAAACATATTGTCAAAGTATTATCAAAGTCTTGTCTGTATACTTGATAAAATCTCCAAATTATATAATTTCCTCCCAAAGAGCTTGATGATATATACCTGTGAAAGGATCAGCAGTTACAGGATGAAGACACGCTCCCTTATGCATTTGTTTCAGTTACACAAGACCAAGAAAGAGATCCAGATATACTGCAGAGTGATCTAATTATGTGCTATATCACTCTGTGCTATAATGAATCATACCTATTGAGAAAAAACTGTCCGTTTACTCCCAGTCAAAACCAGACCAGGGAAGTGGCTTACTCTCTAAATGGTTCATTGTTGGAGAATGAGGGCAAATTACACGTGTCTCAAATCCTCTGAGGTCTTTTTGCACTGAAAATTTGCTGCTGTATGAAAATCTTAAATCCCCAAGTAAGCTTTTTTTTTTTTTTTTTTTATTCAAAGCAGTAGTGAGTTTTTTTTTTTTTTTTTGTATGTAAAAACTCATCTTGTCCGCCTAAATCACAAAGATTACAGTGGAGAAGAGCATCTTATAGCCACAAAATGTGATGCCACAGATTTGCTCCACTTATACTCATAAAATTCTGGTGTTGTGGATGGACATTGTGTCCTTCATGCCCACAGGAAGTGACGAATGAAAACATAGGAATGACCTCAAGGTCTTTAGCTCCTCCCTTCGCTTTGGTATCTTTTGGTACAAAGTAATGAGGCAAATTACATGTTTACATTGCATGTTACATGTTTACAGGGTATAGACCCACAATGCGCATTTCAAACTTAGGCCACTGTCAGGGTGGGAAACCCTGGAAGAGCAAGCACAGATCTGTTAGGTGGTCTTAGCAAAACAGACAGACAGAACAGGAATTGTACAAATAGTTACCAGTTCACAGATTTCTCATATAAAAATGCTCTAGAAAGAATGTTTCTAAAGAATCTAGAGGTTTTGATAGCTAGCTAACAATCAGTAGTGGAAAGCGTACCAGAAATTGCTACAAAAGTAGAGGTTCTGTTGCTTTGCCGATATTTTGCTTAAGTAGAAGTAGAGGTGCTGCTGTGAAAATCTACTGCAGAAAAAGTAAAATTTAGCTCATTTAAAATGTACTCAGAGTAAAAGTTACTGAGTGACTTTTTCAAATCACTAATTTTGTCAGGTGTGATGAAAGTACACGGTTCAAGCTGCATTCTTTTAAAGGTGCCTTGTGCAAAAGTGCCAAGGGCTGAGTGAAGTGAGGACCCTCTGGACTCAACTGAGAGATGTGCAGTAAGCACAGGTGATTAGGCTTAGTGATGTGTGTGCAGGTGTTTTTAGCAGCTGTTCATGGTAGAGTACCTGTGGCTACATCACTGACTGGGTGTGGCTACAAGGGCAACATGCCTGTAAGTTTCAACCACTAGAGGGCAGTGCAATTTTTTTTCTCACTGTTTATAGTCATTTGGTCTGAAGGGAATATGGCAATGGGCGCTGCTTGGCACAGACAGGGCTGTAGTTTTCAAATGCATCGACATAACATCATGAAATCGGGCAGGTAGGTTGATCATGTATCAAGGCAGCACCGACCAACTTTGCCCAGTGATTGACTGAAAGAGGCATGTAACAGCACTGCCAAAACAGAGCCGGGCTGAGCACGAATAGGGCCACAGTTTCCAAACACATACATCACAAAATGTGGTGGGGAAACTGGTCAGAGTTCAAGGCGGCACTGAGCTGCTTTGGCTGATGACTGGTCATAAAAGAAGCGTGTCCTATGACAACAGTAATGACAAAAGACATCAGAAAGGAGCAGGATTGCGGGCTAATTTGCAACATAGACTGTGCTAATTGAAATAGTGTGTAAGCCAAAGCCATATGGAAAACATGATTTATAAGAAATGCCATAATTTTAGTCTGTGATACACAAAACCTTACTAGCTATACTACGTTGTGTTCCATGAAATAAAAGTTAGTTTTAAATCAGCTGCTGCTCATGTAATGTTAGACTACTTTTTTTGGGGGGAAAAAGGACCACAACATAGCTATCTGGCAGTTTAATATGATGATGTATATGAACAACAAATGATTCAGTGTGAATCATACCATAAAATATTAATCATATGAATGCACAGATGTTGAGATGGTAATCTACTGCTTGCGAAATTACACAAAACCACAAATTCCACTTTGGTTCACTTAAATTTCAAACAAGTATTTTGCACTCATTTTTGGCTGCAAAGGTGCAGAAATTGCACAGTGCATCTTTAATTATAACAACTTTAATTTTCAGTGACAAGATACTACATATATAAATATATATAGTCATCTGGGATCCTGAAAATGAGCACATCTTAGGTCATGCTAGCTTTCATGCAACAAAAAAGGAAAAACACCCAAATTGCTTTCCAAGACAGCGGTGTTATATGAAGTGGAGTGTCTACTTTGAAGTGGCTCCAGGTTCATTGGTTCTCAAGCCCTAAAACTATCCAAAACAGCGTTGCTCATTTTGTTGACAATAAGTGGACCCCTCCTCACCTTGAGCCGATGCCAGGGAGCTTTCATCTAAAATCTCATTCTGATGAAAAAGGCTGTCAGCTTTCATAGACCCTGCAATGAAGTGGCAAAGTGGACATACAGAGAGAGCATTATTCCCAGCAAGGGTGCTCACCAAAAAGCCTGTTAAAAAAAAAAAAAAAAAAAGAAAAAAAAAAAGAAAAAGAGAGAGGACTTTGAACTTATTGCCCATCGGTATCTGTTACAACGCTCCACTTCACAGGCTCATAGCAAGGGGCTTTGGCAGTGTCTCGGAGAAGAAGAAGAAGGAGAAAAAAATCAGTCCTTATTCATGGCGCCAGGATGCTTGGGAATCAGGATGTAGTAAGACAAGGGAAGCTAGGATGGAGAAGGAGGGCAATTACAGTGGAGAGCCGTCAGGATGCAGAATTAAAGATTTATCTGCACAGGGCTCACATCAGCTTCATCTATGACTCAGCCCTATTCTCTGAGTCACTTGACAACACTCACTGGTGGTTAGCAGGCCCAATTCAAGCTGAAAGTCTCTTAAATGAATTAACGACGTGTCCACCAAGGAGCTGAGAGAGAATTATGTTCACATTGTGCACTTTTTTTTTTTTTCAGAGGTTCTCCATCATGTCTGTAAATGGTCTCTTTTATCCATTGAGGAAAAAAGGGAACAAACTAAGAGCAGAAATGTTCAGATTGTCAGCAGGGGGAATTGGAGGTGCAGTCAGGGCGGTGGTGGAGAGCCGGCAGCCTGGCAGCATCCCGAAGCCAAACTCTGGGTGAAATATACTGACTGTTCCATTGCCACAGACAAGGAAGGCGGGAAAAAAAAAACCTGAGGAGAAAGAAACAATCTCTGAATAAATGCACCCTTTATTTTAGTCAGTTTTGCAAAAATAAAACATAAGAGCGAGGACCGTGCTCATGTTTTGCAGCAGTGGCTCTGTGCAGAATTATTCCCGAGCCTGTGAAAGCTGTGCGAGGGAGTGGCCACAAAGATGGGCCGCAAGATGGATTTTTATTTTGATTCCTCTCTTAGGGTTTGTTCTTTGTCTGGATATGCTGGTTGGAGCTGAAATGGTTTCCCCTCAGGGGGTTAAATTTATTTCTTACCCCAACAAGTTCTGTTAGCCCTTTCCGGCCAGCTTAGTGTGATTTGTGGGTCAGTTTAGCCTTCATCACCGTGGCTGAGAGGTCGTGTACATCTGTTTCAAGCAGAGGAACGGTGTGTCTTCCTGTATCTCAGCTCTCCATGTCAGTTCATAACATACGTTCCACAGCGCTACATAGAATGCAAATGTGCCTGTGGCTGCCAATGAAGATACATATTGATAACTCAAACTCATTGTTGGGGGTTACTGGTTACCAAGTAACAGGTTAAAGTAATCAGATTACTTTTTTGCAGTAACAAGTAACTTAACTAATTACTTTTTCATTTTTAGTAATCAGTTACTTGTTACTTTTGAAAATGTTACTTTAGTTACTTTTTTATTTTAATCTATTAAGTTAAAAAGATGTATGTAGATAGATAGATAGATAAATAGATAGATAGATAGAAAAAAGTTTGCACTATTCTGCACTAAACTGTCATTTTATCCAAACATTTGTAAAAACACAAAAGTTTAATCCGAACACTTTTAATCCTAACTATATAAATATAAAAACATATACAGTACAAACACAAGACTCATAAATATAAAAAGTAACAAAGTCAAATAGAAACATTTTTTTTTTATCACATCAATACACCAATAGAATAACACACTCATAAATGAGAGAACCATATTATTACACTATTGTATTTCAAACAAGAAGCTCAAACTAAAGTGAACTGCCATCTAAACCTAAATAATCCTAACATTTACAACTATATAAGCATAAAAATATATGTAAACATAAGACTCATAAATACAAAAAAGAAGTAACAAAGATGAATAGAAACAAGTTTTACTATATAACCCCAGTAAAAAAAATCAGTTCTAGATAGACAGATATACAGACAGATAGATGTGCTTTAAGCTGGAAGCGTTGTGTCAAATGGGATCCGTGCAGCAGCTTGCATCATGTGGTATTTGCTCTATACCACTTTGGTTTGTTTGTCTAAGCATGGTGAATAAATGGAGTCAAAGCTCATTATCTCCACTCTGGCCGACTTGTTGGTACTTGTGCGTTTGCTGTCATCAAACACTGAGAACATTTGGTCAGTCTCAGTCTCAGTTCTTGCAATAAATGCAAATGAAAGGTTCTTGCCTGTGATGATTTTTGAGTTGACTGTGCACTCAGGAAGGCTGTCTTTCTTTCTCAACAGCAGTGGTGACCTCACCAAAAAGCACACTGAGAAAGCCATCTTTTAAGTAGGTAACATATAAGTAATTCTAACCAGTTACTTTAACTAAAGAGTAACTAAGTAAAGTAACTAGTTACTGTTTAGGACCAGTAACTGTGTAAAGTAACTGGTTACTCTCAGAAGTCACTTTCTCCAGCAGTGCTCAGACTGCATGTGGTGCCAAATCAAGCCACCCCAGTGCCACTGAGCACAGGACCAAATCTGCTCGCACCTGAGAGCGGCAAAACAATCTTGCTCTGTGTGCATATCTTGAACCTTGAAGCCCGAGCGCTTCCAACTCTCTGCCACGACTCCACCTACACGAGGAACAATGGAAGCGAGGAGAGAGAAGGTACAATAAAACATGAATTATGGCGAAACCGCATAAACGCTGGAAGAGCAAAAACAATGTGGAGAAGTACTGTAGACAGGAAAGAAGTAAATTTTAATGACAAATTTGAATCAAATGCACATGGGTGAGGAGTAACATCCAAATGCAGATTGCAATCCAATGTGAATAGCCAAGACTGTAACAGGGAGCAGGCAGATTGGATGAGGAGGCCGTGGCGGGCCAGGCTCCCCTTGGCCAGCACAGAGTGAGGCGGTGGCAGTCAGATCGCCAAACTGATTGTCCCCCAAGTCTAAATACTGGTGACTTGTCACTTGTGACGTGCCAGAGTCCGACACTACCATACACACAGCGAGATTCATGCGTCTAATGATCATTCTGGCATGTGGACTTGAAAAGGGCTTTATGTGACACAGGCAGTTTGTACGGCTTATGTTAAACAATGCAGCAAATATATGTCATCAAACCGAATTATCTCACAGAAAAATCAATCAGATCCACACATAGCTTAATGCTCATAAAGCTGGAGCATGTGTTGCATGAGGCTAAGGCCGTGGATTAATATGCCATGATAACGGTAATTAGAGCGAGTTTGGCTCCCATGTTGAGAGGAACCAGACTCTGCCGCTGGGACAAAGCCCGCTCTCCTCTTATCATTAGCACATTCAGGACCGAGCGCGCCCTCGCCGACTTGTCACGCGTCATATAGACTCCATTTGCAAACATTACAATGGAAAAGTATGATTGGCTTTTGGCGGCCAGCGCTGTGGTGACTAAAACTTGCAAGATCACACCACATCACTACCCCCACCCCCTCGACACGCATACACACACACACACACACACACACACACACACACACACACACTTCATTAATAAACCAAGGCAGGCATTTTTCCAAATGCATGCAACACATTTCAAACATGTTTTTTTTTTTTTCTTTCTCTTTTTTTTTTTTTTTTCCGGGACATGTTGCTCATATTATGCATGGCAGCTTTTCTTTCAAATAATAATTGTCAGGTTGGACTGTTTTTAATGAAGCTCTCAACGCAGGCTCACACAGGAACACTGTCTCTTGCAGTTTGTCTCTCTCTCCTCTTGCACAATGTCCCTGTCTCTTTATCACTGTCAACCAGGGAACACACTCATTTATCTTAAACATGCCTCTCCAATGCATTTTCTTGCAGTCATTTGCACTACTTGGAAACTGTGGACCTTAAAGGGATAGTTCACCCATTTGGAAAAATGTCACATTATTTCACTCCCCCTCTAGCTGTTCTGTAGGACAGTAGTGGTGCTGTCTTCCTCTCATTGTTACTGAGTGCTGGATACTGGCTGGATGCTCCACATGCTAACTGTTAGCCCCCTGCTATTGACATGGACTTCCCCCCGGCTAACATTCATAAAAATAACGAATTAATTCCTTTCTATTCATTTAAAAGGTAACTTTCAGGTAGATTTGGCTTTATTTCCGGAGATCCCCTTTGGTTTCTGAGAAGGAGTGGGTAACATAAAACAACAGAGACAAACATGGAGACCAGCCATGGATGTATTAAAGTGGCATAAAACCCAGGTAGAAAATTTAGACTTTGCTGGCACCTAGTGAAGTTGATTTTTTTTTTTTTTTTAATCTTGCTGCAGTGATTTGATCTTGCACATCACTGGTGGACGTGGTCACAACTGTAACAGAGCACACTGCCCAGTGATGTTAGCTGTGGTCTGCAGAGCAGCAGAGGTAAGCTGTCAACCCCCAGAGATTTTGGGTCAAGTCTATTGACACACAAGGAAAGACATGTACCCAACCAGCAAGCCGCAGCTTATAAAATGATCAACTCTGAGGTTATTGAAAAGGGCAAGAATGCATTTTATTGTTTGTGCGCTCAACTTTTTGTTCAAAGGTGAGATTAGCGTTTAGGTCATAAAAAATACAAAGTTTTGTTTTAAGCAAATAAAAGTAAAATATCTAGTAACTTCCCATGCCTGTATTCTTGTAATCTTGTCAGGGTGGGAAAGTCTCTGGAAGAGCATTCCTGGGACACTTAAAAATAAATAAATAATAAATCCTAATATAGTAATATAGTAGAATGTTTACATTTCACTTGATTTTTATTTTCAGACCCACAGTAATGCTTGCTGGTGTGTGTCGGCCCACACAGCTGTTATCAGTGCTTGCCTCTAACATTGTTGGTTGAGAAACACACACACACACTACAGAGAGCATGGGCTCAATCAGATGATGGCACTGAATGAAGAACACAGATATGTGGCTCAGTAGAAAAAAAATGAACCTATGTTCTGTAACCATACTGTGCAAAGGGACATTTGTCCTGCATTTCATTTGCTGAAATGGTTTTACTGCAGGCTGTCTTTGTTTGAGACCAAGAAAGTCGACCCATTGAGCTGAGCTGCGTTGTACTCTACACAGAAATATAGTGTAACTACGACTTCCAGTGAATGGAAAACAATGTGAACAAAAAACAATTATATTAAAGCATAAAACATGTTGTGTTTTGTTTTGTTTTCCTTGAAAGACGGACAGACTTTGCCCTGCCAATAAAAGCAGGAGGAAGCTGAGTTCACTTTCGTTTACCCTCCTCTACATCGCTCATTATATAGCTTACATGATAGCCATATTATATAGTGAATAGACACTGCGGATGTGGTTTTCACCAAAACAAATGCAAACATAAAAGTGAATGCACATGCGGACACAAACACACACACACACACACACACACTCTCACTCACACACACACACACACACACACACACACACACACACACAGACATTCCATTTCGTGGTCTGCCTTTTGTCTTCGGAGTGGTCCACAGATCGGAATCATTACCAGGGAAATCAAGGAAATCCAGGATCGGCCTTGCTTTGCCAAGCTCCAACATGTGTTTTCCCTTCTCAGGACCGATGGTTTTTGCACATCCCCGGACACTTGGAAAAACCTGGCCTTCATCTGAATGACCACAGAGAAACAGCATTCCAGGATTCATCTTGTAACCGGGACTTTGATCTTCCGTCTGAGATGCAGCGAGCTGGAGGATCGGCTGCGAAGAGGACGTCCCTGCTTCGGAATATCGGATGACAAGCGTGTACTGGAGGGACCCGTTGCAATTGTTTTGTACTCTTTACTGTGCACTGTAATCGTTTGATGTCAAATCTCCATTCTTCCATATTTCTCAAATTTTATAATTTCATTTCTGGCTAAGCTCAGCCACACATTCCCCATGTATCTCCAAGTGGAGCGCTGCTGGGTCTCCACAGGGGAGCAGTGACTTATTATTGGAAAGTAACGGGCAAGAATGGAGGTGAACAGAAAAATAGGGCAAAAAATTTTATTTGGTAGGGAATACAGCCCATTTTGAAGCAGGCCTCCAAGATCAAGGGCCATGTCTCATTACTTTAAAAATATTGAATCTCTTGTGCAGTTAATTTTACGTGGTCCTTTATTTAGTGTGGACTGGTTTGTGTCAAGCATTAAATTATGGGCTGCAAGGATTACCCACCTGGAGCACACGTCCAATATCAGATATGTGCTGTTTTCGTCATGTGTTACCAGTGGTTTTGATGACATTCAGCGATGCAACACAGCAGGACGGAGCAAACAAAATTCTGTCCACTCGGTGTGGTGTGTTTTGGAAAATATCTGTGTATACACTAGACAAAAAATGTGTGCGTCTTTGAGATATGAGCTTAACTGTGCAAAGAGGATGAGGGTGAGCGGTTTGTTGGTGTGCTGGAGTTAGCTGCAAATACAAGAGCAGATACGGTTCTAACTCTTATCTTATCAACGTCCAAAACTGTAGGGAAGAGGAAGAGCGAGAAAGTTTGTGAAGGAAGGTGGGGGTGGAAGCCACAGGACCTTCACGTATGAGTTTCCATTTTGTTGCTTTTCCCTAACCTTAACCAAGTAGTTTTTATGCCTAAACCCTTAACCGTTGGAACATATGTGGAATGGGGAATCAGGCAAAACAGTTAAAAGTCATTAATGATATTCTCAAAACACAAGTCGATATATGTTTATTGCAAGAAACTCACTTAACTAACACAAGACACACTGTCCTAAAATCTACATGCTTTCCTCATGTTTTTACCGCAAATTACAACTCAAGGCAGAGAGGAGTCGCAATTATGATTAATAATAAAATTAAATTCAACCATAATACTACAATATCAGCCCCAGAAGGACGTTACGTTATTATTAACATATCTATGGATAACTAACCATTTACAATAGCCTTAACCATTTCCTAACCTTAACCAAGTGGTTTTGTTGTCACAGAAGTGGTGTGACCAAGCTGTGCTGTTTCACAACCTGGGAGTGAGAAAGTGTTGGCCCACATGACTAAACTGCATTCTTATTACGATCATCACCTTTAGCCACCAAAGCTGCTTGGTTAAAGTTAAGGAAAGGCTGGGTTTAGGCATAAAAAACAATTGGTTATGGTAATGTAATGTAACATATGTAATGTGTGCAACAAAGGAACACCACAGACCATGTGATCACATACATTCATATGAAATGTTACAGACAAACGTAATCCACGGAAGAATACATTCCCCTCAAAATGTAATTGTCAATGCAGTTTACTTGCACAAGAACATAAGTTTTAGAAAACAGGGTTTGCCGCTGACATCGGCATTATCAAATTGTTTCATTTTGATGTTTTTTCAAAATATTCAGCCTTGGAAAGTGGACCTAGCCTCAAATGCACACAATTCTTTCTGTAATATCTGCTGTAGGGCTGCAGCCACAGCACATGTCTGCACACTTCCCAAGCAGGTGTGACACATTTAACAGCCCCAATGACTTGCACTGTTACCATAGCAACAAACCATACTTGCCACTTTATGCTATACTAAGCCAAATGACCACAGCAAACAGTGCGAGTGTTTTACTCTGTTCAAGGTCTGTGTGCTTGGTAGCGCCGGCTTCTATCGCTGCGGAGCTGCAAACGTCAGTAGGTGTGGAGGGGGACTGGGAGTCTCTTGAAGCTCCAGTGGGTGGAGAGGTTTTGTTCCAAAACACAGTACAGGATGGAGAGTGACTTTTGAGAGCCAGAATTCTCACCACCTGGCCGAGTAATCACTGAGTTCTCGGTATTGATCAACAACTCTTTGCAGATATTTTATAGTCATATTCTGGTAAAGGGCAGTAAAAAAATCTTACTCATTGCCACTTTAAGTTCATAAATTCTCCAAAAAGCACAATGTTCAACTTCATGAGCTGAAGTGTGTTCCTAATTAAGGATAAGCAGTCGGCTGTATTTGCTCCATGGAGAGACAGACAACAAAGAGAAGTGCTGGAGTGCTGCAGCCTCCTGCCTCTGACGACGGATCTGCTGAGCGGAAGCTTCTTCTTTGGTGGGCTTGGCCGCGTCTACAGAAACGGTCATGTTGTTCAAGCCTGCAGGTCGCTCTCACACTTCAAAAGCCCTCAGGGTTGTTTTTGGAGAGACCTCAACTGGATGTGTCCAAGTCTGTTGGGGTCGGGGTGCATGCTGCTGTTGTTAGGAGTTAATCAATGCAACCTTTACAAGCTCTCGGAAAGTGAGGATGTTGGTTTAAAGATGGAAAAGCTAAACGTCCTCAGAAAATGTCAACAGACAGTTAAGTGCAGCTCGTTAATCCTATTAACATGCGTGAAAGTGTGTGTTTGTTCAGGTAATTGTGCTGAATTATTCAATTTGTCTGTTTTGAAAATGATGTTTGGATAGCAAATTTGTTGAGGACATTTTCCGTGCAGAGCAGAAATACAGTGCTGCTTTCTGACTCTGGGACTTAGGTGCAGAATTGTGGGCAAAATAAACCTGATCATTGAGACAGAAAAAATCTAAATGTAGTCCATGCAATTTCTGTAAGTAGTATAAATATTCCTTAATTTAATCCGTTAAAGTATATGTGTGTTCCTAGAGTCATGTAATCACCAGCCTTGTCTGTTTGTGAGAGAAGAGACCCAACAAAACATGGACAAAGTTTTGAAATACAGTAAATCAGTCAGCCATACTCTGTGTTTGACCTGTAAATGTGGTTTAACTAACAAAACAAACTTATAAGTCATATTTTTTGCCTCTTTGTTATTGATGGAGTCAGAGAACATTACTAGTGTGCACATAATTGTAATTTGCTACCTAAACTTTACTAGGAAACACAAAAATACAGTGATTTTATTCAGATTTGAGAATTATTGCTCCCGTTTGTCTCTGAAATTCATTGCATTCATTTCTGCTTTTTCTCATTAAATGACCCTATCTTCATTTAACATACACCAGTTTGTTATTTATTATGATGCATGAATTTATATCATAAAGATGTATGTCATACTAGTATGTCATACTTACAAATTGCAAATTCACTTGATTTCTTTCAATAAAACATCACCTAATTACTATGACCCAAAAATTAACAAGAAAAAATACATAAAAATGATTTATAGTAATTATAAATATTTATTTAAAATAAACCAAACATCACAAAATTAACACAAAAATTTATTAAAAAGAAACAGATAAGTTTAAAAAATTGCAGAAAATTTTGTAAAACAAATGTTTAGGGTACGTTTTCTGATAATAAATAAATAAATATTACTAAAATAAAATTATAATTAAAATAATAATGAAATATTATTTTTTTTTAAAAAAACAAGAAACAGAAAATTACAGAAAAGTTTTTTTAAAGGGGAAAAAAGAAAAGCACTAATTAAGGCAATTAAGGCAATTTTGCTCAGAGGGTTATTTTTTTATTATTATTTTTCTTATTTTAGTGTTTATTTGAAAAGGGACAATGTACATTAATCAACATTCAAAACTGTAAACACACCCAAATTAGCCAGATGGCAGTAATTTTCATGGTCGGTCCCTTTGTTGGGTGTTGTTTGGCATCCTAGACCAAGAAAATAATACAATATGTACAATATTTTACTACACTGTAGTAGAGGTCGACGGCAGGAGCAGATAAATCCAATAGAAGTCATGGATTAGTAAAATGGTAATATACACCTAACACATAAATCGTGCAACAGAGAGCTGTAAGACACAGTTATATAACAAGATACCAGATTGTTAACAAAATACTAGTCAGTACTCCATACATACCCAAACCATACAAGCAAAGGACACAGGACAAGTTCGCAGCAGGTTCACTTGCAGCAGCAACAGTAATAAGGGAATGGCCAATGTTAAATTCATGTGAAGTCAAAGCTTTCAGAATGGGATTCAAAGGGTTAAGCGTAACCTTTATGAGGATGTCATTATGTGGCTCACAGAGGCTGAACAAGGGAGCTGCAGCCGGGGGCCAGGCCTGTC
Source organism: Myripristis murdjan (assembly GCF_902150065.1). Lineage (NCBI taxonomy): Eukaryota > Metazoa > Chordata > Actinopteri > Holocentriformes > Holocentridae > Myripristis > Myripristis murdjan. Next base: position 2,652,802 of record NC_044002.1, read on the forward strand.
ACAGCCTGTCCGTGCACATGACAATAGGCCTTATGTCAGGGCTAGATCATAGGAAAACACATCCAAAAGGCTCCGTGCGGTTCAAAAACAAAACATCCTCACCGCAGCATCTCATAACATGTCTTAACCAGCTTTTTAGTACGTGGCTCGAGGATGAAACAACAAGCAAAGATGCATCCTCGATTTTTAAATACAGTTAAAAGGAGTTTAAGAACATCAGATGACTGAATCAGTATAGAGATTTATATATGACCAATAACAACGCTAGTTTTGTCTGAATTTAGTTGGAAAAACTACTGGGACATCCAGTCCCTGACAGTCATGTAACGCTACAGTCCTCAGTGGTATGGCCCAGGTAGAAGCAAGAAGTGAACTCAGACAGACAGGCTTGGAGATGAATAAAAAAAAAAAAAAAAAAACATAATTACCTGTGACAATAGTGTTTTTGTTATGGGAAAGACATGAAAATTCAGGCATAACAATATAACAACCAATCAAACGAAGACTACTGTCTGCATTCCCTTATTTTACTGTGCATACCATTTTGCTAATTCAGTGAAATCAAGAATTATTCTGACCCACTTGCTTCATGCTCCCAATTATTCCATTTGACCAAAAAGTTGTGGAAAATCCCGGTGACCGTTCCCTGTAGAAATATGGATGCACCTCAAATTTTAAAAGCAACACATTTGACCAATTCCACACTAATCGGCTGAAACTATTTCAGTTCATTTGCAAAGAATGCTGCAGATTCCCACAGCATCTCCAAGCATCTGCCTTGCTGAACTTGACGCTCGACGTCCAGGTGACCTGAACGTCTGCGCTAAACTCACTAAGCAACAGGCACAAACAGACAGATCAACAGTGCTCAGGAGTGAGGGAAGAAGCTCATTTACAACCGCTGAGCTGACAGCTGGGATGACATCTCCCCACCGCGCCCATCGTGAAAGATGGCCGGCTGGATGATTACATAACAACACTGTACAAGACGAGGGAATTCAAAAGGCACGGTGCATGGTTGACTCTCAGCAAGCAGAGAAGCCCTGCGCCGTAATCTGAGCTCAGTTCAAATTAGGGTCCGACTGTGAAGGGAGTTGGAGCTCCACTGCTGATATTTTTGGACTGAAACTGTCAATACAATATATTTTGTGTTGATATATTATGCTGCATATTCCAATCTGACCATTTCCACAACAACAACAAAAAAAAGTAAATATTCAGAATTTTCCACATAATTTTACTTGTCAGGGTGGAAAAGACGCATGGCCACCAAAATTCTCCACTGAAACTCAAATCAATGACATTCCTTTAAGAAGATATGGATAGTTCACCTATTTTGAAAAAGATTTAGATTATTTCACTTCCCCCCTCAATGGCAGGAGGCTAACAGTTAGCATTTGGAGCATCCAGCCAGCATCCAGCACTCAGTAACAATGAGAGGAAGATAGCACCACTACTGTCCTACAGAACAGCTGGGGGAGTGAAATAATATCACATTTTCAAAATGGGTGAACTATCCCTTTAAGAGCTCCATTATATCGACAGTGGGCAACATTGAATAGGTGTTTTTTTTTCCTTTTTAACTGAAAGGCCAATTGATATATCAGTCTAACCCCCAATTTAAATGAATAATGGCCAGCCTAAAACTCACACTTATGAGGAATAAAATCAGAATACTTAGCTATTATCCTTAAAATACATATAAGAATCAGAAAGAATTTATCACAACTTACTAAATTGTAAGTATTCCATGTACTCCAAGCACACAACTGATAAATGGCAACTCATCTTTACAGTTATGTTTCAGAAAGGAATATTTTTTTCGCAGGAGTGACAGCAGCCAAGAAAATGTTGGCCGTCAAGTGGAAACCTCGACAGAAGCTTCACCTTAACCAGCGGCCCCTGAAGCTTAGACATGCTTTCAGTAGAACTGACATGTGACAGAATGACTGGGGCAAAGATTGAACGTTTAAATGTTGCAGCAGAGAAAGTGAATTCGGAGTGGAATATTATGAATGTGTTCATTTCAGATGAAGGTGGTGGTCTGAGAGAAGACGAGATGAAGATATTGTTTAAAGGTTACAAAACAGAGGAACCCTTACGAGAAAATCAGTGGTTTTGGAACACATGTAATCTACAACCACATGTGATTTAATTTTTTCACATGGTAAAAAACAAAAAGAAAAACATAGGTGTTCCAAAATCACGTGGTTTATTGCACATGTGATTTTCATGTTTTTCACGTGATCTACAACGACATGTGATTATTTCGCATGTGAAAAAGGACCATGAAAAACACATGTGCTCTAAAATTATGTGGTTTATTTCACATGTTTTTTCACATGTGGATATTCAAGTTTAGAAGCCAGTCCCATGTGAAAATGTTGATTCCACATGACTTTGTACGACCAATTTCCTTTTCACATGTGGAAAATTTCAATAATGTGAAAATAGCAAATCACATGTGGAAATATGTAGTTCACGTGTGACATCGTTTTCTTTTCACATGATATTCACTAAATGTTAGTTCACAGGTGAACATTGCCAATCACATGTGAAAATGGTAAATTCACATGTTAAATGTAAAGTTTATGCTATAAATGTAAAGTTTATGCTGAAATACACCTTTTCACATGTGACATTTTCATAAGGCAAGGTAGGGATCATATATCGTTTTTGAACTTTTCTTAATAAATGAATATTGATGGAATACTTAGGAATGCTGTATTGATTCAAGAGCAAGAAAAGGGAACATCTACATGTGTAATTGATATACAAGCTCTGTGTTATCTTACGTCTTGAATGTTATGTACACATTTAAATTTCTGCAACAGTGATGAGTCTGGCTTCCATGTATTCCCGATGTAATCAACAGCTCGTATGAAAAAAACATCTATAAAAATTTGGTCACAACAAACAACAAACAGGATGAATGACAGTTCTGTGTGCTCGGCATTTTCCATTGCAGACCTTCAAAAGGGACAGCATGGTACAACATGTGATCCAAATCCTCTGTTTGCCATGAATAAATACTGATGCAGACTTGCTGATAAGAAAGGAGTCTGTATCTCATTAAGTGTCACCTCCAGCTCCATCAGATTTATGGGAGACATGTTCATCAGAGCCATAAAGCTTGAGGGGGGTGTTGCTATGACCGTAAATAATGAACTGATGTTTTCATCAGTTAAAGAGTGACTCAACAGCAACATAAGCCGCCTACTCTCCTGCCCTCTAGGGGTTGAAACCTTGAGGCATGTTTTACTTGTGGCCACACCCTGTGAGTGATGCTGCAGGTATTTCCCCGCTGACAGCTGCTGAAAATACCTGCTGCCACATTCTGGATCGGGTGTGGCCAGAGGTGCAGCATGCCTGAAAGTCTCAACCCCTAGAGGGCAGTGCAGCAGATGTTTTCTGCCTTATGTGATTTAGTGTTGAGCTATTATTGAAGGAAAATGTTCACGATTATTCAACCCAGGCTGCATCTAAAGCCCAGTATCACTCTTCACAGTTAAATTGCCCAAAAAATGTACAAAATTGAGGGTTGACAGAAGTGAGGAGCATTTAGATTCAACTGACAAGAATCGTGATCAACAATGGGAACCATGTAGACTTCAAAGTCTGTGCTTGTTCCATGTGTTTTGTCAGCTGAGTTGAAGGGGATTGTCATTGGACCACTGAGGACCATGTGGATCCAACCATCAAATTTCCTGTGTATGCCATGTTTTTTCTTCAGCTGAGTCTAAAGGGTCCTCATTTCTGCTTTTAAAAATGATGCACGGCTTGGCCTATTGCCTGCCTGAAATATATTCAAAATCCAATTTTAAATATTATAAGGCAGTCTTCCAAAATATGTTTCACTCAACTTTTAACAGAAACAAAACTGTAAATCTTCAAATCATATTGCATAACACTTGGATATATATTATATGTCATTGCCAATGATGCTTTGTCCAAAAGGCACCCATGTGGAAGACTGACAGGTTGATGCTGCAACTATTTGGCCAATTTCACTAGTTCATTGCCTAATTTAATTGTGTTTTTAATATTTTTTCAACATGTCAACACTCTAATCTTTTTTTTTCCAACAATAAATTAGTTAGTTATGATTTTAGTTCTAGTTAGTAAGTTAGTCATAACCTTTATAATCTGATATTTTAACCTGCTGAAACACAGAAGACCACGGGTGGACTTTTACTTTGGCGGCTCTCTGTTCTTTTTTGGTACTTTTCTTATTTTTTCCTGCAGTTTTTCAGTCATTTTGGGGCAAGTTAATGGTCACTTTCTTGCATTTTTTTTCTAACCTTTGGCTAATTTCTTGGTTATTAAAGTAATGTTTGCTCAGATTTCAAAGGGTTAACACAACTTGAAGGAGTGTTGCTCTAGTTCAGCGTCTTCCAGTGTAAAGAACTGTATTTGCCATCTTGAAAAACCAGACTTACATAATAACAGTCCCCACACTACTATCAGTGGTGCATGCTGGGAAAAGGCCTGGATTCCTCAGTGCCAGAGAATTGCTGTGTTTGGCTCAACCCTCCTGGTGTGCAACAACAACACCTCCAGCTGGGGGCCGATAACTCGACACCCACCAAACAGCAGGACCACCACCAAGTCGTGTTCCAACATAACCCCAGGTAAAGTGCATGGTTAGAAATATTAAACATGAATCAGCCATGAGTGAATGTCGGCTCTCGCTAAATTCAATGAAAAGCTGTTCTGTTGATTTTTATTTGAGCGTGTTCCTGTTGGGTCTACACAGACACGTTATGGAAAGTCTCTAAGTAAATATGAATGCATAAGGAATGGATGGATAATTAGACGGTGTGGTGTTGATCACATTTCATGCTTTGGTTCCTGAGCTTCTCTGGTATTGAAAGCCCCTGCTGTGTTTTGTAGTGGTGCCTCCTTTCTGTCTATCCCTCTGAGGCTGCGTGTGGTTTGTGTTGGAGAGAGAGAGGGGGGGAGAGAGAGAGAGCGGGACATTCCTTCCTAGCTCACTCTCATTTTGTCACATCACTGGCTGACAGGTGAAACGCTACTCTTTCCCAAAAACAAACACGCGGCCAAATCTTGTGTCATCTACAGCCGTCTCGTCCAGACCTCCAGTCAGCCTGCCTGTTGTTCCCCTTCATTTAACACAACAATCCCATCGTCCCACGCGAAGACACTGGCATCTTAAGTTACCGCACCCCATGCTGCATGCAAAAGAACAGCATCCAGCCACAGGCTATAAATATCATCTGTGCATCAAACACCAGGGATTGGTTTCCTCGGTTTGTCGGCCCGGGCTCCTCAAAGATGTTTGCCCTCCTGTTCCCTGAGAGCTCACAGCTCCGAGGCAAGGCAGCCCAGTGTTTCCAGTCCTGCTGCATTGGAGAACAGAGTCTGCTTCTGCTGCGGTCACTGGCGGCTCAGCACTGCAAGGTATCTGCGAACACTTTGGAGGAAGCCGAGGCACCGGCACGGCGAGGCCTCAAGCTCTTAATGGGCCTGATTATTTTAGTAGCCTCAATAATGACAGTGATTATATAAAAATGCTTGCATTTAAGAACTTTTATTCAAGTTCAATTACCACATTTTGCCCCTGACAGGCTCTCCACCACCCAAACACTAATGGAAAAATAAGGTCTCTGAAAGGTTATACGTGCGAGTCCTCATCGTGAGGGGATTATGTTTTTACTTGTGCGAATACCGGGCTCTTCTGTTGTGATTATATGACATATTTGTTAAGTTAGGAGACAGATTTCTATTTCCCTCAAATCAGTGTCTTGGGTAGTGTATTCACTGAGTCAGATAAACAGGATTTCTGCTGAGCACACAATTTTCAATTCACCTTGCAGCAGGAATGCTAGACAACAGGCCAGTTTGGCAAACTGTGACCTTTGTCAACTTGGCGTCAGCTCATTTGGTGAAGAATTATTGCCTTTAGCCCCTTTTAATGTGAGTAAAAGACAATTGGTACAGGCAGCATCCCAAACATTTTGAATGTTTGGCCCATTTACTACAATTCCCCCATATTTTACATTTCAAGAAACTGTTTTGAAAAATGATGCAGGGGAATGAAAGATCTCACAACATATATCCCACCATTTCCAAATTTGAATTTTTGGTTGCAACACCCATGTTATAATGTTCTGCTTCTGCAGCTAACATCGTCGTCACCATTGATAAACCACAGAGCTGATAGTTGGCTGTGGAAAGCAAATGTTTCCCTGGAGATTACAATATTTTCCAGATGAGAACCATTTCACCAATTTTAAGTCATCAAATCACAACAGTGCTGCTGCTTCTAGGAAAACTAATTTGGACAACTTTATTGCGGTGATGGTGTGAAGAAAGTTTGAGGTCTCTGAAAGTTCATTTTCATATCATAGTGGAATGAATGGAAACCAACAGCTGGATAAATGGGAGGAAAAATGCTAACGGTGTTTTAAATACCACTGCTTGCGTTGGAAAAATTTGCAGAAACGTGAAGTTTATACATTTTGTAGATATGACCCTAAACATACAAAATCACTGGTATGGTCCTTTAAACGACACAGAAAAAGAATATTTCTCCAAAGCCAAAATGAAACCAATGCATCAGTGTCAACAGTTGATTTTGCATTTCATATGTCTTGGAGACTGAGACTCACCTCAGCCAAAAGCTGACTAGGCTTTCATTAACTCTGCATCATGGGACTTTTTGGTGCAACCAGAGAGGGTGGTGAGTAGCAGTAGCCAAACTGCACTGTGAGGGCGGCAGTGTAGCAGTCACTGGGAGGAAAGAAACAACAAAAAGAGCATGACAAACAGCTTTTCTCCTTTTCATCGGGTATAGGGAGAGGTGAAGTAGCTGTAGACGGCTCTCTGGTTCCTGTCTCTGGTGAATGGAGCCCACTGTTCCTGAGCGGCCCATGGGCAAAGAGAGGAATGAAGGGTTACAGGTTGTCCACCCTACAGTTCATCATCCTCTCAACACCGGGCCAGCATCACAGATAGGCTTTGACTGATATGGCTTTTTGAAGGTCATTCCAGATGCTGACATTTTGAACTGAAGCTGCCAATTGCCAGTATTTTCCTAAAATTTTTATCACAAAAAAACTTTTTTCATGCCAACAAATAACAAGGTTTCAGTGTTTCCCTCCGAATTTTACTCTTGCCAAGGCTGACCAACAGTACTTTATTCAACAATGCGCCAACACCCTGCAACGGAAAATGAAAGCATTGTCAGTAAAAATAAAGAATAAAGGAGATAATGTCCCATGGTGTAATTGTTTGGCTACAAAACACTTGGGTTATGCTGCACAAGCTGTCTGTAGAAACCCAATGGCCATTTTCTACTTATTTTGGAGCTGGAAAAAGAGAACGTTAACTTGCCGGTGAAAGATGGGATTGAACTAAGAGGGCTAATAGAGCTTTCCACTGAATTTCAAATTAGGATAAATCTGACGTCCTGCACGGAAAAGTGCGAAGGAACGCCAGCTAAGTCGGAACTCCAAGTGGGAATTACAAAATGTCGGACAACACTGTCAACAATAAATCTCTGACCGGATTTTTTTTTGAAAATGTGTTCAACTTCAATCGGCTCTTCGCGTCTTTATGTTATGATGCTATAGATTTATAGCAGTGTGTTCTTTTAATTTGATGAAAAAACCCAGCAATGAAGATGAAGAGGTTTTTCTATCTTTTTGCAGGCGGCCATGTTTGTTGCAATGGGACACTTTCAACATGGAGGTGGCAAGTTTCAACCTGGAAGCTGAAACATCCGACAGTCAAGGGGAAGCGCCATAGGCGGAGTTTGCGGGGGGGCAGGTGGGGCATTGCCCCCCCTAGCGTCTGAAATGTGTCACTACATTGAGTCAAAAACAGGTCCAATATTTTTTTTTTCCTGTATACATATCTATAAACATTTAAGCAATGCAATAAAATAAGATTATTTTCAGAAATAAATCTGAATTACATTATGTTTGGTATTGTAATAAATAAAATAATAATAATTAAAAAAAGTTTGCCCCCCCCCCCAGCGCAAATTTCAAACTCCGCCTATGGGAAGCGCCATAACTTGCTATGTGTCTGCTGGTTCGACTGATGTCAGTGGAGTTTCCAGTGACATGTAGGTAAGTCGTAGATGATGAGAGACCACCCGACTGATTCAACATTCAACAATTAAATGACTAAATAAACAAGTCTAAATAAAAAAAAAGAGTATATCAGCCTGATATTTTGGCTTAAGCCCATCAGTCTCAAGCGCTGCCAGAGCCTCACAGACAGGATTGCATGGTGAATATGAAAGGCTGTTTGCATGGATTTGCTGCACCCTAAGTGCAACTGATCTGTATAGGGACATTGCTACCACTATCATCAACCAAGACCAGGAGTTCTAGTAAGAAGGGTTCAGTTTATCTTGGATCAGTGGTCTTGCTGGGGTTTCACCGATCCATGTACTCCCTTTGGGCATATTCAGTCAAGGTGAATGATGAAGGCCCCTACCAGCGGAAAACAGCTCAACGGAAACAGGCTATTCATTCTGCCAGTGCCCAGGCAGGCCATCTTCAGTAATCCTGTAAAATGCATCAAGTGATAGGAAGTGGGAGGATCCCAGGTATTCTAACTGTGGGAGCTTTGTGTGTTTGAGTGCATGAGGGCTTTTTTTTTTTCTTACACAAGAAAATAATTTCAGGAAGGCCCTTAGTAAGGTTGGCGGCTACGCAAGTAGCAGTGGAAATAATTACATGGGAGCCTGAATTTTCTCACACATGTAGCCCGCACACATTCTGGGGTGGAAAGCACACACAGTATGACCTGCCCCTTTGTTTTCAAAGGGTCTACCCAACATGGATGCATGAAAACATGTTTCAAGTCACTGTGGCCACTGCTGCTCTGCCTAGTTCTGCTTTAAAAACTAAAAACACTCTAAATTTGACATTGTAAATTTGATGTCAGTCCAGCATCAATGATCTCACTTTTAAATATATAATGAATAAATTCTCTTGCTAAATTTCAGACAAGTGGCTTCTTTTCTTTTCTTTTCTTTTTTTGTTTTTTGTTTTAAAATTGTTTTAAACTAAACTTTTGTTTTAAACTAAAAACTAGGCAAATTTGCCTATTGCCTTTTCCCATGTTTTTGAAAATTATCAAGTAAATTTCTTAAGGTTTCAAAGAATTAAAACAGGTAAACATTCTGCAGCCTATAACCGAACATATTTTTGTATTTTTTGTATTGTTACTATACAAATTTAAACACAGAATTTAGATATAGCTTGCTATATTGCAAGTGTTGGCCTAAACAGAATGTTAGGTCTGTGATAACTTCCATGGTATGATTGCTTTTTAATGCAATTTGAAAAGCAGGAAATCAGAAGCTCATTGTGTTCACTGCAGCTGTGGAGGACTGAAGGTGAGGTGGCCAGGCAAGTGTTGACAGTGCTGACCTCTAGAGGTGTGTGAGCAAAAGTGCCTTTTGCTGCACTATTGAGGGACATTTCTTCTAACTGTAAAACATTTTTAAAAACTGCCAGATGTAACATGTCAGAAATTATGAATGAGATTTTTTTTTTTAAAACCTTATCCAGAGACAGTCAACACCCTGTCTCACATTCATACGGTTCAGCTCACTGGCACTGGGAGCTGCTCAGCACAAACACTAATACTGCTGACCGGCTCGACTACAACAACTGGGGCTTCAGTGTCCTCCTAATGGGCACTTTGGCAGTAGTTTAGGGAGGGGAGAGCATTACTCATTCACTCTCCCTGTACTATCTTTGTGATCCAGTCTGGGGATATGAGCCAATGGCCAATTCCAGTCAAAAGCCTGCTGCAACATTTCCTTAGAGAAAATTCAATTGTTCTTATCATTGTACAGAAATGGCAAGACAAGACAAGACAAGCTGTTTTACATCAGATGGCTCGATATAAGTTATGCTTATTATTTGCTGGACTTAATCCTTTGTTGAAGATGTAACTTTAGCCTCAAAAGACCTTGCTCGGTGCAGTGCCTTTCAATAGCTGTGTGCCAATTCAGGGGAAGTTTACTTTGACAGATCCAGTCTGTAAAGGTGTGGTCTTCAGAGGACTGAAGGTTAGACTTTATAGTGAGGTAGTGGTCAATGAATTTCCTGGCGGATGGGATAATAAAATTAATCTTGAACTGTCAATGTCACGATACTGTTTTTTTCAATTTAGCATTTATTTTAAATTAAAATGAATTTCATAATAAATAGCTTGGACTTACATTTATGAGCTTTGTAGTTTTCAGTTCCCCTTTCACATACCATTGCTGTAGCTTTCCAAAATGACAACTGCAACATGAATTATGGGATACGGAGGATGGCAATGGATACACTTGTGTCCTCTAAATTCAAACTGAAATGCGACCTTTGAAGGATGTGGCCACTGAACTGGGACATATGTCGCGTTCATGTCCTCATCAGATTCTATGGCGCAGTTTGGAAACCCCCACTTCTGGGTTTGCACTGTTGGACATAAAAAAAAAAAAAAAAAATCCAGTTGCACTCCAGTTGCACAAGCAGAAATGCTATTGCCATTAGCTTGTTATGTTAATAACAACAAGAATAGCTATCCATTTCACAGACAACTCTGTGCTGTGGGCATGGTTTTGAAGAGTCGCCCATGAGGCCACTGAACTTGATTGCACGATTTGACTTAGAAGGCCGTTCATGTGCACTTACTGCTGGGAAACTGGAATATACGATACACCTGACACCAAATGAACAATAGCTTATAATCCAGAAGTCTGAAGTCGTAATCAATGAAATCTGCTGTTCTAGTGTTTGGTTGCAATGAAAACCTGCAGACTGCAGAGCCTGAGCCTGGTTGCCCTATACAGTGTACCAGATGACACAAATGAATCACAAATGACATTGATGATTGGAGTTCATAAGCAGAGGAGGATCAGCATCCTGAGGCTGGAGCCTGAGTCTGGGCCCCACCCTGTGCACAGTCAAAATAAGGAAGAGGAGCTTTCAGCGTGGCGTCCCACACCCCAGGAACTGTAACCTGACCTGGGGTGGATGAGACAGAGTGTCCTGGTCCTCTGGAGGATGGGTGGGATGTGCGGGCCAGGGGTTTTCCTGCAACACTGTGTGAAAAAGTACATATAGACATCAATAGCTCTTAACCATGTGCCACTGAGGAACAACAATCTGCAGGATTTCATTGCAGGGGGCAAAATCAGTTGCTGTGGTGTTTGGCCGGAATGAAAACCTGCAGGATATATGGCTTTCATGGCACAAGGTTGAAAACCACTGGAACAGATGACTGACTGACTACCACAGAGAATGCTTTGAAACAGATATGGCTGGTATGTGACACGAACAATGATCATTATTTGAAGACGGTTCTATATTTAGAATTTTTTTTATGAGATTCTCAGGGTAGTAAATTCAGAGACCACAGGATTTTCCCCAAGGTGGCACAGACAAGTTTACACACAGGGGCCTCAAATGAACAATTTACACATCCAAGAGGAGCAAAGAGATTGTGAGAGTAAAAGTTATGATGGGATCTCCTGCTCAGTGGAGGATATAGAGAGGCCTTGGAAAAGGAATAGAGAGAGATTCATTGTACCATGATGGTTTCTCTTAACACATTGGGAGAGCTGCCAAAGCACACACTTTGAACTGTGTTTCCTTTCTTTGGACAATTTGGCCTGTGTCTTCGCTCCACTCTTGCTATTAAAATTGAGGGACTATGAAGTCTCTGAACTCATTTGTTATGTTAGAGCTAGAATGTAAGAGGGCAGGAAACTTGAAAGACATATCACCAGACGTATCGAATTTTTCTTGGCAACAGCCTTCTATCAAGGTCCTGTTAAAAACAGAGAGATGCCACTTGGCAAGTTAAATTAGAGTCGTCAACACTGCAACACAAAAAGGATTGTAAAACAGCTGACACAGTCACTGGTCGGACTTTGAGTTCATGAGAAAAAGAAAATTAATGCCGGATGTATTTGGAGGACAAAAAAAAAAAAAAAAAGATCATTTGGTAGTCAGATGGGAAGTAGCTCTCAGACTTTGTAAGAAGCAGCATGATTCTACCCAGCAGTCCCTGCCAGTGGAGCCGTCGTGCCACCAGCCTCCCTCCTTCCTGCACCCCTTCCTACAGCTATATGCAGCTATACAGAGCCACAATCAACTTTAAAGGGATAGTTCACCCATTTTGAAACATTTTTAAGAATGTCAGCTCGGGGGAAGACCATCTCAATGGCAGGAGGCTAACAGTTAGCATCTGGAGCATCCAGCCAGTATCCAGCACTCAGTAACAATGAGAGGAAGACAGCACCACTACTGTCCTACATTTTTGTTCAACTGTTGTAACTGTGACAGAGGAAGAAGAATAAACTACTGTTGAGGTGCCTTTGAGCAAGGCACTGAACCCTCCCATCTGCCCAGTGGCCACCTGCAGCATAGAAGATGGCTCAGCTGACTTTCCCTGGAAAATGATGGTAAGTAACAGTGATGATGTTAAGGAGGTGGTATAAAGGTGGATAAAAAGAACACTTTGTGGACTCCTGGTGCCATGTGACCTCTGCTGTGTTCTCCACAGCGTCTGCAGCCTATACTTTTCCTGCCCTTATCAAAACGTGTAGGCCCGCTGTACGTGCCTGGCGGTCACTCATCCTCCATGTGTGCAGCTGGGTGTGTGATCCAAGCTGTCATCACACAGATGGCAATGACCGTGCTGATAAGAGGCAGTGGTCTGGACAGCCACAAATAGACCTCGAGACCTCTAATCAGCTCTGCAGCAAATGAATCAAGTGCAGTTGATTGATTATCATGATGTTATATCATTGTATCTGGAGGGGTATTAATAAAGCCGATAGTCTCATTTTAAATCGGAGCTCGTAAACATCCTGTTTGGAATGACGAAATGCACCGAGGCTGGCAGGGGTATAATGGTTCAGTATGAGCATCTATATCACAAGTCACCTAGTTAATGACAGTCTTATGTAACTTATTCCACACGTCATGTAATGAGTGTTTTTAAGTACGCGTACAAGTGGTGAGGTATGGTCGACAGACAAGATTTTTTTTTCCTGAAATGGGATTTCTTCAGTCTGAAGTAAGTCATTACAGCATTCCAGCTTGACAAACAGGCCTACAGGTCTGCAGGCTTTGCTGGACAGGCCTTTTCTCTGGAAGCTTTCAGTCAATGCATCCCTGCGCCTGCAGCTTGCCAAGCTGACATCATTTCCTACAACAGGGTAAGGTGAACATAAACGCAGGTTGTAAGTCCGACAGGATGCAGACACCAGCGCTTTTCTCCTTCTTTCATGCTGCTCAGGGTCTGTGCTGCTCTTCTGTGCTTACAGATGGGTGACCCATTTGGCTCAAACCAGGTTGGGATTCTTTTTTTTTTTTTTTCACCCTCTTTTGCATGTAACCAAGAAGACATAAATATGGCTGAGCAGCACATACACAGTGGAACGATTCCAGCTGAATGAATGCAGATCTTTAAAGATTCATGCTGTGCATTTTCACAGTGTGGTGCCAAGTGCTGACAAGAGGTTACCATCCATACTTTGGTGTTATTGTGTGGTTGCCAGCTGAGAGCGGAGTTATGGGAATTATGGGAGAAACCTCTATGACTCTCGTTCCCTACATATTATTGTGGAGGCCTGGGTTTACACTGACCTTGTTCACTGAGACAGGTGGATATTTAGTCCAAAACTACAAAAGGTGCAAAAGAAACTCTTATTAATCAGAATGAATAACATACTGACATAAATTTAAAGAGTTATGGTGGTAGCATAACAGGCATTAGGTATTATTCTGTTCCCTCACACCCTGTCATGTCCAAGGACCTGTGAGGCCTGCTCTCTTGGCTGGAATCAGCTCTGTCAGTGGTTTTCACACTTTTTCATATTCTGGACCCCAAATTGACTTTCAGTGAGCCATACATCCCCATTTCAAGTGACTTTGTCCCATAGGGACCCCCATGTCAACAAATAGTTTGGTTTGTGGCAAGTGTTAAATGCATGTGAAAGACTTCTGAATGCAGCGTCAACACAAGAAATCTCATGTTGATCCAGCATCACTGATCTGACTTTTAAATATATCATTTTAATAATTGTAAATACATAGTTTTCTTGTAAAAATTTTATTCATTTATTACTATTTTAAATTTTTCTTTCTCTTTTTTTTCAAGGGGGTTAAACTGTTTCAATGTCATTCTTGAAACGGACAAACATTGCAAATATTGGCAATATACCAAGAAGAAGACAATATTAAAATGATCCTTCATGCAGTTTCAGCCTTGAAACAATATCTGATGTGAAACTGAAATTAAACTATTCCCTCAAGGAGGAGGGACCCTCAAGGATCAGGGGTTTTCAAACTTTTTCATGTTCTAGACCCCCAAGTTGACTTTCATTAAGTCAAGGACCCCCATCTGAAGCGATTTTGCCCTATAGGGACCCTGATATGAAAAAATATTTTGTGTTAGGTATTAAACTATTTAGAAGTCATAATCGAAGACAAATAAATAGCATAGTAAATAAAGTAGTGAGATTGAATACTAATTTTAAACCTAATCAGTCATACTTTTTAAAATTTCTAGTAAATTAGTGAAGTCACATGACTCCTCATTTTGTTGGAAAGACGAGCTAGAGAAACTCGGTCTCTGCGCTCAGTTTATCTACATCAACTTGAGTGAGTGTTGTTGTAGATTGGACAATTTCTAGACAAAACAAGAAGCAGTGGATCAAAAAGGATCTCCCTGTCCTGCTGCCATGGAAAGGGTGCGCCTGGCAGCCAGCAGTGCAGCACCCACACTAATCAGAGATCAGAGGGCAGGAAAGACATGCGGCCGCCTCCCAGGGCCCACACAGAGGGCAGCCAGCGCTCTCAGTCCACTAATGGAGCTACAGTGTTTCTACTGTGACGTCCATGCTGAGGATACCCCCGTACCCCTGAATCACCTAACTGGACGTTATGAATGAGCGAGTGTTTCATGTGGAAATTGTTATTCTAACCACATACATTAGTGTTTCGGGGCTGTTATGGAAAAGTAATTGGCGCAATTACAGAGGAGGGGGGGGACATCTGTCAGAAGGTCAGGGGCTTTCCCAGAACAGAAACTTTCCTCTGTGGAGCTCCTTCAGAATGCACGGGCATGGAAACACAACCAGCACCAGTGATTCTACATGTTTAGTGCAATATCTACACAATGTATATACTTTACATTCCTGCTAATCTTTTACCAAAGCAAGCAGTGCATTTCAGAACTGCCGTATCATTTTTCCTCCCTTTTCTCCAGCTGTTGGTTTCCATTCATTCCACTATGATATGAAAATGAACTTTCAGAGGCTTCAAACTTTCTTCAGTATTCCATCACTGGAATAAAGTTGTCCACAATAGTTTTCCTTAAAGCAGCAGCACTGTTGTGTTTTGATGACGTGAAACTGGGTGAAACACTCACAAGTAGTCCCCTGTTTGCTTTACACAACCAATTATCAGTTCTGTGGTTTATGAATGGGGATGACTTTGTTTACCACTGGAGCAGAACATTGGGCCTCATGCCTGAATCATGTGTGTATGCACAGATTTGATCTTAAATTGTATATGCAAACAATGATAGAGCTTTTGTGGTATTCATCAAAAGTTGCGTACTTCCCAGTTGTTCTTAAATTCTCTCTGGAAACTGAAATAACAGGATTCTTCAGTCAGCATTATTACAGATAGTCATTTTACTCCGCCATCATGTAAACATGTAACCCATGTCACCTTTGGTAATCATCACACTATGGGCATTTAGAACTGAATGCAAGCATTTCATTTGAAACTGTATAAGGAAAATACATTACAGAGAATAAACAAGGTCACCTGTAACCATCTCCAAATTTAAACTCACCTTAAAAAAGGGACATCCTAGTGACAATTTTTTTCTGAATGAAACTTTGAATTTTTTAATTTTTTAAAATTTTATTTATTATTTATTTATTTGCTGCCCATATATGTGGCATTTTCCTTTCCTTTTTTCTCATTTTCATCTTTTGCTTATTGGTTTGTGGTTTGTCTGCTGCCCTTATATGGGTTTACTGGGGTGTTTCCTTTTGCTAATTGCAAATTGCCCGGCACATGCATCCAATTTAAGATCAAATGCAATTCATCAACACACACTCATGGATAAGAACTGGCCTATGAACACATTTCATGAATGCCACATATGATTTTCTTATTTTCCTCTCATTGCTTTGTACAAGAACAAATATAAGAGAAACATAAAAAAAAAAAAAAAAAAAAAAACATTCATGCATGTGGCCTATTATAAGGTGGGTGTTTAAACCAAAAATTAATATTTGAAAATCTAGGGATTTTGATTATATGGTGTAAAATCAAACCAAAATTGTATATGGTTCTTTAAGCAAGCAACAAACACAAAGTGGGGAGAACAAAGCTGCATACCTTCTGCCTCATCCTTGGTGTTGTGTGAAGTATACGTGCAAATGTGCAAATGACATCTGAAGGACAGATGAAAGGCACTCTCTCTGGGTTTGGGAGGATCACAGCAACATTAAAAAGACGCCATTATCTCTGTGTAGGATGTATTTATTTGGAGCAGCAAACACACAGGCTGGACCACACCTCTGATAGGTTTTCCATGCACTGGCTGCTTAACCTCACCCTGGCAGATGTGCGGGTGTAAGCCTCATGGGCTGACCTTTGACCCTGCCACAGTCTAAAAATAAACCCTAACAGAGCAAATAAGCAGCTCTCCTGCAGGTCCGGATTTGGCACTTTGACTGTGTATATGCCACTCGTGAGAACTCAGACACTCAGAGTGGGGGGGCAGAAGGGGAGGAGGGGTGTTTTTCAGAAGAGTGGCGAGTTGTTTGCCAGCGAGGCAGTGGGTGGAAATAAACCTGGGCTTGATGGGAAGAGGTTCCAGGGATGCTGACAGGTGCTGGAGATGCAAACACAAGGACTCAGATCATAAGATCATAAATAATAACAACATCTAAACTGATGCAGTGTTGCTTTCTTACAAGAATTCAGGGGCATTGCAGCTATTTACAAGGAAAACACAATATAGATTAACATTCTGTAGTAAATGCATCTACACAGAAGCCGTGCAATAATAATGTACAAATACGGCGTTGCTCGTTGTCTAATCCAGTGGTTTTCAAAGAGGGGCCCCAGGGCCCAATGGTTCCTAAATGAAATGGTTGAATTTCACACTAATTTAAATGCTTGTTTCTCATGTTTAAATCTATAATTTTAATTATATATTGTTTTAAATTACAAATATAGCATTCCTGCAATTTTAGCAGTAAAAGTACAAGATCTATAAAAAATATTTGCTAATTTTTCTTTTTTTTATTTTACTAATGTGTTGTCTGTTTGTTTTTGGGTTTTTTTTTTTTTTTTTTTTTTTTTTTGCTATTTGCTAATTTCCTTTTACTTCATGTTTTTGAAAGAAAGCACATGAATTTGCTGTGGTTTCAGGGTTCATTTACTAGACTCTGAAATAACAAAAGTTGGTTTGCTTTTGGGTCCAAGTCCAAATGAAAATTCTTATAAAAGTCTGAGGTTTGAAATAGGTAACTTAGGTTATTATAGTTGGATTCCAATTACGTCAGTCTGTATGCACCTTCTGTTGCACTCCCAGCCTGTGGCTTCCATTGGTTTTGACATGTAAAGTAATGATCTGCATCCAAATAAATGCCAAAGAAACCACAGAGCAGGGGTTTTCCAGACTAAGGCCCACCAAGTTATTTCCTATGATTTTTAAAACTGTGACAACAAGCTACCATGTCTCCTTGAATAGCATCCATGTGGGATGGACGGGGACTAAAAGTGATCATATTGTTGAAAACACCTTGTTGAAGGCCCAGTCAGATGTGTGGGAGAAATTCATTGTGACTACAGACGGTGATAATGATGCTGTCCTAACCCTAACCCTACACTGGGTCTGGTCAGGTCAGGTCCAGAACTGATTCAGAGAAATCTGCAGCTAACAGGTCGGTGTGGAATTGAGCTTTGTGGGTTTGGATCAGAACAAGTTTGTAAAACTGGACCTGTGCCGGACTCGGGCTTCAGCCCATGGTGTTCTGCAGGCCGCTAGAAGGGCACTCGGGTCGCGACCCAATGATCGAGAAACCCTGCCATAGAGGATATGATTTAAGTCAAAACAATGGGGATGAACAGCAAGAATATACGATGCTGTGGTTTGTCTGTGAATAACTGGAATGGTATGTAAACCATTTTGACAGCTCAATGTTTCCTGCCATTTGTATGAGTTTTAGCATGTTTTTAAAGGATCATCAAAGCAGACGACACTGCTGGGGAGCCTTGGCAGTGAGCTAAGAAGTCATTTAAATGTGCTGACCTAATGTCTACTGAATCATTAATTGCAGAGCCGGATCACAGAGCTGATATTCTTCCAATATTACTTCAGGCAACATCCACCCCCTCTATTCTAGCATGTTCTCAACATGAACCGCTCAAACGTGCTGATCTTTAAACAAGGCCAGTAAAGTTACATGGTCTTGGGTTTTGTTCAATATGTGCCTTTGTTTGCACGCGGGTTTAGTAACAACCTTAGCGTCTTTGTTCCTCCCACCAGTTAAGTGGGAAACCCTTTTTTTTTCACCCTTTCATGCCTATCTGCTGAAGCCCTGCCTTTAAATACTATTTCCAATAGCTATCAATGGACATTTCTTTGTTTGCAAATCTCCTTTATTGGATAGCCTGTTCAATTTAGATGTTGCAATTGAGGTCCAAGGCTAAATCCATCATGAACTACCAGATGTAACTGTACTTTGTCTTGGACAGCTGTACACAACGACTTGGCAACTTGCCGTTAGGCTAAATACACTTTGCAAAATAAAAAAATGTTCAAAGTTTTTCCACACATTTCTATCACACATTTGTATTTGTAATGCCTAACGTACAGAATTCCACTTGATTATTGATTCCAAATGTGGATTCTCTTTATAAACCGCCGCACACAAAATCAAGCTAACTACAGCGAACTTCCTGTATGCCTGTGAAAATCATTTGCCATTATAAGCCTATCAGTGCAGTTGGCCTAATAGGTGATAATTGGAATCATCTTGTCGAGTGGGACAATTAAGAAAATCCAATTGGATGCATGTGTCTCCGTTAGCAATTACCATCTCACTTGCACACAAACATGGATTCATCATCATCATCATCACCGTCATCATGCATCTGTGTGCACGTTAAAATATTTTTGCCACAGGGTATGTCATGTTATGGAGCATGGTATATATAGAGAAAGAAGTACAAGGATGTAGTATAAGGATGTAATATGCAAAAAAGTCTGAGATGAATTCATCCCGTGATAACCAAAGCTTGTAGCATTTCAGGAGTTATACTGAGTTATGTTGAGTAAAAGGTAAATTTGATGATTCTGACAAGCTAGGTTTGCTGTTTTGCAGAAGTTGACTGAACGAGCTAATAGGAAAAGCATAGTCTTACTGATGCTATGCTAACCATGTATAACAAACCAGGACATACACATTCAAATATTCACAATTCTGCACAGTTCTTAAGCAAATATGACACATTTTATGGACCCACAGACTTATCACCATTGCAAAGAACTATAATCAGTATTTTAATCAGTACCAGCCAAATGACCAAAGAAAACATAACAATGTCCATTCTACTCCATTCAAGTTGTGTGCTTAAGGCTATACATCTAGTCACAATATGTGAGACCAAGCTTGACACTTATCGTATCGTCAACTCCATTCCAAAGCTTGAAAATCAAAGAGACAAAGATCATTACAAAGAGAAGTTCAATAGATTATTACACTATGGCAGGTTGAGAGTTTCAAAACTTGCAAAAAGCTTATTTTATCGCAACAAGTCAAACTCTTAAAGAGAATAATATCAATTCACACAGACTTTAAATGGTCAAAGTATCCTGGATTTGGATTTTACCTACATGAGGAAAATATGAACTACACTGGAGCGCAAATGCCATTTAGACAAGGAGTTATTCTCCTCCTGAAAAAAAGACTCCATAGATTGGTTTACACCTTAACTACCAGATGTGGTGACTTTCTCTGTATTCACATATTGGCTTTGATTACTGTAATTGGCACTGAGGCCCAACAGAAAACAGCAGGTTTCAGGACCCTTGAGGACCAGTAAAAAGTACCTCTCACTAAAGCCATTAACCCTGTCATAACTGGGGTGGGGGTAAAGTGGTTCACTTAAGACAGCCTCCCAATTAGCAGGATGAGAGGCTTGGAGAAGAGAAGCCAGCAGTCACTGTGGCCCTCCATGACCAGCGCTGAGTGGCCTCTTACCCTCCATGTTAAAGGAAATAAAAGTGGAGAGGACAAGGCATAAGGTTTTAAGGAATGGCAGTGCACAAAGAGTGTCTGTAACAGGAAACTCAGCAGAGCCACCGGCCTTGGCTTCCAAAGAAAACACTTTGCCTCATGTCCAAATCAGAAACACATGCAAGTGGAAAAAAACACAGAGCTGTAATAATCTGGAGGTTCTACTTCCTGTCTGCTGATTGGGGGCAACAATTGGGAATTGACGCAACAGGGGGATTGGAGACGTGGTGCTGAAGGTTGAGCAGCCAATAAGCCCACCATTAGAATCACGTTTACAAGCCAATGAAAGGAAAGGATGTGTATCGGTTCATTCAATGGACGATATTGGCTGAATTGGTCAATTTTGAGATATTACGGTGTTTTGTTTCTATAGCCACCATAGCCTTATAAAAACAGAGTACAATCAGCAAGGGAAAAAAATGTTTTTTTGGATGGATACGATCAGAAATCAGCCTTGTTGATGTTGTTTGGGAACCTAATTTTTAGGAGACAGGGTTGTACAGGATGGTAACACATTCATATAATTAAAAAAAAAAAAAAAGCACAATTTTAATGGGTATGATACACAGATAGCATAAGCAGATTCTGTTATATACCACAAAGCAAAAAAACCTCTCTAGATAACTAAGTCTATATCAGTAATTGAGTGTAATGACCAACTGTATATCATTTGATATAGTCTGTATCATATATTTGCATAAATGTAAGTGTGAAAAGTAGCTTATAAAAAGCCTCTCTAAACTACAGCCTGTAATACAGAAGCAAACACAGATTTTGCTGTAACAATACGCCATGCATCAGTGTTTGGGGTTTTTGCTCACTGGTCACGTAGATCAATATCTGTTGATATAATTGGCACCACCACTTTTAGTCATCCAAAGGTTCTTGTGCACTCATGGACAACAGGTGCTGGAGGAATGACAGTCACTTGCAATAGAGAACACTCCACATGCCCTGCAAAATGTATTTATTGATGCAACAATACACTTTGTCAAGAATGCCTGACAAACATGTGTACTAAAAATATTCCACCTATAAATATGTGAATTTTACATATTGCGTATAACTGATGGCACTGATATTCTCCTTAATTAAGCTACAACATGACTCAAGCAAAGTTTTAAAATTGATACATTAACTAGTCCTAATGATTTTAAAATACATTTTGCAGAGGTTTTTCTCTGAATGCAGCTATCACCCAGGTGACAGTCTCAATCTTGCAGCCTGGATTAGCAAGCCTGAGCAACAGCTGCTGGTTTCCACACTGCAAACCTCAATACACTCAGTCCTGGGCCAGACTGGAGATGATCTCATGTCCAGCTAAATTTAGCACTGGCTTGATTAATGAGCTTTAAATGGGTATTTCCCCTCTCTAAAAATACACCTCCACCTCCGGGTGACGGAGTGATGAGCCATTGCACATGGGAAAGAAGACACCTTTGTTGTTGTTGGTATGAGTTGGGGATTTATCTCTTTGTATTTGGAGAAGAGGTCAGGTTCACCCGTCTGAGGTTAAAGCCCATTCCAGCTGTTGGTCTTTGCAGTGAGAGCAGGTCAACCCGCCGAGCCCTCCACTCTGAAGAATCCACGGCGTAAAAGCTGGAGCGCCATTAAGAAAAATAACCGACTCAGGCTCTCCATCTGCCCAGCACACGGCCCATGACTGTCTGGCCTTCCACGGTCCAGCAGCTGGTCCAGGCTGCCCAAACCAGCCACAGCACATCTGCCATGGGACGAGCCGAGTGAGCTCGGGGGAAAACAATCCATAGTTCCACCCAACTCCTTCACAGCTGGCCACAGACACCAAAACAGCCTAACAAAATTTCATCTGGTGAGACTTTACTTGTGGACACAAATAAGTGAAAATAACCTTCCTCCATCAGGTGTGTCCAAAATTTTACACACCATTTTCACATGTTCATCACATAAACAGCTTAGATGATGGTTGAGTGTCGAGGTTTCTAGGTTAGAGTCACACTTTCACCTGCTCAGACTTTCAGAGTTTTGAATAGGTATTGCATGCACATTCCTCCTGACTAACCCATTGAAACCTGAGCAAAGTCACTTGAATTCTTGCAGAAACATGGAAAAAGGCCTTTAGCATAAAATTACCAGAACATCAGAAAAAAAAAAAACAGGTAAAATAAAAGTTACCAGAAAATTTGAAAAATATTGCCTGAAATTTGGCAAAAAATTACATTCAGTGGATCAATGTGAGTGAAAGTCACACACTTAAAAAAGCATTTAACCCTTTGGAAGATGAACAAATTCCATTGATTCTATCAAGTATATGAGAAACCCTAACCCTAACCCGTAAGCAAGAAATGAGCAAAATATTACAAGAAAATAACCAGAAAATCACCTCCCAATATATATATATATATATATATATATATATATATATAGGGGAAAAAACTGAAAAAACAAATAAACAGAAAATCAGACCAAAATTTTTTTTTAAATGAACAAATTTGAAACAAAAACAATTATTCTATATATATTTAAAATTAAATTACAAGCAAATTATCATAAATTTACCACAAAATTACCCTAAAAATGTTTAACAGTTCAAGAAAATTACCAAATATAATAAATAATAAATTTCATTTTGTTTTTGATGACTTAACTCATCAAAACATTCATTCGTCTTTGAAAGTAAAACTAAAACCAAGTAAAAATGCAAATACTCATACACATGTTTCTCAGCTATATGTGCAGTGCCCCCCGCCGAGAAGGCAGTGTGCAGGTGAGCCAGCGGGCAGTAGTGACCCCTGCTCAGGCTGGGGGGGCTGACAATGGAAAAAACCCAGTTTGCAGGCTGCGCCGGCCCTGTGTCACACCTGAGAGGAAAGTGTCTGGACGTCGGGGAGTTGAGCGCTCGTGCCCAGAGGTGACCAAGGTAAATAAGCCCAGATAATGCCTGAGATGCAGACCCGGGCAAAGGGAGTGTCAGACAGGCGTTTTATCGTCCATGCCTGACGCTTCACTAGACCAAACTATTTGAAACGGGTGGAAAAACAGAGCTGGGCCTGAGAAGAATGAGGCAGAGCTGTTTTACAGATGCACATCTCACAGCGAGCCCCTTCAAGTAGCAGGTGGTGGGCTCTAGATTAGCTGGGTGATGTATGCTCTTCAATACAAATCGGGAAACAACTCCAACTTTTTACATGTCACTTGGACATGTAAAAAGAAACAGGGTTATTATAGTTTGCATTTTCTAGTTTTCAGGTTTATCAAGTTTTTATTTTTCATGTCAATCTCAGTTCAGTTATAGTTAGTTTCCAGTGTGGGTTTGGTAGTTTTAGTTTTACTCTCTTTAAGTTAAACTAGTGTTTCAGAAAAAGGCCACATGTAAATAAAGTTAGTGTTATTAATAGTATTTTTTTAAACTAATGTTTTAGTTCTCTTTAGCATTTTTGGATAGAAAATGGGGAAAAGTACAGAAGGTAATAACAGGCATTTTGTATTTGTTTTCAACAGACATTGAGTAGTACAAAAAAAAAACAAAAAAAAAAACAACTTAAAAAAGTACTCATTAATTTCTCATGTTGTGTTAAGTTCTGTAAAAAATAACCCAAAATTCTCCACCAACAGTTTATTCTTTTTTACATGTTACAGCACACATAGTAGTTTTTGCTCATTTAATTTCTCCATAATCATATTTATATGTTCACTCCAGTTTACAAACACTTTTCTAGCCCTTTTTTTTTTTTTTTAGTCTTAGTGTATGATCTTGGACAGAAAGCAGTGCTGTTGTAGGGCTCATGCAGTGCAGTGTGTCTCCCACAATGCGAGGTGGTCTGAATCCAGGGTACACAGGATAAGAGGATGAGGAGCCTGATGTGAAAACCAGCTACGTGGGTGGATTTCAATGACTCTGTCTAGCTCAGGGTCAAAATTAAAGAGGTGCGACAGTTCATCAACAGAGTCTGGGAAGTGTCACCTCGCACTTACTTATTGGCTTCAGTGACAGCAAAGATGCTGCGCTTCCCTGATCTTGCTACCTGTCCAAGTGCTCCACATTCATGATATTAGCTCATAAAAAGGAGGGAGAATAAAGAGGCTAAGATGGCTCCTAGCTGTCTGCAGGGGCCCAGGCGATCCTGTAGAAGATGAGGTAATCAGTACAACTGGGGATTAAGAAGCAACTGATAAGTCACTTGGGAAGCTGTGGAGGATCTTCAGCAGTTTATCATCTTACAGCAGATGAGTAGCAGGCAGTTGAGAAAGGGAGCAACTTATATTGACCTTGCAAACAAACGCTAGGATGGAAATTTGAAGGGGGCAACATTTTTTACCGTCCCATCGCACAAAATATCCATAAAATACCTGTAGGAGGTCGTTGATCAGTACCAGTGATTCAGTGATGACTTGGCCAGGTGCTGAGATGCCTGGCTTTACTCCCTTTTGGAACAGGATCTCCCCACCCACTGGGGTTTCAGGACCCTGCCAGGACGGCGCTACGAGGGAGCAGCCGGCATCACAACACATTTCAGCTGTGAAGGCTCAAACGCCTTGTTCTCAAGCCAAAACATGAAATGAAAAAGCAGTGTTATTATTATTCCAGTATTTAGCATGATGATATATGTCGCTGTCGCTAGGTGTTTCTGTTGGACCCCTGCTCCAGTGAGCTGGCCTCTACATTGAGAAAATGGGATGTTATTATTTGTATCTATTACAAGCCACCACAGCTCAAGGAGGGTTTGGGAGGCAGCTGTTTGATAAGTTCAACTGATGCTGAGTCTTACTCATCACCAATAGGGCTTATAGATTTTTTTTTTTTTTTTTTTAAATTGTCCACATTTTAATGCAATTTTTTCTGTTACACATCATTAAACCCAAACTTTGCTTGTTTTAAAATTTGAGTGGATTAAGTTATGCAGTTATGTGTCAGAATGTTAGCTGGGGGGAAGTTCACCTCAATGGCAGGAGGCTAGCATTTGGAGCATCCAGCCAGTATCCAGCACTCAGTAACAATGAGAGGAAGATAGGACCACCACTGTCCTACAGAACAGCTGGGGGGAAGTGAAATAATATCACATTTTTCAAAATGAGTGACTGTCCTGTAAACATTAAGTCACACACACAGAAAGACTCCAGTCCCATCCCAATTAAAAGATTCATCTGATTTGCCCAAATGGGTTATAAATATCTGAAGTGTCACTGATGGAAAATCTTGTGCATACAGGACAATAAATCCAAGTTTCTGCTGAAATCCATAAGTGTCTCCTAGACAGCAGTGAGCAGGCTCTCTGTGCAGATCAAGTTGAACTAACCAATGAAGGCTGAAAGTCTTCACCACTTCCACACTTTCACCACACACTCAGATGACGTCACTTAGTCTACTGATGTCACTGTGCAAAATTTCGGTCTATTTTTGGCCCATATTAGATAGTTCAAAGCCCAAAAGCTTGGAGTTATTAAGTACTTTTACCCAGGTCAGCATTCTGTCTTATGGTAAAGGGGTTTATTTCCAGGAACAGCTCTACTTGGTAGTGATCTTCCCTTCACAAGAGATTAACATTCTCCAGAACCAAAGCTGTCATCACTAATCCGCATGGTATTGTCCCATCATTCAGCAACAGCAGTGCTCATAATGATATTCTCATTCTTGGGTCACTGCGAACTGAAATATTAGAGTCAGTGAGGCAAAATGAGGGACAGATTAAGAACTCGAGCATGTATAGTTGAAGTGCTGTCATGAAATTTGAGCTCTCAATTTTAACGGTACAAAGCAATAAAGTGGACCATTAATACAGCTCCCAAGATGTACTACCCCCTCCACCCAGCCCTCCCAATCTCTGTCTTTTCTTTTTCTCTGGCCTGTAAAGTATGCAATGATTTTTCCAGTGTTAAATGCTGGCCAGAAGCACCTTTGATCTTGCTCATCTGCGCGTGTCTCAGTCAACCCACACTTTTCCCCTCCAGTCTTCCAACCAGCAGTTTCAAACTGCTCCGCGGAGAACATTCAATGACTGAACCCAAATGAGGTGAGGGAGTCCTCCAAAGCACTCTGGGCCTCCAGTATTCATCAGTAATGCTTTTATCAGCTGCTAAATGGGATTCCACTGTTGTGCCAAATGACCTAATATATAGTGTGCCATTTGTCTACTGAAGTAATACATCAAGGGCAAGCTGAGGCCCTTTTTTCAGTGAGAGGGTCTGTTTACTGTAGAGCTGTGCCTGTTCTCAGTTTCTTCTGTCCATGGAAAACACTTAATTTTAATCATAATAATGTGATACCTCATTGCTCCCTGTAGAAATTCTCTTTCCTCTTGCCCTCCATCCCCATTCAGGTCAGAGGTCAGGCTCAGACACAGAACAGCAGCCCTGAACCTGGCTTGGATCCAGGGATTTTGAATGTTTGGCCCGTTTACTACAATTTCCCCACATTTTTCATGCAAAAAGCATTGTGCAAATCGTGCAGAGGTACTAAAGATTTCACAACATATATCCTCCATTTTCAAATTAGAATTTTTAGTTGAAACACCCAGTTTATAATGCCCTGTAAACCCTATTCACATGGGATTATGTTGGAACCTGATGCAATTATTCAGTTAATCGCCAATGCCTGCATTTTATGATGGGAAAATCAAATTTGCTATAATCATTGGTGGACCCAATACAAGGTGAAGATTTTAAAATTTGTTGCTTCCAGACATGAATTAAAAACATTCCTATATAATTCCTATTCCTGCATCCATTTTTGATGATTGGATAATGACAATAATCCAGCCTAGGCAAAGAAGAAGAAAAACATCACTTGCCAACAACAAATTATGGCTGACATTGTTAACAGGGGACATGTTTTTACCAAAACACAGGAGGTCATTTATGCTGGAATTTTTACCTTACAAATAATAGATATAATACATTAGCATGGGATCCAAATCACCAACTGTCTCTGCAGATATTAATAATCACTGGACATCCAGTGGCTAATGTTAATGCAAAATAGCTGATCTGACAGAATGAATTCTATTGGCAAGAATATATCTGAAAGACTTGGTATGACAAGAGTGTGAAAATGTATATGGTGCTGGATAGTTTATCCTTACATTATTATTTTGAAGTTGCATTGTCAACTTTTAGGCCAGAAAACGATCATATTCCAAAACATCAGAACTGCGTCAACAATTTCAAATGTTAAGTTTCCTGGAAATATGTGACACTTCAACTCCTGGTATGAGGTTATATGGATAAATGTGATAGTTTTATGTCATAATGTTATGGCCTCCATAAACAAACAAACAAACAAACAAACAAACAAACAAACAAAAAAACATGAACGCAGAGGATTGTTATTAAAAAAATAATAATAATAATAACAAGTACCAGTGCCCATTTTTGTTTCATGTTATTACAGTTATTTGTTAAAGTACTATCAGGTTGTCTCTTCCTGGTGCAAGCTTACTATGCACAAGTCTCAAGCAGACACTACTTGCTGGATCTACTTTCCAATTCAAATAGGAAACTAATAAGAGAAGAGATGTTTAATTTCGTCAAAAAATGGGAACCGGGCTTTCTTGTTTGTTATATTGGCATAATGAACTTTGTTCACATTCGTTGTACAAAAAGTGTTATTTTGGGGACCAGTCTTGCCGTGCTATGGAGGTGAATGGAGACACAGAGATCCAGTATTGTGTATTAGCAGCCCAGGGAGCACGAGGGATACTTGACCACCTTGTGGATTCATAATCACATCCAGGGAACTAAACTACCCAACAATCTAACAAAGATCAATTTTGCTTTAAAGTAACAATCACTGGCATGCTAACGTTGGCTAGCTATTGACTAGCTCTTTTTCAGGGTGTTTCTGTGGCTAACCTGTCAGCCTGGCTAGGCTAACAGGCACAGTTTCACACTAAAACTGAGAACTAGACCCTTTGTTCTTAATTGTGGTTGGTAGTTAATTCTGTTCCAGAGACTCTGTGGCTAGCTAACAGGTTAACGACACCCTTGCACAGAGCTAGTCAGTAGCTAGCAAACATTCACATCAGCCTGCTAGCATTTTCAGCCCACCTTACATTGGTGTGTTTAACATTAGCCTTCAATCAAACACATGTTCAGAGTTTATAAACTGATTTGGGAGCCACTGTTTACAGTAACCAGGTGTGTTCATCACTTTAATGTCCTATTTACTATGCTGCTTTGTCTATTTGCATGTGGTCTGAATACTCAGTTCTTTTTATAAATGCTGTACATTTTCAAACATGTTTTCTTAATTTGCTTGTGTTTTATCTATTTGCATGTCTATATTTGCATTTCAGTTAAAGCCAGTTAATAGCTAGCCAATGTTAGCATCAGCCTGCCAGTGTTTTTAGCTGATCATATGTTGGCCTTTTTCTTCTTCAGCTGAAAACGTATTTTGGGAGTCATCGTTTACAATAACCAAACATGTTCATCACTTTTAAGTGTGCTCTGGAAACACTTCCATGTCATTTGGTGTAATTGCGGCGTGTTTTCTAAATGCTGTGTGTTTCTGTATTATTACCTAAGGTTATGCTTTACGTGTCTTCACTTGATGAGCATTAAAGGCTGTCATATAGCTGTCCAGCTGCACAAAATATTCTAATATCAACATCTATGCTTATATTTATCATTATTATGTTGTACTATCTGTCTTAAGATGTCAGTCATGTCCAAAACTTCCAACTTGTGGACCACAGAAAAACAGGAAGTCATTTGCTGAGATCCTAAAATGGAATAAAGAGTAACAAATGAACATGAATAGAAGTCCTGGTGACTTTTATTTTAGCGCTGGCAGACACTGTATTAAGATGGCTGCAGAGATGTAAGGACACCATCTCATGCCTTTGATTATATAACCACCTCACATGCAATTGGGTTGAAATGATCCATCTGTAGACAGTAGTAGTGGTGCCAAATGCAATTTCCTAGACTTGATTCCATTTTTTGGACATGACCTACACACATCTTGTCATATACATTTTCTTTCCTTTAAGTATTAAAATTTTTTATGGAGTGAATGGAAGAACGGCAGTTGAATTGACAGTGGCTTCATTGTGTAAATGAAACTGTGAAGCCATGAAGACCGCCACTGTTGGCAGGATTGCTGATTCTTTATCTCGGAGCAAAAGTAAATATGGCCCGAGCAAGGATCAAACCAGTTTCATGCTTCCCTTTTTCCAATATTTCCTGTCTTTTCCACTCACTTCCAAATGTCATGTGGCTATTAGCTGTAGGAGTGGGAGCTGCAATGAGGCTGGCTGGCATGGCAGCGGGACTGAAGGGCTCTGTGTGAGTCAGGACTGCCATGTTGGCTGTCCTGTTTTGAAACCCACTTACATGCATCTGTGGTTCATTTTCAGTCTCGTCAAAATATAAAATGTCACACAAAGATTTTTTTTCCTGATAAAATTCATGGTAAGCGCCCTGACCCCAGTGACTTGAGAGAACAGCTTCTACTCGCAAGAATGCATCTGAGAGGCTGTTTTCAAGTCTCTTAAAGACACCTTAATGATGTAAAAAAAATATGTAATCACCCTTACATTGCATCAAAACTGCACCGCTATTGACAAAAGCAGCTTTTTCATAGTTGTAGTCCATATATAATTTTACAATTTTCATTAGTTCAATCAGAAATAGACTGTTTTGTGTCAACTTTGTCTTTCATTTTTTTATTATTTTTATTTTATCTTATTTATTTAATTCTTAAAATCAATTCCTGGTAGCGTTAAGCTCTTGGAAAGGCTTCAGGTTGGCCCTCTGAGGCCTGCAGATATCTAGTTACAGCAACTGAGTCATTTTCAGTGATGCTGACTGGGAGTTTTGCGGGGTTCAGTTCTATACTGGCTGTGATTTAGCATGACTCACCTGCACAGGATGAGCACTAAGCCCCGAGGCTCATCTGATGTGTGGTCGACCACCCAGGCACAGTAATCAATCGTGAAATTGCTAACACAAATTCATCCTCAGTGTTACAAATACTTAATATGAAAATATATATTTACACATCTTTAATGTGTGAACAATCAAGTCTTTGTCATTGATGATGCTGATTGTATCAGACTAAAAAATAACAACTCTCTTTCCTGGAATAAAACAGATCCTTCAGGGCTCCATCAGCCTTCCCTTCAGCCTACATTTGAAGTGATGAAGTGCAAGATAGAGGTTACTCCTACAAATGAGTTGTAAATAATTGATTTAATTCATGCTGACTTATTTGAAAGCAAATCTCCACTTCATGAGTTTCTGATAAAGAATGTAACTCATTGAGTTCATTTGAATGGACACAGATCTTTTTTCTAGATGGCCCTAAGGACTAGTGTTGAGAAAAAAGAAAAGGAAAAACAAAAAACAAAAAACAAACCCTTGATCCATTCCTTCAATGTGTTGGTCCTAAAGTTAACGATAATAAAACCAGAAATCGTTTAATTATAATTAAAATGGCAGTAAATGGTATTCTTTTAAACAATTACAGCTGCACTATACAGATTCATTATGTTTATTTGCCAAATCTCGCTGAGAGGTAACTGAATTTTCTGAATTCCCAGAAGTTCTGTGACGGCATTTAACTGCACACAGCATGCTAAAGTTTACCACCTGAGTTGGCAGTGATGATTTATAGCAACGCATGCCAAAAAGGTTAAATAGCAAAAACAAAATTTTCAATAAAAACGGGAAATGTCTTCCTCTGAGGTAACCTCATGCACTGTACTTTTTCTGTTATTTTTCATTTCCAGTTTCAAATCATGCAGTTACGTCATGTTCAGTCCAAAAACAGGACTTAAATTAAAAATAAGGTTATTCATTTCTCCCAAAAAGAATTATAGTGACTCTTTGTAAATAGTTTGACCTTAGAAGATTGTGCAGGCCTCCCTTGTTGGGTGAAATCTTCAACATCTTGTTTCCTTAACAGAGTGGCTTGGCTCAGTTTTCAACACAAGTAGTAGTACTGACAGGCCTTCGTGTTCCAACAATCAAAGATGACAGCCGGCTTGGGTCTCTGCCACCAGCTTCCACCACTAATGGCTGCCCTGTGGAGACCAGGAAGAGTCCACAATGAAAAGACCAGTGTTACTTCGAATATGATGCCTCTTGTCAGCTAGCTGACATTTACAACAGGGGTAGGGTCTGGACATAAACAAACCACAGAGGTTTCATTTAAATGTCCCAATCTTGGAGGCCAGGTTAAATCCTTAAGAGAGGGGGAAACATCAGGGGACCTCAGGTGAACTTCACCAACAGGGTTGAGGCAAAAAGATTGTATATGGGGCACTGAAGGGATGAATAGACATAAATGAAAACCACATTGTAACAGTGGTTTTCTGACTCTACCAAGGTCCTGTTCTCATGCTGGCTTAATTAAAAACATGCCATGCCATCATGACTGGTTGACTTTGTCTATAGTCCAGAGAGCTTTAAAGGGAAAGTTCAACCATTTTGAAAAATGTGATGTTATTTCACTTCCCCCTAGCTGTTCTGTAGGACAGTAGTGGTGCTATCTTCCTCTCATTGTTACTGAGTGCTGGATACTGACTGGATGCTCCAAATGCTAACTGATAGCCTCCTGCTACTGAGGTGAACCCCCCCCCCCGGCTCTTAAAAATAACCACAGTAAAAGGCCCACTCTCACTCCCAGGGCGTCAAATACTGCAAGTTGGTCATGCCCCTCTACATCTGATACTTATGGCAAAAGCACACTTCGATGGCTGATACTGACGCAAAAGACATCCTTTAGAAGCCAAAGGCATCCTATAGCGTCACTATGAGACACGGGGGATGGTGACGTATAAAGAGCGAGAAAGTCTGCCAAGGGAGGTGGGTGGATGGCGGGTATGACCTTCACACATGAGACCTGAGCTTCCGTCATGTTTCCAGTGAGACCTTTCATATGTGACCGAGACTGTGTCCATTTTCCATTTTTGTTGCCTAAACCTAACCTTTTCCTAACCTTAACCAAGTGGAGAAAGCCAAATGTATCTCATCCTGATGCTGAAGGGTGCCTTTGGTGTCAGCATTAGAAATGATAGGGACGTGACCAAGCTGCGGTATTTGATGACCTGGGATTGAGAATGTGTTGTCCTTAACCAACTTAAAGAAGATTTAACATCACTTTACTTTCCAAAAAGGGAAATGCATGTCTGCTGCATGAATATGGCTCCTATCTTAAGGCCAGCAGCCTGGTTCTCTCTCCGTGCCGTGCTGTACCTGGTCCTGCTCCCACTACGCCTCCACAGCTACTACTTTTGCTACATTAATGCATTTTTGCACTTCATTCTTTCATTACTTGACTAAGTCCTACTACCCTACTAATGCCCACCATCATGTGTATGTCTCAGTGGCTTGAGTGCAAGTGCCTTGTGTGAGTGACAAGGCATTCATGTCTCCTGTCTCCTGCCCAGATGTCCACTCCCCCCTGCACTGGCCAACCCCCAGAATCCAGCACTCAGTAACGATGAGATGAAAATAGCACCACTACTGTCCTACATAACAACTAGGGGGGAAGTTAATATGCATAAATAGCATAAAAAGGGTTGATGAACTCAGCATGACACAACTGTGTCTATCTGTGTCAGCTGCCTTGGTATGCTGTTGTAGGCTCCAGCATCCCCATGACCCTAAATAGAGGAATAGCAATAAACACAATAAATGGATGACACTTTCATTCCATCACAAGACATTTATTTTGGTCTGTCCAGTGTAATAACACATACATTCAGTGGACTGAAATGAACCAAGATACATTCTAGACATTGTTTTTTTCCCATTGAGAAATTTATGGAATCTTTTCTGGTTTTGAAAAGTGAAAGCCTTTTGTTCCCAGTGACAGACAGCCTGAAATGTTCACTCGAGTTCTGAACTTTAAATCATGGCAACTGTTGATCCACATGTCTCCTCCCATTAGCACTGATACCCGACAGAAGGTCATGTACCACTAAGTTGTTAATTAACTAGCAGAGACATGGCCTGAAACAATATAAGTGAAAGTGGCAGCAAAGACACTTCACAACAGGTAGCCAGTGGCAGGTGTGACTGGATCCAGCACGTTGTCTGCATCTCAAGACACAAAGTGGGGCCTTCAAGACGAGGAGTCCCCTACTGTTTGACCAGACCTCATATCAAGACACTCGAACTTGTTCTGTAAATGGTTTGGCATAATTAGTCAGTGTTTGACAGCATGCGAAACTACGCTGCAGTGACTTCCTGTGTTAATCAGGGAAAGGCGACCAGGGGGCCAGTCGGAAACCAGGAGCTGTGACTTATCGGCCCGCCAAAAGGCATTTAGATGTAGCAGAGAAGGCTGATCCAACTGGGTGCTAATTTGGCCCTGAGGGGCGGTTTCTAACCTTGATCAAAATGTGGTGTGAAAAGCTGTTTGCATGAGAATCAACAGAGGGGGCTGCTGGAGATGAAGGACCAAACGGATGAGTCGTGATGGCATTTGAATCTTTTATGTCAACAGACACTGTTGAACCATCTATAGTCATGGCTACATGGATATGAGATGTTTTAAAGAAATACAAATGTGCACATTTCTGGAAATTTTCCCCTGGATTTGCATATTTCCTAGTATTGCAATACTGTGGGTGCTTTTCATTTACGTGTATTTGCTGTCCTGTCTGCTTTGATCAAAGTGTTGAAACTTTAAATGGTTAAAAATATTTTCTAAAATTTTACTTCAGTTAATTTTAGAGACTTGGAGTACAGCTTGATTTTTTTTTTTTTTTTTTTTTCATAATACTCCAAATTAAAGATGTGAATGAAATGTGCAGCAATTTCCCCTTTGGATTACAGGCATGAATAAGATTAAGAACTACATCTGTCATCAAAGAATAAGAGCTCTAATTGCAAACAGACAGGAGCACATTCTGTTTTTGCTTCACTGGAAATGGTTACAAAACCACATATCAATTTGCGTGTGGATTATAACCTTTGTGCATTAGTAATCAGTATTGACTGTGTCCACATTTCAAGAAAGACCTGAACTGTGCTGCTTCTCAGTGTCTGTAACATCCAATCTTTGACCCAGACTGGATTTTAAGATTTACGATTTTTGGAATTTTACCTGGAATTTGATTTCATGTGAAACATATTTTATTAATATTCTGATACTCTATAATAAATGAACAAAGTAAGAGAAAAACTACCAAGAGATTAATAATTTAATAATTTTTAACAACATCCATATGGGTTCAAGTGCAGTAGTTTAAAATGCACTAATGTAATACAACATGACAAAAAATAGAACCAGCACAACTGCTGGTGCTATTCACATTTCCTGCTGACACTACACAATTCATGCCACTTGTCCTATTTCGTTTGCCTTATTTTCCAGCTCTGTCTTGACTACTGTCATTCACCAAATGTAAAGAATCTGTATCCCAATTTCAGCATGAAAAAAAGTAAATAAAAAAATAAACCTGATATTACATTGTGAAAAAATGAAGACCTAATATCTGTATTTAACACACTGTGGTACTTTTCAAGGCCTTAAATTCTACTCTATATGATCAGAGGCAATCCAATCCCCCTTTTCCCTTCAAGCTGCTTATCTTGTTGTTTATTGTAAGAAGCTCAGTGTGTTGGCGGTGGAGGACTATCTGCACCTGTAGCTGCTCAACCTGCAGCTTGTTATTGGTCCTAAGACCCGTGGGAGGCGAGCCGTAACCAAGCTGAGTCCCACCCAGCACTACCACCAGGGTGTGCTGATCCAGATGTCTGCGCATACCAGCAGAACTACAAAGGAACTGGGATTTTCCTGCAATCCCCTGACCTGTTGACAATAGCTGGCAGTGCTACTGTGAGAATGTGCTTTGTAATGGCATGACCCTTCAATCAACCTGTGACGCCCCCTTTGTTCCTCTAGAGAGGGGTGGATATGGGCCTCAGGTTGATGTGCACACACACTGACTAGAAATTTGGGTTTTGGGGGATTGAGAGAAAGCAGATCAAATATCAATTGAAGCAGGAAAATATGGTTGTAAATACTTTTTTCTTTTATGATTTTGAAATGTCAAGTCTTTGTTGTGCAGGAAAGGAAATGGTTCACTTATGAAATTCAAATCAGCCATTCAAATCAGCGCTGGCCTTTCTAGTGTTAGGGGTGACTGCGGCTGAGAGTGTGTGTGAGAGAAGCAAATATGTGTGTGAACATTATTATTTCTTTAGGGGGGTAAAATGCGCAATACACGGACATACATGGACATTATATGTCCATGCATATGTGCACATGTGCTGATATATGTATGTCCCTGTATGTGTATATATGTCCATAAGTGTGTGTGTGTTTTTGTGTAGGTGTGTGCCCCTGCATGTATACATGTCCAAATGTGTGTGTGTGTGTGTGTGTGTGTATGCACTTGCATATGTTTACATGTGCTTACATGTGTGTGTATCTCTATGCATGTGTGTATATATGCATATGTGTGTATGCCCCTGCATGTGTCTGTATGTCCCTGCCTGGGTGTGTATGTTCTTGAATGTGTGTATGCCCTTGCATGTGTATATGTCCATGCATAGGTGTGTATATTCCTGAATATGAATGTAGGTCCCTGCATGTGTATGTCCATCCATGCATGTGTGTTTATGTC
This sequence comes from Myripristis murdjan, assembly GCF_902150065.1. Taxonomy (NCBI): domain Eukaryota; kingdom Metazoa; phylum Chordata; class Actinopteri; order Holocentriformes; family Holocentridae; genus Myripristis; species Myripristis murdjan. The sequence goes on from NC_044002.1 coordinate 2,688,676, forward strand.
CATGCAAGTCTTTGTATAGGTTAGGATAAAGGAAGTATATATGTTAGGATGAGGGAAGTGGGTATGTTTATGTTTAGAGGGCTGTGTGTATGTGTATGTGTGTGTGCGTGTGTGGAAGAGGGTGGAATGGGGGGGTGGGGTGTTGATCTGCCCAATCTGTGATACACTGACTTACTGTCCTGGGAAGGGAACTCCAGTCAGTGATCAGTGAGCTTTTGGGGCTTAGCTCCTCTAATGTGCTCCAGACCACGGCGGTCCTGCCCAGGTTCCCATAGGAGAGAGGCAAGAGGCCGAGAGCCTCTGCAAAAAATGCCCCATCAGCATATCCACTACCTGGCTGCTCTCCAGCCACCCCTCCCCCAGCCCCTGCCCCACACACACACTCAGACCTGAGCTTATTTTCACAAGTGTCAAATCATATAGAGTACTGTCCTCTCAAACTGTTGGAAGTAGCACTATGCTATTGCTTTGCTGAAGTTGGCTTTTTAATAAAAAAAAAAAAAAAAAAAAAAAAAAAAGGGATATCAACCAACCAGTGTTGTCCACTTCTGGTATTGTGGATATGATGTAGTTTTTCTGTTTACCTGCAAGCTGCAGTGGTTAGTATTACAACTGTTGTCTGTAAGAGGCCCTTAAAGGATCATACCAGCAATTTTGAACATTTAGCCTGTTTATTATGGAGGACTAAAAGGGACAGAATGAAATAAATAAATACATCTTTAAATAAATACTTAAAAGTGTCATTAATTAATTAAAATGGGAATTAAATAAATAAATGTGTCATTAAATAAATAAATATGTCATTAAATAAATAAATGTGTCATTAAATAAATAAATGTGTCATTAAATGTGTCATTAATTCATTAAAATACCAGTTCATTTAATGTAAAAACATATATATAATTATTTCATTATTTATTTAATTATTTCATGGACCGGTGTTGCAGTGCTTCATGAATTAATTTTATCTGTCAAACTCACCCATCAAAGTCAGTGGGCGGATCCTAACACCTGATTGGTTACCCGGCACAGCAAGCCAAGACAGATCGACTTCAGATAATCGATTGATGCAGAGCAAGTAAACATATTCTAGAGTGAAAGTTTTTAACTGTTTTGCTTAACCCAGACGCTCAGGTTGCATAACCTACAGCCGAGAGACTTTACTAAACATCAGGTAAAGCATGCTGCAAGAACTGAGGCACTCTGCTTTGATGTGGACACACTACGCCAGCACGGGATTTTACCTGCGTCTACACCGGCAGCCACCAGGGAGAGGAGGGAGCGCAAGCGGTGCAAACGTAAACAAATGAGGGGGAAGAGAGCCGGGATCCACGCTAGGCTACAGGCTACAGGCTACAGGCTACAGGCTAAAGGCTAAAGGCTATAGACTACAGGCTAAAGGCTAAAGGCTACAGGCTAAAGGCTACAGGCTAAAGGCTATAGGCTAACCCCTCCAGACCAGCAGGACCGTGGCTCTTGCTCTCTAATGTTCGCTCCCTCGACAACAAGCTGGACGAGCTACGCTTGCTAAGAGACACCCGCAGGAGAGAGACTGCTGTGTGCTTGCTTTTGCGGAGACATGGCTCCATGGAAACATCCCATCCCTGCAGGAGTAGAGCACTGAACATTGTCAGAGACCCCTCTCACCCGCTCCACAAATACTTTGAACTGCTTCCATCAGGCAAACGGTGAAAAGCAAAACCGCTAGAATGAGCAACAGCTTCCTCCAGAAAGCTGTTAGACTTTTAAACTGCTGACTTTACCATCAGTCGGGGATCCTAAGTGAAAAACTCTATCTCATTTTGTGTGCACTACTGCTGTATGTGTAGCTTAATGACAATAAAGCTTGATTTGATTTGATTTGATTTGATTTGATTTGATTTGATATTCTGACACACTTGGTGGCGCAACCTTTACTCGGTTCAAGCAAATGGGGGATTTGCAGGAGCAAATGTTACTGCGGTGCTCGATGCGTCCTAGATAGGTGCAGCCACAAAATGTCGAGAAGTTGCCCAGAACTACTCAGAGAAGCAGTAACTTTAACTGGAGAGGCTCTCAGCAAAACTCCTCCGGCTCCGGCAGACTTCCAGGCTTCAGACCTAAGCAATCGATTGGGCTAGATTCACGTTAGTCCCGCCCACTAACTTTGATGGGTGAGTTTGACAGATAAAATTAATTCATGAAGCACTGCAACACCGGTCCATGAAATAATTAAATAAATAATGAAATAATTATATATATGTTTTTACATTAAATGAACTGGTATTTTAATGAATTAATGACACATTTAATGACACATTTATTTATTTAATGACACATTTATTTATTTAATGACACATTTATTTATTTAATTCCCATTTTAATTAATTAATGACACTTTTAAGTATTTATTTAAAGATGTATTTATTTATTTCATTCTGTCCCTTTTAGTCCTCCATAGTTTATTACAACATTTTATCTACATTTTCAGAAAGGGGTACCAAAGATTTCACAATTTACTTGAATGTCTTTAATGATATTGTGGAAGCCTAGAAGCCTAGAAATAAGACAAGAATTGTTGTGGTGTACTTCTCATTGATTTGTCCAAGGCATTTGATACCATTGACCTTGACATTTGATGCCAGAGCCTGATATGAATATTGATATGGGCCTGTCAGACCAAGCTGTAGACTGGTTCTCAAATTATCTCTCCAACCGTAAGCGATGTGTGCAGCTTAGTGGTCTTAATGGTTTTCCAACGTTCTTAATGTTACCAAATGTGTGCCACAAGGTTCAGTTTTAGCATCCGCTGTCTTCACTATTTATGTCAATAATGTGGGCCAAAATATAAACTCATCTGTACATTTTTATGCTGATGACACTGTTGTTTATTGTTGTGCAAGCACCGTTGCCCTGGTAACTGAACATCTGCAGTCGGCACAGTGGCCATGTTGGAGGTCCTCAGTTCTTGATCTGCGATGGCTGAGTGATTCTCTTTCTATATATATAAATGTGGCCATCTCAGCAAGAATTGATTATACATCATTCATTTAATTGAGAAACTATTTCATATCTGATTGATTTTGTATTTAGATAATGTTAGGTTATCAGGGCCAGCTATGATTGATAAATTTGCAACACCAATGCAAAGCCTCTACTGTCCAGGTTTCCATATGTAATTTTGGGAAGTCATGTTGAAGCCACTGAAGTGATTTTCTGACCACTATAGGGAGTTGAGAGCAACCATAAAAATGAGGGACACATTTAAGGCTCCTCTTGGATTTACTTATCTCTGAGCATGAGTTTGAAAATGTAGTGAAGGTGCTGACTTTGAGCTACAAGGTAAGCTGCTTTGACTGAATGTTTTCTGTGGCTGCAGTTTTGACTGCAGTGACAGTCACTTATGTGATTGCTCTGAAATCTGGATATGCTTATCAGTGGAATGTGCAGTTTCAAGAGAAGCTTTGATTTTGTTGATAGTGGTGGTGAGGTGGAAAGCAGCGGAAGACGTTATTGTAGGGTTAATACAGAAATTGAGAAAGCTCAAGCCAGGCAATAACAACAGGCTGGCTAGAAATTGTATGGTGGAAAGAAGACCCACAAATTGCAAGGGCTCATTTTACTGCAAAAAATGCATGTGGTATTGCTTGATGTAGCTTTAACCCTAACTGAAATTGCAGTGTGAGCTGTTAATGGACTCCTCGATACCACAGCTAAGCAGATTTCTTGTGCTTTACCAGCCGTACCACCTAGTCTGATGAATTTAACCAACAAACACTGCTGTCAGTCTTCTTGTGAATCGCAAGAATAGCGAAACAAAACTGCTGCTTCATCACAACACAGTTTAAGCAGATTCTATACTATCAATCTAGATCAATTTAGAGACCACTGGCTGCCATAATATGGTCTATCTGCCATGTTTTTCCAAAAGCCATATAAGTCAAACCCTTGTCGAAATATCAAAAAATACTTTTCTCTAACCACACACTGCCTCTCAAATACGGCTGGTTTGCTTTTACACAAAAACCCCTGCCTCAAAGTATCTTCATACAGAGTGTTGCCCAGGCGCAAAGTGTTGCTGTGTAATGAGGTCAGTGGTGTGATCTCAGGCATACTGTATACAGACCCCACATGGACATCCGGCCCCTCTGGGCAAGTGATGAACTAACACTCACACTCACACCGTCTGGCATTGGGATGTGTCATGTTAAGTTCCCAGAAATGGCTCGCTATTTTAAGACTCGATAAAACTTGGTGGTGGTACTGAGAGGACATGAGGGCTTGGCTGTAAACCATTCATTAACCATGATCACCCCCACGATGAGGATGTCATATTGAGTATGCCTTTGCTAGTCAAAACATGAAATAATGGAGCGTTCCTTTGAACTCAACTAGGATTAATCCAACGTCCTCCAGGGAAAAGCGAAAAGGAATCGCAGTTAAGTTGGAACTCCAAGTTTGGCTCGGAGTTTACCAAAACACCCATGACATCGCAACCAAACGGTGGACGACACAATCAACGATAAACAGTCTTTATGTTGACTGGATTTTTATTCGAAAACACCTTCAACTTCAATCTGGCGTTCTCTGTACTCTGGTCTCTGTCTTTATTTTACAATGTTATAGAATTAGCAGTGATTTGTTTTAATCTGATGTGCAGGCATAGTGCTAGCAGTGAATGTGACTGGGAAACACTAAGCCGGGGTGTCAGACTCATATTAGCTAGTGGGCTGCATTTGTTCAAATGATGTCAACGTGACTGAAGTCAACACAATTTGTACTAATCAATGAGAAATTGTTGACTCATAAAAATAGTTTAATGGTTAAGTTAAAGTGATAAGTTAAAGTTAAAAGTTACAGGAATAAGGTTAGGATTAGATATATGCATGTACGTCACCTTCAGTATCCTGACATGGACTACAACATGGGCAGGTGTCAGTGGAGTCCACCTAGAGTCAGATGGACAGATCAGTGTTTTTCTATCTTCATCCTCTCGTCCATGTCGGCGCAATCAAACAATCAGAGTTCCAACTCTGAAGTCGGAGCATCCGACAGTCAGTGGAAAGCTCCATAAATATGGTAACCTGTGATTTAAGGTTTGCTTTGCTCTACCATCTTGCACTGCAGGCATTACACACAAGCACACAACGCACGCCACTTTAAAATAGTCTATCCTATTCTTCTCAAAGTCCTGATACAGCAAAGTACTGCTGTTTACTCTCAACAAAAACTGAGACACATCATTAACAAACATAAATGTGCCAGGAAAGTAGTGTTAATAACCACCCAACACACACACACACTCACACACACACACACACACACACACACACACACACATACACACACACACAAAATTACTAAGTACTTAACTGCCAAAAACTTTATTGCTGTATAATTTACATAAACATATGTTAACATTTTGCACGTGTAAATGTGTTAAAATGAACAGAAAAGCTTTTTTACAGGAGTGCTTTATAGGACAGTTGGATTGAGCACCAGATATTCCTATGCTGTTTCCTGGTTCTAATCTCTGATCTCCATTTTAGATGGATCTTCCTGTTAACTAATGGATCTGTAATGAAGCTGGTCAGAGGATCCGTGCCCTTTTCAACTGGCCACACGACAATCCTGACAGACACTGTTAAAAGGCTATGAGCAGGAGGCCTGTGGATGACATTTAGATTGCGCTCATCTCAACAAAAGGTGAAAAACAACACACCCTGGCATGGTACTATGTGAGTCTCAGAGAGCACCCAGAGCAACAACCAGAGGAATGAGTCATTATTCATTCCCACTCTTTACATTATGTGTCATGAGTGTGATTTTTGGGTTGTTACTCCTAATCAGGGACGTTGAGGGCATACACGGGGCAGAAGGCTGGGCAACACCCTGTACTGATCACTAGTCCAAAACCCTCACCAATGTGGGCTGTGCATATAAACTCCACCCAGAAAGGACCAGGAGCTTCTTGCTGTGAGGTGACGGTGTTAACCACTTGCCACTACACCACCCCTGTTAATACAGCATTTCCACATTATTTTGCAGGAAACAATATTGTTACGATTAACAACCCAGGCCATCACCAAAAGTGTAGCAATCTCTACCAGCCTATACACTGCATTTTACATTGTGTGAAGCCCAGTCAGGTTTGGTTTGATAGCTGATGGATTACTTAAGGAAACAAGAATTTTTTTTTTTTTTTTACTTTTATTTACTATTAATACATAACTTTATTGCAGTTTCACTATTCAAACAGCATAGTGTTACCTTTTTTAACTTACCTAGTGTGAACATACATTGACTCGCAAAAACAAACAGTACATGAAAATTCACTAATATTTCCTATGGTTGTTATGTAGTTGTACTATGGTATTTTAAAGTAACTGTGATTGCTACAATTTTAAAGGATAATTCCAGTACTGTTCAATGTGGGCCCTATTTTTCCACCATTTGGGGTCCAAATGACTGATATTTACAAAAATGTTGGAAATTGGTCCATTATTGAGCATAAGCGCTTCAACCGGCAGCTGTCGAACGCACTGCAATGTAATCACATGGGGCAAGTTTGACCATCAAATCACGTCCACTAAAAGTTCTTGTTTTTTCCACTGACAGGTTCAGATTGTTATTATACGTGTCTGACAACATTATGGAAATGGTCTCTACAGAGCTAGACATTTTTCTTTATGTCTAATAACATTACCTCCACTCTGTCAGCAGGTCTCTGCACTCTCTCTCTCAGAGCAGCATTTTTCTTTAGGGTAAAAGTGCTTTGCTGGAGGATTTCTTCTCCTCCTTGGCTGGCAGTTGTCACCCCTGTCAAAATAGTCACCGCAGACTCCATGGTTTGCAAGGTGCAGTGTACGGACAGAGGTGTTTGGATCCATTTGTAGCATGACCAGCCATAAATTCAGCGTGCCCCTATCCAACAAAAGTAGTCTATGAAAGCTGCATGTGTGGTGCATCATTTTGTTGCCACAATTCAGAGATGCGAAAACTAACCTTTCTTATAATAAGCTATGCTTTCTGCACTCCAAAACAACAAACCCTTCCTAATGACATCCCTCTCCAACTCTCCCGTTGGTACTGCTGGTACTGTCTCCCTGCAATAACTCACCCCAAGTTTCAGGGCTAGACTTCTCTTGAGCTACACTTCCATTAAAGTGGTACACACTGTAGGGATTCTTTCCTTAATCTAAATTGGAATCTCAATGCCAGACCATCTCCCAATTTTTTGTCCCTATCAGTCATGGAATGACCCCAAGTGGGGCTCATGTTAAAAAATACCAGAATTATCCTTTAAAGGACCATACCAGTGATTTTACATTATCCAGCCATTGGTTTCCACTATATGAGGAATCCTTTTCAGAGAATTCAAACTTTCTTCACTGCAAAAAAGTCATCCATATTAGTTTTCCTAAAAGCAGCAGCATTGTTATGTTTTAATGACTTGAAATTAGACTTAGACTTAGACTTCTTTTATTGTCATTGCACAAAAAAACACAGCAGTGAGATTTTGGCAACGAAATGTCGTTGCTTGGCTTCCGGATTACAGCAGAGATGGAATTGTGGGACCGTTTAGGTATATATAAATATAAATATTATACATAAATATAGTCTATATAACTGGTATGATATGGTCTATATAACTAGTGCTAAAAAACAGGAGCTAAATAGTAATGAGTGCAATTTAGAATAGCTAGATAAAATTGGGCAGAGTGAAACGCTCCCTCTGCGTTTCTTCCTCTGAGTTCCTCTGAAAATGTTTGCTTTACCCAACACATTATTAGCTCTGTGGTTTATGAATTGTGATGGCTTTGTTAGCAGAAGCAGAACATTAAGGTGGGTATTTCCACCAAAATTCAAATTTGAAAATTGATCTTAATGGCATTAAGTCTTTAGTACCCCCACATGATTTGTAAAATGGTTTGCTGCAATGTAAAATATGGGTAAATTGTAGTAAACGGGCCAAACATTCAAAGTAACTGATCTGGTCTAGTCTACTCTATGGTCACTGTCTTGATCATGGAATGTTTTTAAAAGGCATTTTATGGTAAATATGTTTTTTTTCTTTTTGCCAAAAAACAGTTATTTGTTTGCTTGCCAAAGTAAACCATGAATTATTTTTGTAAAGGCGGAGGTTGACAGGTAGTAAAGACAGTGGCAGTGGAGTTAATGCAAAATGCAGTTGTCGTTGTGAGACACAAAATCCATCTTGTAGCGCCTTACGTAACAATTAAGATGAATCCCGGCTGCACACCGAGTACCTGCCCACTGGCATTATGTAGAGCATATATGATGGACTCGGGCCTCAGACCTCAATCCCCTATACTCCCACAGTTTCTGAACTGAGCATCTGCACCGAAGCCATAAACCATTTTAGGCCAAAAAAGTGATGATGAGAAGCCCTGTGCCTTGGCCAGTCAGCTGGCTGCTTACTTATGCAAATCTGAGAAGCTGACAGGCATTCCTGAGCATCAAATGCCCTAAAAATAATCCTCTTGTTGAATGCCTGGTCAGAGACCGACGGGACTATTACACATTCTGTATAATGATTGTGCTGCATTTTTAGAGCGTGAGGGTAGAGTCTGAGAGATGGGCTCTGGAGGCACCCTCTCAGACACAGCGGTTTTGGGGAGAAAATGATTTTACATCACTGGTTAACCACAGCATGAATACTGCACATGTATAATTTGCTCAGGGCAAACACAACTGAGTTTTACAACATGTATTTCTGACGGGAAAGTAACCACTGGTTGAATTACTGGAGGCGGTGAAGCTAAATGTGACGAGGGATGATGACAGTGTCAGTGTGCTAACACTTGGTTAGCTGGAGGGCAGCGGTTCTGTAATGAGCCATGTCGGGTCCAACAGAGAGAGACCTGACTAGTAATTTAGGTGGAAGAGCTGGAGCCTACCTGTCAGAGCCCACAGCATACACCCTCAACACTGTTAGATCGAGCACGGAGCTTGAGAAGGGAGGTAGCTTGCCTTGAGTTTAAAACTACAACCCCTGAATGCAGCATCTAAAGGGAAACTTGTTGCTTTGCTGATTCAAACAAATTCCCTTTTTTTTTTTTTTTTTCATTTGAAGTGCTGAGAGCATTAAAAACCACAGCACGTTTTCCCTCCCACTGTGTCTCATTATTTCTGAGGGACTAAAACTCTCAATTTCTGCATGCAGCTTAAGAGTATAACTGGAATAAATAAATAAATAAATAAATATATAAATACTAACTCCATTGTTGCATGTTCCACTGGGCCCATGTTGCCAGTCATGTCTGGTCCCACTTAGCAGAGCAGCATGGCCTCTTCCACAGTTGGACATCGCTCCATGATCCTCAATGCATTTTGGTTCTTTTGCATTACAGAAATAAGAAATACATTATCGAATAAGACAGTGCATCAGTAATAACTGTGTACTTCAAAGTGTTATGTGCTTTAGAGGTTTTTCCTTTAAAACCTTCAACCATATAGCCATGGGCCTTCCCACTGACTCCTTTGTTCCCGCCTTCAAGTTGGAAGTTCCCGTCTCAGCGCTGAATGCGTTGTCCATTGGCAGCCAATGACTCGCTAAGACCAGTCAGTGCTGGGTCTTTTCATCAAATTAAAAGAACACAGTGCTATAAATCTTTACCATGCTAAAGATGAGAGAATGCTGGATTGAAGTTAAAATACATAAAAATCCAGTTTTCAAATCTTCTCAGTAATCCCAACGTTGTATTCAGGCTTACTTTCACAACTTGCTTTCCTTTGCACTTATCCGTGTAGGAAATCAGTCACACATCACACAACTGTTACCAAATAAGATAGATAATACTTCTTATTATTTCGGTACTTTGACTGTAAGTAGCTGGTCACTCTTTTTACAAAAAAATGAACCCTTGCCCTCTATTGGCTGACCAGACAACATGGTGGCATTGGTAATGCAGGAACTACAAGATCCCGTGACTGAAAACAGTAAGTACGACTGTGAAAACCTAAATCTTTGGAGCTTTATAATCAAAACATTACAGCCTTATTTTGTGTTACACTGATGAACTTTAATTAATAAAAGATTGACAGCAATCAGTGTTGGTAACTGTAGCTAACCAGGTATTTTTATGGCTCAGCTGCAAGCTAAAATGATTCTATTCGTAAACTGCTCAGGCAAAGCTGGTCACAGAACAGCCTGATAAATACTATGTGTGCTGCAGTGTTAGTTTATTGTTAATAATTTGAGTTGGAAAGCAGCAGCAGAATGAAGCGATTCCAGCTCATTCAACAGAGAACGGGCAGATAAAAATGTCCAGGTTTTAAACAGCAGCTTAAATCACAGCCTGCGACAGAGGCCGTTATGTGAAAACCCCATGTTTGGGCAAATGTTTGCAGTCAACATAACATCTGACTTCTGAGGCCTGTATAGGTAATGGCGCAGGCTTCGCTTCACGTTGCCTATAAATAACTAATATAGCATTGAACTCCAACCAGCAATTTTATTAATGCAAATTGCCCTGTGGTTTTGAGCAACACTTCTGTTCTGCCCATCAAGGCATTTCCAGAGGTGGTTTATTGAGCAATTTTTTATTTTATCATAAATACATTAGTTTGGGACATACCTAACATACAAGTGGAGAGTCAAGACTTGGATTACGCTGCACAAGCAGTTTGAGAATTTGAAGTGGACATTTTTATATCCTTTTTGCTGCTGTTCGTCGAGGCCGCTGATTAACTCTGTGTTAACAGAAGGGGCCACAGTTTTCAGAGCCTTCGCGCAGCAAACATGATTCTGAGTGGTGACCCGTTCATTCATTCATTTTTCACACTGCTTATCCTTGTAAGGGTCGCAGGGGGTGCTGGAGCCCATCCCAGCACTCACTGTGCGGAAGGCAGTGGGAAACACCCTGGACAGGTTGCCAGTCCATCACAGGGAGTGGTGACTCAAACCTGAGAAATTCTTTTGAGGGATGTAGAGCAGCTAGGCTTGCCACCTTGGTTGCTACCTTTAGCTCCAAGAAATATAGGACATTTAACCCTTTCCCATCTCAGCTCTGACTCCTACCCAGGCCCCACGACCACAGGCACCACCAGAGATTTTGGGCCCCATGAAAGTATGTCACTATACCACCATCCTAAACCTGCACAACAGCAGCAATTGTACATCCAGAGCCCACTCAACCTATTCCAAGCCATCCTTTCACCTTTGCAGGGTTGCCACTCTCTTGCACTTATTGGCCAAAATTGACTGAAAACGTTAAAATATCAAATAATATGTGGACATGCATATTACTTCATGCAAGCTTTGCAGTAAAATGTAGTATTTGATACAAACCTGATCCATACCCTCTATGAGAAATGTGTCAAAGACCATCTTTCACAGTTGAAATGTAAATGAATGAACATTTGTCTTAACACTGATGAATACCTTACAAAGACAGATAACTTACCCAATGAAAATAATTACCCCTTAATTTAAATCAGTCTAAACTGGCATGCATTCAAATGATACCAACAAAAAGTGAGTCCTTGCCTTCTGTGAGTGAAAGCGTATTTTACAATTAATGTTGCTGTCATCAGGTTGTTATTATAGAGTGGATCTGTAGCCCTGAGAAGTTGTCTGTGTGCTTCGTTGTAGCCCTCCGTGGTGTGGAGCTCTTTGGTGTTGGCTGATGGCCCTGTAGGCTCATTTGCTCCGAGTTTGGTGGTGTCAGCTTATGATGATGGAATGTTGCATTTAGGGATGTACACGACTCCACATATGTTATTCAGGAATGCAAAAATAATGCAGTGGAAACAGATGTGTCTTCTACCCGAAGTTGGTCGTTATTTTGATTTGGGAAAAATTCAGCTCCAGAGAGAGAGAGAGAGACAGAATGATTATGTATGGCTCTCAAATGTATCTTGAACTCTGAGAGAGAGAGAGAGAGAGAAAGAGAGAGAGAGAGAGAGAGAGAGAGAGAGAGAGAGAGAGAGCGTTTGCTATCTTCAGTTTAACATCAAACAAGTTCACATGATGATTAAGCCTATCACCCACCAAGAAAAATCCTTGCATCCTTGCATTTTGCACTATCAGGGACATTGCAAAGCTGGTGATGTTCCAGCACACAGGGCACAGGTTTACACCAACCATTCTTCACAATTTCTCTCAGAGCTGTATAATTAAAATAAACACCATGGTTAATTACCTCGTCTACTGATTCAATGATTCTCTCAAAGTTTTTTTTCCCCCCTCCCGTTTAGCTGTGCATGTGAAGGCTAAAAAGCATTGCGCTGAGCCGCTCGGAAGTGTAATTTTTTAGACAGCACAAGAGGGAGACAGACGATACAGCTTTAATAACTATAATGTCGAGCACTGCAGCTTTAATGTATACGGGACTTACGTAGAAACTTGGCCGAGCCGCTCAGAGAATCTGCTGTAGAAGTGTGATGCTCAGAGCAACAGTGCTTTATCAAAGTTCCCATTGTTCATGCTGCCAAATTGTACCGGTAATATGAGGGTGATGTCAGTGGCTTCTGCCTCACTGCCATACAAACATAGCCAATTTGGATAATATGCTTTGAACGTGCAAATCAAAGAGAAGTCTCAAAGGGAAGTTCACCAGCAGAGCCCCGCCTGTTCAGTGATGATTTGGGTGGCGGCCAGTCGATAAGATGTCCTCAACCTATGAAACTGATGAGCATTTGGAGTATACACCTCAGACTTCTTATGTTTGTTGGCTTTGGAGAGCCACCCTCAGGTCCTTGAAGCAGTTCCATGTACAATCCATTTTGACAGTGAAGCAGAATATAAAGTGGAGAAAATGTGAGAGTGGGGGGTGAGACAGAGAGCCTGTTACAACATACACCAGTGTTACCAGCCCAAATCACAAAACGGGGGTCAAGTCACACCATTTCCCCAAATTAAGTTCTTGGTATGCACACCTCTCTGCCCAAGTTGTATTGTACTGAGTAGAAGACAAGCTGCGTCCTTGACGGTAGTTTAGAGACAATCAGACACACCAACACAATGTCTTTTCTCTTTCCTGTCCCTTTGGCTTCCCTTGGTGTTACGCATCTTAGACGGCACATTTTGGTAAACATGAGCATGTGTGCAGTTTACTGATGTCACCTTACAGGATTTAGCCCATGGGTACTGAGGTTCACATCTTTCAGTTGCATGTTAGACCATGAAACCGCTGCATCTAACAGACAGCTGGGAAGGGAGGCAGACGTCAATGTTCAATAAACATAATGTATATAAAAAAAAAACTATATTCTTTTTGTGAACTCATGAGTTTTTCTCCATAAAAAAATCTATTTTCCCATGCAACTGCAGTGAAAACTAGCACAGCAACATCAGTGATTTGCAGTCCCTCAGCTGGGTTGTAAAGATTAAGAACCAGCTACCATAGGACACTTGGACATGGCCGTTCAACAAGGACCTCATACAAATCAATACATGCAGAGGATTGCTTCTCTGGCGTAACATAAGCTTTAACATGAAGAGTGCATGTAGCATGTCAGCTCGTCTCTTCATTGTTTTTGATGAATAGATTTTTAATTATTGATTCAGATGAATCAAACCAAATTAATAGAATGACTCGTGTTAATGTTGGCCTATATGATGTGCTTTAAGTCAATTTTTTCTCAATTCTTAGAAAAACACCCTAAATAGAGGGAATACTAAGAGGCACAAGTTACTGTAAAGACTCTGTTTCAGGAGAGCAGCATGGCTGACCCGGACGCAATATTTCCAGCTCCAACCCAACCTCAAATCCAAACACTGGGAAGATTTTGGCTCCCACAAGAGAAAAGGCAACCTAAATAATAGTTGTGCAGTGTGTAGCATTTCTAAAAAGGGAATCAAACACTACAGAAACACAACAAATCTGTCTGGCCACAATACCCAGGCACCGGTTCTTTAGTGAAAAGTTCATTCTCAAATTAGACGGTAGTGAAGATGATCATGAAAATGATCAAACATATGTTGTCAGATTTTTTTTTTTTTTTTTTTTTTTTCATTTTTAGGAACAAAAAGGCTACTTTTTAATCATTGCACATGGAATGGAATGGAATGGAATGGAAGGGTAATGGGAAGATAAAGGTAACATCAAGGTCAGTCAGTTAAATCAAATCTAATAGATCTAATCTGAATTGTCAAAAAAAAAAAAAAAAAATCATTCTTGAATCAACCCCGCTAGTGAATTGTGAACTGAGTGAAAGCCAAAGACTCACACCCCAAATATCTGTGATTACCATTGCTGGCTGTGGCTGAGTTGGACTCCTTCATCACATTGATTTCATTTTCCTGGTCATTTTTATGGAACCTCTTGTGAAATCAGTTGTGTTTGGGGAGCGAAAAAGTTGTTTCACCTTGAAAAGTTTTAAGGGGGGGAGTTTATATTTTCTCAAGCTATTTGTAGCTGGCATACAGTAAATGGGCTTATAGGTGGGGTTGCAAGCTTTTCCTGACAAAATGCGGTATCCTGTAATGGGGGAATAAAACCTTGCATCCCTTAACCCTCAATCAGAATGAGAAATTAACTTTTTAATCCACTAGCCGCTGTGTCTTATAGATTACCAGCCGCCCATGCGTTTTACCAGCTGCTGTTCAGGATAAATTTGAAAGGCTAAACATGATCCATGGTCTGGCCAGACACTTTGAAAAGCAGTCAGTCTCGATGGTCTGAGACCGTTTCAGTATAGCGTATGGTTTGTTCCATAGGCCTGTTCTTATGCTGTTATGATCAGATATGTTTAAAGCACAGTTACAAATCAATTAAAGACTTAAGTTTCACCAGCAGAACAGAACAGAACAGAAAAGAGAACTCAGTGGAATGAAAGAGAGCAATCAAGTGTGGGAAACAGACTGGCTCTCCCTCTCATTGCCTCTGCGGTTTATGTTGTGTGTCTGTGTGTGAGATGTTGGCTTGGGTTTGCAGAGAAAAAGAATTCAAGGCCAATAGGAAAATTAGGAGTTTTTTCGATTGCCCGTGAAAACCAAGGAATTTATGGATCTCCAAAATATGGACATTGCCGCACAGTGGTAGTCTGTACAAATCATTATTAGCCCCAAGGCAGAGTATTTTGCATAGAATAACGTGGAATACCACCTCATACTATTCATGCAAGTGTTGACTGAATATTTCTGAGCACAAACAACTCTTTACGAAAGCCAGAAGAAGGAAGGAAAAGAAACAAACAACGACAAGACATCCTTTCCCAGTTCAGTCTTTATTGAGAGGCCATTGTAGAATAGAAATAATTGGCTCTAAAAAAAATATTTATACATTTTAAAAGATAAAAAATTAAAACTATACATACAGTTTGTCACAAAATATTCATTTTTAACGGAGAAGCTTGTTAAGGGAAAGTCCACTCTCACTGACATATACCAGCAGTGTGTCATGCATTCTGGGAGTCATTTTGTGATGAGGTGCTGGACTTCCCCCTGTTGTTTGTTCACACTTTTCCTGAACCGGCTGATGCCCTACATTTCCCAGACTGCCCATCCAGAACCCATCAGAGAACAGGTGTGTGTTTTTCTGTGACTAGTGTGTAACAGAGCTCTTAACTTGGAACCAGGATGAATCCACGTTTTTACATGGAAAAGTGCAAAGGACCGCCAGTTAGATCACAACTCCAAGTCAGAATTATAGCGACGTTCTGAAAGCTTCCATTTGCCAAAATACCCAGATATGACATCATGACAAAATAGAGGACAACGCGGTCAACGATAAACTGCATTTTTATTTGAAAACACATTCAACGTCAGTTTAGCGTTCTCTGTGGTCTTTTTCAATTTTGTTAGCAATGGTCAGTATCAAAACTAACCAAAGGCTGAAAATTCACAAAGGTGATCAGAATTGATGCATTTTATTTTATTATTTTACGATTCACTGAACAGCAGAAATACTAACTTACTCCCTACAAAATTACACTGAACTTATGTTCTCTTTTGTAGCTTCACTGGAAATATGTGAGCAGCTTCATATGTTATCTGCATTCACACAGTTGTCCTTGAACTTGGACAAAATGCTACGCCAAACAAAAGGGATCCAGGAATTTAAGGTACATCGACAAAAGATGTTTTGTAACAGTGCTTAAGTGAGCGGATTTTTCCTTTTTCATTCCTTAAAGTCGTATTTATCTTGGTCCTAAATACTGACTGGCCTGTACAAGGCATCAGGAATACATTATGAATTGATATAACTAATCTCCTGGTAATTACATGTAACATTGAGTACAGAGGAGTCATTCAAATTCTTGGGGAAAACCATCTGTGACAGCCTCAAATGGGACGATGACATGTCCCGTCCAACCCAGAGGGCCCAACAGAGGATGTTCTTCCAGCACCAACCACAGCAGCTCAGTGTGTCTCAGATTTATAATTGAAAACTTCCTCACAACATTCATTAGTCTGGTCCACCAAGCATACTCTCTCTCTGTCTCTCTCTCTCTCTCTCACACACACACACACACGCACACCATGCTGTTCTGAAAGACTGACTGTATGATCTCCAAAATAGATCTCCAAATAGATGGCAGATAATGAAGAATACAATGGACTCGTTAAAAAAAAAAAGACAGACTGCATTCCTAAATCCACTCAGCAGAAGCGGAATAGTAGTCGAATTTTGCAGCCAAAATTCCATCAAAAATGTGGAACTATTTTCTTGTGTGGTCTGAACTGTTTGTGCTGGTCCTCAATTACAGCGGCGGCTGGCAGGTGCCTGACAGGTATGTGAAATGTGCAATAGAGGGGAGAAAAAGGGGAAGGTAGCCACAACATCACTTGCCAGCCATCTTTTAGTACTCTGGAGAATATTGTTATTTTTGTCCTCCAACAAGTTATTCAACGAAGAAAACAAATGATCGCAAACTCAATCAATCTACTTGTGTCTCTGTGATGGCTGCTGCTCCTCTGGTGCGGAGGGATACAGGAAGTGCAGAGGTTACCGGATCTTTTTTGGGGGAAGTCCAGCTCAATGGCAGGAGGCTAACAGTTAGTATTTGGAGCATCCATTTTTCCCATAATACTGATAAGACCTGATGAGCTTCCAGATGTGCACAACCAAATAAAGTCATGTGCTCACCGTTCTCTGAAATCCCCAGTCTTCCATTCCCCTTCTTACCTGGCTGATACTCTTATGCAATGCAAGTTGCTATAATGGTCTCATGCAGGGTTTGGCCATTCCTGGAGGTGCCAGCAGTTCCACTCATGTCTGTGCAAAAGTTTCTTGGCAGAGGGTGTAGTTTGGACCAACAGCACCACTTTCTTATGATCTGTAAAGCGACCACCCAGCTACAGCTGCTGCTCTGATATGTGGGGCTCTTACTGGGACACAACATGCAGGATTACAGAGGAAACTTGCCATTTCTGGTGGTCGTCTGCTGTTCTGTGCTGATGTTAGTGCTGCAGTTTGTAGTTTCAACCAAAAATCCACCTTTGAACGTTCTTATAATGCAAATACTAAATTAAAAGTTAATGATGTTCAGTAAATTCCAGAAGTCATTTTGTGTTGAAGTGTTGTAACCACTTTGTGGTTCCACCTGCCACAGTGTCACGTGGACGCCCACTTTTTTTTTTTTTTTTTTTTTTTTTTTTGTTAAATCAGGAACTTGTTTTTTTGTGTGTGTTAACTACATTTACAGCAGGTATTTGATACCATAAGCATTTAAAGACAAAAAAAAATGTGATGTTGATCCAGCATCACTGTGACTTTTAAATATATTCCTTTATTCCTTACATTTTATATATAATAGAGTTATTTAGTAATTTATTTTTTACAGTATTTTTGGCTTATTTTCAAGTCATTTTGAGGCTTTTCTGGTAAGGTTTGCTCAATGTCTTACCTTTTTTTTTTGTTTGTTTGTTTTTTGGTTTTTGTTAATTTGCTAATAGTCTTTTCCTGCCTATGTTTTTGAAAGAAATCCAATGAATTTAATCAAATTTCAAAGAATTAATTGCTTCCACTTTTAAGTTTTTTGTCTCCATGACAAATTAATTTAACCGGCCCCTATCTGAGATATAAACTGGGCAAAGCACAGACTACACTGTCATGTTTTGTTCTTTTCCCCCTCTCATCCTTTCGCCACCTTTCATTACATAATTTTCTTTTCTTAGCCATTTCTACTTTGTTTTAGTTGTTTTTCGTAGCTTCAGTAGACCTTGTCACACCACAGAACTGCAGGCTATTGCGTTTAATTTCCCACTGTGTCTGGTGGACTAAAAAAAAAAAAAAGAAAAAAAAATTACCCTTCACTGCAAATATTGACCTGCTCTCAGCAGGTGGCGGATGCTAATTTGCTGCCCTGGTTGTAACATAATCGCACAATCTATGTTTGGCCAGTTATCCATGAAAATAAGGAAAAAATCATCATTAATTCAACAATGTAAGATACAATGCCAGCAGCTGTGAAACTTCCAGCTATTGGTCTTTTATGGGCATTTTTCCTCTGATGCACTGTTTGGCAGATTCATATCTAAAAATAGATATGACGATATGACTTGATGATATCTTCCGTTTTGCAATATTAATTTTTGTGTACATGCATTTTTTAAGTTTGTTGTCGTGCATTTAAATGGTGTATATTATAAGTAGTCTAGTATAAAAGGAGGAGCTCTTTCAGTTTTTTTGGGTCATGTAGCTCCATCAATACTTCTTTGATTCAGACAGTGGCTCTTTTAAGGAGAGTAACTAACAGAACACACATCAGCAGATACTGTTTCTCAATAAAGGAAATGTTTGCCTTGGCTTTTATGGAAAAGGCTGACTCCTACCTACTTTGCTTCCCACTCTAACAACTTCCCAGGGAATGTAGAAGTTTACATGACACATGTAGAGATCTTGCTCCAGTCGTGGTCTGCAAAAGGGGAACGTT